>NC_092334.1:439655000-440305000 GCF_046630445.1 Rutidosis leptorrhynchoides
ATGAAACTAATCATAAGAGATCTACCTAAAAGTAATATATGATGATCACTAAGTGAGCTAACGTGTTAAAAATATCATCCTCAACAAAGTAAATATTCATAACAAACAAATCTTAGGAGACATCAATATGAGAAAAAATAGATCTTAAGTGTGTAGTATAAGTTTTCCGTCTTCTAGGTATAGTATAGATTTACAAAGTTCAATTTTGTAGTCTTACTAAACGGGTTGTGTATGATTTCTATCATCTATGCTTAATGAGATACATTTGTGATGATGGAACTCATTCTAGGCTAAAACTTAAACGATATTATTCTTATATAAATTGCTAGAGTAGTAGTCATTAGAAGTTTACTTAATTAGTCATAAAAATCAAAATAAAAAACGTAAATTTCTTAAATAAAATGCCTAGGAATCTCAAACAACCTTATGTCCAAAACTAACTTTTAAAGTTTAATGTTCGACTAAGATTCAGTAAGCTCAATGACTTATATTGCATCCTTTGGATATAATATTAAGTTTACATCAATAATTTGTGATGCTCTAACATGATTGGTATAAGAATTAGAATATCACTAAAAGTCGTCATTGATAGAAATTGTTAGCTAAACGCATTAGCGTTTGTTGAGTTGTTGAAGTATTTAAAACACACTTAGACATATTAGGATGAATAAGGTTAGAAAACTTTAAGAATGATTTGTGCTCTTAAATTCTAAACTAGGATTAGGTTTGTGTCAAATGAACACCTAGAACAAACGAGTTAAATGAAAAGTTTCTCCAACCTTTTATACGTCAAAGATTTAGATAATCTTACCCCACACAAATTTTATTTAAACTATTTGTCTTGAGTCTTAAACTTACACGCAATAAGATTAATAAAAGAATGATGCGTGTTCTAAAAGCCTTACTCAACTCATGAATCAAAGTAACTCTAAGATAGCACTCTTATAAATTAACCTAATGAATACACTTAAAGTTTTGGTATGATAAGTGATAAGGTATTAGACACACCTATGGAAATTAATGCTAGATTTTCACTCAAAGATGTGATGTGACTCCAAAGGTAGGTACGTCTCTAGGATACTCTTTAAAAATCAAAACCTAACTAGTTCTAAATAGACGTCCGAGTAGCTTTAAGGATTAATCAAACATACATGAAAAGGTTATATCTTTGCAATCTTGATAGACTTAGGGCATACTTGGTTGATCATGTGTGTGAAATGGTAAAAGTTAGCAATACATTATTTGCTAAAAAGCATGAGAATAAAATGTTAATGACTTAGTTATTAATCCAATTAACCATTTTCCTTGTGACAAGTTCTTTGAACTCATGGATGATAAGTTTGAAATATACTTGATAGAAGAACTTGAATGCTTTATGGTATGCTTTACACTCTAGGCTTAACTCTAGACTTCCGCTCATTATACACTAGGTGTAAACTGCATCTCTTATATGTGCCATATATGTGTTCATTGCTTGTATAAGTATGTATGCAACATCTACATACCATATTTGTATGCTTATGTGTTCGTATATATGCAAATCTACTTGTCATACTCGCATGCTCATATGATCTTCATGCTTGACAACTTGAGTTATCTCTTTCGAACCAATGTTGGTTAAAATCACCTTGTTAGTTGTTATACTACACACTTCAGGCTCATTAACTTGCTAATTGAATCTTATTTATGAGGGCATTGTGCTTAATATTTGCTACATCTAACGTGCCTTATATTTTTCATCATGCTTATGTGCTTATGTGCTTATGATTTATTAACATGTTGAAAAATTATGCATGGATGTTTTTATTCTCACGATCCAATATAACACTCCAAATTGTTAACTATGATACATCGAAAATTTTAACTAGTTAACATTATACGTAGTCAAGTTAACATATCTCTGCATGATGATAATTCTATTAAATCATATTTGTTGAGTGCTAAATAATACTTTGATATTAGCTAGCTTACCATGAGTTATGTGATTGCTTGTTACGATATATCATTTAAGTCCAATCTTGAGCTATATTTGAATAAATGACTAAATAAGTAGTGACTTAACATATATCATGTTGATCGTAAATTACAAGTCAAATACCTACTTGAGCTAGTTATTTAGTTTATACATTTTCTCATCAATATTCATACTATGGAACATGCCTATATTTTGAAAGGACTCGTTCATATACATTATAAACGATTCACAATAGTTGATTACATCGCGAGGTATTTGACCTCTATATGATACATTTTACAAACATTGCATTTGTTTTTAAAAGACAAACTTTCTTTACATCGAAAATTGACAGGCATGCATACCATTTCATAATATCCACTATCCAACTATAACTTGACTTAATAATAATAATCTTTAATGAACTCAATGACTTGAATGTAACGTTCTTCAAAATATGCCATGAAAGACTCCAATTAATATCTTTAAAATGAGCAAATGCACAGCGGAAGATTTCTTTAATACCTGAGAATAAACATGCTTTAAAGTGTCAACCAAAAGGTTGGTGAGTTCATTAGTTTATCATAATCATTTATTTCCATCATTTTAATAGACCACAAGAATTTCATTTCCAGTTCTCATAAATATACGTCCCATGCATAGAGACAAAAATAATTATTCATATGGTGAACACCTGGTAACCGACATTAACTAGATACATATAAGAATATCCCCTATCATTCCGGGATCCTCCTTCGGACATGATATAAATTTTGAAGTACTAAAGCATCCGGTACTTTGGATGGGGTTTGTTAGGCCCAATAGATCTATCTTTAGGATTCGCGTCAATTAGGGTGTCTGTTCCCTAATTCTTAGATTACCAGACTTTAATAAAAAGGGGCATATTCGATTTCGATAATTCAACCATAGAATGTAGTTTCAATTACTTGTGTCTATTTCGTCAAACATTTATAAAAGCGCATGTATTCTCAGTCCAAAAAATATAAAGGGTAAAAAGGCAAATGAAACTCACCATACTGTATTTCGTAGTAAAAATACATATAACGTCATTGAACAAGTGCAAGGTTGGCCTCGGATTCACGAACCTAAATTAATTATATATATTTATGTGTTGGTCAATATTTGTCTAACAAATTAGGTCAAGTCATAGTGTACCACAATCCTAATGCTCGAGACTAATATGCAAAAGTCAACAAAAGTAAATTTGACTCAAAATAATTTCCAAAAATCTATACATGATTAATATATAGTTTAAATATCGTCGTTTTATATTTTTAAATATTTTTAAAAGATTTATTAGAGTAAATAATATAATTTATTTATTAATAAATAAAATTTTATATTAAATTTATATAATAAAATATACTTTTATATATATTTAAGTAATAAAATTTATAGGGTTCATTTAATATCATAAAGATAATATGATAGGTATTATTAAAGTAAGTTATTACACGTAGTAAAATATGTTTGTATCACATATTTATTTGATAAAATAATATCTATAATGATAGTAAGTAAAAGTTGTATTATTTTGTAATAATAATTATTATTATAAAAATATCAATATTTATAATTACTAAGATGATATTATGATAAAACGATAATTCTAATTATGATAACTTTAATATTTACGATAATTTTTAATATTATCTTTAAAATAATAATTCTATTTAAAATAATAATAATAATGATAATGATATTTTATAGTAACAATGACATTTCTATTAAAATGATAATTTTTGTTAAAATGATAGTTTTAATACTAACGATACTTTTAATAATAGTAATGATAAAAATAATAAGAACGATAATTTTATCTAAATCAATATCTTATAATATTTTAATTTCATCATGAAACTCTTACCCATTATTTCCTAATCGTTTCGTTTAATAGCTTTTAATCGTCTTTTATATCGTGTTCATAATAATGATAATAATAGTAATCAAAATAATTAGGTATTACAAATATTTGTTTTAATTACACTAATATTAATAATGATAGTTACTATAACATTATTAACAATAATACTAATAATTATCTTAATGATAATATAGTAATAATAATAATAACAATAACAATAACTATTTTTAAATAATGATATATATATATATATATTAATAATGATAATAATAATAATAATACCAATAATAATAATAATAATTGGATAATAATAATAATACTAATTATAACTTTAACGATAATAACGATAGTAATAAAAAAATAACAATTTTTAATGATAAATCCCTTTTATTGATAAAGATAATAATAATAATGATAATAATAAGATAAAACTAGAACGACGATAAAAACGACGATAATAATAATAATCATTTTTAATAAAAATATCGAAAATTCAATTGATTATAACTTCTAATCCGTTCATCGAAACCATTCGATATCTAAAGGAAAAGTTCTTAATTTTTCGCTAGCTTTCTAAGGACATGCATATCTTATACCTTATCTCAACCGCAAGTGTAACTAATTCAAGATTCAACCTAACCTGTCTAAGGACAATATCAAAAGTACAAGCATGCATAATCCTAAATACTCGAGCACTAGTCAGGGATACACTATTAGTATGTAAAAGTTAAATTATGAGTACTCACGTATCAATATTGAGATTCAATATTGCAGGAAAGGTATGTAGACGCAACGGAAATGATAAACACTATATTGACCTCACGAGCATACCCATGAACCATACTCAATCACCTCCATAGCTATAACCCATAATTTTCTTAATCCTATCCCACTCGAAAAACAATTTTGAAATCACTCGGACAGCACCCCGTCGTAATATTTTATGTATACTAATAATATCTTGAAATAATACGGAGTAAATATATATATGTAAATCGATTGAGAGAGTTTAGAGAAAAATATTTTCAAGTTTCTATGAAATAATGAAACCTATTGAATTCTATTTATAATAGATTTTTGAATTATTAAAGTGAATTATTAAAGTATGAATTATTAAAGTGAATTATTAAAGTATGAATTATTAAAGTGAATTATTAAAGTATGAATTATTAAAGTGAATTATTAAAGTATGAATTATTAAAGTGAATTATTAAAGTTAAAGTAAAATAAAAATAAAATAAAGGTAAAGTTTAAGTATAGTAAAAGTATAAAACTACATAATACGTATAATACGCGTATAAATATATATAATATTAATTTAAATCATTATATATATTTAATAAAATAAAATATAAATATCATTATCTTTATCATACTAGTTAAGTAATGAGTTGTCAAAAGTGGTTCTAGATATTTATAAAAGTTATATACGTTTTAATAATAAAGTTCTTTTTAAACTGAAAACGTTTTTGTACGTTTGAAACTAAATAGATCAATCGAGTCTTTATGAGATTCAATCTTCCACTATCCTTTGTCTAGTTCTCAATGATTAACAATTTGTTCTTATTTATAAATCACTTTACCATTTTCCGAATATTGTTAAAATAGAAAGATTTCTCAAATCAACGTGGGCCTTTCAACAGAGACTTGTAATCATAATTCAATATATCTGATAATTCAATCATTTGATCTTATCTTCTAATTCCATTGATAAACATTTTGAAACAGATTCAATCATATAAAGTATTTAATCTAATATTTTGTTTACGTTTCAAGTTATAATATATATACACATATACATATATAATCATATTCGTTTAATGGTTCGTGAATCGTTGGAACTTGGTCGAGGTTGAATGAATGTATGAACATAGTTTAAAATTCTTGAAATTTAACTTAACAAATATTGCTTATCGTGTCGGAAACATATAAATATTAAAGTTTAAATTTGGTTGAAAATTTCCGGGTTGTCACAGTACCTACCCGTTAAAGAAATTTCGTCCCGAAATTTGAGTGGAAAGGTCGTGAATGATAATAAGTATGTTTTCATGATGCATACGGGCTGAAAATTAGAGTTTTATTATCAGCGAATAATTTGGATAAACAATCCATTTAAATGAAGAGTACGAATGAAGCTAACATAGAAGAGTGAAATGAGTAAGTGTAGATTCATCTTATCATTTGACGTAGATATGATTGATTCCCAGATTTCAAGGGATTTGAAAAAAATATTCTTAATAAGATTTGACTCTCCGGTAATCAAGGGAATTAGGATGCGCTTTAAATGCGATCGTCCATTTTAATTGTTCTGTCGGAGATTTTCTTATAAATTTACCTCCTTCGTTTCCTTACAACTCACACCTTCTGTTGATGCATTTTATGCAAGTCCCTAGACATCTACCCACGTCCATTGCAGGTACAACAGTTTACAGGCCACCATGATTGTTCGTTATTATACTATCCGTGTTTGTATGTGGTTACAGGAACTGCAGGAACAAGATTTAGATGTTTAACTATGTTAGACTTAGTCAGACATACGAGTGAAGCCTCACTAGTACAGCTGACAGGCTCAAACGCATGGTTGATGCTGAGCTAAGTCACAATTACGACCTAAATAAGAAGACACGAGTGAGTGATCACCCGTACGGCTGATGAAGCTAACTCGTACGTGTGATGAATGAATCGTATGGGTGAGTCAACAGTAGGGGTATATAAAGTCTTATGTTCTTCATTTTAGGTTAAGCCTCTCATTTGTTACACACACTCAGATCTAGTGAGCTCCTCCGATTCTCTCAGTCCAAATCACCTAGGTGGTGAATAATAGCTCTAGGTGTTGATCTAATCACACATGATTTAGTTGTGGTTTGACTAAATTAATCAAAAAAAAAAACTTAACCTATTCACTAGAGGGTTTGATTCACTTATTCCGCCATTGTGTGAGTTAAATCTGTTGATTTCTAAGTTCCTAGTCATGTTTCATCACCTTCTATTCTTTCCCCCTCAACTCATATTTTAAAGTATTCATCAATATGCTCCATCCAGTTCTGATTCTCGATATACTTCTAACTTTCATATCGGTCATTCTTCTTTTTCATCTACCGCCGGAAGAATCTATTTACTTCTACTATACTCTTGGGTTTATAGTGTTTCTAGTTCTCCCGTGTCTTTATATTGCTATATGCATCGATATATATGATTTATAATTTCTGGTTTGTCGTTGGGATTTATATGTTCCCTTATATTTCAAAGTCTCTGCTTCTGTCTTCTATAATCATTATCATTCACAGTTAATGCTCTCTTTTATTTGCTGCAATTTATACCTCAATTTCTATTTCGAAGTTTTGTCCTTTCGTTTCTTCTTCTTGCGATTAAGCACCGCTTGTAATAGTCTAGAATTCACAGATATGAATTTCGGAATGAACATTGTTAATGTTCTAGGAAGGAAATTGTGATGGCACGATCTTGACTTGTCAAATTACTAGAATACCTTGGAAAAGGCCGAATCATCAAGAAATATTTTCTTGATATTTTAGAGGTTAAATAGAATACAAGAGTCGTATAACATGGCACATGATGATGTTATGATCTGTGAATCATCACGTTCCATTTAGAAACTCAGCATGACTTACTGTAATATAATCACATTGATCAAGTGTCATTATATTATACTAATTCATGATTCAGTTTCCAACATTACTTCAAAATATTCCTATTTTAAACTTGAATGTTTCAGAATTTAGAAACTAAAATAGTTTCTTTTATGATGTAATACAGATAGCGCGAAGAGGTAAATGATTTCAAATAAGAAAAATTAAGAAAATATCTTCAGAAATATGGAGGATATTTATAATGAAAGATATGATGATATTTTAGAATTTCTAATATCAGAGGATGATGAAGAATATTGTCCGCAGGGGTTTAGAGTCAGGAGCAAGGTATTTTTTAATGACTTCAGCAGGTACTGAATCATTTGGATCCTTTCAAGTCAGGTCCAGTCTTTGTAATTTGTCAGCAGCCTCCTTCCTACTTTGCTCAATCCGTTTTCCAGTTCCAAAACTTCTCTTTTTCTGCGCTTTTCCAGCACACTTCATCATTATAATCCAGCTTTTACCGTTTAAAGTCGTTTATAGTTTTCGCTGCTTCATCAACATTTTTTTTTTCCATTTTCGGAGAACCAATTCGTAGTTCAGAGTGTTTTTCAGAAACTTCACATTCAAATTAAGTCCAGAAGATAGACTTTATATATACACATATAACTGTTGGCATAGACATCCTGCGAGATTTTAAAATACTGATTGCTAATTCCCAATGATTCGTATGGCAATTCTCATTACAAGATGCGAATGAGTAAATGATGGGGTTTCAATGAATAATTATAATGACTTTTTGGAGAGGCTAAAGTCAAAGGGTAATGAAGTTGTTGGTACATCTGCTAATAATGTGGTGGAATGTAAAAGGTTTCCTGGTAACGATGGTGTATATCTCAAGGTTATAATAAGGTTAGTCTGACTGAAAAGTCGAAGTTGACTTGCTGGAGCTGTGACAAAACTGGCTACTTTGAATAGGAGTCGCAAAGTTATTTTTGCTAATAAATGCCAAAAAATCTGACGCGGATACGTTTTTTAAATTTTTACTTTGGTTTCAAGAGTTTTTCGGGTACATAACTGTGGGTAACATGTGGTATGATCATCATCTCGATTGCTCATCATTCGAAGTGTCTTCAGAAATTTTCGAAGGGTTTGAACACAGATTGTAATCGTTAACATACATTTGATGTTCTAACACAGTTTTGAAGTCAAAATATAGCTTGTGAAAGATGTAAGGATCTAAGAGTGATGATTTCGGTCATATCTCGAGTTGAATTCTGAGATTTCAAAATCAGAATATGCAATTAAATTTTGAATGAGTATGGTTGTTTTGATTTCTATAAAAGAATATATATTGTTTGAGAAAATAGTGAGTATAGTTGATGATTGCTGAATCAGATTCGAAGAATGTAACATATTAATTGTAAATTTATATATCTCTCGGGTATTACCTACCCGTTAAAAAAATATTTCACAATTAATATTTTGTACAAAAGAATTTTTATTACAGTCTTTTTGAATATATATATATATATATATATATATATATATGTATGTATATATATATATATATATATGTATATTTTCTTCAGATGTAATATCGATTTAATGAGTTAATATTAAATTAAACTCATTTAATTTATGGTTGAAACTAGAATTGAATAATCCCTTAAAGGCTTTAGAGATTACATAAGTATTACTTCAATAATATTGAAATTATGAATCAATACTTCGTTATTTGTTGGGGCATGATGTTGGTTTTCATTAAATTCTTGTGAACTTCGCAAAGTACGAATGATGTTATCTGAAAAGTTTCGAGTACATTGATGACGAAAGTGTAAAATCAACATATATTTGAATAATACACTTGATTTATTATGAATTGGAATTTATTGAATTGAGACAGAGGTTGTAGTTAACGATAGTTAAGTTGCGGACGAAGGACGTGCATTATTGCATATTAGTAATATGAATTAACCGAATAGTTAAGATTCACACATAATAGCTTAGTACGGAAAGATTTATTATGGTTTAAAGATTTATATATAAGATATACATAAAAATACTTCAGTGGAAATGAGTTAATTCTTCATAACTCGTTGATACAATATACTCGTTGTTGATTCATAATGATGTCCGCGGTGATTCTTGAACTGACGGAGCTTGTGAGGTTATAGGTGCTGCTAATGCTGATGCTGACAACACTGACGATGCTGGTGATGCTGGCGGTACTGTTGATGCTGTTGGTAAAACAAGTCTAGTTTGTAAATCGTGCCCCATTCTGGTCAGGATTTCTTTTATCATTTCGGTCCACTCATCTGATTTATGGTTAGATCTAGAATAAGTAATCTCTAAAATTTTAGAGATTACATAATCACCGTAAAATATTTTTCCGATGAAGTCATGAATTAATACTTCATAGTTTGTTGTTGTTGGTTTTCCATGTTATTTATAGGATGTATGACCTTGATACTTGTGGGACAGATTGTGGAGTTGAGGTTTACGACGCGGTTGTGGTTGGGGGTGGTAATGGTACTGTTGACGTTGATGTTGGTGGTACTGATTATGCTGCTGGTGCTGCTGCTGGTGTTTGTAATCTCTGCACCATATTCTCCAAAGCCACTACCCGAGCGCGAAGTTCGTTGACTTCTTTTATTATTCCAGGATGATTGTCGGTCGGAACGAGCGGATAAATAAAATCTAGAATTTGATGTAGTATATAATCGTGACGAGATACTCTGGAAATAAGAGAGAAAATGGTGTTTCGGATTGGTTCGCCGGTAAGTGCTTCATGTTCTTCGTTAAGAGGGCAATGAGGTGGATGGAAGGGATCACCTTCTTCTTGTCTCCAATGATTGAGGAGGCTACGAACCCATCCCCAATTCATCCAGAATAGGTGATGACTGATTGGTTGATCCATTCCGGTCACACTGCTTTCGGAGCTTGAGTGAGATTCCATTTCGGAATCCGAGTGACTTGAACTGATGACAAATTCCATTTCGTACGATTGGATAAAGGATTTTTCGATATAAAATGATTTTTCGGCTATCGGGTGGTATTCTATTTACATAGGATATCTATATATAGAGATCAAAAGATTTCATAGATTACGGAGGAATTTGCGGGATATGTCAGGCAAAGTTTAAAGTAACAGATACGATAAGATATGATTTAGTAGATACGCTAAGATATGAATTTTATCTATACACTACTCATGCAATTAATGTAGCAAGACGTGTCTAGACTAATAATGATAAGCAGGTAATTTCCTATGGATGATAAGCTGATGATTTCCGACTAGAAATGATAAGTAAAACTTTTGACATGCAGACACGGTCGAAGTCCAGGCTCACTAATGCATCCTAACAACTTATTAGTTAGACACACTAATGCAGACCTGGTTCGCTAAGACCACCGCTCTGATACCAACTGAAAGGACCCGTTCATATACATTATAAACGATTCACAATAGTTGATTACATCGCGAGGTATTTGACCTCTATATGATACATTTTACAAACATTGCATTTGTTTTTAAAAGACAAACTTTCTTTACATCGAAAATTGACAGGCATGCATACCATTTCATAATATCCACTATCCAATTATAACTTGACTTAATAATAATAATCTTTAATGAACTCAATGACTTGAATGTAACGTTCTTCAAAATATGCCATGAAAGACTCCAATTAATATCTTTAAAATGAGCAAATGCACAGCGAAAGATTTCTTTAATACCTGAGAATAAACATGCTTTAAAGTGTCAACCAAAAGGTTGGTGAGTTCATTAGTTTATCATAATCATTTATTTCCATCATTTTAATAGACCACAAGAATTTCATTTCCAGTTCTCATAAATATACGTCCCATGCATAGAGACAAAAATAATTATTCATATGGTGAACACCTGGTAACCGACATTAACTAGATACATATAAGAATATCCCCTATCATTCCGGGATCCTCCTTCGGACATGATATAAATTTTGAAGTACTAAAGCATCCGGTACTTTGGATGGGGTTTGTTAGGCCCAATAGATCTATCTTTAGGATTCGCGTCAATTAGGGTGTCTGTTCCCTAATTCTTAGATTACCAGACTTTAATAAAAAGGGGCATATTCGATTTCGATAATTCAACCATAGAATGTAGTTTCAATTACTTGTGTCTATTTCGTCAAACATTTATAAAAGCGCATGTATTCTCAGTCCCAAAAATATAAAGGGTAAAAAGGCAAATGAAACTCACCATACTGTATTTCGTAGTAAAAATACATATAACGTCATTGAACAAGTGCAAGGTTGGCCTCGGATTCACGAACCTAAATTAATTATATATATTTATGTGTTGGTCAATATTTGTCTAACAAATTAGGTCAAGTCATAGTGTACCACAATTCTAATGCTCGAGACTAATATGCAAAAGTCAACAAAAGTAAATTTGACTCAAAATAATTTCCAAAAATCTATACATGATTAATATATAGTTTAAATATCGTCGTTTTATATTTTTAAATATTTTTAAAAGATTTATTAGAGTAAATAATATAATTTATTTATTAATAAATAAAATTTTATATTAAATTTATATAATAAAATATACTTTTATATATATTTAAGTAATAAAATTTATAGGGTTCATTTAATATCATAAAGATAATATGATAGGTATTATTAAAGTAAGTTATTACACGTAGTAAAATATATTTGTATCACATATTTATTTGATAAAATAATATCTATAATGATAGTAAGTAAAAGTTGTATTATTTTGTAATAATAATAATTATTATAAAAATATCAATATTTATAATTACTAAGATGATATTATGATAAAACGATAATTCTAATTATGATAACTTTAATATTTACGATAATTTTTAATATTATCTTTAAAATAATAATTCTATTTAAAATAATAATAATAATGATATTTTATAGTAACAATGACATTTCTATTAAAATGATAATTTTTATTAAAATGATAGTTTTAATACTAACGATACTTTTAATAATAATAGTAATGATAAAAATAATAAGAACGATAATTTTATCTAAATCAATATCTTATAATATTTTAATTTCATCATGAAACTCTTACCCATTATTTCCTAATCGTTTCGTTTAATAGCTTTTAATCGTCTTTTATATCGTGTTCATAATAATGATAATAATAGTAATCAAAAATAATTAGGTGTTACAAATATTTGTTTTAATTACACTAATATTAATAATGATAGTTACTATAACATTATTAACGATAATACTAATAATTATCTTAATGATAATATAGTAATAATAATAATAACAATAACAATAACTATTTTTAAATAATGATATATATATTAATAATGATAATAATAATAATAATACCAATAATAATAATAATAATTGGATAATAATAATAATACTAATTATAACTTTAACGATAATAACGATAGTAATAAAAAAATAACAATTTTTAATGATAAATCCCTTTTATTGATAAAGATAATAATAATAATGATAATAATAAGATAAAACTAGAACGACGATAAAAACGACGATAATAATAATCATTTTTAATAAAAATATCGAAAATTCAATTGATTATAACTTCTAATCCGTTCATCGAAACCATTCGATATCTAAAGGAAAAGTTCTTAATTTTTCGCTAGCTTTCTAAGGACATGCATATCTTATACCTTATCTCAACCGCAAGTGTAACTAATTCAAGATTCAACCTAACCTGTCTAAGGACAATATCAAAAGTACAAGCATGCATAATCCTAAATACTCGAGCACTAGTCAGGGATACACTATTAGTATGTAAAAGTTAAATTATGAGTACTCACGTATCAATATTGAGATTCAATATTGCAGGAAAGGTACGTAGACGCAACGGAAATGATAAACACTATATTGACCTCACGAGCATACCCATGAACCATACTCAATCACCTCCATAGCTATAACCCATAATTTCCTTAATCCTATCCCACTCAAAAAACAATTTCGAAATCACTCGGACAGCACTCCGTCGTAATATTTTATGTATACTAATAATATCTTGAAATAATACGGAGTAAATATATATATGTAAATCGATTGAGAGAGTTTAGAGAAAAATATTTTCAAGTTTCTATGAAATAATGAAATCTATTGAATTCTATTTATAATAGATTTTTGAATTATTAAAGTGAATTATTAAAGTATGAATTATTAAAGTGAATAATTAAAGTATGAATTATTAAAGTGAATTATTAAAGTATGAATTATTAAAGTGAATTATTAAAGTATGAATTATTAAAGTGAATTATTAAAGTATGAATTATTAAAGTAAATTATTAAAGTTAAAGTAAAATAAAAATAAAATAAAGGTAAAGTTTAAGTATAGTAAAAGTATAAAACTACATAATACGTATAATACGCGTATAAATATATATAATATTAATTTAAATCATTATATATATTTAATAAAATAAAATATAAATATCATTATCTTTATCATACTAGTTAAGTAATGAGTTGTCAAAAGTGGTTCTAGATATTTATAAAAGTTATATACGTTTTAATAATAAAGTTCTTTTTAAACTGAAAACGTTTTTGTACGTTTGAAACTAAATAGATCAATCGAGTCTTTATGAGATTCAATCTTCCACTATCCTTTGTCTAGTTCTCAATGATTAACAATTTGTTCTTATTTATAAATCACTTTACCATTTTCCGAATATTGTTAAAATAGAAAGATTTCTCAAATCAACGTGGGCCTTTCAACAGAGACTTGTAATCATAATTCAATATATCTGATAATTCAATCATTTGATCTTATCTTCTAATTCCATTGATAAACATTTTGAAATAGATACAATCATATAAAGTATTTAATCTAATATTTTGTTTACGTTTCAAGTTATAATATATATACACATATACATATATAATCATATTCGTTTAATGGTTCGTGAATCGTTGGAACTTGGTCGAGGTTGAATGAATGTATGAACATAGTTTAAAATTCTTGAAATTTAACTTAACAAATATTGCTTATCGTGTCGGAAACATATAAAGATTAAAGTTTAAATTTGGTTGAAAATTTCCGGGTTGTCACATATTTGACTATCATGATTACTTACTTGTTATGCATGATTGCTACTCACTTGTAGTATGAATTTTAATTGAGCTTACTATGCATGATTGCTTGTTTTGATGTAACATGTGATTACTATGATGAATATTATTCTTGAATCCTATGCATGCATATATTTCTAACAACACATGCGAGACTTCAATGCATTGTTATGCTTTTCACCCATGCAAAGGAAAGTCCCGATATATCACACTTTTGAGCCGTTAAAAGGATCTTTAGAGAAATCTAAAGGGTTCTGTAAGACCCAAATATTTATGGTACATAGCTTAAGAATGGTGTACGTATAGTGGGTGGGGCGTGGTGTAAAATTAAAAGCTCAGAATATGCCCAGACATGTGTGCGCGTCGCGCACCCTTAAGGGAGCGTGCCGCGCACGTGGCCTGTGACAGAATTCCTGTCTTTTCTATTTTTGAGTTTAATGAGGGGCTTTTTGGTCTTTTCACTTGAGGCCGGATTTGAGGCCTTATCAGCTGGATTAGATCCAACTTTGGATCATTTTAACATCCACCAAACACTCTCAACTATCTAGAGAGAGAGAGGGAGAGTTCTAGTGAGAGAATTGGGGTTTTGGAGAAGAAGAAGCTTGGTTTGATCAAAAGCTCAAGTGTTAAAGTTGTTCACCTCGTTCCTAGCTACGTTTTGGTTGTTGTGGTAAGTCCTAACCCCTAATTTCATTTTTTGATTTTGATATTCAAAGTTAGGGTTTGAACCTAAATTGTAGAGAAACCCATTTAAACTCTTGAGGTGAGTTCTTTGATACTAGTAATAGGGTTTATTGTTGTTGTTGGTGGGTTTTGGGTTGGAAACCGACTTAGCCATGATTTAGGACTTGTATTTGGGTTTAATCACTAGGTTTAGTAATTATGGAAGTGTTGAAACCCATTATAGTGTATTTGAATGACTAATTTTGAATTGAGTCAAAATTAGGGTTTATGGGTGATTTTGAGGATGATAAGTGTTTAACACTTGCGTTTGGGTTTAATTGGCATATTAGGACCATTTTCACGTGTGTTAGTGATTATTGGTTAGTTTGGTCGCGGTTTGTGCTTGGAAGTGCAATTGGTCGAAAATACACTAAGTGTCATTTTGAGTTGGTTTGTAAATCCACTCTAAGTGTGTTACTTGTATTGTGATATTGGAATAGGTACATTCCATTGGCGAGTTGCGAATTATCCGGTTGCATTCATTAAGACGACAAGGTGAGTGTTAATATCCTATGTGCATATGTATGTGTAGGATGGGTGCGGGTCGGGTGAAGTGGTTCTCGGTTATAGAGCTCACTTCACATATAGGTGGATTTTTATGGACTTGTGTAATAGGTCCAATTGGCACGGTTGTGCATTTTGGTTGACCACCGTTGGCGAGTTGCATACTTGTGTGTACCCTATCACATGGATTGTGATTTGGAGTTATAACCCCTACGGCGTGGGTTGTGGTATGGGAAATGAATATCGGTTTGCACGTATTCATAATATTTTGGGTAGTGAATCTCTGGTAGTGCGGATTCATGATGACTCGGGTTGTTCGATCATCTTATTGATGAGGTAGTGAATCTCGGGTTGTGCGAATTTACTAAGGCTCGGGTAGTTCGGCCACCTCGGTTGTTGAATTGGTGAAGAAGTGAATATCGGGTTGTGCGAATTCACTAAGGCTCGGGTTGTTCGGTCGACTTCGTATGTTTGAGGTTAAGGGGTTAACCTTGTAGTTTTGGCTATCATATGTATATGCTTATGTACTATTATTGTTGTAACTAATCCTGTGGTTTGGCTTGGTGGTACGTTAGGTATAACATTGCTTAGTTATGCTTGGATTGCGATATGTGATTACTATTTTTGTGTTGGCGATGCGCATTTATTTTATGCATATATATGTATGTAGTATATTCTCACTCACTAAGCATTAGCTTACCCTCTCGTTGTTGACTTTTTTTATAGGTTCGCGTGTTGGCGGCTCGGGTAAGCGTGGGGATTAGAAGGTCATGCTTTTGGATTTGATTAGGATTGGGTAGCGTATCCCCAATCACCATGCTCGGTCTTTATTTTGTGTTAAAATCATGTGGTTGAAAACTTGTATTTTGTACGAAAGTCGTAAAACGGCCGATGTGGGCCCCGTCTCGTAAAACTCATTTTATTATTGGAACGTGTGAGTTTTAACTAGTATTAATCGTTGTGTAAACCGTTTCGTCTAAAAATTTCGGGAAGTCGAAGATCATTAAACAAAAAATGGAAAATCCGGACAGAACTGAATTTGCCTTGTGCGCGCCGCGCACATTGAGGGTTGCGCGCCGCGCACCCTAACTGTATAAAAATAAAATAAAAATTTATTCCGCGTGTTCGATTGTCTAATGGGTTGGGTTGTTACAAGTGGTATCAGAGCATGGTCTAAGGGATTTAGATGACTTGAGATAGGTGCTTAGACTTAGACTTTTGTGTGTGCTTATTTGTTGCGGGACTTGTAGGAGTACGGGTCAGAACTGGTTGTAGTTAGTGTCCTTGTTTGTGGGTGGACTAACATGTGTATTAATATGTGGATATTATTAAAATACTTTGCATTGTGTTTTGTTATTGTTTGCGTTGGGGATAACATCAAGCAAGATAGTCGTTATACTAACAAGTTGATACAGCGTGTGTGCGTAATAAGGACTTGCAAACCTTATTACGGATGCAAATTGTGTCTAACAAGTGATGTACGATGAGTGTTTAGCAAGATGGGGTGGTGTGGTGCTATGGTTTTATACGTTCGTGGACTAATTGTTTGGCATTCTTTAGAATGACGACGCGAAACGAGATCGAGGCGAATGACGAGGAGTTTAATACTAGAGTTGCGGCTGCCGTTGCGGAGCAAATGAGTGCGTTAGAAGAAAGAATAGATAGGAGGTATTCTGAATTTCGGGGTAGTAGTGAAATGGAGCGTTGTCTTAAGAGCTTCATGAGGACAAAACCTCCGATGTACGATGGGAAACCGGATCCTTTGGTAAGCACAAATTGGATCTCGGATGTCGAAGGGTGTTTCACATGATTGAATGCCCTCCTGAGAAGAGGACAAGGCTCGCTACTAGCTTGTTGCGGGGTAGGGCAAAGGATTGGTTGGATGGTAAGATTGATCTTGTCGGTGGTGAACCGTTTATGGCGTTATCTTGGGGCGAGTTGAAGAAGGAATTCTTCGAGGAGTTCTGAACTTCAGCCGATTTGTCGGAAATGCGTAATGAGTTGTGAAATTTGCAACAAGGATCGATGGACTTGAATACTCTAAAGACGACTTTTATGTCGAAGGCTCGTTTTTGCCCAGAGTATATTGGGAATGATCGGATGTTGATGGAAGATTTCTATCGGACTTTGAATGATGAGTTGCAGGGCAAGATTAGCGTTGGCCAAGTAAACTCGTTTGCGGAGTTATTCAACATGGCTAGGGGTTTCGAATCCTATTCGCGATCGAAGGTTAGGGAGCTTTCAAGTAAGAGAAGGTCCGATTCGTATGGTGCTCCAAGTAAGAAAACTAAGGGCGCGAGTGCGAGTATGGGTAATGTGGAGAAAGGTTCGACGAGTTCTCGTGCGCCTAGATGTTTCAATTGTGGTATTAGGGGCCACAAGTTATGGGAATGCACAATGCCGAGAAGTGATGATGGAATGTGCTACTATTGTCATAAAGAGGGACATCGCAAGCCGGATTGTCCCGAGTTGGCGGCGACGAATGTCGCAAGGAGATGTTAAGGTACGTTTCGTTTTAATAAATATATCTTTCGAATATTTATTATGTGTTGTTGTGTACGAGTTTGTTGGAAGCATTGTGTTGTAAATATTATTGTTATGAGTGATGTTCCTATTGGAATTACTCTATGGTGGCATTTTGATTGGCGAACGAAGGGCGTAAGACTTGGTGCAACTAAGCATTCCTTAGTGTTGGGAAATATTTCTACCAAGCCATGGGTATAGGCTTTGGTGTTCGGTTGTTAGCACGTGTTTACTTCCGTGTTGAAATAGTGGAACCATGAGGTTCAACGGGTGGATAAAACCCTTAAAGGTCGAGTGTTTGATCTCGATGTATGTTGGTAATGGAGTCTACGTGACGCGGTGTTAGGTGCCTCTTTCATACCTACTAGCGTAGTATTTGACTCCGATGGTAGTGCGGTTACTTTGTGCTTAGGGTACCGGTAAGAAACACTTAGGTACATGAGTGACTAGGTGGAAATTGGACAAGCTATAGCAATTGGAAGATTGCGAGAGGAAATTTGTGCAACTTGTAGTGACTTCTGTTCGAAGTGTTTAAGGATTGGTTAAAATTCTTGCATGCTCAAGGTTGGAGCAAGATGTGGTGATGGGTCATGTGAACCCAATTGTGGTAAAGTCTACCTTTGGTAGCATGGTACGGTTGTACAAAAGGCGGTTATGGAACGTAGTTCCGAGTGGGGGAGTTACACTCCCACATGAGGAAGTTTTAGTGTAAGGTTTCGGATTTGAATTATTATCGAGGTGGTAATGTGGTGAATCTCGATGAGAGATAATGGGAGTATTTGGCGAGCAAGGTGAAATCCCTCGGTTAAGGGATGTGTGTGTCGGATTCTCTTCTAAAGAATTATTGTTTGTGCCTATGTGCGATATTGGTGGTTCTTGCTCGATTGTGATAGCGATGTTCGCGTATGAGTATACGTTTCGTTTGTGGTGAATGGTTAGTGTGATCCGTTAGGGTTCTCCATAGTGTAGCAGTGCGCGATGTTGCACTACTCGTTGTATGAGGCCAAAAGTGCGTAAGTGATTGGTGGGTTATGGCCGTGGTTCGGTCCGTTAACTTCATCATGGGTTTAGTGTTATATCGGTATGGTATAACGTTATCGGGAAATTCGAGTACCGATGGGGAATGGGAGTACCATTCTTGCGTGTGGTTTGGGACGTGAATATCGGGTTGTTCGTATTCACAATATTTCGGGTGGTACGATTGTCCTTGTTGGATGGACTCATAGTTTGAGGTAGTGAATGTCGGGTAGTTCGGATTCACTAAGGCTCAGGTTGTACGGCTATCCTCGGTTATACTATGGGGTGGAAGTAGTGAATATCGATTTGCGCGTATTCACGATGACTCGGGTTGTGCGGTCATTTCGTTGTGGGAAATATGGATTGGGTTGGTGAATTTTGGGTTGTTGCGAATTCACTAAGGTTCGGGTTGTTTCGACCATCCTCCATATGTGTTTAGGCTCGGGTTGTTTCGGCCATGTTGTGTTGTGATCTATTGGTTATTTTATACACCAATGGTGGGGTCGTAGGACCAGGTTGTGTTGTGATCTATTGGTTGTTTTATACACCAATGGTGGGGTCGTAAGGATCATGTTGTGTTGTGAACTATTGGTTGTTTATACACCAATGGTGGGGTCGCGAGGACCATGTCGTGTGATTAGTGATGCGATAGCCGTGTTTATCTCACATGTTGTTACGGGTGTGACAATAGCCGATTTTGTACACCTTGGGATTTGCGTTGCCATAGTCGTTTGGGGCGCTATCGGTTTTAGCCGTTGCTTATGATGTTACGATAGTTGCGTATTGGTCGTATTACGCACTACAAGGGATGTTATGTGGTAAGCGTATCCGTAAGGATTCGTTTTTGTTCGGTCTTCATCATTTCGGGTTGTTGACCTTAGGTTAGAATTGGTTGCTTTTAGCATTGTACTCGGTAAGGGTACGCTAAGGGATTGATATCTTGGTAAGAGATTGGTTGAGTTTTTCCCGATGTGAGGGATTGAGCAAGTTTTAGTGCTCGGATTTGCGGACTTGATAAATCGCGGATGACGATTTAGTGTTAAAGGTGGTTCATTGGGGAGGATTGCCTAGAGAGATTGGAAGGAAACATGATGTTTCCGCGAATGTTAAGCGATTGTGGTAGTTTTCGGATGTCGTGTGTATTTCATGTCTTGAAATGCGTGGATGTGTGTAATTGGTAAATGGTTTAATCTTCGAGTTTATGGTAATTGTGGTAGAAGTCGGTTTGGAACGTATGTTTGAGGACCGTAGAGTGTGGGTCCATTTGGTTTCGTGACGAGGATCACTAGGACGTGATCGATTCTAAGTGGGGGAGAGTTGTAAGACCCAAATATTTATGGTACATAGCTTAAGAATGGTGTACGTATAGTGAAAGGACCCGTCCTAATCCATCCGGATGAAATCCATATCGATTATAAACGATTCTCAACAGTTGATTACATCGCGAGGTACTTGACCTCTGTATGATACATTTTACAAACATTGCATTCGTTTTGAAAAGACAATCTTTCATTACATCTAAAGTTGACAGACATGCATACCATTTTATAACATATCCAACTATAATTGACTTAATAATGATCTTGATAAACTCAACGACACGAATGCAACGTCTTTTGAAATATGTCATGAATGACTCCAAGTAATATCTTTAAAATGATCAAATGCACAGCGGAAGATTTCTTTCGTACCTGAGAATAAACATGCTTTCAAGTGTCAACCAAAAGATTGGTGAGTTCATTAGTTTAGCATAAATAATCATTTCATAATTTTAATAGACCACAAGACTTCATATTTCCATTTCTCATAAACATACGTCCCATGCATAGAGACAAAATATCATTCATATGGATTGAACACCTGGTAATCGACATTAACATATGCATAAGAATATCCCCATCGTTCCGGGATCCTCTTTCGGACATGATATAAATTTCGAAGTACTAAAGCATTCGGTACTTTGGATGGGGCTTGTTGGGCCCGATAGATCTATCTTTAGAGTTCGCGTCAATTAGGGTGTCTGTTCCCTAATTCTTAGATTACCAGACTTAATAAAAAGGGGCATATTCGATTTCGATCATTCAACCATATAATGTAGTTTTGATCACTTGTGTCTATTTCATAAAGCATTTATAAAAGCAGCGCATGTATTCTCAGCCCAAAAATATAAAAGGGTAAAAAGGCAAATGAAACTCACATATTGTATTTTGTAGTAAAAATACATACGACGATATTGAACAAGTGTTGGGTTGACTTCGGATTCACGAACCTATATCATTCGTATATATATATTAAAATATATAATAGTAATCGAACAAATTTGTATACTATTGTTAATGATGTAATTTATATATTTGATATTTTATAAGTTTTATTATTTATTCACATATTTCCATTTCATATATAAATATAGTTAAGTTATGCGTATTTAATATACTTATATACATATATCATTTATTTGTTAAATTAATGGTAAATACCAAAATAATGAATATAAATAATTAGATTTAATAAAGGTATGAAAAATAATAATTTTTGGATACAAACATTCGTCACTCTATTTGTAGTAATAACGTCAGTGATAATAATAATATCAATAGAGTAATGATAATAAAAATAAAAATGTAAATTTTTACTAAAAGATTATCTTAATAATCATAATAGTAATAATACTTATTTTCATGATAATTCTCATAGTTTTAATAAATAAATAAAAAAATGATGCTAATAACATAATAAATAACATATTGAAAGACTACCTTCATTGAAAATCGGTCTAAAAAAATATATTGCTCCAACAGGGACTCGAACCCGTAACCTTACTGAAATGTCCCGTTCTTATTGATTAAAAACGTTCCATATTAATTGATTTCGTTGCGAGGTTTTGACCTCTATATGAGACGTTTTTCAAAGACTGCATTCATTTTAAAACAAACCATAACCTTTTTTTCATCAATAAAGGTTTAAAAAGCTTTACGTAGATTATCAAATAATGATAATCTAAAATATCCCGTTTACACACGACCATTACATAATGGTTTACAATACAAATATGTTACAACAAAATAAGTTTCTTGAATGCAGTTTTTACACAATATCATACAAGCATGGACTCCAAATCTCGTCTTTATTTAAGTATGCGATAGCGGAAGCTCTTAATAATCACCTGAGAATAAACATGCTTAAAACGTCAACAAAAATGTTGGTGAGTTATAGGTTTAATCTATATATATCAAATCATAATAATAGACCACAAGATTTCATATTTCAATACACATCCCATACATAGAGATAAAAATCATTCATATGGTGAACACCTGGTAACCGACATTAACAAGATGCATATATAAGAATATCCCCATCATTCCAGGACACCCTTCGGATATGATATAAATTTCGAAGTACTAAAGCATCCGGTACTTTGGATGGGGTTTGTTAGGCCCAATAGATCTATCTTTAGGATTCGCGTCAATTAGGGTGTCTGTTCCCTAATTCTTAGATTACCAGACTTAATAAAAAGGGGCATATTCGATTTCGAAAATTCAACCATAGAATATAGTTTCACGTACTTGTGTCTATTTTTTAAATCATTTATAAAACCTGCATGTATTCTCATCCCAAAAATATTAGATTTTAAAAGTGGGACTATAACTCACTTTCACAGATTTTTACTTCGTCGAGAAGTAAGACTTGGCCACTGGTTGATTCACGAACCTATAACAATATATACATATATATCAAAGTATGTTCAAAATATATTTACAACACTTTTAATATATTTTGATGTTTTAAGTTTATTAAGTCAGCTGTCCTCGTTAGTAACCTACAACTAGTTGTCCACAGTTAGATGTACAGAAATAAATCGATAAATATTATCTTGAATCAATCCACGACCCAGTGTATACGTATCTCAGTATTGATCACAACTCAAACTATATATATTTTGGAATCAACCTCAACCCTGTATAGCTAACTCCAACATTCACATATAGAGTGTCTATGGTTGTTCCGAAATATATATAGATGTGTCGACATGATAGGTCGAAACATTGTATACGTGTCTATGGTATCTCAAGATTACATAATATACAATACAAGTTGATTAAGTTATGGTTGGAATAGATTTGTTACCAATTTTCACGTAGCTAAAATGAGAAAAATTATCCAATCTTGTTTTACCCATAACTTCTTCATTTTAAATCCGTTTTGAGTGAATCAAATTGCTATGGTTTCATATTGAACTCTATTTTATGAATCTAAACACAAAAAGTATAGGTTTATTGTCGGAAAAATAAGTTACAAGTCGTTTTTGTAAAGGTAGTCATTTCAGTCGAAAGAACGACGTCTAGATGACCATTTTAGAAAACATACTTCCACTTTGAGTTTAACTATAATTTTTGGATATAGTTTCATGTTCATAATAAAAATCATTTTCTCAGAATAACAACTTTTAAATCAAAGTTTATCATAGTTTTTAATTAACTAACCCAAAACAGCCCGCGGTGTTACTACGACGGCGTAAATCCGGTTTTACGGTGTTTTTCGTGTCTTCAGGTTTTAAATCATTAAGTTAGCATATCATATAGATATAGAACATGTTTTTAGTTTATTTTAAAAGTCAAGTTATAAGGATTAACTTTTGTTTGCGAACAAGTTTAGAATTAACTAAACTATGTTCTAGTGATTACAAGTTTAAACCTTCGAATAAGATAGCTTTATATGTATGAATCGAATGATGTTATGAACATCATTACTACCTTAAGTTCCTTGGATAAACCTACTGGAAAAGAGAAAAATGGATCTAGCTTCAACGGATCCTTGGATGGCTCGAAGTTCTTGAAGCAGAATCATGACACGAAAACAAGTTCAAGTAAGATCATCACTTGAAATAAGATTGTTATAGTCATAGAAATTGAACCAAAGTTTGAATATGATTATTACCTTGTATTAGAATGATAACCTACTGTAAGAAACAAAGATTTCTTGAGGTTGGATGATCACCTTACAAGATTGGAAGTGAGCTAGCAAACTTGAAAGTATTCTTGATTTTATGTAACTAGAACTTGTAGAATATATGAAGAACACTTAGAACTTGAAGATAGAACTTGAGAGAGATCAATTAGATGAAGAAAATTGAAGAATGAAAGTGTTTGTAGGTGTTTTTGGTCGTTGGTGTATGGATTAGATATAAAGGATATGTAATTTTGTTTTCATGTAAATAAGTCATGAATGATTACTCATATTTTTGTAATTTTATGAGATATTTCATGCTAGTTGCCAAATGATGGTTCCCACATGTGTTAGGTGACTCACATGGGCTGCTAAGAGCTGATCATTGGAGTGTATATACCAATAGTACATACATCTAAAAGCTGTGTATTGTACGAGTACGAATACGGGTGCATACGAGTAGTATTGTTGATGAAACTGAACGAGGATGTAATTGTAAGCATTTTTGTTAAGTAGAAGTATTTTAATAAGTGTATTGAAGTCTTTCAAAAGTGTATAAATACATATTAAAACACTACATGTATATACATTTTAACTGAGTCGTTAAGTCATCGTTAGTCGTTACATGTAAGTGTTGTTTTGAAACCTTTAGGTTAACGATCTTGTTAAATGTTGTTAACCCAATGTTTATAATATCAAATGACATTTTAAATTATTATATTATCATGATATTATCATGTATGAATATCTCTTAATATGATATATATACATTAAATGTCTTACAACGATAATCGTTACATATATGTCTCTTTTAAAAATCATTAAGTTAGTAGTCTTGTTTTTACATATGTAGTTCATTGTTAATATACTTAATGATATGTTTACTTATCATAGTATCATGTTAACTATATATATATATCCATATATATGTCATCATATAGTTTTTACAAGTTTTAATGTTCGTGAATCACCGGTTAACTTGGGTAGTCAATTGTCTATATGAAACATATTTCAATTAATCAAGTCTTAACAAATTTGATTGCTTAACATGTTGGAAACATTTAATCATGTAAATATCAATCTCAATTAATATATATAAACATGGAAAAGTTCGGGTCACTACAGTACCTACCCGTTAAATAAATTTCGTCCCGAAATTTTAAGCTGTTGAAGGTGTTGACGAATCTTCTGGAAATAGATGCGGGTATTTCTTCTTCATCTGATCTTCACGCTCCTAGGTGAACTCGGGTCCTCTACGAGCATTCCATCAAACCTTAACAATTGGTATCTTGTTTTGCTTAAGTCTTTTAACCTCACGATCCATTATTTCGACGGGTTCTTCGATGAATTGAAGTTTTTCGTTGATTTGGATTTCATCTAACGGAATAGTGAGATCTTCTTTAGCAAAACATTTCTTCAAATTTGAGACGTGAAAAGTGTTATGTACAGCCGCGAGTTGTTGAGGTAACTCAAGTCGGTAAGCTACTGGTCCGACACGATCAATAATCTTGAATGGTCCAATATACCTTGGATTTAATTTCCCTCGTTTACCAAATCGAACAACGCCTTTCCAAGGTGCAACTTTAAGCATGACCATCTCTCCAATTTCAAATTCTATATCTTTTCTTTTAATGTCAGCGTAGCTCTTTTGTCGACTTTGGGCGGTTTTCAACCGTTGTTGAATTTGGATGATCTTCTCGGTAGTTTCTTGTATAATCTCCGGACCCATAATCTGTCTATCCCCCACTTCACTCCAACAAATTGGAGACCTGCACTTTCTACCATAAAGTGCTTCAAACGGCGCCATCTCAATGCTTGAATGGTAGCTGTTGTTGTAGGAAAATTCTGCTAACGGTAGATGTCGATCCCAACTGTTTCCGAAATCAATAACACATGCTCGTAGCATGTCTTCAAGCGTTTGTATCGTCCTTTCACTCTGCCCATCAGTTTGTGGATGATAGGCAGTACTCATGTCTAGACGAGTTCCTAATGCTTGCTGTAATGTCTGCCAGAATCTTGAAATAAATCTACCATCCCTATCAGAGATAATAGAGATTGGTATTCCATGTCTGGAGACGACTTCCTTCAAATACAGTCGTGCTAACTTCTCCATCTTGTCATCTTCTCTTATTGGCAGGAAGTGTGCTGATTTGGTGAGACGATCAACTATTACCCAAATAGTATCAAAACCACTTGCAGTCCTTGGCAATTTAGTGATGAAATCCATGGTAATGTTTTCCCATTTCCATTCCAGGATTTTGGGTTGTTGAAGTAGACCTGATGGTTTCTGATGCTCAGCTTTGACCTTAGAACACGTCAAACATTCTCCTACGTATTTAGCAACATCGACTTTCATACCCGGCCACCAAAAATGTTTCTTGAGATCCTTGTACATCTTCCCCGTTCCAGGATGTATTGAGTATCTGGTTTTATGAGCTTCTTTAAGTACCATTTCTCTCATATCTCCAAATTTTGGTACCCAAATCCTTTCAGCCCTATACCGGGTTCCGTCTTCCCGAATATTAAGATGCTTCTCCGATCCTTTGGGTATTTCATCCTTTAAATTTCCCTCTTTTAAAACTCCTTGTTGCGCCTCCTTTATTTGAGTAGTAAGGTTATTATGAATCATTATATTCATAGATTTTACTCGAATGGGTTCTCTGTCCTTCCTGCTCAAGGCATCGGCTACCACATTTGCCTTCCCCGGGTGGTAACGAATCTCAAAGTCGTAATCATTCAATAATTCAATCCACCTACGCTGCCTCATATTCAGTTGTTTCTGATTAAATATGTGTTGAAGACTTTTGTGGTCGGTATATATAATACTTTTGACCCCATATAAGTAGTGCCTCCAAGTCTTTAATGCAACAACAGTCGCGCCTAATTCCAAATCATGCGTCGTATAATTTTGTTCGTGAATCTTCAATTGTCTAGACGCATAAGCAATCACCTTCGTTCGTTGCATTAATACACAACCGAGACCTTGCTTTGATGCATCACAATAAATCACAAAATCATCATTCCCTTCAGGCAATGACAATATAGGTGTCGTAGTTAGCTTTTTCTTCAATAACTGAAACGCTTTCTCTTGTTCATCATTCCATTCAAATTTCTTCCCTTTATGCGTTAATGCAGTCAAGGGTTTTGCTATTCTGGAAAAGTCTTGGATGAACCTTCTGTAGTAACCAGCTAGTCCTAAAAACTGGCGTATGTGTTTCGGAGTTTTCGGGGTTTCCCACTTTTTAACTATTTCTATCTTTGCCGGATCCACCTTAATACCTTCTTTGTTCACTATGTGACCGAGGAATTGAACGTCTTCCAACCAAAATGCACACTTTGAAAACTTAGCGTACAATTCTTCCTTCCTCAATACTTCTAACACCTTTCTCAAATGTTCACCATGTTCTTGGTCATTCTTTGAGTAAATAAGTATGTTATCAATGAAAACAATGACAAACTTGTCAAGGTATGGTCCACACACTCGGTTCATAAGGTCCATGAACACAGCTGGTGCATTAGTTAAACCAAATGGCATGACCATAAACTCGTAATGACCGTAACGTGTTCTGAAAGCAGTCTTTGGAATATCATCTTCTTTAACCAGCATTTGATGATACCCGGAACGTAAGTCAATCTTTGAATAAACAGACGAGCCTTGTAGTTGATCAAATAAGTCATCTATTCTCGGTAGTGGGTAGCGGTTCTTGATGGTAAGTTTGTTCAACTCTCGGTAGTCGATACACAACCTGAATGTACCATCTTTCTTCTTGACAAACAAAACAGGAGCTCCCCACGGTGATGTGCTTGGTCGAATGAAACCACGCTATAAAAGTTCTTGTAATTGGCTTTGCAGTTCTTTCATCTCGCTGGGTACGAGTCTGTAAGGAGCACGAGCTATTGGTGCAGCTCCTGGTACAAGATCTATTTGAAATTCAACGGATCGATGTGGGGGTAATCCCGGTAATTCTTTCGAAAATACATCGGGAAATTCTTTTGCAATGGGAACATCATTGATGCTCGTTTCTTCAGTTTGTACTTTCTCGACATGTGCTAGAACAGCATAGCAACCTTTTCTTATTAGTTTTTGTGCCTTCAAATTACTAATAAGATGTAGCTTCGTGTTACCCTTTTCTCCGTACACCATTAAGGGTTTTCCTTTTTCTCGTATAATGCAAATTGCATTTTTGTAACAAACGATCTCTGCTTTCACTTCTTTCAACCAGTCCATACCGATTATCACATCAAAACTCCCTAACTCTACTGGTATCAAATCAATCTTAAATGTTTCGCTAACCAGTTTAATTTCTCGATTCCGACATATATTATCTGCTGAAATTAATTTACCATTTGCTAATTCGAGTAAAAATTTACTATCCAAAGGCGTCAATGGACAACTTAATTTAGCACAAAAATCTCTACTCATATAGCTTCTATCCGCACCCGAATCAAATAAAACGTAAGCAGATTTATTGTCAATAAGAAACGTACCCGTAACAAGCTCCGGGTCTTCCTGTGCCTCTGCCGCATTAATATTGAAAACTCTTCCACGGCCTTGTCCATTCGTGTTCTCCTGGTTCGGGCAATTTCTAATAATGTGGCCTGGTTTTCCACATTTATAACAAACTACATTGGCATAACTTGCTCCGACACTACTTGCTCCGCCATTACTCGTTCCGACACCATTTGTTCCTTTCGTTCTATTAACCCCTGGTCCATAGACCTCACACTTCACCGCGCTATGACCATTTCTTTTACACTTGTTGCAAAATTTAGTGCAGAACCCCGAGTGATACTTTTCACACCTTTGGCATAGCTGCTTCTGATTGTTGTTGTTGTTGCGGTTATTATTGTTGTTGGGATGATTGTTGTAGTTGCTGTTGTTGTTGTTATTGTTGTTGTTGTTGTTGTTGGGCCGTTTGTTGTAGTTGCGATTGATGTTGCGATTGTTGGGATAATTGTTGCGATTATTGTTGTAATTGCTGTTGTTGTTGTATTGGTGATTCTTATCACCGTTTTCCTCCCACTTTCTTTTGACTTGTTTCACATTGGCCTCTTCAGCAGTCTGTTCTTTAATTCTTTCTTCAATCTGGTTCATTAGTTTGTGAGCCATTCTACATGCCTGTTGTATGGAGGCGGGCTCGTGTGAACTTATATCTTCTTGGATTCTTTCCGGTAATCCTTTCACAAACGCGTCGATCTTTTCTTCCTCATCTTCGAATGCTCCCGGACACAATAGGCACAATTCTGTGAATCGTCTTTCGTACGTGGTAATATCAAATCCTTGGGTTCGTAACCCTCTAAGTTCTGTCTTGAGCTTATTGACCTCGGTTCTGGGACGGTATTTCTCGTTCATCAAGTGCTTGAATGCTGACCACGGTAGTGCGTACGCATCGTCTTGTCCCACTTGCTCTGGATAGGTATTCCACCATGTTAACGCAGAACCTGTGAAGGTATGCGTAGCGTACTTCACTTTGTCCTCTTCAGTACACTTACTTATGGCAAACACCGATTCGACCTTCTCGGTCCACCGTTTCAATCCGATCGGTCCTTCGGTTCCATCAAATTCCAAAGGTTTGCAGGCAGTGAATTCTTTGTAGGTGCATCCTACACGATTTCCTGTACTGCTAGATCCAAGGTTATTGTTGGTATGTAGTGCAGCCTGTACTGCGGCTATGTTTGAAGCTAGAAAAGTACGGAATTCCTCTTCATTCATATTCACGGTGTGTCGAGTAGTCGGTGCCATTTCCTTCAAAATAGTCAAATGGAACAAGTTAATCATACAGAATATTAAGAGTAGTTAATAGTATTTCGTAGCATAATATGAACTCATTTATAAAAGCTTTTTCTTCATATTAGCTTTTTATAAGTTTAAATTCGGGTAGTACCTACCCGTTAAGTTCATACTTAGTAGCTATAATACAATTCAACTACTACAATTCTATATAAAAAACTGATTATAATAATATTTCGCGTTCAAACTTTTACACAATATTTTACAAACTTACAATACCGCTTATTTTACATATAGCATGAAATATAGCACACAATAAATTTGATACAAGATGGTTGTGAAGATAATTCTAGCTAGTACACAAGTCGTTCAGCAAAGGCAATAAAGACACGTAATTCATACGTCCAGAAACAAGTCATGCATTCTGGTTTTACTAGGATTACTTCCCATCCTTGGTCTTGTGGAACATAACCGCTATGGCCGTTGATAAGACATCGTGTTGTAACGTCGTCAAAGGGACGAGGGTTACGTAATGTCCAACAGTCCCGTAACAATCTAAAAACCTCATTTCTTACCCCAATTACAGACTCCGTCACTTGTGGGAACGTTTTGTTTAATAGTTGTAGCCCGATGTTCTTGTTCTCACTTTGGTGAGAAGCGAACATTACTAATCCGTAAGCATAACATGCTTCTTTATGTTGCATGTTAGCCGCTTTTTCTAAATCACGAAGTCCAATATTCGGATATATTGAGTCAAAATAATTTCTTAACCCATTGCGTAAAATAGCATTTGGGTTCCCCGCAATATATGCGTCAAAGTAAACACATCGTAACTTATGGATTTCCCAATGTGATATCCCCCATCTTTCGAACGAAAGCCTTTTATAAACCAAGGCATTCTTGGAACGTTCTTTGAATGTCTTACAAACTGATCTCGCCTTAAATAGATGTGCCGAAGAATTCTGACCGACTCTAGACAAGATTTCATCAATCATGTCTCCGGGTAGGTCTTTTAAAATATTGGGTTGTCTATCCATTTTGTGTTTTTATACTGTAAAATAGACAAGAGTTAGATTCACAAAAAAAAATACTTATTAATACAAGCAATTTTTACATATATCATAAAGCATAAGCACACTATATTACATATATTACACCACACGAATACAACTATCTTATTCCGACTCGCTTGTTTCTTCTTCTTCGGTTTTGGTTCGTTTTGCCAAGTTTCTAGGGATATATGATGTTCCCCTAATACGAGCAGTCGTTTTCCACATTGGTTTATGTCAGACCCCGACCAAGACCCCCTGGACGGAATCATCAATATCTGGTTCCATTGCGATGATCGAATCCAAGTAATGTCCTTAACATGAGCTTATGCACAGCGGAAGACTTAATTCGTACCTGAGAATAACATGCTTTAAAAAGTCAACATAAAGTTGGTGAGATATATAGGTTTGATGCTAGCAGCGTTATAACTATGGACCACATGATTTCATATGTAAACATTTAATAAAAATATTCTAAGTGGTTGAGCACTTGGTAACCATACTTAACATTTAATCACGTCGCATATTCCCTTTATTATGAAATCTCACTACACTGTACCAAGTATAGTCACGAAACGAAGTACTGTGCAACCGTTGAATACTGGTCGTCCAGTCCGGTTGGGGTTGTCAGGCCCGATAGATCTATCAACAGGATTCGCGTTTACAATACCGCTGTAAATAATAGTTACCAAGCTACAGGGAAGTATGCCAGTGGTACAACTCAACGTAGAATTTTGATCACTTGTGTCCATAACGTAAATCATTTATAAAAACAACGCATGTATTCTCATCCCAAAAATATTTAAAGTTCAAAAAAGGGACTATATACTCACCTAATGTATTTTGTAGTAAAAATACATATAACATCATTGAACACGTATAAAGTTGGCCTTCGATTCACGAACCTATATCATTTGTATATTTATTAACATACATAATTGTAATTGAATAAAATATATATGTATTTATTATTATTAGCGATATAATTCTTGTTAGAAGCCTATATGTATTATTTTATATATATAATAAGTAAATGACCACATTTGTATGGTTAAGTTTTTGTATAAAAAAAATATGTATGTATATTTATATATATTTATTTATTTTATAAATATCTTTTGTTTGTTAACTTCATAATAAAACTAATAACAATAATACTATTAATAATTATAATATAATTAATTAATAATAACAATAACAATATCAATAATAATAATACTAATAAAGATAATAATAATAATAGTGGAAGGATTTACTACCTCAATTAATTTGATAAAAAGAAATGCCCACATTCAGATTCGAACCCATGACCCCCTCATTCACACACAACACACCAACCAACTGATCCGTCCAACATATCTGTAATTAATCGGGGTTCAAATTTTATAAAACGTATTTTATAACAGTTTCATTCTTCTTCTTGCTTCATAGCTTAATCGACCATTACGTTCCAATCATCAAAATATTAATTTATATATTTCAAGATATTAATAACTGCTTAATATCAAGAGTTTATATTGAATGAAAACACAAAAAAAAAAAAAAAAAAAATTAAAACATAGTAATACTAAAAAAAAAATAACAAATAAATAATAATAAAACTGATAATAATTGGTCTTAATGATAATATTCATAATTATATTAACAATGACATGGATATTGATATTAATATAATACTAATACCATTATTAATATTAATATAATATTGTTAACATTTATAATAATAATATTAGTAATAATAATAATGAAAGTATTAATAATATTAATAATTTTTAATAACTAATCATTTTCATAAGATAAATAGAAATGTTATAGCATACTTATTATAAATTTTGTATGTATATAATTATAAATTTTATAGATTATAAAATATCTTATATCAATATGTATAGAAATAATTATATACATTATAGTAAAATACTATTGTATATATATATACATATATTTACAAATAATTGTTCGTGAATCGTCAGGCTTGGTCAAAGGGTAACTAATTATCCAAATATAGATTTCAAACTTTCTAGACTCAACATTAGGGTTTTTGCTTATCGTGTCGGAAACATATAGAGATTTGGGTTTAAATTCGGTCGGAAATTTCCGGGTCGTTACAGTTTAGAAAAACCTGGTGGTTTAGAGATTCCCGGGTCATTGTTACAACTTAAGGACTTCGGGGGTTAACGATACATATAAAGTTCATCGTGGTTGGAATTGAATTTCTCTATTTTTATGCCCTTTCCCTTATTATTTTCTTTTGCCTTTTTAAATTCAGTTGGGGTAATTTCTATAACATCATCGGAATTCTCGTCGGAATCCGATTCATCGGAGAATTGGTAATCCTCCCAATATTTTGCTTCCTTGGCGGAAACACCATTGACCATAATTAACCTTGGTCGGTTGGTTGAGGATTTTCTTTTACTTAACCGTTTTATTATTTCCCCCACCGGTTCTATTTCTTCATCCGGTTCCGATTCTTCTTCCGGTTCGATTCTTCTTCCGGTTCCGACTCTTCTTCCGGTTCCTCTTCGGGAACTTGTGAATCATTCCACGAATCATTCCAATTTAAATTTGACTCTTCATTATTATTAGGTGAGTCAATGGGACTTGTTCTAGTGGTAGACATCTATCACATAATATCAAACGCGTTAGGAGATTAATATATCACATAATATTCACATGTTAAAAATATATAGTTTCCAAAAAAATTTGTTAAGCAATCATTTTTCAAGTAAACACGGTCGAAGTCCAGACTCACTAATGCATCCTAAGAAACTCGATAAGACACACTAATGCAAAATTCTGGTTCTCTAAGACCAACGCTCGGATACCAAATGAAATACAGTGGGGACAACGTCCCACCCAGTGCCTTCCGCAGCTGCTGATACCCAGCTAACCGCCTGGTGACCACTGAGCGTACCTCAGACACTGATTTTACGGCCCGAATCTCTGCCAAGCTAGCCAACCCTAAAAGGATCGCGAGGAGTAAGAGCTAATGCTTCGTCACAGGTAACACTGTGAGAACCTCCTCTACGACTAACCCGCCACACAAGGACGGCGTTATACCAGCTCTGATACCAACTGAAATGTCTCGTTCTTATTGATTAAAAACGTTCCATATTAATTGATTTCGTTGCGAGGTTTTGACCTCTATATGAGACATTTTTCAAAGACTGCATTCATTTTAAAATAAACCATAACCTTTTTTTCATCAATAAAGGTTTAAAAAGCTTTACGTAGATTATCAAATAATGATAATCTAAAATATCCCGTTTACACACGACCATTACATAATGGTTTACAATACAAATATGTTACAACAAAATAAGTTTCTTGAATGCAGTTTTTACACAATATCATACAAGCATGGACTCCAAATCTCGTCCTTATTTAAGTATGCGACAGCGGAAGCTCTTAATAATCACCTGAGAATAAACATGCTTAAAACGTCAACAAAAATGTTGGTGAGTTATAGGTTTAACCTATATATATCAAATCATAATAATAGACCACAAGATTTCATATTTCAATACACATCCCATACATAGAGATAAAAATCATTCATATGGTGAACACCTGGTAACCGATATTAACAAGATGCATATATAAGAATATCCCCATCATTCCGGGACACCCTTCGGATATGATATAAATTTCGAAGTACTAAAGCATCCGGTACTTTGGATGGGGTTTGTTAGGCCCAATAGATCTATCTTTAGGATTCGCGTCAATTAGGGTGTCTGTTCCCTAATTCTTAGATTACCAGACTTAATAAAAAGGGGCATATTCGATTTCGATAATTCAACCATAGAATGTAGTTTCACGTACTTGTGTTTATTTTGTAAATCATTTATAAAACCTGCATGTATTCTCATCCCAAAAATATTAGATTTTAAAAGTGGGACTATAACTCACTTTCACAGATTTTACTTCGTCGAGAAGTAAGACTTGGCCACTGGTTGATTCACGAACCTATAACAATATATACATATATATCAAAGTATGTTCAAAATATATTTACAACACTTTTAATATATTTTGATGTTTTAAGTTTATTAAGTCAGCTGTCCTCGTTAGTAACCTACAACTAGTTGTCCACAGTTAGATGTACAGAAATAAATCGATAAATATTATCTTGAATCAATCCACGACCCAGTGTATACGTATCTCAGTATTGATCATAACTCAAACTATATATATTTTGGAATCAACCTCAACCCTGTATAGCTAACTCCAACATTCACATATAGAGTGTCTATGGTTGTTCCGAAATATATATAGATGTGTCGACATGATAGGTCGAAACATTGTATACGTGTCTATGGTATCTCAAGATTACATAATATACAATACAAGTTGATTAAGTTATGGTTGGAATAGATTTGTTACCAATTTTCACGTAGCTAAAATGAGAAAAATTATCCAATCTTGTTTTACCCATAACTTCTTCATTTTAAATCCGTTTTGAGTGAATCAAATTGCTATGGTTTCATATTGAACTCTATTTTATGAATCTAAACAGAAAAAGTATAGGTTTATAGTCAAAAAAATAAGTTACAAGTCATTTTTGTAAAGGTAGTCATTTCAGTCGAAAGAACGACGTCTAGATGACCATTTTAGAAAACATACTTCCACTTTGAGTTTAACTATAATTTTTGGATATAGTTTCATGTTCATAATAAAAATCATTTTCTCAGAATAACAACTTTTAAATCAAAGTTTATCATAGTTTTTAATTAACTAACCCAAAACAGCCCGCGGTGTTACTACGACGGCGTAAATCCGGTTTTACGGTGTTTTTCGTGTCTCCAGGTTTTAAATCATTAAGTTAGCATATCATATAGATATAGAACATGTGTTTAGTTGATTTTAAAAGTCAAGTTAGAAGGATTAACTTTTGTTTGCGAACAAGTTTAGAATTAACTAAACTATGTTCTAGTGATTACAAGTTTAAACCTTCGAATAAGATAGCTTTATATGTATGAATCAAATGATGTTATGAACATCATTACTACCTTAAGTTCCTTGGATAAACCTACTGGAAAAGAGAAAAATGGATCTAGCTTCAACGGATCCTTGGATGGCTCGAAGTTCTTGAAGCAGAATCATGACACGAAAACAAGTTCAAGTAAGATCATCACTTGAAATAAGATTGTTATAGTCATAGAAATTGAACCAAAGTTTGAATATGATTATTAACTTGTATTAGAATGATAACCTACTGTAAGAAACAAAGATTTCTTGAGGTTGGATGATCACCTTACAAGATTGGAAGTGAGCTAGCAAACTTGAAAGTATTCTTGATTTTATGTAACTAGAACTTGTAGAATATATGAAGAACACTTAGAACTTGAAGATAGAACTTGAGAGAGATCAATTAGATGAAGAAAATTGAAGAATGAAAGTGTTTGTAGGTGTTTTTGGTCGTTGGTGTATGGATTAGATATAAAGGATATGTAATTTTGTTTTCATGTAAATAAGTCATGAATGATTACTCATATTTTTGTAATTTTATGAGATATTTCATGCTAGTTGCCAAATGATGGTTCCCACATGTGTTAGGTGACTCACATGGGCTGCTAAGATCTGATCATTGGAGTGTATATACCAATAGTACATACATCTAAAAGCTGTGTATTGTACGAGTACGAATACGGGTGCATACGAGTAGAATTGTTGATGAAACTGAACGAGGATGTAATTGTAAGCATTTTTGTTAAGTAGAAGTATTTTAATAAGTGTATTGAAGTCTTTCAAAAGTGTATAAATACATATTAAAATACTACATGTATATACATTTTAACTGAGTCGTTAAGTCATCGTTAGTCGTTACATGTAAGTGTTGTTTTGAAACCTTTAGGTTAACGATCTTGTTAAATGTTGTTAACCCAATGTTTATAATATCAAATGAGATTTTAAATTATTATATTATCATGATATTATCATGTATGAATATCTCTTAATATGATATATATACATTAAATGTCTTTACAACGATAATCGTTACATATATGTCTCGTTTAAAAATCATTAAGTTAGTAGTCTTGTTTTTACATATGTAGTTCATTGTTAATATACTTAATGATATGTTTACTTATCATAGTATCATGTTAAATATATATATATATATATATATCCATATATATGTCATCATATAGTTTTTACAAGTTTTAATGTTCGTGAATCACCGGTTAACTTGGGTGGTCGATTGTCTATATGAAACATATTTCAATTAATCAAGTCTTAACAAATTTGATTGCTTAACATGTTGGAAACATTTAATCATGTAAATATCAATCTCAATTAATATATATAAACATGGAAAAGTTCGGGTCACTACACTTACGATACACCACTAACACTCTTAACCATTCTTCTGTTGTTACATTTCCAATAATATTTACCCCATAATTTGATTTAACACAATATTTGTTCCTGTGATCACCTCCCATCACCATATGATATCACCATTTCTCCAGCCCAACATAAGTATGAAACACGGCCCATCAAAAGCCCAACGATCAAAAGGTCCAATTAGGAATAGGAAGGTACACGGTTCATGATAATAGATTTAGAGGCCCGCTAGCTTATTTCATTCTAACCCACCAATGGATTATAGATTGTAGGGTTATGTGTTTGTTGATTGTCGGCCACAAGGGGAAAAGAAGAACACGTAAGCAGTTTAAACAAAAAAAAAAAAAATACTATCATCGTTTCTTATACGCGTATCATCATTCATGTTTATTATTTCATCATCTTGTTGATCATCTTCTCGCCATCAAACTCAGACCATCCTCGTCTTCGAAAAGAAACGGTTATTGCAGTAGGTAAACGGTATCAGGATAAAAACAACAACAGAATTGTTCAAATAAGAAGTGGGTTTGGTCGATTCATAAAGGATAACAGCAGGTATCGGTTTTAGTTTGGGTTTGATCGAATAGGAAATACACGTAACAGCAGTAACCAGGACTGAGTTAGTAGCAGTACAGTTTAAGATGTTGGTGGTGTTCGGTCTTTAAACAGAAGCATTTAAGAGAAAGATAGGAAAAGAGAGAGATAGGGTTTTCGGTTCATTAACAATTACCTTCGTTATTGAACAGCAGTGACTTCGTTGGTGGTGGGTCGTGGTTTACAATAGAAGTATAAGCAGAAGTCTTACAGCAGTAGCAGGAGTTGCACACTTGTTTCGAATGAAAACAAAAAAATGGGTGCAACAGGCAATGGTGTTAGGCTTATAGAACATTCGAAACAGAAACAATATTACTGCAGCAGTCGCTACAATAGTTAATTGGTGTTGGTTGAGTTGAGTAGTCGTTATTTAGCCTGTCGAACCAGAAACAGAAGAATATAGTTATAGCAGTGCAAACGCGATGGATTTATGGTGGTGTTTAGGCGTGGTTTACAGTTGGAACATAAACATAACAACCACCATAGTTCGACAGTTTTAGTAGCAGCTGCAACAAGCTAATCATGGTATTTGAATGATTTACAAAGACGGTTAATGATGATCGATTGAAGTTAGAATTTAGAGAGGTAGGTGGTGATATTCACGAGGTAGAAAATGGAAGTGAGAGAGAGAGAGAGAGAGAATGAGAGAGAGAGAGGTGAAGGAGATGGTAACGGTGTTTGGAGATGAGGTGAAGAAGTAGAAGAAGTAGTGAAATGGGTTTCGGTTTGTACAAGAAGTAGAAATCTTTAAGTAAAAATGATCAAAGGTGGTGGGTGGTTTACTATGGTGGAGGTTGATCATGGATGGCGGTTCATGGTGATCAAGGTGTGAGGGTGAAGGTAGAAGAAAAGAAGGGTGTGAGATGCAAAGGTTGATTGAGCAAGTCTTATCTATATAATCTTACATACACATATATTACAGAGATAAGAATAAGAAATAAAATTATTATATAATAATAATAATAATTATAATTTATAATACAATAACAAAAATAGTCAATCAGTGAATTGAAACAGGGAAGCCATCACAATAATTCTGCCGACGTTTTTTTTTTCTTTTTCGAATGACTATATTGTGTCCATTGCTAAACAGTTAACGTATAAAAATGACCCTAAAAAAATCCCAAATTTTTAGATTAAATATATTTAATTATTTCACTCAATAACTGTTTGAAACCTGATCAAAAAGGTTCGATAATTATTTATTTTCTGTTCCAATTTATATATACAGAGTACTAATATTTAAACTTAAAAAGGTAAAAATATTTTTAACAAATCTAACATCTTCGTAATCGATTTACAGTTCAACTTTTATTTTAGTCCTTCATGAACATGTAATATATCTATATTAAAACTAACCAAACGTCAACCGAGTGTTACTGACGTTTACTAATTACGCTCGAAATCAATTATATTTAATATACACTATGTATATATATAAACAGTTTTAAATAACAAAATTTACTACGCACATAAATATATATTAAATAATTAAATTAAATATTACAATATATATACAAGAAATATACATATAAAATAATAGTTTTTATTACAATGTATTTTATTGTACATATTTATTTATAAATGTATATAATAGTTTATTAATGTTCATGTTATTATATGTATTATACATATATTTATATATACACATATTTATATATATCCACATATTTACAAGCAATGGTTCGTGAATCATCGGGGATAGTCAAAGGGTTACATGAAAATAGTTCCAATATTTTGAGATTCAACATTACAGACTTTGCTTATCGTGTAAAAATCATATTAAGATCAAGTTTAAATTTGGTCGGTAATTTTTGGGTCATCATAGTACCTACCCGTTAAAGAAATTTCATCCCGAAATTTGAGTGAGGTGGTCATGGCTAACAATAAAAATGTTTTCATGACGAATATGAGTTGATAAGTAGAGTTTTATCATCCTTGAATAATATGGATAAATTCGATTATTCGAAGAGCACGAATGAAGCTATTATAAAAGAATGAAATGAGAAATAAAGATTTGTTTTTAACTTTTGATGTAGTCAGGTTTGAAATCCGGAATTCAAGGGATTTAAAGAAAATCTTTAAAATCTAATAGATTTGATTCTTCGGCGAGTAAGGAAATTAGGATCTCTATAATTAAATACCGTGATCTACCTCGATTTCTCCGTCTGATATTTCCATTATAAATTAAACTCTTCCCGTTCCATAATTTTCACCATTTCTATACTTTCTTTCATGGTTCTTACATCCACAAGATTGTAAAAATGCTTAATCCAGTTCTGATCCTTGTCCTTATCCTAACTATTGCAACAATCATTCTCCTTTTCCAACTTCCTCCGGAGGAATCTGTTTTCTTTTACTTCGCTCTTGGGGTTATAGTGTTTTTAATTCTCCCGTGTCTTTATGTTGCGATAAACATTGATATACATGGTTTGTAATTTATGTGTTGTTATCGGGCTTTATATTCTCTCTTATATTCCGAAGTCCCTCCTTCTGTTTTCCATAATCATTGTCATCCACAGTTAATGCTCTCTCCTATTTGTTGTGATTTAAACCCCCCATTTCTATTTCGGAGATTCATTCTTTTGTTTTCTCTTCCTGACTTTAAATCAAGCGAATAATGGTCCAGAATTTGTAGATATAGAGTTTTGAATGATTATAATGTTCTAAGCAGGAAAGAACGTGATAGAACGATTTGATTTTCAAATTTATCAGCATCACGAAAGATAGATCCATCAAGAATACATTTTCTTGATATGTCCAGAAGTTAAGTAGAATGAAAGAGTTATGTAACATGACACATGATGACGGTATGATCTACTATGAACAATCATCACGTTTCATTAGAAACTCAGCATGACTTACTGTAATATAATCACGTTGATCAAGTGTCATTATATTATACTAACTCGTGCATCAGTTCCCAACACTACTTCAAAAACATTCATATTTTAGACTCGAAAGTTTATAATATAGAAACTAACAGTTTCTATATGATGTAACAGTGATAGCACGAAGAGATTAATGATTTCAGATAAGAATAATTATAAAAATATCTTCAGAATATGGAGGATATTTATAATGAAAGATACGATAATATCTTTGAATATATAAGATCAGAGAATGATGGAGACTATTGTCTACAAGGGTTTAGAGTAACGGGCAAGATATTCGTTAAAGACTTCAGCAGACATTGAATCATTTAGATTCTTTGAAGTCAAACTTATTCTTTATGATTTATCCACGGCTTTCTTCATAGTTTCGCATAATCTGCTTTTCGCTACTAAATTTTCTCTTGAATGTTTCCAATATAATGATACGCAGGAAGCACGAAGAGGTATATAATTTCGTACGAGAATATTTATGAAAATATCTTCAGAAATATCGAAGATATTGATGATGATATTTTGGAATTTCTAAGTTCGATGGTTGATGGAGAAAGATTTTCCGCAAGATTTTAACATGACTTCGAGGCAAGATATTCTCTAAAGATTTCAACGGATCCAGAATTATCTGGATTCTTTGAATATAGGGTATGGTCCTTGTATTTGTCCTTGGTCTCCTTCATGGTTAACTCTATCCGTTTTTCAGTTCCAACGTTTCTGAGCTTTTCCAACATATTATTCTCTATCATCAAACTTCCGACGATTAAGGTTGTTTACTATTATCTACAGTTTCTGCTGCTTCATTCAACTTTTTCAAAGTTCAATGTATTAATTCGTAGGCTGGGTGCTTTTCAAAATTTCAAACTGAAAGATCATTATTCTAAAAGATAAATGTTATACATATAACTGTTGATGTAGATATGCTGTGAGTTTTCAAAGTAGTGATTGCCGATTCCTCTACATTTACTGCTACCATATATGAATCATTAGTTATCGATCTGAGGTGATTTCAAGAGAATTGTGTTTTTAGATGATTAAACGTTGACAGTAATATGGTGGAATATAAAAGGTTCTCTGGTAACAATAAATGAGCACGCATATGTATCAAGGTTATAATAAGGTTGTTTTGAATGAAAAGTCGAAGTTGACTTGTCGGAGCTGTGACAAAATTTGCTATTTTGAAAGGGAACTGCAAAGTTATTTTGGGCAATAATAACGCCAAAGAAGCTAGCACAGATACGTGTTAAACTTTTACTCAAGTTTCGAGTATTTTCAGGTGCATGACTATATGCATCAATCTTTTCTTTCGTAGATGAAATGCGATTGATTCATCCTCTCGATTGAGATGTTTTCAAGAATCATGAAAGGTTTGAACGCGGATTGTAATCGTCAAGATACCAATGAGGTTTAAGATGAAATCAAGTGGCAACTTGAGGAAATATTTAACTGTAGAAGATGAAATTTATTTACACTCTTTTAAGTCGAAAAGTGTTGTATTTAATATTTCCTACTCTTTTAAAAAAAATTTAATTGTCCATAATAGTTGTCCAATAGTCCAATAATTCAATAGCTCCACCGAAACTAGTATATTTTAAGGAAATAATCATATAGTAACAGTTAGCTAGGACCAGTTAACATAGTTTTAAAGTTTTACGTAGTTAATTAATTGGTTACTAATAAGTTTTATTTTGTTCATTATTTTCTTCATTATGCCACTTGTCAAATCTTGACTTGGGTTTTGATCGGCAGAAACTCGTATGTGAAATTTAATTGAAATGAAAATGGTTATTCTTTGTTGAACAGATACGTATATCTGTGGAGTAAGTAGGATAGTAAATGACTGTTGAATCAGATTCGAAGAATGTATATTGTAACTCATTAATGTAAAATCTAAATATTCCTCGGGTATTACCTACCCGTTAAAATATTTTCATCATTAATAGTTTGTACGAAAGACTTTTTAATCACAATCTTTATGAAAATATATATACATATATATTTTCTTCAGATGTAATCATGGATTTAATAAGTCAATATTATATTAGACTCATTTGATTTTTCGGTTCGAGCTAGAATAAGTAATCCCTAAAACTATTAGGATCCACATATTCTCCGCAGAATATTGATGAAGTTAGGGATCAATAGTTCATCGTTAATTGATGTTGGTACTCCTTGGTATCTATGGTGCGTATGATGTTGATGTTCGTGGGACAGATTGTGAAATTGAGGCTTGGGATGCGAATGTTGTTGTTGGTGGTACTGTTGGTGCTGATGATGTTGCTGAAGCTGGTACATTTTGCACCATACTTTTCAAGGCTACAACTCGATTGCGAAGTTCGTTGACTTCTTCTATTATTCCGGGATGATTGTCGGTCGGAACGAGCAAATGCATAAGGTTTTGAAATTGAGATAGTATATAATTATGGTGAGATATTCGAGTAATGAGGGTGAAAATGGTGTTTCGGATTGGTTCGCCGATGAGTGCTATAGGTTCTTTGCTAAGAGGGCAATTTGATTGGTGGAAAGGATCACCGTCTTCGCGTCTCCATTGATTAAGTCGACTACGAACTCATTATATGAATTGGGAATGGATGATTGGTTGATTCATTCTAGTGACACCGTTTTCGGAGCTTAGGTGATTATCCATGTCGGAATAACTGTCGGAATAACTATCGGAATAGCTATCGAAATCTGAGGGACTCGAATTGGTTGAGGGATTTATCTCGTACAATCAGATGAAGGATTTTCGATAAGAAATAGATTATAGGATGTAGATTAGTACTCTGTAATACATAATTTACATTTACATATGCATATATAATACTAAAAATCCCATAAGTTACGGAGGAATCTACAGAAGCTGTCAGGCAAAGGTAACAATAACAGATACGCTAAGATATGAATTTATCTATACACTGTCTATGCAATAGAGGCAGTAAGACGTGTCTAGACTTTAAGGATGATAAGCAAATAATTTTTGACACTAAACGATAAGCAAAACTTTTGACATGCAGACACGGACGGAGTCCAGAATCACTAATGTACCCTAACGACTTATCAGTTAGACATACTAATGCAGACCTGGTTCGCTAAGACCACCGCTCTGATACCAACTGAAAGGACCCGTCCTAATCCATCCGGACGAAATCCATATCGATTATAAACGATTCTCAACAGTTGATTACATCACGAGGTACTTGACCTCTATATGATACATTTTACAAACTTTGTATTCGTTTTGAAAAGACAATCTTTCATTACATCTAAAGTTGACAAACATGTATACCATTTTATAACATATCCAACTATAATTGACTTAATAATGATCTTGATAAACTCAACGACACGAATGCAACGTCTTTTGAAATATGTCATGAATGACTCCAAGTAATATCTTTAAAATGATCAAATGCACAGCGGAAGATTTCTTTCGTACCTGAGAATAAACATGCTTTCAAGTGTCAACCAAAAGATTGGTGAGTTCATTAGTTTAGCATAAATAATCATTTCATAATTTTAATAGACCACAAGACTTCATATTTCCATTTCTCATAAACATACGTCCCATGCATAGAGACAATATATCATTCATATGGATTGAACACCTGGTAATCGACATTAACATATGCATAAGAATATCCCCATCATTCCGGGATCCTCCTTCGGACATGATATAAATTTCGAAGTACTAAAGCATCCGGTACTTTGGATGGGGCTTGTTGGGCCCGATAGATCTATCTTTAGAGTTCGCGTCAATTAGGGTGTCTGTTCCCTAATTCTTAGATTACCAGACTTAATAAAAAGGGGCATATTCGATTTCGATCATTCAACCATATAATGTAGTTTTGATCACTTGTGTCTATTTCATAAAGCATTTATAAAAGCAGCGCATGTATTCTCAGCCCAAAAATATAAAAGGGTAAAAAGGCAAATGAAACTCACATATTGTATTTTGTAGTAAAAATACATACGACGATATTGAACAAGTGTAGGGTTGACTTCGGATTCACGAACCTATATCATTCGTATATATATATTAAAATATATAATAGTAATCGAACAAATTTGTATACTATTGTTAATGATGTAATTTATATATTTGATATTTTATAAGTTTTATTATTTATTCACATATTTCCATTTCATATATAAATATAGTTAAGTTATGCGTATTTAATATACTTATATACATATATCATTTATTTGTTAAATTAATGGTAAATACCAAAATAATGAATATAAATAATTAGATTTAATAAAGGTATGAAAAATAATAATTTTTGGATATAAACATTCGTCACTCTATTTGTAGTAATAACGTCAGTGATAATAATAATATCAATAGAGTAATGATAGTAAAAATAAAAATGTAAATTTTTACTAAAAGATAATCTTAATAATCATAATAGTAATAATACTTATTTTCATGATAATTCTCATAGTTTTAATAAAAAAATAAAAAAATGATGTTAATAATTTTTAATAATAACAATAATAATAATAATTAGTAATAATAATACTAATAACATAATAAATAACATATTGAAAGACTACCTTCATTGAAAATCGGTCTAAAAAAATATATTGCTCCAACAGGGACTCGAACCCGTGACCTTACGATACACTACTAACACTCTTAACCATTCTTCTGTTGTTACATTTCCAATAATATTTACCCCATAATTTAATTTAACACAATATTTGTTCCTGTGATCACCTCCCATCACCATATGATATCACCATTTCTCCAGCCCAACATAAGTATGAAACACGACCCATCAAAAGCCCAACGATCAAAAGGTCCAATTAGGAATAGGAAGGTACACGGTTCATGATAATAGATTTAGAGGCCCGCTAGCTTATTTTCTTCTAACCCACCGATGGGTTATAGATTGTAGGGTTATGTGTTTGTTGATTGTCGGCCACAAGGGGGAAAGAAGAACACGTAAGCAGTTTAAACAAAAAAAAAAATACTATCATCGTTTCTTATACGCGTATCATCATTCATGTTTATTATTTCATCATCTTGTTGATCATCTTCTCGCCATCAAACTCAGACCATCCCCGTCTTCGAAAAGAAACAGTTATTGCAGTAGGTAAACGGTATCAGGATAAAAACAACAACAGAATTGTTCAAATAAGAAGTGGGTTTGGTCGATTCATAAAGGATAACAGCAGGTATCGGTTTTAGTTTGGGTTTGATCGAATAGGAAATACACATAACAGCAGTAACCAGGACTGAGTTAGTAGCAGTACAGTTTAAGATGTTGGTGGTGTTCGGTCTTTAAACAGAAGCATTTAAGAGAAAGATAGGAAAAGAGAGAGATAGGGTTTTCGGTTCATTAACAATTACCTTCGTTATTGAACAGCAGTGACTTCGTTGGTGGTGGGTCGTGGTTTACAATAGAAGTATAAGCAGAAGTCTTACAGCAGTAGCAGGAGTTGCACACTTGTTTCGAATGAAAACAAAAAAATGGGTGCAACAGGCAATGGTGTTAGGCTTATAGAACATTTGAAACAGAAATAGTATTACTGCAGCAGTTGCTACAACAGTTAATTGGTGTTGGTTGAGTTGAGTAGTCGTTATTTAGCCTGTCGAACCAGAAACAAAAGAATATAGTTATAGCAGTGCAAACGCGATGGATTTATGGTGGTGTTTAGGCGTGGTTTACAGTTGGAACATAAACATAACAACCACCATAGTTCGACAGTTTTAGTAGCAGCTGCAACAAGCTAATCATGGTATTTGAATGATTTACAAAGACGGTTAATGATGATCGATTGAATTCAGAATTTAGAGAGGTAGGTGGTGATATTCACGAGGTAGAAAATGGAAGTGAGAGAGAGAGGTGAAGGAGATGGTAACGGTGTTTGGAGATGAGGTGAAGAAGTAGAAGAAGTAGTGAAATGGGTTTCGGTTTGTACAAGAAGTAGAAATCTTTAAGTAAAAATGATCAAAGGTGGTGGGTGGTTTACTATAGTGGAGGTTGATCATGGATGGCGGTTCATGGTGATCAAGGTGTGAGGGTGAAGGTAGAAGAAAAGAAGGGTGTGAGATGCAAAGGTTGATTGAGCAAGTCTTATCTATATAATCTTACATACACATATATTACAGAGATAAGAATAAGAATTAATATTATTATATAATAATAATAATAATTATAATTTATAATACAATAACAAAAATAGTCAATCAGTGAATTGAAACAGGGAAGCCATCACAATAATTCTGCCGACGTTTTTTTTTTCTTTTTCGAATGACTATATTGTGTCCATTGCTAAACAGTTAACGTATAAAAATGACCCTAAAAAAATCCCAAATTTTTAGATTAAATATATTTAATTATTTCACTCAATAACTGTTTGAAACCTGATCAAAAAGGTTCGATAATTATTTATTTTCTGTTCCAATTTATATATACAGAGTACTAATATTTAAACTTAAAAAGTTAAAAATATTTTTAACAAATCTAACATCTTCGTAATCGATTTACAGTTCAACTTTTATTTTAGTCCTTCATGAACATGTAATATATCTATATTAAAACTAACCAAACGTCAACCGAGTGTTACTGACGTTTACTAATTACGCTCGAAATCAATTATATTTAATATACACTATGTATATATATAAACAGTTTTAAATAACAAAATTTACTACGCACATAAATATATATTAAATAATTAAATTAAATATTACAATATATATACAAGAAATATACATATAAAATAATAGTTTTTATTACAATGTATTTTATTGTACATATTTATTTATAAATGTATATAATAGTTTAGTAATGTTCATGTTATTATATGTATTATACATATATTTATATATACACATATTTATATATATCCACATATTTACAAGCAATGGTTCGTGAATCATCGGGGATAGTAAAAGGGTTACATGAAAATAGTTCCAATATTTTGAGATTCAACATTACAGACTTTGCTTATCGTGTCAAAATCATATTAAGATCAAGTTTAAATTTGGTCGGAAATTTCTGGGTCATCACATATAGTGGGTGGGGCGTGGTGTAAAATTAAAAGCTCAGAATCTGCCCTGACATGTGTGCGCTGAAACGACCCATCCTAATCCATCCGGACGAAGTCCATATCGATTATAAACGATTCACAACAGTTGATTACATCGAAAGTTGACATCAGGCATACCATTTCATAATATATTTAACTATAATTGACTTAATAATAATCTTGATGAACGCAACGACTCTAGTGCAACGTCTTTTGAAATATGTCATGAATGACTCCAAGTAATATTTCTAAAATGAGCAAATGTATAGTGGAAGATTTCTTTCGTACCTGAGAATAAACATGCTTTAAAGTGTCAACCAAAAGGTTGGTGAGTTCATTACTTTATCATAAATATTCATTTTCATCATTTTAATAGACTACAAGATTTTCATTTCTCATAAATATACGTTCCATGCATAGCGACAAAATAATCATTCATATGAATTGAACACCTGGTAATCGACATTAACAAAATGCATATAAAAATATCCCCTATCATTCCGGGAAATCCTTCGGACATGATATAAAACAACATCGAAGTACTAAAGCATCCGGTACTTTGGATGGGGTTCGTCGGGCCCATAGATCTATCTTTAGGATTCGCGTAATTCTCAAAATTAGTGATGTTCCCTAATTCTTAGGCTACCAAGCTAAAAGGGGCATATTCGGCTTCGATAATTCAACCATATAATGCAGTTTCGATTACTTGTGTCTATTTCGTAAAATATTTATAAAAATTGCGCATGTATTCTCAGCCCAAAAATATAAAGGGTAAAAAGGCAAATGAAACTCACCATACTGTATTTTGTAGTAAAAATACATATTACGACATTGAACAATTGTAGAGTTGGTCTCGGATTCACGAACCTATATCAATTGTGTATTTATTAATACGTATAATGTAAATCACAAAATTTCATTTATTAATATGTATTATTTATATATTTATAGTTTTGTAGAATTTATTCTAAATTCTATTTTAAAACGTATACTTATATTATATCTTAAATTATATTTTATATATATATATGGATTTTATGTATATATTTATAATGATTAACGTTTATATAATTAGTGATATTAATATACCTATATACCTATATTTGTGATTAGTATTGTATTTATGAAATTTTATTAGTTTGTTATGTGAATTATTAATACAATCCTAGTATATAAAATAAGTATATATATAGTGTACGAAAGATTTATTTGTTAAAAATAATAATTTAGATAATAATGATTTACTAATAATAATAATAATTTTATTAATAATGATAATACTAATAGCAAAAATGAAAATGATAAATGTTAATGCTACTAATAATAATAACTCTAAAATAATATTAATACTAATAATATACTTATGTTAATAATAAGGGTTCTAATATTTATAAAATGATAAATGATAATCATAATAATGATAATAATTCTTAAAATGATAAACTTAATGATAATAGTATTAACATTATTTATACTAATGCTACTTGATAGTATTATGAATAATGTTACTTAATAATAATACTACAGATGATGATAATATAACTATATTAAGGTTAATAATCTTATTAATCATGTTATTGTTAATAATATTGATACTAATTAATAATACCATAATACCAATCAATAATAATAATACTAGTAATAATATTTGATAGTGATAATAATATTAGTAATAACAATAATGATAATAATAATAATTGTAATTATAATCATGATAGTAATAATAAATAATAACTAGTACTTATAACAATAACAATAATAATAATAATAATAATAATAATAATAATAATAATAATAATAATAATAATAATAATAATAATAATAATAATAATAAAATAATTAATAATAATAATAATAATAATAATAATAATAATAATAATAATAATAGAAAATGGAACTACCTCAAAAAAAGTCTTAAAAAGAAAACTATCGCGAACGGGACTCGAACCCGCGACCTCTTGCTCCTCGACAAACACACATAACCATCCTTCTGTTTTGGTTTTTCTGTTGTAATCTTAGACATAAAAATATATATAACCCATATTATTTTCGTTCTTCTTCATCATCATCAACATCAGATTAAATTAAAACCTTTCAATCTTAAGAATAGTTGCCAAATTGCTTTTTGGATTTAATATCCAACACGAAAACCATTTATTTGTGATTAATTAGATCAACAAAAGCAGAAAAAAAATATAAAAAAATTATGCTGCTATTGCTTCGCGACATAGAAGGAAAAAAAATTGATTTCAATTTTTAGAAGTTTTTAGATAATGATTCCTTCACGAAATATTTTCCAAATCACTCCTATAAACTAACTGAATCGTTAATTTACATCAAAACTCTAAAACATGATCGAATTTCATCATGAACACGATGTTTGACTTTTTACAAAAAATACTTTGACTCGATAATTCAGAATAAATAGAAAGAATTGAAAACTAGAAACTTACAAATAGTTTATATATGTGATTCCTAACGCTTCTGCATTATTAGATTGTGAGGATTGCTTTGAATTTGAATTATGTCAGTTTGGGTTTATAACAGAGGGTTCGGTTGTTTTTATATATAATTTTCCTATTTTAATTCAAAGTAATCGTTTAAGTCTCTATATGAAGGGCGAATTCTTGTTTGGTAATGGGATTGAAATGGACGTGTAACAAGATTATTCTGTAATAGCAAGAAACAAAAAAGAAAATAAAAAGAACATATACAGAATTGTACTAAATTCGATTTTTAATTGCAATTGGGTTGATTCTTGAAATCAGCTTTTGAGACACAGACAAATTTTTAAAAGTGGATGTTGAAAGAAGACATATTCATATATCTGTACGTATGATTATATGAAATTAATGATTAATAATAATAATACAAATATTATTTAAAATTACTAATAATATTAATATTAGAATTAATAATAAATATATTAAATAACACTGGAAATGATAAAATCATTGATAAAAGTAATAAAAGTAATGATACTCATAATTTTATGATAAAATAACAACTTTAGTAATATTAATAATATTAATCATAATAATAACATTATTAATGATAATAATACTAATAATACTATTTATTTTAATGACAATAGTAATATTATTAATAATATTTATATACATCAACTTTCATGTTTATATGTTATATATTTAAAATAATGATATTAAAAATATTAATGTTGATATTAATATTAAAAGTAATAATAAAATTACTTTAGTAACTACATTTTAATTATAATTAAATTCGATATCTTAATACTATTTATTATTAATTTTGTAATATAATATATTAATAAATAACAACTACTGAATATTTAATATTTATATTACAATATAGTAACTATTAATAGCAATCATATATATGTATGTTCATTTTAAATTACACTTAATTCTTATTTTACATATTTGATTTTATTATTTAAATTATATTTTATTACTTTTAAATTATTATATGTATATTTACATTTATTTTTATATATCAATATTTTTATTTACTACATTGGTTCGTGAATCGTAGGGAACAGTCAAAGGTCAAATACATTCATGAAAAATAGTTCAGACATTTTGAGACTCAATTTACTAGACTTTACTTAATGTGTCGGAAACATATAAGGATTAAGTTTAAATTTGGTCGGAAATTGTCGGGTCGTCACAGTACCTACCCGTTAAAGAAATTTCATCCCGAAATTTGAGTGAGGTCGTCATGGTTAACAATAAAAATATTTTCATGACGAAAATGAGTTGATAAATAGAGTTTTATTACTGTTGGGTAATATGGATAAGATAATTCGATTACTTGGAGAGTACGAGTGAAGCTATCATAAAAGAATGAAATGAGTAAATGTAGACTCGTCATATCTTTTGACGTAGATAGGATTGATGTCCGAATTTCAAGGGATTTAGGGAAAATCGTCGAGATCTGAAAGATTTGATTCTTTGGTGAATAAAATCTCTTTAAATTAAATGCGATTATCTGCTTCGATCTCTTTATCAGATATTTCATTATAAATTAACTTCTTCCGTTCCATTACTTTTATCACTCCTATAATCAATTCTCAAATTCAAAAGATTGTGAAAATGCTTAATCCAGTTCTAATCCTTGTTATTATCCTTACTATCGCAACAATCATTCTCATTTTCTAACTTCCACCGGAGGAATCTGTTTTCTTCTACTTCGCCCTTGAGGTTATAGTGTTTTTAATTCTCCCGTGTCTTTATGTTGCGATAAACATTGATATACACGATTTGTAATTTCCGTGTTGTTATTGGGCTTTATATTTTCTCTTATATTTTGGAGCTCTTTGCCTTTTTATTATCTTCTCGACCTCTATTAAAGCGAGTAACGGTCCAGAATTTGTAAATACGGAGTTTCGAATGAACTTAATGTTCTAACCAAGAAAGAACGTAATCATACGATTTGATTTGTCAAATTATCAGAATCATTGAGAATAGAACTATCAAGACTATACTTTCTTGATATGTTCAGAAGTTAAGCAGAATGAAAGAGTCATGTAACATGGCACATGATGATGTTAGGGTCTGTGAATCATCATGTTCCATTAGAAGCTCAGCATGACTTACTGTAATATAATCACGTTGATCAAGTGTCATTATATTATACTAACTCATGCTTCAGTCCCCAACACTTCTTTAGAATTCATTCATAATTTATACTTAGATGTTACAGAATATTGAAAACTAAAACAGTTTTCAATATAATGTAATACAGATAGCACGAAGAGGTATATAATTTCGGACGAGAATATTTATAAAAATATCTTCAGAAGTATCGAAGATATTTATGATGATATTTTGGAATTTCTAAGTTCGAAAGTTGATAAGGAAAAATTTTCTGCAAGATTTTAACATGACCTCGGAGCAAGATATTCTCTAAGGATTTCATTGGATCAAGAATTACCTGGATCCTTTGAATATAGGGCTTGGTCCTTGTATTTGTCCTTGGTCTCCTTCATGGTTAGCTCAATCTGTTTTTCTGTACCAAATTTTCTATCGAGCGTTCCTAACACTCCTTTCTTTTTCATCAAACTTTTGGCCGTTTAGACCATCTACCATTTTTCTGTTTCCTCTGCATTTAATGCTACGATATCTGAATCATCGGTTATCAATTCGAGGTGGTTTCAGGAGAATTGTGCTTTTAGATGATTAAACGCTGATGGTAATATGATGGAATATGAAAGGTTCCCCAGTAACAATAAAAGAGCACGCATATATATATTAAGGTTATAATAAGGTTGTTTCGAACGAAAAATCGAAGTTGACTTGTTGGAGCTGTGACAAAATTGGCTAATTTGGAAAGAGATTGCAAAGTTATTTTCGGTAATAATAACACTAAAGGAATTAGCACAGTTGCGCGTTAAACGTTTATTCAGTTTCCGAGAGTTTTTCGGGTGCATGCATCAATCTTTTCTTCCGTAGATGAAGTGTGGTTGGTTCATCATCTCGATTGAGGTGTTTTCAAGAATCATGAAAGGTTTGAACGCATATTGTAATCGTTAAGATACAAATGAGGTTTAAGATGAAATCAAGTGTCAAACTTGAAGAATTGTTTAGTTTCATATGTTATAATCAATATTTTAATTCATTTTAATTGTACAATGTTATTAGTCCACAGTCGATAGTCCACAGTTACAGTCCAACAATTCATATATAGTTTAATATATAATATTCGAATTAATTAATATGCATCGTGATCCGTATACATGTCTCAGACTCGATCACAACTCAAAGTATATATATTATTGTAGAATCAACCTCAACCCTGTATAGAGAACTCGATCATTACTGCATATAGAGTGTCTATGGTGATTCCAAATAATATATATAGATGCGTCGATATGATATGTCAAAACCTTGTATACGTGTCCCGATATTTAAAGTGCGTAAAATAAATAACAAAAATTAAATGACGATAAATAAAATTGTGAGAATTAAAATTGCGATAAAATAAATTGCGATAATTAAATTGTGATAAATAAATTGCGATAATTAAAATATAATACAGAATTAACAGTTAGCTAGGAACAGTTAGCTAGGATTTCGTTAGCGTGGATTCTTAAAAAAATTTCTCATAGTTAATTTGTTTATTTCTAACAAATTTTATTTTGTTCAATGTTGTCTTCATTATGCCACTAGTTGGATTCTGATAGGTAAAAAACCGAATATGAAATTGAGTGAAAATGGTTATTCTGCGATGAACGGATACGTATATCTGTGGATGTAAGTAGGATAGTAAATGACTGTTGAATCAGATTCGAAGGATGTACAGTGTAACTTATTAAGATGAAATCTAATTATTTACCTACCCATTAAAATATTTTCACCATTAACAGTGTGTACAAAAGAATTTTTAATTACAATCTTTATGAAAACATATATACATATATATTTTCTTCAGATGTAATCATGAATTTACTGAGTTAATATGATATTAATCTCATTTGCTTTTCGGTCTGAGCTAGAATAAATAATCTCTAAGACTTTAGAGATTACATAATCGCCATGAAGAACGAATATAATTGATGTATATCGATACGTAGAATGGTGATTATACTCGAGGTACAGAATGAGATGTTGAGGCATGGATTGTTGATGGTACTGGTGTTACCGGTGCTGTTGCTAAAGTTGGTAGGTTTTGCACCACGTTTTCCAAATTGATTACTCGAGCGCGAAGTTCGTTGACTTCTTCCATTATTTCGGGATGATTGTCGGTTCAGACGAGCGGATGAATAAGATCTAGAATTTTAGATAGAATATAATCATGGTGAGATACTCTGGAAATGAATATGAGAATGGTGTTTCGAATAGGTTCACCGGTAAGTACTTCAGGTTCTTTGACAAGAGTGTAGGTTAGTGGGTGGAAAGGATCGACTTTTTCTCGTCTCCATCGGTTAAGTCCACTACGAACCCATTAGATGAATTAGGGATGGCTGATTGGTTGCTCCATTCCGGTTACACTGCTTTCGGAGTTCGAGTGGAAATCCATATCAGAATAGTTGTCGAAATAACTATCGAAATAGCTATCGGAATCTGAGGGACTCGAAATGGTTGAGGGATTCATCTCGTACGATCAGATGAAGGATTTTCGATAAGAAATAGATTATAGGATATAGATTAGTACCCTGCAATACATAGTTTACATATGCATATATAATACTAAAATCCCATAAGTTACGGAGGAATCTACGGAAGCTGTCAGGCAAAGGTAACAATAACAGATACGCTAAAATATGAATTTATCTATACACTATTCATGCAGTCAATGCAGTAAAATGTGTTTAGACTAAGAATAATGAGCAGGTAATTTCCTAAGGATGATAAGCAGATGATTTCTGACAAAAATGATAAGAAAAATTTTTGACATGCAGACACGGTCGAAGTCCAGACTCACTAATGCATCCTAATGACTATCAGTTAGACACACTAATGCAAGATCTGGTTCGCTAAGACCACCGCTCTGATACCAACTGAAACGACCCGTCCTAATCCATCTGGACGAAGTCCATATCGATTATAAACGATTCACAACAGTTGATTACATCGAAAGTTGACAGCAGGCATACCATTTCATAATATATCTAACTATAATTGACTTAATAATAATCTTGATGAACGCAACGACTCGAGTGCAACGTATTTTGAAATATGTCATGAATGACTCCAAGTAATATTTCTAAAATGAGCGAATGCATAGCGAAAGATTTCTTTCGTACCTGAGAATAAACATGCTTTAAAGTGTCAACCAAAAGGTTGGTGAGTTCATTAGTTTATCATAAATATTCATTTTCATCAATTTAATAGACCACAAGATTTTCATTTCTCATAAATATACGTCCCATACATAGAGACAAAAAATAATCATTCATATAGATTGAACACCTGGTAACCGACATTAACAAGATGCATATAAGAATATCCCCTATCATTCTGGGAAATCCTTCAGACATGATATAAAACAACATCGAAGTACTAAAGCATCTGGTACTTTGGATGGGGTTCGTCGGGCCCATAGATCTATCTTTAGGATTCGCGTCAATTAGGCGTGCACTAATTATCAAAATTAGTGATGTTCCCTAATTCTTAGGCTACCAAGCTAAAAGGGGCATATTCGGCTTCGATCATTCAACCATATAATGCAATTTCGATTACTTGTGTCTATTTCGTAAAACATTTATAAAAATTGCGCATGTATTCTCAGTCCAAAAATATAAAGGGTAAAAAGGCAAATGAAACTCACCATACTGTATTTTGTAGTAAAAATACATATTACGACATTAAACAATTGTAGGGTTGGTCTCGGATTCACGAACCTATATCAATTGTGTATTTATTAATACGTATAATGTAAATCACAAAATTTCAATTATTAATATGTATTATTTATATATTTATAGTTTTGTAGAATTTATTCTAAATTCCATTTTAAAACGTATACTTATATTATATCTTAAATTATATTTTATATATATCGATTTTATGTGTATATATATATATAATTATTAACGTTTATATAATTAGTGATATTAATATATATATATATATATATATATATATATATATATATATATATATATACCTATATTTGTGATTAGTATTGTATTTATGAAATTTTATTAGTTTGTTATGTGAATTATTAATACAATCCTAGTATATATCATAAGTATATATATAGTGTACGAAAGATCTATTTGTTAAAAATAATAATTTAGATAATAATGATTTACTAATAATAATAATAATTTTATTAATAATGATAATACTAATAGCAAAAATGAAAATGATAAATGTTAATGCTACTAATAATAATAACTCTAAAATAATATTAATACTAATAATATACTTATGTTAATAATAAGGGTTCTAATATTTATAAAATGATAAATGATAATCATAATAATGATAATAATTCTTAAAATGATAAACTTAATGATAATAGTATTAACATTATTTATACTAATGCTACTTGATAGTATTATGAATAATGTTACTTAATAATAATACTACAGATGATGATAATATAACTATATTAAGGTTAATAATCTTAGTAATCATGTTATTGTTAATAATATTGATACTAATTAATAATACCATAATACCAATCAATAATAATAATACTAGTAATAATATTTGATAGTGATAATAATATTAGTAATAACAATAATGATAATAATAATTGTAATTATAATCATGATAGTAATAATAAATAATAACTAGTACTTATAACAATAACAATAACAATAACAATAACAATAACAATAACAATAATAATAATAATAATAATAATAATAATAATAATAATAATAATAATAATAATAATAATAATAATAATAATAATAATAATAGAAAATGGAACTACCTCAAAAAAAGTCTTAAAAAGAAAACTGTCGCGAACGGGACTCGAACCTGCGACCTCTTGCTCCTCGACAAACACACATAACCATCCTTCTATTTTGGTTTTTCTGTTGTAATCTTAGACACAAAAATATATATAACCCATATTATTTTCGTTCTTCTTCATCATCATCAACATCAGATTAAATTAAAACCTTTCAATCTTAAGAATAGTTGCCAAATTGCTTTTTGGATTTAATATCCAACACGAAAACCATTTGTTTGTGATTAATTAGATTAACAAAAGCAGAAAAAAATTCTGCTGCTATTGCTTCGCGACATAGAAGGAAAAAAAATTGATTTCGATTTTTAGAAGTTTTTAGATAATGATTCCTTCACGAAATATTTTCCAAATCACTCCTATAAACTAACTGAATCGTTAATTTACATCAAAACTCTAAAACATGATCGAATTTCATCATGAACATGATGTTTGACTTTTTACACAAAATACTTTGACTCGATAATTTAGAATAAATAGAAAGAATTGAAAACTAGAAACTTACAGATAGTTTATATATGTGATTCCTAACGCTTCTGCATTATTAGATTGTGAGGATTGCTTTGAATTTGAATTATGTCAGTTTGGGTTCATAACAGAGGGTTCGGTTGTTTTTATATATAATTTTCCTATTTTAATTCAAAGTAATCATTTAAGTCTCTATATGAAGGACGAATTCTTGTTTGGTAATGGGATTGAAATGGACGTGTAACAAGATTATTCTGTAATAATAGCAAGAAAAAAAAAGAAAATAAAAAGAACATATACAGAATTGTACAAAATTCGATTTTTAATTGCAATTGGGTTGATTCTTGAAATCAGCTTTTGAGACACAGACAAATTTTTAAAAGTGGATGTTGAAAGAAGACAGATTCATATATCTGTACGTATGATTATATGAAATTAATGATTAATAATAATAATACAAATATTATTTAAAATTACTAATAATATTAATATTAGAATTAATAATAAATATATCAAATAACACTAGAAATGATAAAATCATTGATAAAAGTAATAAAAGTAATGATACTCATAATTTTATGATAAAATAAACACTTTAGTAATATTAATAATATTAATGATAATAATAACATTATTAATGATTATAATACTAATAATACTATTTATTTTAATGACAATAGTAATATTATTAATAATATTTATATACATCAACTTTCATGTTTATATGTTATATATTTAAAATAATGATATTAAAAATATTAATGTTGATATTTATATTGAAAGTAATAATAAAATTACTTTAGTAACTACATTTTAATTATAATTAAATTCGATATCTTAATATTATTTATTATTAATTTTGTAATATAATATATTAATAAATAACAACTACTGAATATTTAATATTTATATTACAATATAGTAACTATTAATAGCAATCATATATATGTATGTTCATTTTAAATTACACTTAATTCTTATTTTACATATTTGATTTTATTATTTAAATTATATTTTATTACTTTTAAATTATTATATGTATATTTACATTTATTTTTATATATCAATATTTTTATTTGCTACATTGGTTCGTGAATCGTCGGGAACAGTCAAAGGTCAAATACATTCATGAAAAATAGTTCAGACATTTTGAGACTCAATTTACTAGACTTTGCTTAATGTGTCAGAAACATATAAGGATTAAGTTTAAATTTGGTCGGAAATTGCCGGGTCGTCACATGCGCGCCGCGCACACTTAAAGGAGCGCGCCGCGCACGTGGCCTGTGACAGAATTCCTGTCTTTTCTATTTTTGAGTTTAATGAAGGGCTTTTTGGTCTTTTCACTTGAGGCCGGATTTGAGGCCTTATCAGCTGGATTAGATCCAACTTTGGATCATTTTGACATCCACCGAACACTCTCAACTATCTAGAGAGAGAGGGAGAGTTCTAGTGAGAGTATTGGGGATTTGGAGAAGAATAAGTTTGGTTTGATCAAAAGCTCAAGTATTAAAGTTGTTCACCTCATTCCTAGCTACGTTTTGGTTATTGTGGTAAGTCCTAACCCCGAATTTCATTGTTTGATTTTGATATTCAAAGTTTGGGTTTGAACCAAAATTGTAGAGAAACCCATTTAAACTCTTGAGGTGAGTTCTTTGATACTAGTAATCGAGTTTATTGTTGTTATTGTTGGTGAGTTTTGAGTTGGAAACCGACTTAGCCATGATTTAAGACTTGTATTTGGGTTTAATCACTAGATTTAATGGTTATGATAGTGTTGAAACCCATTTTAGTGTATTTGAATGACTAATTTTGAATTGAGTCAAAATTAGGGTTTATGGGTGATTTTGAGGATGATAAGTGTTTAATACTTGCGTTTGGGTTTAATTGGCGTATTATGACCATTTTCAATTGTGTTAGTGATTATTGGTTAGTTTAGTCGCGGTTTGTGCTTGGAAGTGCAATTGGTCTAAAATACACTAAGTGTCGTTTTGAGTTGGTTTGTAAATCTACTCTAAGTGTGTTACTTGTATTGTGATATTGGAATAGGTACTTTCCATCGGCGAGTTTCGAATTATCCGGTTGCATTCATCAAGACGACAAGGTGAGTGTTAATATCCTATGTGCATATGTATGTGTAGGATGGGTGTGGGTCGGGTGAAGTGGTTCTCGGTTATAGAGCTCACTTCACATATAGGTGGATTTTTATGGACTTGTGTAATAGGTCCAATTTGCACGGTTGTGCATTTTGGTTAACCACCATTGGCGAGTTACATACTTGTGTGTACGCTATCACATGGATTATGATTTGGAGTTATAACCCCTACGGCGTGGGTTGTGGTGTGGGAAATGAATATCGGTTTGCACGTATTCATAATATTTTGGGTAGTGAATCTCGGGTAGTGCGGATTCATGATGACTCGGGTTGTTCGGTCATCTTGTTGATGAGGTAGTGAATCTCAGGTTGTGCGAATTCACTAAGGCTCGGATAGTTCGGCCACCTTGGTTGTTGAATTGGTGAAGAAGTGAATATCGGGTTGTGCGAATTCACTAAGGTTCGGGTTGTTCGGTTGACTTTCATATGTTTGAGGTTAAGGGGTTAACCTTGTAGTTTTGGCTACCATATGTATATGCTTATGTACTATTATTGTTGTAACTAATCTTGTGGTTTGGCTTGGTGTTACGTTAGGTACAACATTGCTTAGTTATGCTTGGATTGCGGTATGTGATTACTATTTGTGTGTTGGCGATGCGCATTTATTTTATGCATATATATATGTATGTAGTATATTCTCACTCACTAAGCATTAGCTTACCCTCTCGTTGTTGACTTTTTTTTATAGGTTCGCGTGTTGGCGGCTCGGGTAAGCGTGGGGATTAGAAGGTCATGCTTTTGGATTTGATTAGGATTGGGTAGCGTATCCACAATCGCCATGCTCGGTCTTTATTTTGTGTTAAAATCATGTGGTTGAAAACTTGTATTTTGTACGAAAGTCGTAAAACGGCCGATGTGTGCCCCGTCTCGTAAAATCATTTTATTATTGGAACGTGTGAGTTTTAACTAGTATTAATCGTTCTGTAAACCGTTTCGTCTAAAAATTTCAGGAAGTCGAAGATCATTAAACGAAAAATGGAAAATCCGGACAGAACTGAATTTGCCTTGTGCACGCCGCGCACATTGAGGGTTGCGCGCCGCGCAACCTAACTCTATAAAAACAAAAATTATTCCACGTGTTCGATTGTCTAATGGGTTGGGTTGTTACAGGTTCTATGCATCATGAATATCATGTGCCTTGGAGATTCGGATAATGATGGATAGCTACTATTTAGAAGAGTGGTGTATGTTCATTAGTTGGTTTATGCATAACCTCTTGGCTCTCAAAGGAACAAACACTTGTAGCTCTCTCTCTACTACCAAAGTCGAGTTTATAGCAATTGAAAGATCATGTGCTCAAGGCTTAATGATGAAACAAACTTTCCTTGATTAAGGTACCACTTCTTTCAAAACTCATATATGTGTGCATCTTCTTGCTAAAATTGGACTAGTCAACCTAAGAAGTGATTATTTGAACTCCAATTTAGCTTTGATCATTACATGATAAGTGAAATATTAACATGATATATATTCTTAGGTTATACATATGTTCATCACTAAGTATACAAAGAGATATGCTCTTAGTTGAATAACCTGAAACTTAGTGAATGATTTTTAAATGATAACTTATCACGTAGATAATGTTTTGAATTATCATATCGGCCCTATCGATCACCATTTCTTGACATGCTTCAACTAATATGCTCATAATGTTAAATAGATGTGCCTCTTGCATGTTTTAAGCTTATATATAAATTATATCGTTATGCATATATTAGCTTCATCATGATACTCTTACTTGTATTCTTACAATATGTATTCAACATGCTATGCTTATATTATATGCAATATGCTTAACATGGTATGCTTATGATATGTGCCATATGTATGCCATGCTTGTATCCTTACATGCTTGTTTGAAACTACTATGATAATATTTATAGTGTTGCATGATATGATTACGTGTGCTACTCTTACTTGTTTGCCATGCTATATTATTCTTGTGTTTTAACATGCTTGTTTGAACCTACCTTCTTTCATACATGCTCTAGCATCTAAGCTTATGAATATGATTGTTACGCATGATTTTTTGCTTGACAATTGATCTCATGTATATTAGCTTTTGTATGCTACTCTCACTTATGTTTCCACATTGTGCTATGTGCAATATGTATACCATGCTAAGCTATATGGTTCTACATGCTTTCTTAAACCTACTTGCTTCTATACATGCCTGAAATTGGTAGAACTAGTGAGGTAATGTTGGTACTTAATGATAATGTCGCATGATACACTAAGGTTTCTGCTCACTACCTGTGATATCGTACATTCATGCTATACTATTAATTAACCTTGATATGTAGTGGTTCATATGCGCTTTTGATCTTACATGCTCTCTAATGATCACATATATTGGTCAAAGTCCTCACTCCACTATATTTGTTATCAATGACACACAATGAGTCTTATGCTTGCTATATATGATTATGTGTGTGCACTAACCCTTGATTGAAGATTATCCAGCTCGTTGAGTTCATATCATGCCTTAATTGATATTATGTCTTATGTGTAGACTAAACATCTTTTCTATGAGTCTTATATTGCACATTTCAAGGGGGAGCTATATCATCTACCGCTATGTAAGATTTAAGGGGGAGCATTACTCTAGGGCGTGCTTAGTTCCAGGGGGAGCTAACATTTTTGCTTCGACAAAAGGGGGAGAAAGTGTATAGTAATTGATGTTAACACATGTGTTGTATTATACGCTTAAGCACACTTACATAGGTTTGTCATCATCAAAAAGGGGGAGAATGTTGGTTAGTGGTCCAATATTAATATTCAAATGTTAACCACTTTATTTTGATGATGACACCAAGTCTTGTGTGCTTAAACAACGTATTGAACAACACAAGTTCACAAGCCTACACTATCTCTAGCAAAAGACCAATACATAAATAATTAACTTGGTAAAAACTGATATGCGGCTGCACCACGGTCGACCACAGGTCTGACCGTAGATGTCCTGTTCCAACGGCTGCACCATTTTACAAAACTGTTGATCTACGGTCAACCTCACGGCCGACCGTGGATCGACCGCAGTTTTCTCTGTAACCAAATTCAGCCACTTTAAGTTAGACCAATTTGAGGCATCTATAATTTACAAAACCTTTTTAAACATACTTATAATAGTTGCCTTCTTTAATTTCAAAAGAGTTTTGAACCAAAAGATGTTAATTTTTACTAATCACACCTAACGACATCTTAATGACATTTTAAGCTCAAATAAGATTAAACACAAAAGTGTTTTACTTTTCAAGTGTTACAAAATGTTATTTAAATACATACTAATAATGGTCATCAAAGTCCCAATTAAAGAGGTGCTCTCCCATTACTTTTAAGTACCATTTGTATGTATGTAAGTTTTTATTAAATTTAAGCTAGTCAAGGTTGTAACAAGGTTCATTTAAGCTCCAACTAGAATCAAACTAGTCAAAATTAACTTGTTGCAAGCAACCAATGAAGTATGATACTTCCATCCAAGTATTGACAAAGTGTAAGATTCATGGATTATTGTGTTTGGAGATTTATGGGATGTCAAGGGACAAGATTTCAGTATTTACCTTTTTTAGAAAATCAATGACAATGGTGAAGGGCATTGGACTTTCCTCTTTAGCTAGCACATGTCAACCTCCATGCATATGTCCAAGATCAAAGGGGTAATGGAGTTAACTTCTAGGTGTATTAAGCATATTTTGAAGGCTCTATATTGGGTAAAGAAGCCAAAAATTCAAAGAAAAAGGAGCTCCAACGGATATGTCGAAATGCTGACAAAAGTTGTACGGTCACCTGCACGGTCGACCGTAGATTGACCGCAGTTTTGTCTGTCTATTTTCTTGGAATATAAATGCACCACTTTGCCAAACTAGAAGACCACCTCTTTCCAACATTCTTTCAAAGACATATCTCTCGTCTCCCAAGCCTCAAGCACATATCTATGGAGAGATTATAAGAGAGAAAGAGAGATTCTACTTACACTAAGTAGAATTGAAATGTAAACTTTGTACTTATCATTTGTATCTTTAAGTTTACTTTGTAAGACACTTCCTTAAGGGGTCAAGGAAGTTAGATAGTTCTTATGATAGGAAACACCATCTTGCTTAATGATTCAACTTCCTTAAAGGGATCTAGGAAGTTGATCAATTCCATTGGGAATTAAGTTGGTGTGACCTATTGAAGAACTATGAGTGATTGTAAGCTTAGCTATAAGTTTACTTGTGAGCTATCGTCTTAAAGGGATCTAGAAGGTAGTTGTGAATTCACTAGGCTAGAGCATTAGGATCTCGTAGTAAGAGCATTTGGTGTTTGTGAATTCTTCAAAGGGACGTAAGGGTTCATAAGTAGTGGCTTATCGAGGAGCTAGTATTGTATCCGGACACTCCATCGGGTTTAGGGTATCATAGTGAAGAAAACTCTCAATTCGTAGAATTGAGGAGTGGATTAAGGTGGATTAGTTAACATCCACCCGAACCACTATAAATCCTTGTGTTTGTGCACTTACATTCTTTACATACTTACTTTAACAAACACAAACGCTTCCACGCTTAAAACTTATGTTTTGATTGTTAAAGATTTCGAAAAAGTTTTAAGAAACCACTAAGTAACTATTCAACCCCCCCCCCCCCCCTCTAGTTACTTACAGATAATAAAAAGAAACAAAAATTCAAATAATATTAAATATGCATATATTAAGTAAATATAAGTAAATACTATATTCGTCTCAATTTAATAGTCCTGAATTGACCTTTTATTAATTTTGACTGTAAATAGTTTTTTTGTGTCATAATACATAATGAAAATTATATGAATAAATTAAATTATATATGTGCTTTCATTTGATATATTTTTCAAGTATTATTTATTTTCTTTTCTTTTGTGAAAGTCGAGTATTCATAAAGTATTATATAATATATAAATAAGTTATTTACAGTCAAAGTTATGAAAAAAGTCAACTCATGACTATTAAATTGAGACCAGTGAGTACGTATATATATTTGTTATATGTATATATATTTCGGAGGATAAATAAATATATCGGTGGAATATGATTGTAATTCAAATCTAATCAACTAATTTATGACATCATCCATATTCATATATCCATACTGATGGATCAAATAATCGAATGAATATCCGATGTATTATCTCATCTCTATCGAAAAGCTATACTCCGTAAAATTCTAACGTAATTTCTTCTAATACATTCACTCATCTGTGTGATAGGCTCGGATTAGTCAAAATTTCTATGAATATATCTCTTTCCATTGATATAATATATATATATATACACTAGGTTATAGAGCCCGTGCATTTTACGTGTGTATAAACTAATCGTGCAACATTTAATTGGGTTTATCGAACAATTATTTTTATGACCTATAGATAGAATTATAGAAATGTGTCAAAAAAATGTGACATGGTAGATTTTTGAGCCGTGTGTTGCATGATTGTTAAATAAAACCATTAATACTTACTTGGTTCTCTAACTGATATGGTAGATTTGAGCCAGTGTGTTCCATTCCTTCTTCAAGACGTTTTGAATTTTCATCATATTATAGCTATGAGCCTATGCATTGCTCAGATGTTGCAAATTTATGTTTCGCATTATCGAGTTTTGGACTCGTGCGTTACGTTGCTGTTAATGAACGGAAAAAGTATATGTGCAATAGTATCGAATAATTAGGGTGTTTAAATAACGTTGATCGAATTTTAAAAACACCATGATCAACATCCAATATTGGTAAAACAAATAAATTTGAAATTCCCTGTTCATATCGATTATAAACGTTTCATATTAATTGGTTTCATTACGAGGTTTTGACATCTATATGAGACGTTTTTCAAGGACTGCATTCGTTTTTAAAACACCCATAACCTTTATTTTATCGACAAAGGTTTAGAAAACATAACATAGATTATCAAGTAATGATAATCTAAAATATAACATTTACACACGACCATTACATAATGGTTTACAATAATAATATGTTACATCAAAATAAGTTCTCGAATGCAGTTTTAAACAATATTATACAAGCATGCTGATTCCAAATCTTGTCTTTATTTAGCATGCGACAGCGGAAGCTCTTAATAATCACTTGAGAATAAACATGCTTTAAACGTCAACAAAAATGTTGGTGAGATATAGGTTTAACCTATATCATAAATCGTAATAATAGACCACAAGATTTCAATTATTTAACCGCACACATATCTAGTGTACAAAACATGATTATAACAACCCGGAAATTTCTGACTAAATTTAAACCTAACTTTTATATGATTCCGACGATTCACGAACCTTAATACGTATATAAGTTATGTATATATATATATATATATATATATATATATATATATTTATATATATGAATCAAATTTGAAACAATGAGAATTAAGAATCTGTCATAAATGTGAAACACTTTCGTCTTACGACTATTTGATTATTAAATGTGTACATGTCAAACCACATTTATTTATAACTCGAATTTCCTTCGATCTCTGACATCATAAACTCTTATCCTATACAAATTTTAGATGATATGATATTAGAACAACTAGAGCTTAAGTTTACATATAAATAATGTATCATATTCAACTATCAATTTATTTATTTATTCTAATAAATTCATCAATGTCATAATTAATATAAAAGAGTTAAATAAATTTATAATATATGTCAATAATGCATATGTTAAATTTTTCAACGTCGGTGTACAACTTTTCATTTATGAATGTGCATAAATCCAAGAACTCTTTTGATTAACATAGTCATTTCATTTAAGTATGAATTAGAAGAAAAATTAAAGAAAAGTAAAATAGTGTCGGTAGTTAGAAGTTAAAAGGGGCGATGGCTTTATTTTTTTTAATTCACATGTTGAAATATTAATTATAAAGTATTATTATTATATTATAATTATATTATTAACATTATTAGTTATTATTATCAAAAATTATTATTATTATTGTGATCATTTTATTATTTTGAATATTATCTGGATATTTAGTATATTATCTTTATTATTACAAATACTATTATTATATTATTATTTATATAATTATTATTAGTATTATTATTATTATTATTATTAATAAATTAATAAAATTATTATAATTAATATATATATATATATATATATATATATATATATTAATATATTAAATTAAGAAGTCAAAAACCAAGTACTAATCATATATTTTTTAATCAATCAGTTTTTTATTTTTTTTTAAACCCATGATCTTCTTTTTAATTTAATAAATCATCGTGATAATTTTTATTATTATTTTTGCTACTACTGGTTTCTATTTTGTAATCAAGTCGACATCCTCAACTGCTATAAACAAATCGATCCTACATATTGGAAACAAATTCAATCCAGTACTCACCATCATTATCGGATACAATTTTTTTTATAATTATACAAATAAATAAAATTTGCTCGACCTCTGCTTTTGTTCAATTATCTAAAGTCTCGAATTCGAAACCAATTTCAGAATGTAAAAATGCAGAGTTGTTAGTAATGGTGTAAATAAACTTCCTGCAAAGTTTCAAATCTCAATTTTATGTATCGAGTTCTAATTTCGAAGTCAAAGTTTCGGTTTTAAAAGTCAACCCAAGTGTTCATGAAGAAATTCGTAAGTTTTTCGATGTTATAGGTTCAATTGACGATTCTAATAGTTTATATACATGATTAGAAAACTATTTCATGTTATAATCGTTATCTAAAACGTTACCAAAAATCAAAATCAAAATTTTTTTTCTTTTTTTTTCTGCGACGAACAGCAGCAAGTATAATAATTTTTTTTAAATTCGTTTCTGTCTATGTAAAATCACACTATAAGTTTTTTTCATAAAAACCAACGATCATGTCAATGAGGAGTAATAACCAGGTCTTTGATCGAATAACATTATGAAGAAGATGAAGAAATAGGGAAACAGAAACGTACGGTTAAATAAAATTAACTATGGGTTTTATCAGAAAGACACAGACATCAGAATGGTTAAGGGGTGTTGCGGGTGAGCGAGAGGTCATGGGTTCGAGTCCCGTCTTGGGCAATCTTTTTGGAAAAATCTTTCTAAAGTAGATATTTATTTATTTATTTATTCATTTATTATCATTATTATTATTGTTATTATTATTATTATTGATTATTAGTTATTGTTAATATTACAAAGTATTATAATTATTATTATTGAAAAAGTATTAGTTATCATGTATCATAATTACAAGTAATATTATTATTATTATTATTTGTTATTACTAAATATTATTATCATTACTTGTATTATTATCAAAATTGACATAAGTATAATTATTATTAGTAGTATTATATTCATTATTAATAAAACTATCATTTTAATGGAATTAACATTATTATTATTATTTTATCATAGATAATGAAATGATTTTTTTGTAGTTTTTATTATTATTAGTATTATTATCGACATCAATAATACTAAACGTATCATTTTTTTTAAATCTATCGATTTATTTAATATTATCATTAAGAATATTATTAGTAGTATCATGATTATAAAAATTAACGTTTTCATTGAAACTATCATTTTAAATAAAAATCATCATTTCCTTAGTATTATTATTACTACTACTATAATTATTGTTATGGATATTACAAAAATTATTAATATCATTACTATTGTAAAAATATAACATTTTAATTATTATAAGAACTTTCATTTTTACTATTATTATTATTATTAAACATTATTATGATTATTATCATTTTTACTACTAGTATTATTATTGTTATTACAAAATAACGCAACTCTTTATTCATTATCATTATTAATATCATTTTATCAAATAAATACTTATATATAGAATGTATATAAAAGTATATATATACAACAATTAAAATAATATATATATATAAACTTATTCGATTACAAGTATATGTGTTAATATATACACTTAATATAGGTTCGTGAATCCGAGGTCAACACAACTCTGCACTTGTTCAGTGCCATCATACTCGTAATTACTATGAAATATCATACAGTATCGTGAGTTTTCATAGCTCCCTTTTTATATATATATATTTTTGGGCTGAGAATACATGCACTATTTTATATCTGTTTTACAAAATAAATATAAGTATTAAACTTAATTCTACGTGGGTTAGAATCACAAATATTCTCTTAGCTTGGTAACTTAATCTATTGGTCTCTGTACCGTAGGCGCGAATCCTATTGATAGATCTATCGAGTTTAACAACCCATCCGGGCTAGTCGCGCTAGCAGTCAACGGATGTTTAGTACTTTGAGGGTCGAATCCTATTGATAGATCTATCGGGTTTGACAACCTCATCCGGGCTAGTCGCGCTAGCAGTCAACGGATGTTTAGTACTTCGAGGGTATTTATCGCACTTGATTCGATGCTCTATAGACATCAAGGGTGAAGCGACCCGTCCTAATCCATCCGGACGAAGTCCATATCGATTATAAATGATTTACAACAGTTGATTACATTGCAAGGTACTTGACCTCTATATGATACATTTTACAAACATTGCATTCGTTTTTGAAAAGACAATCTTTCATTACATCGAAAGTTGACGGTAGGCATACCATTTCATAATATATCTAACTATAATTGATTTAATAATAATCTTGATGAACGCAATGACTCGAATGCAACGTCTTTTGAAATATGTCATAAATGACTCCAAGTAACATCTCTAAGATGAGCAAATGCACAACGGAAGATTTCTTTAATACCTGAGAATAAACATGCTTTAAAGTGTCAACCAAAAGGTTGGTGAGTTCATTAGTTTAACATAAATAATCATTTCATAATTTTTAATAGACCACAAGATTTCATATTTCCATTTCTCATAAACATACGTCCCATGCATAGAGACAAAAATATCATTCATATGGATTGAACACCTGGTAACCGACATTCACAATATACATATAAGAATATCCCCATCATTCCGGGATCCTCCTTCGGACATGATATAAATTTCGAAGTACTAAAGCATCCGGTACTTTGGATGGGGCTTGTGGGTCCGATAGATCTATCTTTAGGATTCACGTCAATTAGTAGATCGGTTTACTAATTCTTAGGCTACGAAGCAAAAGGGGCATATTCGGCTTCGATCATTCAACCATATAATGTAGTTACGATTACTTGTGTGTATTTCGTAAAACATTTATAAAAGTAGCGCATGTATTCTCAGTCCCAAAAATATATATTGTAAAAGCATTTAAAAAGGGAGCAAATGAAACTCACCTAATGTATTTTGTAGTAAAAATACATATGACTATATTGAACAACTGAACAATGCAGGGTTGGCCTCGGATTCACGAACCTATATCATGTATATATATATTAACACATATAATTGTAATGTATTTTTATGTCAAAATATATATTTGTCATAATACTAGTAATGGTACTTATGATAATAATAATGATGGTGATAATAGTAGTAATGATCCTATTAATGATAATATTAATAATTGTTTTAATAATAAATCTTATAATGATAATAAAAGTAGTTTTTAATGAAATATTTAATGATATTAAAAATAATACTAATAATAATAATAATAATAATAATAATAATAATAATAATAATATCATAAGTTATATTAATGATGATAATGATACTAATCATATAATTAATAATAATAACTAACATAACAACCATAATAATAATAATAATAATAATAATAATAATAATAATAATAATAATAATAATAATAATAATAATAATAATAATAATGATGATGATAATAATAATAATAATAATAATAATAATAATAATAATAATAATAATAATAATAATAATAATAATAATAATAATAATAATAATAATAATAATAATAATAATAATAATAATTTTTGATAAAGAAAACTACCTTCCAAGGTTTTCAAAATAAAACTTGTCATGAACCGGAATCGAACCCGAGACCTCTCGACAACACACATCACTCAGCACCACTCCTCCATCTTGATATTTCTGATTTATGTTTTCCTAAATTAATTATATTATGTTATTTCCTGTTAGGCTAGTTTCCTTCTTCTTCATTAATTAATCCGACTAGAGTTCAATCCCTAATCAAATACAATTCTACATCTTTTATAACTTTTAATTGACACTAAAATATCAGTTTGAGATTTATTAGTTTTAATTACAATAGCAAATAAATAAAAAAATAAATAAATACATATTGTTTTATTTATAATAGCAATGATAATAATAATACTATTAGGAGTAGTAATAATAATAATTCACAAAAATAAGATTCTTAATGAAATTGATAATACTAATATTATAAATGATATGTTAATATTACTAATTACATTTGTCTTGTTGTTATTAATAATAATTTCAAATTCCATATTAATATATTATAATTTTTAAAATAATAATATTAATGACACTAGTATTGATATTAGTTTTAAAAGAAATAACAATATTATTTTAATAACTATATGTTAATTTGTAATTAAATTTAATATATTAATATTCCTATTATCATCTATGTAGTATTTATATAATGTTTATATATATTAACATGTGCAGAATATAATATTACAGAAGTTATATATGTATGTATATATATATATATGTATATATATATATATATATATATATATATATATATTCATAATAGTCTAATTATTTTGTATAATACTTTTTATTTTCAATTCAAGGATTAACTTGTATTTGTTTTACTTATTTAATTTAAGCAGTTAAATCGTATAATATTATTTTAACTATTATATATACATATTTTGTCAAGTAAGTATAGCAATCATATACATATACATATATATTTTTATTTTTAATAACCCTGTTATCTTGTATTATTATTATTATTATTATACATTTTTTTATTCCAATTAATTAATTGTACTTTATTAATTCAAAATATTATATCTGCACTTATATTTATATTTATATCTATATATGTATTTACACAATTGTTCGTGAATCGTCGGGCATAGTCAGAGGTTAAATGCATTCATGTAAACATGTTCCAAAGTTTTCGAGACTCAACATTACAGACTTGCTTATCGTGTCGAAATCAATAAGGATTAAGTTTAAATTTGGTCAAAAATTCCCGGGTCATCACAGTACCTACCCGTTAAAGAAATTTCGTCCCGAAATTTGAGTGAGGTGGTCATGGCTAACAATAAAAATGTTTTCATGACGAATATGAGTTGATAAATTGAGTTTTATCATCATTGAGTAATATGGATAAAAATAACTCGATTTAATCAAAGCGTTTGAATGAAACTATCACAAAAGACCAAGATGAAGAAATGGAGATTCTCCATAACTTTTGGCGTAGTCGCGATTGAATTTCGGAATTCAAGGGATTTAAAGAAAATCTTCTAAATCTGAGAGATTTGATTCTTCGGCGAATAAGGGAATTAAGATCTCTATAATTAAATGCGGAGATCTGCCTTGATTTTTCTATCAGATATTTTACTATAAATTAACTTCTTCCATTCCGTTACTTTTACCATTCCTATACCTAATTCCCAAATTCAGAAGTTTATGAAAATGCTAAATCCAGTTCTGATCCTTGTCCTTATTCTTACTATCACAACCATCATTCTCATTTTCTAACTTCCACCAGGGGAATCTGCTTACTTCTACTTCGCCCTTGGGGTTATAGTGCTTTTAATCCTCCCGTGTCTTTATATTGCTATAAACATTGATATACATGGTTTGTAATTTATGTATTGTTATCGGGCTTTATATCTTCCCTTATACCTCGAAGTCCTTGCTTTTGTTTTCTATAATTATTGTCATCCACCATTAATGCGCTCTCTTATTTACTGCGATTTATACCCCCTTTCTATTTCGGAGCTTCATGTTTTTGTTTACTTTTCGCAAGTAATGGTCCAGAATTCATAGGTATGGAGTTTTGAATTATCATAATATACAAGGTAGAAAGCAAAGGTAGTAGCACGATTTGTTTTGTCAAATTACCTGAATCACTGAGAATAGAACTATCAAAAATATATTTTCTTGATATGTTCAGAAGTTAAGCAGAATGAAATAGTTATGTAACATGGCACATGATGATGTTATGATCTGTGAATCATCACGTTCCATTTAGAAACTCAGCATGACTTACTGTAATATAATCACGTTGATCAAGTGTCATTATATTATACTAATTCATGCATCAGTTCTCAACATTACTTCAATAACATTCATATTTTAAGCTCGAAAGTTTACCGAATATAGAAACTAACAATTTCTATATGATGTAACACTGATAACACGAAGAGATTAATGATTTCAGATAAGAATAGTTATGAAAATATCTTCAGAAATATGGAGGATATTTATAATGAAAGATACGATGATATCTTGGAATTTCTAATATCGATGGATGATGAAGAAGATTTGTTCGCAAGAGTTTGGAGTCAGAAGCAAGGTATTCGTTGAAGATTTTAGCAGGCATTGAATCATTTGAATTCTTTGAAGTCAAACTAATTCTTTGTGATTTGTCCACGGCTTCCTTCATAGTTTCTCATAATCCGCTTTTTGGTACTAAATTTTTTATTGAGTGTTTTCAATACTCCATTCTTTATCATCAAACTTTCGACGGTTAAGGTCGTGTACAGTTTTTGCTGCTGTATTCAGCTTTTTCAGAATTTCAGAATGAAAGATCATAATTCTAAGTTATAAATGTTATACATTTAACTGTTGATGTAGATATGCTGTGAGTTTTCAAAGTACTGATTGCTGATTCCCGGTAATTGGTATGGCAGTTGTCGTTACAAGATGCGAAGGAGTATATGATAGGATTTCAATGAATAAATATAATGATTTATCAGAGTGATTTAAGCCAAGAAGTAACGAGGTTGCTGGTACGTCTGCTGGTTATATGGTGGAATATAAAAGGTTCCCCAGTAACAATAAAAGAGCACGCATATATATCAAGGTTATAGTAAGGCTAGTCCGACTGAAAAGTCGAAGTTGACTTGTTGGAGCTGTGACAAATTTGACTAATTTGAAAATGAATTGCAAAGTTATATTTGGTAATAACAATGCCAAAGGAGCTAGCACAGATAAGTGTTAGACGTTTACTCAGGTTCCGAGTGTTTTCAAGTGCATCAATCTCTTCTTACGTAGATGAAGTGCAGTTGGTTCATCCTCTCGATTGAGGTGTTTTCAAGAATTATGAAAAGTTTAAATGCAGATCGTAATCGTCAAGATACAAATGAGGTTTAGGATGATATCAAGTGGCAAACTTGAAGAATTGTTAAGTTTCATAGGTTATAATCAATATTTTAATTCATTTTAATTGTCCAATGTTAATAGTCCTCAGTTAGCAGTGTACAAATAATAATTCATATATAGTTTACTATATAATATTCGAATTAATTAATACGTATCGTGACCCGTGTACATGCCTCAGACTCGATCACAACTCAAACTATATATATTATTGTAGAATCAACCTCAACCCTGTATAGAGAACTCGATCATTACTGCATATAGAGTGTCTATGGTGATTATAAATAATATATATAGATGCGTCGATATGATATGTCAAAACCTTGTATACGTGTCCCGATATTTAAAGTGCGTAAAATAAATAACAGAAAATAAATGACGATAAATAAAGTGCGTAAAGTAAATAATAGAAATTAAATGACGTTAAATAAAATTGCGAGAATTAAAATTACGATACAATAAATTGTGATAAATAAAATGTAATATGGAATTAACAGTTAGCTAGGAACAGTTAGCTAGGATTTTGTTAGCGTGGTTTCTTAACAAAATTTTTCATAGTTAATTTGTTTGTTTCTAACAAATTTTATTTTGTTCAAATGTGTTCTTCATTATGCCACTTGTTGGATTCTGATAGGTCAAAATCCAAATATGAAATTGAATGAAAATGGTTATTCTGAGGTGAACAGATACGTATCTCTGTAGATGTAAGTAGGATAGTAAATGACCGTTGAATCAGATTCGAAGAATGTACAATGTAACTTATTAATGTGAAATCAAAATAATCCTTGGGTATTACCTACCCGTTAAAATATTTTTACTATTAACAGTTTGTACAAAAGAATTTTTAATTACAATCTTTATGAAAACATATATACATATATATTTTCTTCAAATGTAATCATGGATTTAAGGAGTCAATATGATATTAAACTCATTTGATTTACCGTTAGAACAAGAATATATAATCTCTAAAACATTAGAGATTACATAATCGCTATGTCGAACGAAGATAAATGATGTAGAACGTCATGTAGAACGATGATTATACTCGAGGTACAGAATGAGATGTTGAAGCTGGTGATGCGGATGTTGTTGTTGGTGGTATTAGTGATGTTGGTGCTGAGGCTGGTGATGTTACTGGTGTTGGTGATACTGCTGGTGCTTGCAAATTATGTACCGTGCTCTCTAAAGTTAATACTCGAGCTCAGAGTTCTGTAACTTCTTCTACTAACCCTGGTTGATTATCAGTATGAGGTAGAGGTCGGATATCTTCTCTAGTTCCGTTAATGGTAGCTTCAAGACGAAAAATTCTTGCAAATAGGGTATAAACGGTGTTGCGAACGGGTTCGCCGGTGAGCGGGTCAAGTACCCCAAGGTTAGGTGGTAAATTCGATTCATGATATGGAGTACCTTCTTCCCTTCTCCATAGGGTGAGCATGTCGCTAATCCACCCCCATTTTCTCTAGTAATCACGGTAGTTGATTGGTTGGTGTGCTCCTGTCACGCTGTCTTCGGAGTCAGAGGAACTTGGTTGATTCGTAGAGGCCATCTTACGTGATCTCAGGAAATATTTTTGGTATGAAGAGTTTAGTGACAGCAATTAATAGTTGGATGGTATTCTCAATGCATAATTTGAACAAATATATATAGTACCAGGATCCCTTAAATTAAGGAGAAATTTACGAGAGATAACAGGCAAGGTCTACAGTAACAGATACGCTAAGATATGAATTTTGTCTATACACTATTCATGCAGTCAATGCAGTAAAACGTGTCTAGATTAAGAATAATGAGTAGGTAATTTCCTAAGGATGATAAGTAGATGATTTTCGACAAAAATGATAAGCAAAACTTTTGACATGCAGACACGGTCGAAATCCAGACTCACTAATGCATCCTAACGACTTATCAGTTAGACACACTAATGCAGACTTGGTTCACTAAGACCACCGCTCTGATACCAACTGAAGCGACCCGTCCTAATCCATCCGGACGAAGTCCATATCGATTATAAACGATTTACAACAGTTGATTACATTGCGAGGTACTTGACCTCTATATGATACATTTTTCAAACATTGCATTCGTTTTTGAAAAGACAATCTTTCATTACATCGAAAGTTGACGGCAGGCATACCATTTCATAATATATCTAACAATAATTGATTTAATAATAATCTTGATGAACGCAATGACTCGAATGCAACGTCTTTTGAAATATGTCATAAATGACTCCAAGTAACATCTCTAAGATGAGCAAATGCACAGCGGAAGATTTCTTTAATACCTGAGAATAAACATGCTTTAAAGTGTCAACCAAAAGGTTGGTGAGTTCATTAGTTTAACATAAATAATCATTTCATAATTTTTAATAGACCACAAGATTTCATATTTCCATTTCTCATAAACATACGTCCCATGCATAGAGACAAAAATATCATTCATATGGATTGAACACCTGGTAACCGACATTAACAATATACATATAAGAGTATCCCCATCATTCCGGGATCCTCCTTCGGACATGATATAAATTTCGAAGTACTAAAGCATCCGGTACTTTGGATGGGGCTTGTTGGGCCCGATAGATCTATCTTTAAGATTCGCGTCAATTAGTAGATCGGTTTACTAATTCTTAGGCTACCAAGCAAAAGGGGCATATTCGGCTTCGATCATTCAACCATATAATGTAGTTTCGATTACTTGTGTCTATTTCGTAAAACATTTATAAAAGTAGCGCATGTATTCTCAGTCCCAAAAATATATATTGCAAAAGCATTTAAAAAGGGAGCAAATGAAACTCACCTAATGTATTTTGTAGTAAAAATACATATGACTATATTGAACAACTGAACAATGCAGGGTTGGCCTCGGATTCACGAACCTATATCATGTATATATATATTAACACATATAATTGTAATGTATTTTTATGTCAAAATATATATTTGTCATAATACTAGTAATGGAACTTATGATAATAATAATGATGGTGATAATAGTAGTAATGATCCTATTAATGATAATATTAATAATTGTTTTAATAATAAATCTTATAATGATAATAAAAGTAGTTTTTAATGAAAAGTTTAATGATATTAAAAATAATACTAATAATAATAATAATAATAATAATAATAATAATAATAATAATAATAATAATAATAATAATAATAATAATAATAATAATAATAATAATAATAATAATATCATATGTTATATTAATGATGATAATGATACTAATCATATAATTAATAATAATAACTAACATAACAACCATAATAATAATAATAATAATAATAATAATAATAATAATAATAATAATAATAATAATAATAATAATAATAATAATAATAATAATAATAATAATAATAATAATAATAATAATAATAATAATAATAATAATAATAATAATATAATGATAATAATGATAATAATAATAATAATAATAATTTTTGATAAAGAAAACTACCTTCCAAGGTTTTCAAAATAAAACTTGTCATGAACCGGAATCGAACCCGAGACCTCTCGACAACGCACACCACTCAGCACCACTCCTCCATCTTGATATTTCTGATTTATGTTTCTCTAAATTAATTATATTCTGTTATTTCCTATTAGGCTAGTTTCCTTCTTCTTCATTAATTAATCACACCAGAGTTCACTCCCTAATCAAATACAATTCTACATCTTTTATAACTTTTAATTGACACTAAAATATCAGTTTGAGATTTATTAGTTTTAATTACAATAGCAAATAAATAAAAAAAATAAATAAATACATATTGTTTTATTTATAATAGCAATGATAATAATAATAATATTAGGAGTAGTAATAATAATAATTCACAAAAATAAGATTCTTAATGAAATTGATAATACTAATATTATAAATGATATGTTAATATTACTAATTACATTTGTCTTGTTATTAGTAATAATAATTTCAAATTCCATATTAATATATTATAATTTTTAAAATAATAATATTAATGACACTAGTATTGATATTAATTTTAAAAGAAATAACAATATTATTTTAATAACTATATTTTAATTTGTAATTAAATTTAATATATTAATATTCCAATTATCATCTATGTAGTATTTATATAATGTTTATAAATATTAACATGTGCAGAATATAATATTACAGAAGTTATATATGTGTGTGTGTATATATATATATATATATATATATATATATATATATATATATATATATATATATATATATATTTATATAGATTCATAATTGAAGCGACCCTTCCTAATCCATCCGGACGAAGTCCATATCGATTATAAACGATTCACAACAGTTGATTACATCGCGAGGTATTTGACCTCTATATGATACATTTTACAAACATTGCATTCGTTTTTGAAAAGACAATCTTTCATTTCATCGAAAGTTGACAACATGCATACCATTTCGTAATATATCTTACTATAATAGACTTAATAATAATCTTGATGAACTCAACGACTCGAATGCAACGTCTTTTGAAATATGTCATGAATGATTCCAAGTAATATCTCTAAGATGAGCAAATGCACAGCGGAAGATTTCTTTCGTACCTGAGAATAAACATGCTTTAAAGTGTCAACCAAAAGGTTGGTGAGTTCATTAGTTTAACATAAATAATCATTTCATAATTTTAATAGACCACAAGATTTCATACTTCCATTTCTCATAATCATACGTCCCATGCATAGAGACAAAAATATCATTCATATGGATTAAACACCTGGTAACCGACATTCACAATATGTATATAAGAATATCCCCATCATTCCGGGATCCTACTTCGGACATGATATAAATTTCGAAGTACTAAAGCAACCGGTACTTTGGATGGGGATTGTTGGGCCTGATAGATCTATCTTTAGAGTTCGCGTCAATCAGGGTGTCTGTTCCCTAATTCTTAGATTACCAGACTTAATAAAAAGGGGCATATTCGATTTCGATCATTCAACCATATAATGTTGTTTCGATTACTTGTGTCTATTTCGTAAAACATTTATAAAAGAGCATGCATTCTCAGTCCCAAAAATATATATTGCAAAAGCATTTAAAAAGGGAGTGATGAAACTCACGCATATAAATATTGTAAAACATTTAATAAAGCATTTGCATGTATTCTCAGCCCAAAAATGTAAAGAGTAAAAAGGGTAAATGAAACTCACCATACTGTATTTTGTAGTAAAAATACATATGACGACATTGAACAAGTGTAGGGTTGACCTTGGATTCACGAACCTATATCATTTATATATCTGTGACGACTCGGAAATTTCCGACTAAATTTAAACTTTATCTTTATATTATTCTGACACGATAAGCAATGTTTGTTAAGTTAAATCTCAAGGATTTTAAACTAATACATTCATTTAAACCTCGACCAAATTCCAATGATTCACGAACCATTAAATGAACATATATGAATATGTATGTATATGTGTATATGTTATAAATTGAAAATGTCAACAAAGTATTTAAAAGTATAATGCTTTATATGAACGTATTTGTTTCAATATGATTATCGACGAAATTAAAAAAAAATATATTAAATGATTGAATTATCAGAAACATTGAATTATGATTACAAGTCTCTGTTGAGAGGTCCACTATGATTTGAGAAATCTATTCCTCTTAACGATATTCGGAATAATTTGTAAAGCTATTTATAAATAAAAATAAAAAGTGTCATTTACGAAAGTTATACAAAAGCTAGTGGAGAATTGGTTTCCATAATATTCTATTAATCTATTTTCAAACGTACAAAAACGTTTTCAGTTTAAAAAGAACTTTATTATTAAAACGTATATAACTTTTATAAATATCTAGAATCACTTTTGACAACTCATTACTTAACCAGTATAATAAATATAACGATATTTATATTTTATTTCATTAAATATATATAATGATTTAACTTAATATTATATATATTTATACGCGTATTATACATACATAGTTTTTATACTCTTACTATACTTTAACTTTACCTTTACTTTACTTTTACTTTACTTTAACTTTAATAATTCACTTTAATAATTCATACTTTAATAATTCACTTTAATAATTCATATTTTAATAATTTACTTTAATAATTCATACTTTAATAATTCACTTTAATAATTCATACTTTAATAATTCACTTTAATAATTCATACTTTAATAATTCACTTTAATAATTCATACTTTAATAATTCACTTTAATAATTCATACTTTAATAATTCACTTTAATAATTCAAAAATCTATTATAAATAGAATTCAATAGGTTTCATTATTTCATAGAAACTTGAAAATATATTTCTCTAAACTCTCTCAATCGATTTACATATATATATATATTTGCTCTGTATTATTTCAAGATATTATTAGTATACATAAAATATTACGACGGAGTGATGTCCGAGTGATTTCAAAATAGTTTTTTTGAATGAGTCGAAGCTAAGTAAATTATGGGTTATAGCTATGGAGGTGATGGGTATGGTTCATGGGTATGCTCGTGAGGTCAATCTAGTGTTTATCATCTCCATTGCGTCTACGTACTTTCCTGCAATATTGAATCTCAATATTGATACGTGAGCACTCATAACTTAACTTTTATATATCAATAGTGTATCCCTGACTAGTGCTCGAGTATATAGGATTATGCATACTTGTACATTCGATATTGTCCTTAGATAGGTTTGTTGAATCCTGAATTAGATACATATGCTACTGAGATAGTGTAACAACCCGTCCTTTCCCACCTGGACGAAGTCATCAACATTTGATCCCATTGCGATGATCGACTCCAAGTAATGTCCTTAAATTGAGCAAATGCACAGCGGAAGACTTAATTCGTACCTGAGAATAAACATGCTTAAAAGTGTCAACCAAAAGGTTGGTGAGTTCATAGGTTTATCATATACAGTCATAAAATTCAGTAATTTTTGATAGACCACAAGATTTCAGTTTCATAAATATATGTACACTCGCAAGTGTTTAAAAGTATTCTATAAGTTGTAGGCACCCGGTAACAAGCCTTAACATTCATGTTTTACCCTCTGAAGTACACCAGATCAGGTGTGTTTAAAATAACCTCGAAGTACTAAAGCATCCCATAATCAGGATGGGGTTTGTCAGGCCCAATAGATCTATCTTTAGGATTAGCGCCTACCGTACATAGACAAGTAGTTTAATGTTACCAAGCTAAGGGTATATTTCTGGTTTAAACCCACATAGAATTAGTTTTAGTACTTGTGCCTATTTCGTAAAACATTTATAAATTAGCGCATGTATTCTCAGCCCAAAAATATATATAAAAAGGGAGCAAATGAAACTCACCATACTGTATTTTGTAGTAAAAATACATATAACATCATTGAACAAGTGTAAGGTTGGCCTTGGATTCACGAACCTAAATTATTTATATATTTATGTATTTGTCAATATTTGTCTAATACATTAAGTTAAGTTACAGTGTACCACAATCCTAATGCTCGAGTCTAATATGCAAAGGTCGACAAAAATTAGTTTGACTCAGAATGATTTCCAAAATTTAAAAATGATTATTATATAATTTAAATATCGTCGTTTTCTATTTTTTTAAAATATTTTTAAAAGATTTAATAGAGTAAATAATACAATTTATTTATTAATAAATACAATTTTATATTAAAGTATACTTTTATATATATCTTAAGTAATAAAATTTATAAAGTTCATTTAATATCATAAAAATATTAATTTAATTATAATAATACTAATAATAATAAATATTATGATAATGAATATACTAATAACCATTTTATGTGACAATAATACTAATTATATCTTTAACGATGATAACTATAAAAATAACAATTCTTAATGATAATACTTTTATTGATAATAATAATAATAATAATAATAATAATAATAATAATAATAATAATAATAATAATAATAATAATAATAATAATAATAATAATAATAATAATGATGATGATGATGATAATAATAATTATAATAATAATAATAATATTAACAATTAGATAAAAATTAGAACAACGATATTAACGACGATAATAATAATCATTTTTACGAAATTTCAATTGGCTATAATTTCTAATCCATCCATCAGATCCCTTTGGCATCTAAAGGAAAAGTTATTAATTTTTCACTAGCTTTCCAATGACATGCATATCTTATACCTTATTTCATTCCTAGTATAACAATCTTTAAGATTCAACATAACCTATCTAAGGGCAATATCAAATATACAAGCATGCATAATCCTATATTCTCGAGCACTAGTTAGGGATACACTATTAGTAAATAAAAGTTAAGTTATGAGTGCTCACGTATCAATATTGAGGTTCAATATTGTAGGAAAGGTACGTAGACGCAACGGAGATGACAAACACTAGATTTGACCCACGAGCATAACCTCCGAACATTACCCATCACCTCCATAGCCATAACCCATAATTTCCCTAGCCCTATCCTACTCATAAAACTTGTCTTGAAATGACCCGCTCATGACCTCGTCGTAATATTTTATGTATAATACTAATAATAATAATACTACTAATAATATTAATATGATTAATAATAATGATAATAATAATAATAATAATAATAATAATAATAATAATAATAATAATAATATAAATATATACCTATATATGAGAGAGATTGAGAAATGAGAGATGAAATGAATCTGTAATGAGAAAACGTTCAATATATAGGTGTTGTCCACAATTAGTCTTCATGATTCCGTAAATTATGGCTTTAGTTTCATCTTTTATGAATAAAAAAAAACGTGGAATTATGGTTAGTTTAGGTAATATTTAAAATAATATATTTAATTTATACAATTATTTAAATATTATATTATATTTATATTCATGGTAAAAATGTAATTTTTACAAAAATGACACGATCGTGGTCTCACGACTCATGTACCACTTTCGGTTTTTCGGGCGCACTTTCATACGTTTAGAAAACTAGCCTTTTACGTTACGTGACGTGTACCTTTTACAAAAATTAGACTTACTCAACAATAAATTACCTTTATAAAAATATAACTTATAAAATTGAGTGTTGTGGTCATTTCCTTCTATAAATTAAAGTCTCGTTGTTTGTCAAAATATTTTATTTTAAATTAAACATTTTGTGACACGTACCTTTATTAATAACTAGACTTAAATTAATTAAAAACTAACCCACTCAAAGTGTAATTTAATCTTTTGAGTGTTTTGGTCATTTACTTTTATAATTCATAATCTTATTATTTATCAAAGCCTATTTATTAATATTAGTTTAATATCAAAACGTTTTATGACTAATTTAAATTAAAATTTATAATCTTATACATATTTTTGAAATATTTATCTAATAACATACTAGTTATCCTTTCAAAACTAATTATATAATTTAAGATCCTTTACAAAATCGAAAATCCTATAACGTTTATGCTTTAAAACTTAATTTGATTTCATTCTTTTATGCGTAAATGTTTAATTTCCTTAACTTTCTAAATAATATATCTTAATATAACATATCAAATGGGTTTATATAGTCAATGAATCTTATCCCAATTATTCCTTCTATATGATAAATCGAGTATTATGACATTCGATTCTCCACTAACTTTTGTCTAACTCCCAATAAGTGATACCTTGTTCTTACTTGTAATTCACTTTACCATTTATTCCGAATACCGTTAAAAAAATAAGGGTTTCCTAATTTAAAGTGGACCTCATAACAGAGACTCATAATCATAGTTCAATGTATCCGATAATTCAATCATTTGATATTATCTTTTAATCTCGTCGATAAACTTACATCGAACAAATACGTTTATGTAACATATTATTCATTCAATACCTTGATAGCATTTCCAAATTCATAAAATAGATCTCATAGCTTATATTCATATCAACTAATCCGTTCAATGTTTTATATAATATATCACAATTTAATAATCAGACGTATGTATATGTATATATATTTATTTACACATAATTGTTCGTGAATCGCTAGACATGGTCAAAGGATATTTATTTACATAAATATAGTTTTTAAAACTTTCTAGACTCAATATTACAGATTTTGCTTATCGTGTCTGGAATATATAAAGATCAAAGTTTAAATTTGTTCAGAAATCTCCGGGTCTTCACAGTACCTACCCGTTAAAAGAAATTTCGTCCCGAAATTTGATATAGGTCGTCATGGCTAATAGTAAGAATGTTATTATGACGAATATAGGCTGATACATAGAGTTCTATCATGATTAAGAAATATGGATAAAATAATTTGATTTCTCGAAGCGTATGAGTGAAGCTATCGTAGAAGAGCGAAATGAGTAAGTATAGAATCGTTTTAACTGATGACGTAGTTATGATTGATTTTCCGGAATTCATGGGATTTAAAGAAAATCTTCGTAATAAGATTTGGGGTTTCGGCGATTTAGGAAATCAGGATCTTCTTTGATTAAATGAAATAATCTGTTTTGATTGGTCTGTCGGATATTTCACTATAAATCCACTCCCTTCATTTCCTTATTTCCACAGCTCACACTTTCTATTCTTGCTCCCTTGATTCATATTTTAAAACATTCGTCAACATGCTCCATCCAGTACTGATTCTTGATATACTCCTAACTTTCATATCTGTCATCCTTCTCTTTCATCTACCACCGGAGGAAGTTACTTACTTCTATCATTACCTTGGGGTTATAGTGTTTTTCATTCTCCCATGTCTTTATATCGCTATACGCATTGATATACACGGTTTGTAGTTTCTGGGTGGTTGTTGGGTTTTATATCTCCCTTTATACTTCGATGTCCCTGCTTCTGTCTTCTATAATTATTGTCATCCATAGTTAATGTTCTCTCCTATTTGCTGCGGTTTATACCCCAATTTTTGTTTTCGGAGCTTTGTCCTTTCATTTCTTCTTCTTGTGATTAAGTAGCTCTTGTAATGGTCCGGAATTTGTATGTATGGCTTTCAGAAGGAATATAGTAATTGTTCTAAGAAGGAAAGGGTAATGGTAAATCCTGATGTGTTAAATTACCAGAATACCCTGGAAAAGACCGAATCATCAAGAAATATTTTCTTGATATATTTAGAGATTAGATAGAATGTAAGAGTCGTGTAAATGGTACATGATGACGGTATGTCCTGTGAATCATCACATCCATTAGAAACTCAGCATGAATTACTGTAATATAATCACGTTGATCAAGTGTCATTATATTATACTAACTCATACATCAGTTCCCAACACTACTTCAAAATATTCATATTTTAATCTCGAAGGTTTCAGAATTTAGAAACTAACACATTTTCTTTTATGTTGTAACGCAGATATTACGGAGAGATAAATGATCTCAGATAAGAATAGTTATGAGAATATCTCCAGAAATATGGAGAATATGCATAATAAGAGATACGGAGATTTCTTATAATATTTAGGATAAGATGATGATGAAGAATAAGATCCGTAAAGGTTTAGAGTTAAGAGCAAGGTATTCGTTAATGACTTCAGCAGGTACTGAATCATTTGTATTCTTTGAAGATAGGTTTAGTCTTTGTGATTTATCCACGGCATCCTTCATAGTTTCGCATAATCCACTTTTCGGTACTAAATTTTCTATTGAGCGTTTCCAAACACTCCTTTCTTCATCATCAAACTTTTGGCCGTTTAGACCATCTAAAATTTTTCTGTTTCCTCTGCATTTGATGCTACGATATCTGAATCATCGGTTATCAATCCGGGGTGGTTTTAGAAGAATTGTTTTTTTTTTTAGATGATTAAACGCTGATGGTAATATGGTGAAATATAAAAGGTTCCCTGGTAGCAATAAAGAGCACGCATATATATATCAAAGTTATAATAAGGTTGCTTTGAATGAAAAGTCGAAGTTGTCTTGATGGAGCTGTGGCAAAATTGTCAATTTTGAAGAGGGATTGTGAAGTTATTTTCGGTAATAACAACGCCAAAAGAGTTAGCACAGATACGTATTAAACGTTTACTCGGGTTCCGAGTGTTTTTCAAGTGCATAATTATATGCATCTCTCTTTTCTCCCGTAGATGAAGTGTGATTGGTTCATCCTTCTGATCGAGGTGTTTTCAAAAATCATGAAAGATTTGAACGCAGATTGCAATTGTCGAGGTACAAATGCGGTTTAAGATGAAATCAAGTGGCAAACTTGAAGAATTGTTTAGTTTCATATGTTATAATCAATATTTTAATTCATTTTAATTGTCCAATGTTAGCAGTCCATAGTCCAATAGTTCAATAGTTCATATATAGTTTAATATATAATATTCGAATTAATTAATACGTATCGTGACCCGTGTACCGGTCTCAGTATTGATCACAACTCAAACTATATATATATTTTGGAACCAACCTCAACCCTGTATAGCCAACTCCAACATTCACATATAGAGTGTCTATGGTTGTTCCGAAATATATATATAGATGGGTCGATATGATAGGTCGAAACCTTGTATACGTGTCCCGTTATTTAAAGTGCGTAAAATAAATACAGAAATTAAATGACGATAAATAAAATTGCGAGAATGTAAATTGCGAGAATGTAAATTGCGAGAATGTAAATTGCGATAATTAAATTGCGATAAATAAAATGTAACCAGTTAGCTAGAAACAGTTAGTTAGGAACAGTTAGCGTGGATTCTTAACAATATTTCAATTAGTTAGTTCGTTTGTTTCTAACAAATTTTACTTTGTCCGATATTTTCTTCATTATGCCACTTGTTGGATTCTGATAGGTCAAAATCCAAATATGAAATTGAACGAAAATGGATTCTGTGATGAACGGATACGTATATCTATGGATATAAGTAGAATAGTGACTGACTGTTGAATCAGAGTCGAAGAATGTACAGTGCAACTTATTAATGTGAAATTTAAATATTCCTCGGGTATTACCTACCCGTTAAAATATTTTCTCCATTAACAGTTTGTACAAACAAATTTTTAATTACAATCTTTATGAAAATATACTTGCATATATATTTTCTTCAGATGTAATCATGGATTTAATGAGTTAATATGATATTAATCTCATTTGATTAACTGTTAGAACAAGAATATATAATCTCTAAAACATTAGAGATTACATAATCGTCATGTAGAACAAAGGTAATTGATATAGAACGATATGTAAAACGAAGATAGTCGGTGTAGAACGATATGTAGAACGGAGATCATATTAGAAGTACGGATGGTGATATTAAGGCGTGTGATGTTGAGGCTGGTGTTATTGGTGATACTGGTGCCGATACTGGTGGTACTGCTGGTACCGGTGATGTTGCTGAAGCTGGTAGGTTTTGCACCATATTTTCCAAAGCTACAACTCGCGCGCGAAGTTCGTTGACTTCATCTATTATTCCGGGATGAGTGTCGGTTGGAACGAGCGGATAAATAAGATTTAGAAGTTTAGATAAAAGATAATCGTGATGAGCTACCCTGGAGATGAGGCTAAAATGGTGTTTCGGATAGGCTCATCGGTAAGTGATTCAGGTTCTTTGACGAGGGTGCAAGTTGGTGGAAGGGATCCCCTTCTTCGCGTCTCCATTGATTTAGTCAACTACGAACTCATCAGATGAATTGGGGATGGCTGATTGATTGATTCATACTGGTGATGCTGCTTTCGGAGCTGGAGTGGGACTCCATATCAGAATCCGAGGGGCTTGAACTAGTGGTGATTTCCATTTTGCTCGGTTAGATAAAGAGTTTTTGGTATAAATGAATTTCGGATATCGAATGATATTCTAATTACATAGAATATCTATATATAGTACAGAAGATCTCGTAGATTACGGAGAGAATTAAGGAAAACTAGGAATGATAAGCAATACTTATAATATGCAGCTAAGGTCGAAGTCCAGACTTGCTATTGCATCCTAACGACTCCTAGTTAGACACACTAATGCAAGACCTGGTTCGCTAGGACCAACGCTCTGATACCAACTGTAACAACCCGTCCTTTCCCACCTGGACGAAGTCATCAACATTTGATCCCATTGCGATGATCGACTCCAAGTAATGTCCTTAAATTGAGCAAATGCACAGCGGAAGACTTAATTCGTACCTGAGAATAAACATGCTTAAAAGTGTCAACCAAAAGGTTGGTGAGTTCATAGGTTTATCATATACAGTCATAAAATTCAGTAATTTTTGATAGACCACAAGATTTCAGTTTCATAAATATATGTACACTCGCAAGTGTTTAAAAGTATTCTATAAATTGTAGGCACCCGGTAACAAGCCTTAACATTCATGTTTTACCCTCTGAAGTACACCAGATCAGGTGTGTTTAAAATAACCTCGAAGTACTAAAGCATCCCATAATCAGGATGGGGTTTGTCAGGCCCAATAGATCTATCTTTAGGATTCGCGCCTACCGTACATAGACAAGTAGTTTAATGTTACCAAGCTAAGGGTATATTTCTGGTTTAAACCCACATAGAATTAGTTTTAGTACTTGTGCCTATTTCGTAAAACATTTATAAATTAGCGCATGTATTCTCAGCCCAAAAATATATATAAAAAGGGAGCAAATGAAACTCACCATACTGTATTTTGTAGTAAAAATACATATAACATCATTGAACAAGTGTAAGGTTGGCCTTGGATTCACGAACCTAAATTATTTATATATTTATGTATTTGTCAATATTTGTCTAATACATTAAGTTAAGTTACAGTGTACCACAATCCTAATGCTCGAGTCTAATATGCAAAGGTCGACAAAAATTAGTTTGACTCAGAATGATTTCCAAAATTTAAAAATGATTATTATATAATTTAAATATCGTCGTTTTCTATTTTTTTAAAATATTTTTAAAAGATTTAATAGAGTAAATAATACAATTTATTTATTAATAAATACAATTTTATATTAAAGTATACTTTTATATATATCTTAAGTAATAAAATTTATAAAGTTCATTTAATATCATAAAAATATTAATTTAATTATAATAATACTGATAATAATAAATATTATGATAATGAATATACTAATAACCATTTTATGTGATAATAATACTAATTATATCTTTAACGATGATAACTATAAAAATAACAATTTTTAATGATAATACTTTTATTGATAACAATAATAATAATAATAATAATAATGATGATGATGATGATAATAATAATTATAATAATAATAATAATATTAACAATTAGATAAAAATTAGAACAACGATATTAACGACGATAATAATAATCATTTTTACGAAATTTCAATTGGCTATAATTTCTAATCCATCCATCAGATCCCTTTGGCATCTAAAGGAAAAGTTATTAATTTTTCACTAGCTTTCCAATGACATGCATATCTTATACCTTATTTCATTCCTAGTATAACAACCTTTAAGATTCAACATAACCTATCTAAGGGCAATATCAAATATACAAGCATGCATAATCCTATATTCTCGAGCACTAGTTAGGGATACACTATTAGTAAATAAAAGTTAAGTTATGAGTGCTCACGTATCAATATTGAGGTTCAATATTGTAGGAAAGGTACGTAGACGCAACGGAGATGACAAACACTAGATTTGGCCCACGAGCATAACCCCCGAACATTACCCATCACCTCCATAGCCATAACCCATAATTTCCCTAGCCCTATCCTACTCATAAAACTTGTCTTGAAATGACCCGCTCATGACCTCGTCGTAATATTTTATGTATAATACTAATAATAATAATACTACTAATAATATTAATATGATTAATAATAATGATAATAATAATAATAATAATAATAATAATAATATAAATATATACCTATATATGAGAGAGATTGAGAAATGAGAGATGAAATGAATCTGTAATGAGAAAACGTTCAATATATAGGTGTTGTCCACAATTAGTCTTCATGATTCCGTAAATTATGGCTTTAGTTTCATCTTTTATGAATAAAAAAAAAACGTGGAATTATGGTTAGTTTAGGTAATATTTAAAATAATATATTTAATTTATACAATTATTTAAATATTATATTATATTTATATTCATGGTAAAAATGTAATTTTTACAAAAATGACACGATCGTGGTCTCACGACTCATGTACCACTTTCGGTTTTTCGGGCGCACTTTCATACGTTTAGAAAACTAGCCTTTTACGTTACGTGACTTGTACCTTTTACAAAAATTAGACTTACTCAACAATAAATTACCTTTATAAAAATATAACTTATAAAATTGAGTGTTGTGGTCATTTCCTTCTATAAATTAAAGTCTCGTTGTTTGTCAAAATATTTTATTTTAAATTAAACATTTTGTGACACGTACCTTTATTAATAACTAGACTTAAATTAATTAAAAACTAACCCACTCAAAGTGTAATTTAATCTTTTGAGTGTTTTGGTCATTTACTTTTATAATTCATAATCTTATTATTTATCAAAGCCTATTTATTAATATTAGTTTAATATCAAAATGTTTTATGACTAATTTAAATTAAAATTTATAATCTTATACATATTTTTGAAATATTTATCTAATAACATACTAGTTATCCTTTCAAAACTAATTATATAATTTAAGATCCTTTACAAAATCGAAAATCCTATAACGTTTATGCTTTAAAACTTAATTTGATTTCATTCTTTTATGCGTAAATGTTTAATTTCCTTAACTTTCTAAATAATATATCTTAATATAACATATCAAATGGGTTTATATAGTCAATGAATCTTATCCCAATTATTCCTTCTATATGATAAATCGAGTATTATGACATTCGATTCTCCACTAACTTTTGTCTAACTCCCAATAAGTGATACCTTGTTCTTACTTGTAATTCACTTTACCATTTATTCCGAATACCGTTAAAAAAAATAAGGGTTTCCTAATTTAAAGTGGCCCTCATAACAGAGACTCATAATCATAGTTCAATGTATCCGATAATTCAATCATTTGATATTATCTTTTAATCTCGTCGATAAACTTACATCGAACAAATACGTTTATGTAACATATTATTCATTCAATACCTTGATAGCATTTCCAAATTCATAAAATAGATCTCATAGCTTATATTCATATCAACTAATCCGTTCAATGTTTTATATAATATATCACAATTTAATAATCAGACGTATGTATATGTATATATATTTATTTACACATAATTGTTCGTGAATCGCTAGACATGGTCAAAGGATATTTATTTACATAAATATAGTTTTTAAAACTTTCGAGACTCAACATTACAGATTTTGCTTATCGTGTCTGGAATATATAAAGATCAAAGTTTAAATTTGTTCGGAAATCTCCGGGTCTTCACAGATAGGGTATATGATATGCATGTCATTGGAAAGCTAGCGAAAAATTAAGAACTTTTCATTTAGATATCGAATGGTTTCGATGAACGGATTTGAAGTTATAGTCAACTGAATTTTAGTATTATTGTTAAAATGATTATTATTACTATCGTCGTTATTATTTTAATAGAAATATCATTGTTATTATAAAATATCATTATTACTATTATGTTAGTATTATCATTTTATCATAATAACATTTTAGTAAATATAAATATTGTTATTTTTTTTATAGAATAATAATAATTATTATTACAAAATAATACAACTTTTACTTATTATTATGATGATCAATATTATTTTATCAAATAAATAGGGGATACAAAGATATTTTTCACCACGCGTAATATAATTACATTAATAATACTTACCACTATAGTTTTAAGATATTAAGTGAACTTTATAAATTTTACTACTTCAGATATATAAAAGTATATTTTATCATATATAAACGTTAATATAAATTTTTATTAATAAATGACTTTTATTATTATAAAATCTAATAAATATATTTAAATATATAAAACGGCTATAGTTAAGTTATAAACACGTATAAATTTTAGAAGTCATTTTGGGTCAAGTTGACTTTTATTGACTTTTGCATATTAGTCTCGAGCATTAGGTTTGTGGTACACTATGACTTGACCAAAAATTGTTAGACAAATATTGACCAACATATAAATATATATAATTAATATAGGTTCGTGAATCCGAGGCCAACCTTGCACTTGTTAAATGACGTTATATGTATTTTTACTACGAAATACAGTATGGTGAGTTTCATTTGCTCCCTTTTATATATATTTTTGGGACTGAGAATACATGCGCTGCTTTTATAAATGTTTTACGAAATAGGCACAAGTACTAAAACTAATTCTACGTGGGTTTAAACCAGAAATATACCCTTAGCTTGGTAACATTAAACTACTTGTCTATGTACGGTAGGCGCGAATCCTAAAGATAGATCTATTGGGCCTGACAAACCCCATCCTGACTATGTGATGCTTTAGTACTTCGAGGTTATTTTAAACACACCTGATCTGGTGTACTTCAGAGGGTAAAATATGAACGTTAAGGCTTGTTACCGGGTGCCTACAACTTATAGAATACTTTTATACACTCGCGAGTGTACAGATATTTATAGAAACTGAAATCTTGTGGTCTATTACTATTACGGAAATGATTGATTATGATAAACTAATGAACTCACCAACCTTTTGGTTGACACTTTAAAGCATGTTTATTCTCAGGTATTAAAGAAATCTTCCGCTGTGTATTAGCTCATTTTAAGGACATTACTTGGAGTCATTCATGACATACTTTGAAAGACGTTGCATTCGAGTCATTGAGTTCATCAAGATTAATATTAAGTCAATTATAGTTGGATGTAATATGAAATGGTATGCATGCCGTCAATTTTTGATGTAAAGAAAGTTTGTCTTTTAAAAACGAATGCAATGTTTGTAAAACGTATCATATAGAGGTCAAATACCTCGCGATGTAATCAACTATTGTGAATCGTTTATAATGTATATGAACGGATCCTTTCAATATCTATTAACACATATAATGGAAATCACATCATTTCATTTATTACTATATATTATTTATGTATTTGTAGTTATATAGAATTTATACTAAATTCCATTTAAAAACGTATACTTATATTATATCTTAAATTATGTGTTATATATATTTATTTTGTATATATATATATATATATTTAAAAATGATTTTAATAATATTAATAAGTACATAATGATACTAATACTAATATTAATAATAATAATAATAATAATAATAATAATAGTTTGTGTTATTTTGATAATAATAATAATCCTAATCATAATAATAGTAATAATACATATATTAGTAATAATGATAATGATAAAAATTATAATTTTAGTAACAATAACAATAATAATAATAATAATAATAATTTTGGTAATGAAATCTACCTTCAAAAGCCTTTCTAAAAAAATGTCCCGAATCGGATTTGAACCCGAGACCTCTCGCTCACCCACAAACACCCTTAACCATTCTGCCATTCATGTCTTTCTTATTTAGTATGCAACCCAAATATATATATCTATTATCTATTTCAACTTGACTCATCTTCTTCATCTTCTACCTTAAATCCATTCAACCATAGAACTTCAAAAATCAAAATAACGAATTCGGATTTTCATTTATTACTTGAAAACAACATGAAAAAAAAAATGTGTTCATGATATAAAAAAAAATGAGAAAAAAAACAAAAGAAAATCCTACTGCTTGCTAGTAGCCAAGAAAAAAAAAATTTGTTTTCAATTTTGAGTTCGTTTTGGACAATCTTTACAACATGAAACATGTTTCAAATCATTCCTAAAAACTATTGAAATCGTCAATTGAACTTAAAACATCAAAACAAGCTCTAATTTCTCCAAGAACAAAACAGTTGACTTTTGACAATTTAACTTTGACTCGCAAATTTGAATTCGTTATTAAGAATTGGAACTTGAGATTTTGCAGGAAGTTTAAGTAAATGATTCATAACAACTCTGCATTTTTAGTTTTTGAAATTTTTTTCGAATTTACGTTAGTGTATATTACTGTGAAGAACTCAAGAACTCAAAAATTGATTTTTAGATTAAGAGCGTTATAGGTTATGATTACAACATGAATTGTGTTGCAAATCATTCCTATAATCTTTATGGATCATCAAATTAACTGGAGATATCAAAACAAACTCGAATTTGATTCAAGAACACTTAGTTGACTTTGAAAACCAAAACTTTGACTCTTAAATTAGAAATTGATAGAAAGAATTGAAGATTAAAAACTTACAGATAGTTTAGATAGACGATTCCTAACAAGACTGCATTATTACATTTTGGAAATTCATTTGAAATCAAAATATGGTTAAAAATATGAAGAACAGAGGTGTCGAGCTTTATTTCATGAATTTTGTTGGTTTGGTTCTTTCTCAAAATGCAGGTGCCTATATAATGAAAGAGTTTTTGTTCTGTATTCAAGATTGAAATGGACTTGTAACAACATCCGACAATTACAAAATCACAAATAGTTTTGAGGGATATATGTAACTGATTTTGATTCTCTATAATTATTTTTAATAAATATTAATAGTAAATGTACTAATAATATTAATAATTATTATATTAATTATAATCCTAAAAATAACTAAATAATAGTAATAATATTATAAAATGATAATAAAAATAATAATAATTCATTTAAATCATAAATAAATTTTATATATGAATATATATAATTACATTTTTATTTACACACAATTGTTCGTGAATCGTCGGGAATAGTCGCAGGTTAAATGAATCCATGTAAATAGTTCAAAAATTTTGAGACTCTACATTATAGACTTTGCTTATCGTGTCGAAATCATATCAAGATTAAGTTTAAATTTAGTCGGAAATTCCCGGGTCGTCATAGTACCTACCCGTTAAAGAAATTTCGTCCCGAAATTTGAGTGAGGTCGTCATGGCTAACGATAAATATGTTTTTCTGATAAATAGAGTTTTATCATTATTGCATAATATAGATAAAATAATTCGATTATTCGAAGAGCACGAATGAAGCTATCACCAAAGAGTGAAATAGGAAAGTAAAGATTCATCTAAACTTTTGACAGAGTCAGGGTTGAATTTAGAAAATAAAGTTTGTCTTAACTTTTGACGTCGTCTTGATTAAATTCCGGAATTCAAGGGATATAAAGAAAATCTTCGAAATATAAAAGATTTGATTATTTGGCGAATAAGGAAATTAAGATCTCTATAATTAAATGCGACGATTTGTCCTGATTACTACATCTGATATTTCCATTATAAATTTACCTTTTCCGTTCCATTAGTTTTCACCACTTCTATACTCAATTCCCAAATCCAAAAGATTGTAAAAATGCTTAATCCAATTCTAATCCTTGTCCTTATCCTGACTGTCGTAACATTCATTCTCCTTTTCCAACTTCCACATGATGAATCTGTTTATTTCTACTATGCTCTAGGGATTATTGTATTTATAATCCTCCCGTGTCTTTATATTGCTATACGCACTGATATCCACAGTTTGTAATTTCGGTGTTGTTGTTGGGCTTTATATTCTTCCTTATATTTCAATGTCCCTATTCCTGTCTCCTATAATCACTGTCATCCACAGTTAATACTTCCCCCCTTATTTGCTGCGATTTATACTCCAATTTATATTTCAGAGCTTTGTCCCTTCGTTTCTTCTTCTTCTTGCGATTGTGCATCTCTTGTAATGGTCCAGAATTCGCAGATATAAATTTCAGAATGAACATTGTTAGTGTCCTAAGAAAGAAATGGTAATAGCACAATTTGATTTGTTAAATTACCAGAATTCAAGGAAAGATAGGACTATCAAGAAAAATATGTTCTTAATATGTTTATAGATTAGACAGAACATAAGAGTCGTGTAACATGGCACATGGTGACGTTATGATCTGTGAATCATCATGTTCCATTTAGAAACTCAGCATGACTTATTGTAATATAATCACGTTGATCAAGTGTCATTATATTATACTAACTCATGCTTCGGTTCCGAACATTACTTCAATAACATTCATATTTTAAGCTCAAAAGTTTACAGAATATAGAAACTAACAGTTTCTATATGATGTAACACTGATAGCACGAAGAGATTAATGATTTCAGATTAGAATAGTTATGAAAATATCTTCAGAAATATAGAGGATATTTATAATGAAAGATACGATGATATCTTGGAATTTCTAATATCGAAGGGTGGTGAAGAAAATTTATCCGCGATAGTTTGGAGTCAGAAGCAAGGTATTCGCTAAAGATTTCATCAGAAACAGAATCATCAGGATTCTTAATGTACAAGCTTAGTTCTTGTGATTTGTTCAAAGACTCCTTCGTAGTTTGCTCAATCAGTTTTCCAGTTCTAACTTTTCTGAGCTTTTCCAACATACTATTCTTTATCATCAAACTTTCGATGATTAAGGGCGTTTATGGTTGTCTATGGTTTCTGCTGTTTCATTCAGCTTTTTCAACATTCAGAGTATTGATTTGTGCCTGAGTGCTTTTCAGAATTTCAGAATGAGAGATCATAATTCTAAGAGATAAATGTCATACATATAACTGTTGATGTAGATATGCTGTGAGTTTTCAAAGTACTGATTGCTGATTCCCGATAATTGGTATGGCAGTTCTCGTTACAAGATGCGGATGAGTATATGATAGGGTTTCAACGAATAAATATAATGATTTGTCAGAGAAATTTAAGCCAAGAAGCAACAAGGTTGCTGGTACGTCTGCTGGTAATATGGTGGAATATAAAAGAATTCTCCGGTATCAAAAGGGTAATCGTATATATCAGGATTTATAGTAAGGTTACTTCGAATGAAAAGTCGAAGTTGACCTGCTGGAGCTGTGACAAAATTGGCTACTTTGAAAAGGGATCGCAAAGTTATTTTTGCTAATAAATGCCAAAGGATCTGACGCGGCTACGTGTTAAACTTTTACTCAATTGCCGAGAGTTTCTTAGGTGCATAACTATATGCATAAATCTTCTCTTCCGTAGATGAAGTGCGGTTGATTTATCCTATCGATTGAGGTGTTTTCAAGAATTATGAAAGGTTTGAACGCAGACTGTAATCGTTAAGATACAAATGAGGTTTAAGATGAGACCAAGTGGCAAACTTGAAGAAATGTTTAGTTTCATATGTTATAATCAATATTTTAATTCATTTTAATTGTCCAATGTTGATAGTCCACAGTTAGCAGTGTACAAATAATAATTCATATATAGTTTACTATATAATATTCGAATTAATTAATACGTGTCGTGACCCGTATACGTCTCAGACTCGATCACAACTCAAAGTATATATATTATTATAGAATCAACCTCAACCCTGTATAGCTAACTCCCGCATTACTGCATATAGAGTGTCTATGGTTATTCCAAATAATATATATAGATGGGTCGATATGATATGTCAAAACCTTGTATACGTGTCCCGATATTTAAAGTGCGTAAAAATAAATAACAGAAATTAAATGACGATAAATAAAATTGCGAGAATGTAAATTGAGATAATTAAATTGCGATAAATAAAGTGTAATCAGTTAGCTGGGAACAATTAGTTAGGAACAGTTAGCGTGGATTCTTAACAAAATTTCTCATAGTTAATTTGTTTGTTTCTAACAAATTTTATTTTGTCAAATGTTTCCTTCATTATGCCACTTGATTTTTGATAAATCAAAATCCAAATATGAAATTGGATGAATATGGTTATTCTGTGGTGAACGGATTTGTATATCGGTGGACGTAAGTAGGATAGTAAACGACTGTTGAATTAGATTCGAAGAATGTACAGTGTAACTTATTAATGTGAAATCTAAATATTCCTCGGGTATTACCTACCCGTTAAAATATTTTCACCATTAACAGTTTGTACACAAGAATTTTTAATTACAATCTTTATGAAAATATATATACATATATATTTTCTTCAGATATAATCATGCATTTAATGAGTCAATATGATATTAAACTCATTTGATTTACCATTGGAACAAGAATATATAATCTCTAAAACATTAGAGATTACATAATCGCCATGTCGAACGAAGATAAATGATGTAGAACGATACGTAGAACGATAATTGTACTCAAGGTATAGAATGAGACGTCGAGGCAGGGGTTGTTGATGGCACTGGTGTTGTTATTGATGGTACTGTTGGTGCCGGTGATGTTGTTGAAGCTTGGTAATTTTTGCACCATATTCTCCAGATTGATTACTCGAGCGCGAAGTTCGTTGACTTCTTCTATTATTCCGGGATGATTGTCGATCGGTACGAGCGGATGAATAAGGTTTAGAATTTTAGATAGAATACAATCGTGGTGAGATATTCGGGAAATGGGGGTGAAAATGGTGTTTCAGACTGGATCGCCGGTAAGTGCTTCAGGTTCATTGCCAAGAGGTAAATTCGATTGGTGGGTGGAAAGGATCGCCTTCCTCTCGTCTCCATCGGTTAAGTCGACTACAAACCCATCAGATGAATTGGGGATGATTGATTGGTTGATTCATTCTGGTGACGTTGCCTCCGGAGCTTAAGTGAACATCCATGTCGGAATAGCTGTCGGAATAACTATCGGATTAGCTATCGAAGTCTGAGGGACTCGAACTGGTTGAGGGATTCATCTCGTACGATCAGATGAAGTATTTTCGATAAGAAATAGATTATAGGATGTAGATTAGTACCCTGCAATACATAATTCACATATACATATACAATACTAAAATCCCATATGTTACGGAGGAATCTACGGAAGTTGTCAGACAAAGTCTACAGTACAAGATATGCTAAGATATGAATTAGCAGATACGCTAAGATACGAATTTTGTCTATACACTATTCATGCAATCATTGCAGTAAGATGTGTCTAAACTAAGAATGATAAGCAGGTAATTTCCTAAGGGTGATAAATAGATGATTTTCGACAAAAAATGATAAGCAAAACTTTTGACATGCAGACACGGTCGAAGTCCAGACTCACTAATGCATACTAATGACTATCACTTAGACACACTAATGCAAGACCTGGTTAACTAAGACCACAGCTCTGATACCAACTGAAGCGACCCTTCCTAATCCATCCGGACGAAGTCCATATCGATTATAAATGATTCACAACAGTTGATTACATCGCGAGGTATTTGACCTCTATATGATACATTTTACAAACATTGCATTCGTTTTTGAAAAGACAATCTTTCATTTCATCGAAAGTTGACAACATGCATACCATTTCGTAATATATCTTACTATAATAGACTTAATAATAATCTTGATGAACTCAACGACTCGAATGCAACGTCTTTTGAAATATGTCATGAATGATTCCAAGTAATATCTCTAAGATGAGCAAATGCACAGCGGAAGATTTCTTTCGTACCTGAGAATAAACATGCTTTAAAGTGTCAACCAAAAGGTTGGTGAGTTCATTAGTTTAACATAAATAATCATTTCAGAATTTTAATAGACCACAAGATTTCATACTTCCATTTCTCATAATCATACGTCCCATGCATAGAGATAAAAATATCATTCATATGGATTGAACACCTGGTAACCGACATTCACAATATGTATATAAGAATATCCCCATCATTCTGGGATCCTCCTTCGGACATGATATAAATTTCGAAGTACTAAAGAATCCGGTACTTTGGATGGGGCTTGTTGGGCCCGATAGATCTATCTTTAGAGTTCGCGTCAATCAGGGTGTATGTTCCCTAATTCTTAGATTACCAGACTTAATAAAAAGGGGCATATTCGATTTCGATCATTCAACCATATAATGTAGTTTCGATTACTTGTGTCTATTTCGTAAAACATTTATAAAAGCGCATGCATTCTTAGTCCCAAAAATATATATTACAAAAGCATTTAAAAAGGGAGTGATGAAACTCACGCATATAAATATTGTAAAACATTTAATAAAGCATTTGCATGTATTCTCAGCCCAAAAATGTAAAGAGTAAAAAGGGTAAATGAAACTCACCATACTGTATTTTGTAGTAAAAATACATATGACGACATTGAACAAGTGTAGGGTTGTCCTTGGATTTACGAACCTATATCATTTATATATCTATTAACACATATAATGGAAATCACATCATTTCATTTATTACTATATATTATTTATGTATTTGTAGTTATATAGAATTTATACTAAATTCCATTTAAAAACGTATACTTATATTATATCTTAAATTATGTGTTATATATATTTATTTTGTATATATATATATATATATATAAAAATGATTTTAATAATACTAATAAGTACATAATGATACTAATACTAATATTAATAATAATAATAATAATAATAATAATAATAATAATAGTTTGTGTTATTTTGATAATAATAATAATCCTAATCATAATAATAGTAATAATACATATATTAGTAATAATGATAATGATAAAAATTATAATTTTAGTAACAATAACAACAATAGTAATAATAATAATTTTGGTAATGAAATCTACCTTCAAAAGCCTTTCTAAAAAAAATGTCCCGAATCGAATTTGAACCCGAGACCTCTCGCTCACCCACAAACACCCTTAACCATTCTGCCATTCATGTCTTTCTTATTTAGTATGCAACCCAAATATATATATCTATTATCTATTTCAACTTGACTCATCTTCTTCATCTTCTACCTTAAATCCATTCAACCATAGAACTTCAAAAATCAAAATAACGAATTCGGATTTTCATTTATTACTTGAAAACAACATGAAACAAAAAAAAATGTGTTCATGATAAAAAAAAAATGAGAAAAAAAACAAAAGAAAATCCTACTGCTTGCTGGTAGCCAAGAAAAAAAAATTTGTTTTCAATTTTGAGTTCGTTTTGGACAATCTTTACAACATGAAACACGTTTCAAATCATTCCTAAAAACTATTGAAATCGTCAATTGAACTTAAAACATCAAAACAAGCTCTAATTTCTCCAAGAACAAAACAGTTGACTTTTGACAATTTAACTTTGACTCGCAAACTCGAATTCGTTATTAAGAATTGGAACTTGAGATTTTGCAGGAAGTTTAAGTAAATGATTCATAACAACTCTGCATTTTTAGTTTTTGAAATTTGTTTCGAATTTACGTTAGTGTATATTACTGTGAAGAACTCAAGAACTCAAAATTTGATTTTTAGATTAAGAGTGTTATATGTTATGATTACAACATGAATTGTGTTGCAAATCATTCCTATAATCTTTATGGATCATCAAATTAACTGGAGATATCAAAACAAACTCGAATTTGATTCAAGAACACTTAGTTGACTTTGAAAACCAAAACTTTGACTCTCAAATTAGAAATTGATAGAAAGAATTGAAGATTGAAAACTTACAGATAGTTTAGATAGACGATTCCGAACAAGACTGCATTATTACATTTTGGAAATTCATTTGGAATCAAAATATGGTTAAAAAGATGAAGAACAGAGGTGTCGAGCTTTATTTCATGAATTTTGTTGGTTTGGTTCTTTCTCAAAATGCAGGTGCCTATATAATGAAAGAGTTTTTGTTCTGTATTCAAGATTGAAATGGACTTGTAACAACATCCGACAATTACAAAATCACAAATAGTTTTGAGGGATATATGTAACTGATTTTGATTCTCTATAATTATTTTAATAAATATTAATAGTAAATGTACTAATAATATTAATAATAATTATATTAATTATAATCCTAAAAATAACTAAATAATAGTAATAATATTATAAAATGATAATAAAAATAATAATAATTCATTTAAATCATAAATAAATTTTATATATGAATATATATAATTACATTTTTATTTACACACAATTTTTCGTGAATCGTCGGGAATAGTCACAGGTTAAATGAATCCATGTAAATAGTTCAAAAATTTTGAGACTCAACATTACAGACTTTGCTTATCGTGTCGAAATCATATCAAGATTAAGTTTAAATTTAGTCGGAAATTCCCGGGTCGTCACAATAATAGTCTAATTATTTTGTATAATACTTTTCATTTTCAATTCAAGGATTAACTTGTATTTGTTTTACTTATTTAATTTAAGCAGTTAAATCGTATAATATTATTTTAACTATTATATATACATATTTTGTCAAGTAAGTATAGCAATCATATACATATACATATATATTTTTATTTTTAACAACCCTGTTATCTTGAATTATTATTATTATACATTTTTTTATTCCAATTAATTAATTGTACTTTATTAATTCAAAATATTATATCTAAACTTATATTTATATTTATATCTATATATGTATTTACACAATTGTTCGTGAATCGTCGGGCATAGTCAGAGGTTAAATGCATTCATGTAAACATGTTTCAAAGTTTTCGAGACTCAACATTACAGACTTGCTTATCGTGTCGAAATCAATAAGGATTAAGTTTAAATTTGGTCGAAAATTCTCGGGTCATCACAAAGGGTGTTCATTATTATTATTTATCGTTAAGGCTTGTTACCAGGTGCCCATGGTTGTAGAATCTTTTTATTACACTGCGGTGTAAGGATATTTATGGAAACTGAAATCTTGTGATCTATTACTATTATCAAAATCATTAATTATGACAAACCTATGAACTCACTCAACCTCATGTTGACTTTTTAAGCATGTTTATTCTCAGGTACTTTTTGCTTCCGCTGTAAAACTTTGCTGTTACATAGAAGTCAAGCCAAGCACTGGGACCAGAGTTAACATCGCCGTTAATGGTTTTTGATGGGTTGTTACAGTTGGTATCAGAGCGGTGGTTGTAGGGAACTAGGCAATTTAATGTGGATAACCCAGATTAATAGGGTGCATTAAAGTCTAGTCTACAGCCTGACCTATAGCTTTAGAACATTATTACTTGCATCATGTATATGCATATCTTTATTCTATCCCTCCGGGAGGAACTTCCATTGTGATTCACAATATATTATAACTCACACGCATTATCTTTATAAAACCACATCGGTTGGTTAAACCGAGGGCTGTCACTCATGACTATTGAAATTTTTGACATTCATATGCCATCTATCATGATTTATGTATTATGTATGTATTTCAGAAAATATTATCCATGATTTTTGAAATTCCTATATTTGTTACTATTCATACTCAAACTTATATAACCTCCCTGTTATACTACGTACCTATATGCCTTATGCCTTTATGCATCAGTCTGCGAACTGGAAAAAATATCATTGAGTTATCGAGAATCTCAAAGACATTATAATGTCATCACTATTCATATTCATTACTTTTAAATCTTTGCTTTCTCGATACTTTTGAACTTTCTTGAAGGGTGGCGTCTACGAAACTCTAGGATGGAAGGGTTTGGATTACTGATTTAAAGGATCCTATAGCTCAAGCCCCTAGACCTGAATAGGCTATTGCGAATTGAAAGTATTTAATCGAAAGATTATCAGATTACATACTTATCATTTTATTATCTCAACACGTCATACTGCAATTATTGCATAATTGGAGTATAGACACATCACATCTTATTATATCTTATCATATCTATCCCAATAGATTTTGTCTAACACTTTTTCTAAATTTCCTCCGTAAATTACGGAAATCTTTTTGCAACATATATGCATATCGAGGAGACAAATATATCATTCAGTATTCAACACTCATCTCATATCGAAACCCTTATCCGATCACATAATATGGATTTCTCATCTGATTCCTCGAGCTCCAATGGTAGCGTAACCGGAATGAACCAACCAATTAGTCATCACCTTTTCTGGATGAATTGGGGGTGGGTTCGTAGTCTACTTAATCAATGGAGAAGTGAAGAAGGTGATCCTTTTCACCCACCACATTGCCCTATTGGCGAAGAACCTGAAATGCTTACCGGCGAACCCGTCCGGAACACTATTTTCACCCTCATATCCAGGATATCCCGTCACGAATATATAATATCTATAATTTCAGATCTTATTTATCCACTGTTATCCCGAAATAAGAGAAGAAGTCAACGAGCTTCGTGCTCGAATAGTGGCTCTGGAGAATATGGTGCAAAACCTACGAGCACCAGCAGCATAACTGAAAGGACCCGTTCATATACATTATAAACGATTCACAATAGTTGATTACATTGCGAGGTATTTGACCTCTATATGATACATTTTACAAACATTGCATTCGTTTTTAAAAGACAAACTTTCTTTACATCGAAAATTGACAGGCATGCATACCATTTCATAATATCCACTATCCAACTATAAATTGATTTAATAATAATCTTTGATGAACTCAATGACTCAAATGCAACGTTCTTCGAAATATGCTATGAAAGACTCCAAGTAATATCTTTAAAATGAGCAAATGCACAGCGGAAGATTTCTTTAACACCTGAGAATAAACATGCTTTAAAGTGTCAACCAAAAGGTTGGTGAGTTCATTAGTTTATCATAATCATTTATTTCCATCATTTTAATAGACCACAAGAATTTCATTTCTAGTTCTCATAAATATACGTCCCATGCATAGAGACAAAAAATAATCATTCATATGGTGAACACCTGGTAACCGACATTAACTAGAAACATATAAGAATATCCCCTATCATTCCGGGATCCTCCTTTGGACATGATATAAATTTCGAAGTACTAAAGCATCCGGTACTTTGGATGGGGTTTGTTAGGCCCAATAGATCTATCTTTAGGATTCGCGTCAATTAGGGTGTCTGTTCCCTAATTCTTAGATTACCAGACTTTAATAAAAAGGGGCATATTCGATTTCGATAATTCAACCATAGAATGTAGTTTCAATTGTGTCTATTTCGTCAAACATTTATAAAAGCGCATGTATTCTCAGTCCCAAAAATATAAAGGGTAAAAAAGGCAAATGAAACTCACCATACTGTATTTCGTAGTAAAAATACATATAACGTCATTGAACAAGTGCAAGGTAGGCCTCGGATTCACGAACCTAAATTAATTATATATATTTATGTGTTGGTCAATATTTGTCTCAAAAATTAGGTCAAGTCATAGTGTACTACCATCCTAATGCTCGAGACTAATATGCAAAAGTCAACAAAAGTAAATTTGACTCAAAATAATTTCCAAAAATCTATACATGATTAATATATAGTTTAAATATCGTCGTTTTATATTTTTAAAAGATTTATTAGAGTAAATAATATAATTTATTTATTAATAAATAAAATTTTATATTAAATTTATATAATAAAATATACTTTTATATATATTAAGTAATAAAATTTATAGGGTTCATTTAATATCAGAAAGATAATATGATAGGTATTATTAAAGTAAGTTATTACACGTAGTAAAATATGTTTGTATCACATATTTATTTGATAAAATAATATCTATAATGATAGTAAGTAAAAGTTGTATTATTTTGTAATAATAATTATTATTATAAAAATATCAATATTTATAATTACTAAAATAACATTATGATAAAATGATAATTTTAATTATGATAACTTTAATATTTACGATAATTTTTAATATTATCTTTAAAATAATAATTCTATTTAAAATAATAATAATAATGATATTTTATAGTAACAATGACATTTCTATTAAAATGATAATTTTTGTTAAAATGATAGTTTTAATACTAACGATACTTTTAATAATAATAGTAATGATAAAAATAATAAGAACGATAATTTTATCTAAATCAATATCTTATAATATTTTAATTTCATCATGATACTCTTACTCATTATTTCATAATCGTTTCATTTAATAGCTTTTAATCGTCTTTTATATCGTGTTCATAATAATGATAAAAATAGTAATCAAAATAATTAGGTATTACAAATATTTGTTTTAATTACACTAATATTAATAATGATAGTTACTATAACATTATTAACGATAATACTAATAATTATCTTAATGATAATATAGTAATAATAATAATAACAATAACAATAACAATAACCATTTTTAAATAATGATATATATATTAATAATGATAATAATAATAATAATAATAATAATAATAATAATAATAATAATAATAATAATAATAATAATAATAATAATAATAATAATAATAATAATAATAATAATAATAATAATAATAATTGGATAATAATAATAATACTAATTATAACTTTAACGATAATAACGATAGTAATAATAAAAAATAATAATAATTTTTAATGATAAATCCCTTTTATTGATAAAGATAATAATAATGATAATAATAAGATAAAACTAGAACGGCGATAAAAACGACGATAATAATAATCATTTTTAATAAAAATATCAAAAATTCAATTGATTATAACTTCTAATCCGTTCATCGAAACCATTCGATATCTAAAGGAAAAGTTCTTAATTTTTCGCTAGCTTTCCAAGGACATGCATATCTTATACCTTATCTCAACCGCAAGTGTAACTAATTCAAGATTCAACCTAACATGTCTAAGGGCAATATCAAAAGTACAAGCATGCATAATCCTAAATACTCGAACACTAGTCAGGGATACACTATTAGTATGTAAACGTTAAATTATGAGTACTCACGTATCAATATTGAGATTCAATATTGCAGGAAAGGTACGTAGACGCAACGGAAATGATAAACACTATATTGACCTCACGAGCATATCCATGAACCATACTCAATCACCTCCATAGCTATAACCCATAATTTCCTTAATCCTATCCTACTCGAAAAACAATTTCAAAATCACTCGGATAGCACTCCGTCGTAATATTTTATGTATACTAATAATATCTTGAAATAATACGGAGTAAATATATATATGTAAATCGATTGAGAGAGTTTAGAGAAAAATATTTTCAAGTTTCTATGAAATAATGAAACCTATTGAATTCTATTTATAATAGATTTTTGAATTATTAAAGTGAATTATTAAAGTATGAATTATTAAAGTGAATTATTAAAGTATGAATTATTAAAGTGAATTATTAAAGTATGAATTATTAAAGTGAATTATTAAAGTTAAAGTAAAGTAAAAATAAAGTAAAAGTAAAGTTTAAGTATAGTAAAAGTATAAAACTATGTACGTATAATACGCGTATAAATATATATAATATTAATTTAAATTGTTATATATATTTAATAAAATAAAATATAAATATCGTTATCTTTATCATACTAGTTAAGTAATGAGTTGTCAAAAGTGGTTCTAGATATTTATAAAAGTTATATACGTTTTAATAATAAAGTTCTTTTTAAACTGAAAACGTTTTTGTACGTTTGAAACTAAATAGATAAATTGAGTCTTTATGAGATTCAATCTTCCACTATCCTTTGTCTAGTTCTCAATGATTGACAATTTGTTCTTATTTATAAATCACTTTACCATTTTCCAAATATTATTAAAATGGAAAGATTTCTCAAATCAACGTGGGCCTTTCAACAGAGACTTGTAATCATAATTCAATATATCTGATAATTCAATCATTTGATCTTATCTTCTAATTCCATTGATAAACATTTTGAAACAGATACAATCATATAAAGTATTTAATCTAATATTTTATTTACGTTTCAAGTTATAATATATATACACATATACATATATAATCATATTCGTTTAATGGTTCGTGAATCGTTGGAACTTGGTCGAGGTTGAATGAATGTATGAACATAGTTTAAAATTCTTAAAATTTAACTTAACAAATATTGCTTATCATGTCGGAAACATATAAAGATTAAAGTTTAAATTTGGTTGGAAATTTCCGGGTTGTCACAGTACCTACCCGTTAAAGAAATTTCGTCCCGAAATTTGAGTGGAAAGTTCGTGAATGATAATAAGTATGTTTTCATGATGCATACGGGCTGAAAATTAGAGTTTTATCATCAACGAATAATTTGGATAAACAATCCATTTATATGAAGAGTACGAATGAAGCTAACATAGAAGAATGAAATGTGTAAGTGTAGATTCATCTTATCATTTGACATAGATATGATTGATTCCCAGATTTCAAGGGATTTGAAGAAAATCTTCTTAATAAGATTTGACTCTCCGGTAATCAAGGAAATTAGGATCCGCTTTAAATGCGATCGTCCATTTTAATTATTCTGTCGGAGATTTTCTTATAAATTCACCTCCTTCGTTTCCTTACAACTCACACCTTCTGTTGATGCATTTTATGCAAGTCCCTAGACATCTACCCACGTCCATTGCAGGTACAACATTTTACAGGCCACCATGATTGCTCGTTATTATCCTATCCGTGTTTGTATGTGGTTACAGGAACTGCGGGAATGAGATTTAGATGTTTGACTATGTTAGACTTAGTCAGATGTACGAGTGAAGCCTCACTAGTACGGCTGACAGGCTCATACGCACGGTTGATGCTGAGCTAAGTCACAATTACAACCTAAATGAGAAGACACGAGTGAGTGATCACCCGTACGGCTGATGAAGCCAACTCGTACGTGTGATGAATGAATCGTATGGGTGAGTCAACAGCAGGGGTATATAAAGTCTTATGTTCTTCATTTTAGGTTAAGCCTCTCATTTGTTACACACACTCAGATCTAGTGAGCTCCTCCGATTCTCTCTCAGTCCAAATCACCCAGGTGGTGAATAATAGCTCTAGGTGTTGATCTAATCACACTTGATTTAGTTGTGGTTTGACTAAATTAATCAAAAAAAAACTTAACCTTTTCACTAGAGGGTTTGATTCACTTATTCCGCCATTGTGTGAGTTAAATCTGTTGATTTCTAAGTTCCTAGTCATGTTTCATCACCTTCTATTCTTTCCTCCTCAACTCATATTTTAAAGTATTCATCAATATGCTCCATCCAGTTCTGATTCTCGATATACTTCTAACTTTCATATCGGTCATTCTTCTTTTTCATCTACCGCCGAAAGAATCTATTTACTTCTACTATACTCTTAGGTTTATAGTGTATCTAGTTCTCCCGTGTCTTTATATTGCTATATGCATCGATATATATGGTTTATAATTTCTGGTTTGTCGTTGGGCTTTATATGTTCCCTTATATTTCAAAGTCTTTGCTTCTGTCTTCTATAATCATTATCATTCACAGTTAATGCTCTCTTTTATTTGCTGCAATTTATACGCCAATTTCTATTTCGGAGTTTTGTCCTTTCGTTTCTTCTTCTTGCGATTAAGCACCGCTTGTAATGGTCCAGAATTCACAGATATGAATTTCGGAATGAACATTGTTAATGTTCTAGGAAGGAAATTGTGATGGCAAGATCTTGACTTGTCAAATTACTAGAATACCTTGAAAAAGGCCGAATCATCAAGAAATATTTTCTTGATATTTTAGAGGTTAAATAGAATACAAGAGTCGTATAACATGGCACATGATGATGTTATGATCTGTGAATCATCACGTTCCATTTAGAAACTCAGCATGACTTACTGTAATATAATCACATTGATCAAGTGTCATTATATTATACTAATTCATGCTTCAGTTCCCAACACTACTTCAAAATATTCCTATTTTAAACTTGAATGTTTCAGAATTTAGAAACTAAAATAGTTTCTTTTATGATGTAATACAGATAGCACGAAGAGGTAAATGATTTCAAATAAGAAAAATTAAGAAAATATCTTCAGAAATATGGAGGATATTTATAATGAAATATATGATGATATTTTAGAATTTCTAATATCAGAGGATGATGAAGAATATTGTCCACATGGGTTTAGAGTCAGGAGCAAGGTATTCGTTAATGACTTCAGTAGGTACTGAATCATTTGGATCCTTTGAAGTTAGGTTCAGTCTTTGTAATTTGTCCACAGCCTCCTTCCTACTTTGCTCAATCCGTTTTCCAGTTCCAAAACTTCTCTTTTTCTGTGCTTTGCCATCACACTTCATCATTATCATCCAGCTTTTACTGTTTAAAGTCGTTTATAGTTTTTGTTGCTTCATCAGCATTTTTTCCATTTTCAGAGAACCAATTCGTAGTTCGGAGTGTTTTTCAGAAACTTCACATTCAAATTAAGTCCAGAAGATAGACGTTATATATACACATATAACTGTTGGCGTAGACATGCTGCGAGATTTCAAAATACTGATTGCTAATTCCCAATGATTCGTATGGCAATTCTCATTATAAGATGCGAATGAGTAAATGATAGGGTTTCAATGAATAATTATAATGACTTTTTGGAGAGGCTAAAGTCAAAGGGTAATGAAGTTGTTGGTACATCTGCTAATAATGTGGTGGAATGTAAAAGGTTCCCTGGTAATGATGGTGTATATCTCAAGGTTATAATAAGGTTAGTCTGTCTGAAAAGTCGAAGTTGACTTGCTGGAGCTGTGACAAAACTGGCTACTTTGAATAGGAGTCGCAAAGTTATTTTTGCTAATAAATGCCAAAGAATCTGACGCGGATACGTTGTTTAAACTTTTACTTTGGGTTCAAGAGTTTTTCGGGTACATAACTGTGGGTAACATGTGGTTGGATCATCATCTCGATTGCTCATCATTCGAAGTGTCTTCAGAAATTTTCGAAGGGTTTGAACACAGATTGTAATCGTTAACATATATTTGATGTTCTAACACAGTTTTGAAGTCAAAATATAGCTTGTGAAAGATGTAAGGATCTAAGAGTAATGATTCTGGTCATATCTCAAGTTAAATTTTGAGATTTCAAAATCAGAATATGTAATTAAATTTTGAATGAGTATGGTTGTTTTGATTTCTATAAAAGAATGTATATTGTTGTGAAAGTAGGGAGTATAATGGATGATTTGCTGAATCAGATTCAAAGAATGTAACATATTAATTGTGAATTTATATATCTCTCGAGTATTACCTACCCGTTAAAAAAAAAATTTCACAATTAATATTTTGTACAAAAAAATTTTATTACAGTCTTTATGAAAATATATATATGTATATTTTCTTCAGATGTAACATAGATTTAATGAGTTAATGTTAAATTAAACTCATTTGATTTACGGTTGAAACTAGAATTGAATAATCCCTAAAGGCTTTAAAAAGTACATAACTTTTACGCAGTATTTCTTTAATGACATTGAAATTATGAATCAATAATTTGTTATTTGTTGATGTATGATGTTCGGTTCGTGGAATTCTTGTGAATTTCGCAAAGTACGAATGATGTTATCTGAAAAGTTTCGGGTACATCGATGATGAAAGTGTAAACTCAAATATATACCTGATTTATTATGAATTGGAATTTGTTGAATTGCGACAGAGATTGTAGTTAACGCTGGTTAAGTTGCGGCCGAAGGACGTACATTATTGCATATTTGTAATATGAAATAACCGAGTAGTTAAGATTCATACACAATAGCTTAGCACGGAAAGATTTATTTCAATATATATATATATATATACATATAATTTCTTCAGAGGGAATGAGTTAATTCTTCATAACTCGTTGATATAATATACATGTTATTGATTCGTAATGATGTCCACAGTGATTCTTGAACTGACGGAGTTTGTGATGTTATCGGTGTTGTTGATTCGGATGTTGACTGTACTGACGATGCTGGTAACGCTGACGGTACTGTTGATGTTGTTGGTAAAGCAAGTTTAGCTTGTTAATCACACACCATTTTTGTCAGGGTTTCTACTCTTCCTTCTATCATTTTTGTTCGCTTAACTGATTTATGGTTAGGGCTAGATTAGATAATCTCTAAGACTTTAGAGATTACATAATCGCCGCGGAATATTTCTCCAATGAAGTTATGAATTAATACTTCATCAGTTATTGTTGTTGGTACTCTTTGGTATCTATGGTGCGTATGACGTTGATGCGAGTGGGACAGATTGTGAAGTTGAGGTTTACGACGCGATTGTGGTTGGAGGTAGTAATGGTACTGTTGGCGTTGATGATGGTGGTACTGGTTATGTTGCTGATGCTGCTGCTGGTGTTTGTAATCTCTGCACCATATTCTCCAAAGCCACTACCCGAGCGCGAAGCTCGTTGACTTCTTCTATTACACCGGGGTGATTGTCGGTTCGAACGAGCAGATAAATAAAATCTAAAATTTGATGTAATATATAATCGTGACGAGATACTCTGGAAATGAGCGAGAAAATGGTGTTTCGGACAGGTTCGCCGGTAAGTGCTTCAGGTTCTTCGTCAAGAGGGCAATGTGGTGGATGGAAGGGATCACCTTCTTCTTGTCTCCAATGATTGAGGAGGCTACGAACCCATCCCTAATTCATCCAGAATAGGTGATGACTGATTGGTTGATCTATTCCGGTCACACTGCTTTTGGAGCTTGAATGGGATTCCATTTCGGAATCTGAGTGACTTGAACTGATGACGAATTCCATTTCGTACGATTGGATAAAGGATTTTTTTTTGATATGAAATGATTTTGGCTAACGGATGGTATTCTAATTACATAGAATATATATATATATATATATATATATATATATATATATATATATATATATATATATATATATATATATATATATATATATATAGATCAAAAGATTTCGTAGATTACGGAGGACTTTGTGGGATATGTCAGGCAAAGTTTAAAGTAACAGATACGATAAAATATGATTTAGCAGATATGCTAAGATATAAATTTTTGTCTATACACTATTCATGCAATCAATGCAGCAAGACGTGTCTTAGACTAAAAATGATAAGCAGGTAATTTCCTGAGGATGATAAGTAGTTAATTTTTGACACAAAATGATAAGCAAAACTTTTGACATGCAGACACGGTCGAAGTCCAGACTCACTAATGCATCCTATCGACTTATCAGTTAGACACACTAATGCAGACATGGTTCGCTAAGACCACCGCTCTGATACCAACTGAAAGGACCCGTTCATATACATTATAAACGATTCAAAATAGTTGATTACATTGCGAGGTATTTGACCTCTATATGATACATTTTACAAACATTGCATTCGTTTTTAAAAGACAAACTTTCTTTACATCGAAAATTGACAGGCATGCATACCATTTCATAATATCCACTATCCAACTATAAATTGATTTAATAATAATCTTTGATGAACTCAATGACTCAAATGCAACGTTCTTCGAAATATGCTATGAAAGACTCCAAGTAATATCTTTAAAATGAGCAAATGCACAGCGGAAGATTTCTTTAACACCTGAGAATAAACATGCTTTAAAGTGTCAACCAAAAGGTTGGTGAGTTCATTAGTTTATCATAATCATTTATTTCCATCATTTTAATAGACCACAAGAATTTCATTTCTAGTTCTCATAAATATACGTCCCATGCATAGAGACAAAAAATAATCATTCATATGGTGAACACCTGGTAACCGACATTAACTAGAAATATATAAGAATATCCCCTATCATTCCGGGATCCTCCTTCGGACATGATATAAATTTTGAAGTACTAAAGCATCCGGTACTTTGGATGGGGTTTGTTAGGCCCAATAGATCTATCTTTAGGATTCGCGTCAATTAGGGTGTCTGTTCCCTAATTCTTAGATTACCAGACTTTAATAAAAAGGGGCATATTCGATTTCGATAATTCAACCATAGAATGTAGTTTCAATTACTTGTGTCTATTTCGTCAAACATTTATAAAAGCGCATGTATTCTCAGTCCCAAAAATATAAAGGGTAAAAAAGGCAAATGAAACTCACCATACTGTATTTCGTAGTAAAAATACATATAACGTCATTGAACAAGTGCAAGGTTGGCCTCGAATTCACGAACCTAAATTAATTATATATATTTATGTGTTGGTCAGTATTTGTCTCACAAATTAGGTCAAGTCATAGTGTACTACCATCCTAATGCTCGAGACTAATATGCAAAAGTCAACAAAAGTAAATTTGACTCAAAATAATTTCCAAAAATCTATACATGATTAATATATAGTTTAAATATCGTCGTTTTATATTTTTAAAAGATTTATTAGAGTAAATAATATAATTTATTTATTAATAAATAAAATTTTATATTAAATTTATATAATAAAATATACTTATATATATATTAAGTAATAAAATTTATAGGGTTAATTTAATATCAGAAAGATAATATGATAGGTATTATTAAAGTAAGTTATTACACGTAGTAAAATATGTTTGTATCACATATTTATTTGATAAAATAATATCTATAATGATAGTAAGTAAAAGTTGTATTATTTTGTAATAATAATTATTATTATAAAAATAGCAATATTTATAATTACTAAGATGACATTATGATAAAACGATAATTCTAATTATGATAACTTTAATATTTACGATAATTTTTAATATTATCTTTAAAATAATAATTCTATTTAAAATAATAATAATAATGATATTTTATAGTAACAATGAAATTTCTATTAAAATGATAATTTTTGTTAAAATGATAGTTTTAATACTAACGATACTTTTAATAATAATAGTAATGATAAAAATAATAAGAACGATAATTTTATCTAAATCAATATCTTATAATATTTTAATTTCATCATGATACTCTTACTCATTATTTCCTAATCGTTTCGTTTAATAGCTTTTAATCGTCTTTTATATCGTGTTCATAATAATGATAATAATAGTAATCAAAATAATTAGGTATTACAAATATTTGTTTTAATTACACTAATATTAATAATGATAGTTACTATAACATTATTAACGATAATACTAATAATTATCTTAATGATAATATAGTAATAATAATAATAACAATAACAATAACCATTTTTAAATAATGATATATATATTAATAATGATAATAATAATAATAATAATAATAATAATAATAATAATAATAATAATAATAATAATAATAATAATAATAATAATAATAATAATAATAATAATTGGATAATAATAATAATACTAATTATAACTTTAACGATAATAACGATAGTAATAATAAAAAATAATAATAATTTTTAATGATAAATCCCTTTTATTGATAAAGATAATAATAATGATAATAATAAGATAAAACTAGAACGGCAATAAAAACGACGATAATAATAATCATTTTTAATAAAAATATCAAAAATTCAATTGATTATAACTTCTAATCCGTTCATCGAAACCATTCGATATCTAAAGGAAAAGTTCTTAATTTTTCGCTAGCTTTCCAAGGACATGCATATCTTATACCTTATCTCAACCGCAAGTGTAACTAATTCAAGATTCAACCTAACATGTCTAAGGGCAATATCAAAAATACAAGCATGCATAATCCTAAATACTCGAGCACTAGTCAGGGATACACTATTAGTATGTAAAAGTTAAATTATGAGTACTCACGTATCAATATTGAGATTCAATATTGCAGGAAAGGTACGTAGATGCAACGGAAATGATAAACACTATATTGACCTCACGAGCATACCCATGAACCATATTCAATCACCTCTATAGCTATAACCCATAATTTCCTTAATCCTATCCTACTCGAAAAACAATTTCGAAATCACTCGGATAGCACTCCGTCGTAATATTTTATGTATACTAATAATATCTTGAAATAATACGGAGTAAATATATATATGTAAATCGATTGAGAGAGTTTAGAGAAAAATATTTTCAAGTTTCTATGAAATAATGAAACCTATTGAATTCTATTTATAATAGATTTTTGAATTATTAAAGTGAATTATTAAAGTATGAATTATTAAAGTGAATTATTAAAGTATGAATTATTAAAGTGAATTATTAAAGTATGAATTATTAAAGTGAATTATTAAAGTATGAATTATTAAAGTGAATTATTAAAGTTAAAGTAAAGTAAAAATAAAGTAAAGGTAAAGTTTAAGTATAGTAAAAGTATAAAACTATGTACGTATAATACGCGTATAAATATATATAATATTAATTTAAATTGTTATATATATTTAATAAAATAAAATATAAATATCGTTATCTTTATCATACTAGTTAAGTAATGAGTTGTCAAAAGTGGTTCTAGATATTTATAAAAGTTATATACGTTTTAATAATAAAGTTCTTTTTAAACTGAAAACGTTTTTGTACGTTTGAAACTAAATAGATAAATCGAGTCTTTATGAGATTCAATCTTCCACTATCCTTTGTCTAGTTCTCAATGATTGACAATTTATTCTTATTTATAAATCACTTTACCATTTTCCAAATATTATTAAAATGGAAAGATTTCTCAAATCAACGTGGGCCTTTCAACAGAGACTTGTAATCATAATTCAATATATCTGATAATTCAATCATTTGATCTTATCTTCTAATTCCATTGATAAACATTTAGAAACAGATACAATCATATAAAGTATTTAATCTAATATTTTGTTTACGTTTCAAGTTATAATATATATACACATATACATATATAATCATATTCGTTTAATGGTTCGTGAATCGTTGGAACTTGGTCGAGGTTGAATGAATGTATGAACATAGTTTAAAATTCTTAAAATTTAACTTAACAAATATTGCTTATCGTGTCGGAAACATATAAAGATTAAAGTTTAAATTTGGTTGGAAATTTCCGGGTTGTCACAATAACGAGCACCACCAGTACCATTAGCATCACCACCAACAGCATCAGCATCACCAACAACAACATCCGCATCCCACACCTCAACACCACAATATGTACCTCAAACATCAACATCATACGCCCCATAGATACCAATGAATATTAGTAATAATGAGTTAAGATGTATTGACTCATTCTTCCTGAAGAATTATATATGTATACGTTATATATATATATATAATATATATATATATATATATATATATATATATATATATATATATATATATATATATATATGTATATGTATATATGTATGGTTTGGAACAATAATAAATCTTTTCGTACTAAGCTATTATGTGTAAATCTTAACTGGTAGTTAATACTTGGTTAATTCATATCACTAATATGCTATGATGTATATCCTTCGTTAATGACTTAACAATCATTAATCACTACTTCAGCACAATAAACTCCATTTCATAATAAACCAAGTGTATTACTCAAATACATGATTGATTGTATACTTTCATTTTCGATGTACTCGAAACTTTTTAGAAAACATCATTCGTGCCTTGCGAATTTCACAAGAATTCCACGAGCACCAACATCATATACAGAGGTATATCAATAACAATGAACAATGAAGCATTGATTCATAACTTCATTAGCGAATATTTCGCGACAATTATAAGGTTTTGGAGATTATTTATTCTCGTTTCAACTGCAAATCAAATGAGTTTAATGCTATATTAACTCATTAAATCCATGATTACATCTGAAGAATATATATATGAATATATATCTTCATAAAGATTGTAATTAAAAACTATTTTCTACAAACTGCTAATTGTGAAAATATTTTAACGGGTAGGTAAAACTCGAGAAATATTTATATCTCACATTAATATGATACATTGTACATTCTTCAATTCTGATTCAACAGTCATTAACTATACTACTTACATTCACAAGAAATATGTATCTATTCACTAAAGAAAAACTATTTTCATACAAATCAAATTACATATTCTGATTTTGACATATCAGAATTCAAGTAAAGCTTTAGCAATTGTTATCTTCCTAAAGATCACTACATTCATGAATTATATTCATTCGAATTCTATGATGAATTATCACATCAAACCACCGAACATACCATTCCTTACTTTTGAAAATCACAACATTTCTTCGTTAACCGTTAGATCCATTGATGGATGCATCTTACGCTTAAACACTTCAAATTCAAAATTCTTGAAAACATCCTTTGAATCTTGACAATCACAATTAGCGTTTAATCATCTAAAAATGAAATTTCTTGAAACCATCTCGGATTGATAACCGATGATTCAAATATGGCTGCATTAAATGCAGAGGAAACAGCAAAATTGTAGATGGTCTTAAAGGCCAAAAGTTTGATAATAAAGAATAGTACGTTGGAAAAGCTCAAAAGAAAATTTGGAACTGAAAAACGGATTGAGCTAACCATGGAGGAGACCAAGGACAAATACAAGGACCAAACCCTATATTCAAAGAATCCAGGTAATTTTGGATCCGATGAAATCTTTAGAAAATATCTTGCTCCGAAGTTATGTTAAAAGCTTGCGGAAAATTTTTCTTCATCAACTTTCGAACTTAGAAATTTCAAAATATCATTATAAATATCCTCTATATTTCTGAAGATATTTTCATAACGATTCTTGTCCGCAATTAATTATCTCTTTGCGATATCTTTAATACATCATAAAGCAAACTGTATTAGTTTCTATATTCTGTAAAATTCAAGTTTAAATTATAAATGTTTTGAAGAAGTGTTGGGAATTGAATCATGAGTTAGTATAATATAATGACGTCGGGCCAACGTGATTATATTACAGTAAGTCATGCTAAATTTTTAATGGAAGATGATGATTCATAGACTTTATAATCATCATTTGCCATGTTACACGACTCTTACATTCTACTTAATCTCCGAACATATCAAGAAAATATATTCTTGATAGTTCCATCCTCAGTAATTTTGGTAATTTACCAAATCAAATCGTGGTATTACGCTTAGAACAGTAGGACCATTCGAAACTTCATACCTACAAATTCTGGACCATTACTCGCTTTACTTAGAGTCGAGAGGAGAATAAAAAGGCAAAGAGCTCCGACATATAAGGGAAAATATAAAGCCCGATAACGATATCGAAATTACAAACCGTGTATATCAATACGTATTGCAACGTAAAGACATGGGATAATTAAAAACATTATAACCTCAAGGGCATCGTAGAAGTAAACAGATTCCTCTGGTGGTAAAATAAAAAGAAGAATGACTGCATATATGGTCAATATAATAACAAGTATCAATACGGGATTGAGCATATTAACAAATATTTTGGAAATATGAATTGAGGAAAGAAAGTATAGAAGTGGTGAAGATAATGAAACGGAAGAAGCTAATTTATAGCGAAAATTTTAGACACAGCAATCGAGGCAATTTACCGCATTTAATCAAAGGAAATCCCAAATTCCTTAATTACTAGAAAATCAAATCTTATACATTACGAAGATTTCCTTTAAATTCCTTGAATTCCGGAAATCAATCGTGATTACGTCAAAAGTTTAGGCGAGCATTTAATTTTCTCATTCACCCTTTTACGATAGCTTCGTTTATACGCTTCCTATAATTGAATCATTTTATCCATATTATTCAATAGTGATAAAACTTTATTTTTCAACTTATATTCATCATTACAATATTCTTGTTGTAAACAATGATGATCTCTATCAAATTTCATGACTATAATTTTCATGAACTACTCTCTGTTTTGTCCGCCCTAATATTGTGGTATAAACACTCAAAGTTTTAAATAAGCTCAATACTATTCATAACACATTTCATGTGTTCAGTTTACTCAAATGCTCGGATAGCACCATCATCCCTTTGAGGATAACCTAGTCAAATGACACTCTTGTTAATCCTTTAGATAACCTCCGCATTAATGATAAAATGCACTTCATAGAAGAACCTGTAGAAATTATAGTTCAAACGCTTGAAACAGAACAATATTATATCCGTTGGAATTCACGAAAGGCCCCGAGTATACCTGGGAACGTAAAGACCAAATAAAATGTAAATATCCTCATCTATGTACGAACAACGCCGATTGATGGCAACAACTAAATTTCGGGACGAAATTTCTTTTAACGGGTAGGTACTATAACAACCTGGAAATTTCAGACTAAATTTAAACCTAACTTTTATATGATTCCGACGATTCATGAAACTTAATACGTATATATATATATATATATATATATATATATATATATATATATATATATATATATATATATATATATATATATATATATATATATATATATATATATATATATATATATATATATATATATATATATATATATATATATGAATCAAATTTGAAACAATGAGAATTAAGAATCTTTCATAAATGTGAAACACTTTCGTCTTACGACTATTTGATTATTAAATGTGTACATGTCAAACCACATTTATTTATAACTCGAAGTTCCTTCGATCTCTGACATCATAAACTCTTATCCTATACAAATTTTAGATGATATGATATTAGAACAACTAGAGCTTAAGTTTACATATAAATAATGTATCATATTCAACTATCAATTTATTTATTTATTCTAATAAATTCATCAATGTCATAATTAATATAAAAGAGTTAAATAAATTTATAATAGATGTCAATAATGCATATGTTAAATTTTTTAACGTCGGTGTACAACTTTTCATTTATGAATTTGCATAAATCCAAGAACTCTTTTGATTAACATAGTCATTTCATTAAGTATGAATTAGAAGAAAAATTAAAGAAAAGTAAAATAGTGTCGGTAGTTAGAAGTTAAAAGGGGTGATGGCTTTATTTTTTTTATTTCACATGTTGAAATATTAATTATAAAGTATTATTATTATATTATAATTATATTATTAACATTATTAGTTATTATTATCAAAAATTATTATTATTGTGATCATTTTATTATTTTGAATATTATCTTGATATTTAGTATATTATCTTTATTATTACAAATACTATTATCATATTATTATTTATATAACTATTATTAGTATTATTATTATTAATAAAATAATAAAATTATTATAATTAATATATATATATATATATATATATATATATATATATATATATATATATATATATATATATATATATATATATATATAAGAAGTCAAAAACCAAGTACTAATCATATATTTTTTAATCAATCAGCTTTTTATTTTTTTAAAACCCATGATCTGCTTTTTAATTTAATAAATCATCGTGATAATTTTTATTATTATTTTTGCTACTACTGGTTTCTATTTTGTAATCAAGTCGACATCCTCAACTGCTATAAACAAATCGATCCTACATATTGGAAACAAATTCAATCCAGTACTCATCATCATTATCGGATACAATTTTTTTTATAATTATACAGAGAAATAAAATTTGCTCGACCTCTGCTTTTGTTCAATTATCCAAAGTCTCGAATTTGAAACCAATTTCAGAATGTAAAAATGCAGAGTTGTTAGTAATGGTGTAAACAAACTTCCTGCAAAGTTTCAAATCTCAATTTTATGTATCGAGTTCTAATTTCGAAGTCAAAGTTTCAGTTTTAAAAGTCAACCCAAGTGTTCATGAAGAAATTCGTAAGTTTTTCGATGTTATAGGTTCAATTGATGATTCTAATAGTTTATATACATGATTAGAAAACTATTTCGTGTTATAATCGTTATCTAAAACGTTACCAAAAATCAAAATCAATATTTTTTTTCTTTTTTTTCTGTGACGAACAGCAGCAAGCAAGGTTGCAAAATACGTGAGACGGGGTTGAGACGGTCGGGTGCTAAAAAGGTCGAGACGTTCGAGACGGGGTCGAGACGGGGGTCGAGACGGACGTTGACCAAAGTTGACTTTTAAATATATAAGTATAAAAATGCTTATATGTATACATATTTTAAAGCTAAAAACTTTAATTAATTAATTTATACCGATAATTGCTATCATCGTTAATTTAATACAAAAAATTTAAACTAAAATACGATATATTTTACCGATTTTATCGATTTTCTCCCTTTTCTGAATGTTGACCGACTTTGACTCGATTTTTTTCAACTTTAACCCGAATTTTGATTGTTGACTGTCATATTAGACGGTTTTCTACGAGACGGGACGGACTAGTCACCAAACCGTCGAGACGGGCGTCGAGACGGCTCGAGACGGGGTGTTTTGCAACAGTGGCAGCAAGTATAATAATTTTTTTTTTAAATTCGTTTCTGTCTATGTAAAATCACACTATAAGTTATTTCATAAAAACCAACGATCATGTCAATGAGGAGTAATAATCGGGTCTTTGATCGAATAACATTATGAAGAAGATGAAGAAATAGGGAAACAGAAACGTAGGGTTAAATAAAATTGACTGTGGGTTTTATCAGAAAGACACAGACAACAGAATGGTTAAGGGGTGTTGTGGGTGAGCGAGAGGTCATGGGTTCGAGTCCCGTCTTGGGCAATCTTTTTGGAAAAATCTTTCTAAGGTAGTTATTTATTTATTTATTCATTTATTATCATTATTATTAATGATATTATTATTATTATTGATTATTAGTTATTGTTAATATTACAAAGTATTATAATAATTATTATTGGAAAAGTATTAGTTATCATGTATCATAATTACAAGTATTATTATTATTATTATTTGTTATTACTAAATATTATTTTCATTACTAGTATTATTATCAAAATTGACATAAGTATAATTATTATTAGTAGTATTATATTAATTATTAATAAAACTATCATTTTAATGGAATTAACATTATTATTATTATTTTTATCATTAATAATGAAATATTTTTTTTGTAGTTTTTATTATTATTAGTATTATTATCGACATCAGTAATACTAAACGTATCATTTTTTTAAATCTATCGATTTATTTAATATTATCATTAAGATTATTATTAGTAGTATCATGATTATAAAAATTAATGTTTTCATTGAAACTATCATTTTAAATAAAAATCATCATTTCCTTAGTATTATTATTATTACTACTACTATAATTATTTTTATGGATATTACAAAAATTATTAATATCATTACTATTGTAAAAATATAACATTTTAATTATTATAAAAACTTTCAGTATCGTGAGTTTTCATAGCTCCCTTTTTATATATATATATTTTTGGGCTGAGAATACATGCACTATTTTATATCTGTTTTACAAAATAAATAAAAGTATTAAACTTAATTCTACGTGGGTTAGAATCACAAATATTCCCTTAGCTTGGTAACTTAATCTATTGGTCTCCGTACCGTAGGCGCGAATCCTATTGATAGATCTATCGGGTTTGACAACCCATCCGGGCTAGTCGTGCTAGCAGTCAACGGATGTTTAGTACTTCGAGGGTCGAATCCTATTGATAGATCTATCGGGTTTGACAACCCCATCCGGGCTAGTCGCGCTAGCAGTCAACGGATGTTTAGTACTTCGAGGGTATTTATCGCACTTGATTCGGTGCTCTATAGACATCAGGGGTATTCATTATTATTATTTATCGTTAAGTCTTGTTACCAGGTGCCCATGGTTGTAGAATCTTTTTATTACACTGCGGTTTAAGGATATTTATGGAAACTGAAATCTTGTGATCTGTTACTATTATCAAAATCATTAATTATGACAAACCTATGAACTCACTCAACCTCGTGTTGACTTTTAAGCATGTTTATTCTAAGGTACTTTTTGCTTCCGCTGTAAAACTTTGCTGTTACATAGAAGTCAAGCCAAGCACTAGGACTAGAGTTAACATCGCCGTTAATAGTTTTTGACGGGGTGTTACAATGATACACATAACCTGTGTATAAAAATCATTCATATGTTGAACACCTGGTAACCGACATTAACAAGATGCATATAGAATATCCCCAAAATAGAATCCTCTAGTCTGTAATAATAATTCGAAGTACTAAAGCATCCGTAACCCGGATGGGGCTTGTTGGGCCAGATAGATCTATCTTTAGGATTTGCGTCAATTAGGGGCCAGTTCCCTAATTTTTAGGCTACCAAGCTAAAAGGGGTGATATTCGGTATTCGTAATCCAACATAGAATGTAATTTCAAGTATTTGTCTCTATTTTGTAAAACATTTACAAAACTGCATGTATTCTCATCCAAAAAATGTTAGATTGTATAAATGGGACTATAACTCACTTTCACAGATTTTCAATTCGTCGGAAGTAACACTTGGCCACGGGTTGATTCACGAACCTATAACAAATATATACATATATATCAAGGTATGATAGAAATATATTCACATCATATTTTTATTTACGAGATGACGATTTAAGTTGTCAAGTTAGCAGTCCAACGTTAGTAGTCCACAATTAGTAGTCCAATGTTAGTAGTACATATATAATTCAAAATATCACCCTGTAATAATCAAAACATAGTATACACGTATTGTATAAGACTCAATCAAGACCCACGATATCGCTATTGTAGTTACACGCATTGTGTATGTGGGTCTTTTGATTTATCCGACGTATTGTGTAACTAATGTCTTAACTAATCAAGATCACATGATATTGTCTCGGACTCATCCGAGACTAGTATATTACATGGAAATACTTATAACATGTTAGAATACATGTATAATACAAGAAAAGTTAGCTAGGATGTGGTTAGTATAGATTTTTGTAAAATCATCACGTAGTCATTTTAGCCATTTTTAACCAATATTGTTTTACACATAACTTCTTCATTATATATTCGTTTTGAGTGAATCAAATTGCTATGGTTTTGTAACGAACTGAAATTTGTAAAAATAAACTGAAAAAGTGGTGGTTTATAGTCAGATTTACAGATTACAAGTCATTTTTGAAAGAGGTAGTCATTTCCGTCGAAAGAACGACATCTTGATGACCATTTTGAAAAACATACTTCTATTTTGAGTTTAACCAAGATTTTTGGATATATTCTCATGTTCAAATGAAATATCTTTTTTCCAGAAGAACAACTTTTAAATAAAAGATTATGATATTTTTTAATTATCCAACCCAAAACAGCCCCCGATTTTACTATGACGGCGTATGTCCAGTTTTACGGTGTTCATCGTGTTTCCATGTTTTAAATCATTAAGTTAGCATATCATATAGATATAACACATGTGTTAAGTTATTTTTAAAAGTCAAGTTAGAAGGATTAACTTTGTTTGCGAACAAGTTTAGAATTAACTAAACTTTGTTCTAGTGATTACAAGTTATATTCTTCGAATAAGATGGTTATATAGGTATGAATTGTGTAAGTAACTAGAGGGGGGGTGAATAGTTACTTAATACGTTTTTAACACTTTTTCAATTGATCACCAAATTCGATTTAACTTTCATGAACCAACTCAACTCAAACTTGATGTGTATAGTGTATATGTTCAAAATGATAAATGAAGTAATGTAAAGAACATGGACACAAGGATTTATAGTGGTTCGGGTGGATGGTAACTAATCCAACTTAATCTACTCCCCGATTACACTAATCGGGATTTGTTGCTTCACTAAGCACTTTTCTTCAAACCCGGTAGAGATCCGATTTACAAGTTTTCAACTTCTTTGGTAGACAACAAACCTAATCTTTCTATCCCTTTGAAAGATCAACTCCAACCTAGATCAACTTGTCTTCACCTTGGACAAGTATTAATCTCCAAATAAGATTAATCAACTTCCTAAGTCCCTTTAAGGAAGTGGATCACTAAGCTAGCCTATGCTTCTACTAATTGAAGTTACAAGACTTATACACTTTGCAATGATGATCCTAACACAATACTAGGACATACATTACATTAAGTAAACTCACAAGATAAATGATTTTGATTAGTAAGTTTACAACAACCCAATTCTATATCTATAAGATCATAGAATCTTCTCTTGCTTGATCACATTTGAGTAGTAATTGATGCACTTGTGATCACTGGAGATAAGCCTTTGAAATATGCAAGAGGGTCAGCTTCAAATGCTCTTAAATGTTTGCCTTTTATAGTGAGATTCAAAAAATAGCTGTTGACACACGGTTGCCTGCACGGTCGACCGTGGTGCAACCGTGCGTGCTCCAGTCCAAATTAGGTATCCGTTGTATAGCTGTTTGACTCAAATTTGAACACCATATTTTGACACCTTTACTCCTTCTAGCACTTGCAAAAGAAACCAAACATCCTATACAAGTACTATATGCATTAAGTGTGTGAGATTTGGTCTTAATGCATGAAAGTGACTAATCATTCCAAAAGTGGCAAACCCAACATTCTTGGAGAAGTGTCTTGATTGATATTTAGGGAAATTTTAGTTTGGTCAAGACTTAGTTAGTCACATTAATGTCTTTGGTTCAATTCTAAAGACTAGTCACTATGTCATTAACTTCCTAGTTTCAATTAATCACAAGTCATGTTATTTTTAAGTTAAGTTAGATATTAATTGAACAATGTCTCTATAAGATAATCATGAAGCATGTAGACACATCAAAGTTAAGTCATAAGCAATCATCCTTAGTTACTTAGATTAGATCAAATAGACAATTGACTATACTTTCATTGTGAACCATTTTACACTTAATCTATTGGAGTAAGTTAGTTAGTTGAATCCTAACTAATGAGCACATAGCAAACATATTAATTAAGTTGACAAGTTTATGAGTATTAAGCATATTGGCAAGTAGCAAGTAATACTCACATAGCAAGAGATAGTTATTCTAGGATCAATCATATAGATACTTGCACAACTTATAATTTAAGCACTTAATAAGTTTAATGTGCAATATGACACATTACATGATTAATGTGTAAGCACACATTAATGTCTAACACGTGCACAAGGGAAGAGCAATCTCTAGTTGGGACTTGGTGACCATCATAAATGTATCTAAGTGTGTTTTAGGACTACAAGTCATTAATAGTTAATCTAGAGAGCATTGTTCCTCATTTAACCTTAATTAATCACTAAGTCATTTCTAATAGCAATCATTGTTCTAGTGATATTGGCTGAAGTGTGTTGGTACTTGATGATCATACTAAGGATATCTAGATAAGAATTAAGTTCACAAGTTGTTGATTAACACTTATATGTTATGCCTAATCTTGGTTAATTTGTCATTAAGATGTCATTAGGTGTAATTAATCACAATTAGAGTTATTATGACCAAAACTCGGTTGAGTATGAAGACGGCATCTATTCTAAGCATTTTGAGAAAGGTTTCATGAATTATAGATGTTGGGAACTAGTCAAACATTATTTGGTCAAAAATGGTAATAGAGAAAATTGCGGTCGCACTGCGGTTGACCGTGGTGGCGACCGTGCAACTTGTTTTCACAAAACTGCGTTGCAATTCAGTTTGGGTTTTTAGGTTGAGTATGCGGTCGACCGTACCTCGACCGTGTGTTTAGCTGAAGTTTTAATTTCATTCTTTAACCTATATTTGACTTGGTCATTTGCAAGATAAAGTATGGATTAGTGACATTGCATATTTTATGTTAAGATGTCAGTCACTTATGCATATGTACGTATCATCATCAAAACATATTCTTTGGTTAATCACACTTTGGTTAATCATACTTAAGTTTATCGTTTAGTGCATTAATCCACATTCAACCAACATTCTCCCCCTTTTTGATGATGTCAAACATACAAGTGATGAGGGACATTTTGCTATGAATACGCAATTGTTAATAATTACTTGTATCCATCTTTCTCCCCCTTTTGTCGAAGCAAAAAGGTTAGCTCCCCCTAGAACTAAGCTCCCCCTTAGAACAAAACTCCACCTTAAATTGTGCATATTGGAAAAACATATATATTAAAACACAACATGCACACATTTTTTTCAAAGTAAGCACGAAACATAGTGATGCATATATGAAAATATGCATGGAAGGTACAGTAGATCAATCCTAAGTTTGTTCTACATGGGATGAGATGTGCTTGGGTGAGATGAGCATTTTTCACAAACAAGATTGTTCAGAAAGCGTCGCAGGATCTTGTGTGTAATGACCCTGGAAATTCCAACTTTTATTTATTAATAATTATTATTATTAATACGTGTGATTAAACGAATGTATCTTATTACATTTACATGTTGCCATGACTAAACGTACTTGACTTTAATTGCCCGAAATGTCTTTATGACACACGAAACTTGCACGAATAATATTTTCAAGTATTATTTACATTCATGATTGATTTTATTAATCATTTTAATTAACTATGGTGATTAGTTAATTACATGGGCTTTTATTGGATTTCTTGTTAATTTCATACAACTTGGGCTTTTAATTGAACATGGTCTTGATTAGCCCACCCTACTTCTTTAGTGGACTTATTAGCCCATTTAGCATGTAAGTGTTACTTTCAAGTTTAACTAGTTAGGTTATGTTACATGGAATCTAGTTACAACTCTTTCCCATGAACAACCACCTCATTAACCAACTTTAAGATCTTTACATGCTTGTGACTAGTGAACTTTCCTATCCCACTTCTTTTTTTCTGCTGGCCGTGAGATACCATGGGTGGGAGGGGATTCAAAAACTTTTTTTTACTACTTGATACACTTGCATACTCTCATTCACTACACACACTCTTTACTTGCAATTACCTCTCAAACTTTCTCTCTTTTTCTCCCTAATACTTGTAAGTAATATGAGCAAACTTCTTCTCTTTTTCTCTTGTCTAAACCGAAACCAAACAACCCTTAATCATCATCATTATTTGTTGTTTGATACTTGTTCATGTTTGCTAATTAATTACTTGTTAGTTGTTGCTACTTTGTTACTTGTTATTAGTTACTTACTAGTTTCAAGAATCAACTCTTTAGTTTGATTCTTCATTATATCTTGTTTTTACAAGAACACTCAAGAACATAAACTTACTAGTTTATGTTCTACACTTAATGTATCAAAAGATTGTAAGTTCATAGTTGTTAAACTCATACTTGTAATTCATGTTAGTAAACTTTAAAGTTTACTTTCTTAAAGATCAAACTTTAGTTTGAATCTTTAAAGTATGAACAACAATGAACTAGTTACTTGTTTACTTAGTTTATGTCTTCATTTTATGCACTTTAATTTTGTGATTTTGGTTGTTGTTGGTCAAGTACTACAAGTTAGTCTTGATCTCATTTCTCTTGAACTAAAAGGTAACTTTACTAGTTCAAGAACATGTAAATGAAACTTTTTAATTATAACCTTGTACACTTATGTTTGATCTAGACTTTTGGGTCTAAGATCTTCAAGATCTAACTAAGAACTATGTTCTACAACTTAAGATCTTGTTTACATAAGTCTACTTTCAAGTTCATAACTTAATATTACTTTTATAACTCATGTAGGTGTTAAATCTAAGACTTTGATGCAACTTTGGTTCATCAAACTTCATACAACTCTTAAGTGAGTTGTGATATACATCTTAGACTTACACTAGTGTCTTGATAAGTCAAACTTGCTTAATATTACTTTTACATTTCATGTATATGTAGAATCTAAGACTTTGATGTAACTTTAGTTCATCAAAACACTTGCAACACTTAAGTGAGTTGTGCTTCATGTCTTAGACTTACACTTGGGTTATGATGGTTAAACCTTGGAGAAAATGGTGCAAACACATCAATGAGTTGTACACTTGAAGCTATATGCATCAAGGATGAGAACCGTGATAAGCATCGAGCACCAAGACCACCGGAACCCACTATTTTTCTGTTTACTGTCTTTGGCCTACTGTTTACTGGTTTCTGTAACAGACCAGTACACCTGAGCTACTGTAACCTTGATTTTCAGATATATCTTTTCGAGTAGATAACTTTTCATATAGGACTCGTCTTAATCCGAGTTACGGTTTAGGATTTATGGCCCTCCGATCGTCACTATGTCCTTTAACGTTGTGCAGAAATTTCTGACCTACTCGCACTTAGACCATCGCCACAGTCAAACGAAGACGAGTTTACTTCTGTAAATTTTACCACACTTAAAGGACTCATATACGGAGCCATGGCCACTGGTCTCACCTTATTTCAATAAGGGTAGAGGCCGTAGTGACTGATCAAAGTCAGCCCTTGTTTTAAACTACTTTCATAAACGAAACTTACTTTACAGCTTTTGTTTGATGATGAATGATGATGACCCTTAAGACCTTATTTACGTACATTTAAACCTATTCGGATGATTTACTGACTTAGTACTATTTGACCTAGGTTGAGGACTTTCCGGACCTACACACTTGCTTATTTCCCGAGTCATACTTTACCGCTACTTTATCATTGTGAGTTATAACATTCCCTTTTTACTTTAACTTATTTTGGGAACTGAGAATACATGCGGATTTTATGTTTTACATACTAGGCACGAGTACTTAAACTTATATATGTGTGGGTTATACAACGGCATAAACATTCCCTTTAGCTCGGTAACGTTTAATCATTGGTTTTTGAACCGTGAACGCGAATCTTAGATATGGATCCATAGGGTTTGTGTAACGACCCGGAAATTTCCGACCAAATTTAAACCTTAAACTCTATATGTTTCCGACACGATAAGCAGAATCTTTAATGTTGAGTCTAGAAAGCGCGAAAACTATATTTGGATAATCAGTTACCCTTTGACCATGCCTAGCGATTCACGAACAATTGTGCGTAATTAAAATGCATATATATGATTCTTATTAATAATTATGATTATATGATAATATATAAAATATATACATAATAAACATTTAACATATATTATCATTAAATGTAAATAAAAGCTAAAAATATATTTGTTATAGTACTATTATTATTAATTACTAATAGATTTATTATTATTAAAAAAAAAAAAAAAAAGAGAAAAAGATCCAAATATGTTTTACATATCTATTAATCTGTATTATAAGTTACTTTATGGGTACAAACGGTTTCAATTAATCACAGTATACAAACAAACCCCGTACAAATTAATGTCAACTTCTACTTTTAAATCTTTGAAATTTATGCTAGTGTGTTGAGTTAATTAAGCTAGCAAACAATCATCAATTGATGAATACAGCTATAATGACCCTCTATATAATTCCTTTCCTTTCTTTTTACAACTCAAAACATCTAACAAAACCACCTTTGATCATCTTCTATAAACTATCACCTAAATCTATCTCTCTCTCATCCTCTCACTAACCGAGAAATCATCATTGTGAGACCACCTTACAACTATCATTGTCATCCTCCAAGACAACTCACCTCTATAAACATCGAACATAACCTTCAAACAATACTCTAGCTACGTTTATACTTTTCTGTTTCAATCGATTACCCTTGTAAACATCAAACACCACAACAACCGAGCTTGTTTCATTGCTACTTGAATAATTTTTTTTCTTTTCTGCCTAAAACCCTCGAAGGAGCTACAACCATCATCATATCATTGATGCTATGATGATTAGTTGTTATCTATTTCTTTAAACCGGAACCCAAGAACACTTAACAATCGATTTCTCTTTTATGTCTGTAAGTCACGACTACCATGGTATCTTCAATCCGTGAACAACCGTCACCATCACCCTCAACGATCTCATAATCCTATCACCACTCATCACCTCCACCATCCGCCACCATGACACCACCCATGATAATTTCAGCCACCAAACCCTCACCATAAACATCACCACCATATTCAAACTCGACCCAAAACCCCACCCTAAACAACCACCATGAGAACTATAGATACCTGGATTACTCGATGTATTGCTACTATTTGCAGTTGGTATTCGACGTCGGTATTCGACCCAAGTACCACCTTCACCTTTCCCTCCTATCTCTCTTCTCTCTCCCTCCCATCTCTCTGTTGTTTTACCTTCTTCGTGAACACTATAAACCAAACCGATCACTACACAAAAACCAACTACAACTTCGATCTCCTACTTCTGTTTCAGGCCGTAAATTACCACAACCACCTTCCCCAACCGACACTCCTAGCAACCATCACCGAACAAATCTTATAAATACTGATGCAATCGTGTATTCCTACTTCTGTTTCTTGTTTAATTCCAAACCACCACCAACTTGCTACAGCTATTACCTCCTCCTACTTTACGAATGAAGAAAATTGATAAAGATATTCATATAATTTTTGGTGGCCGACCGATGTGGGGTTGACAAGAAGGAGATACTTTGTTTTTATGTAGTAGGCAAGTATTGATGATTTATATAAAAAAAAGATCCAATGCTTGTTGCTACAAATCTGTCCAAACAAAGAGATCCTATTTGACATTAAATCAATCATAATCTAAACTGAATTATAAACCCGTAATTATAAGTATTAGTGGTGGGGTAATTATGTCTCAGTTCGTTTGTACAGCTCAAAACCGAAGGCCTATATATTTTCTGACTTTGGGCCGTGAGTTTGTGGTGACATTAGGTGGACTTCTAATTAGTTGGGCCGAAATTTTTATTGGGCCGAGTTATGCATGGGCCATTTGGGTTTTAGGAATTAAGGAAGAAAAGGAAAACAAAACCGCAAATTATGAAACGGGTTTTAAAATTTTCGGATGATATTTAGACAGTAAAATATAAATGGTGTGATGGTTAGGTGTTTGGTTGTTGAGCTGAAGGTTGTGGGTTCGAGTCCCGTCCCAGGCAGTTTATTTCTTTTTAGTGATTTTAAGGTATAACTTAATATTATTCTTATCATTATTATCATTATTATTATTATTATTATTATTATTATTATTATTATTATTATTATTATTGTTAATAACATAAAAAAAAAATAATCAATTTATTTAAAAGATCTTTTTTTTACTAAACTACCATTATTATTAAGATTATTATGAAAAGTGTCTTTTATTATAAAAATTAGTATTATTATTATTTATTTATTTATTTGTAAAATTATTGTTTTTACTAATATTATTATTACTATCATTATTATTTTCATATTAACAATATCATTGTATTAAATCAATATTTTCTATAAAAGAATATATTATTACAAACACATATAATTTATATATTAAATAACTACCTATAAGCTATTATTGATTTTTAATATAATACTAATCACATAGATATATAAAACAATATAAATATTAATTAATTTAAATATTTATACAAATTAAATATATAAGATATATAATTTTATTCAATTACAATTAAGTATATTAATAAATATACAAATGATATAGGTTCGTGAATCCCAGGCCAACCTTATACTTGATCAATGATGTTATATGTATTTTTACTACAAAATACATTAGGTGAGTATATAGTCCCACTTTTAAACTCTAAATATTTCGGGATGAGAATACATGTATTTTATGTTTTACGATATGGACACAAGTAACTGAAAAATATATTCTACGTTGAGTTGTACCACTGGCATACTTCCCTGTAGCTTGGTAACTACTATTTACAGCGGTATTGTAAACGCGAATCCTGTTGATAGATCTATCGGGCCTGACAACCCCAACCGAACTGGACGACCAGTATTCAACGGTTGCACAGTACTTCGTTTCGTGACTACACTTGGTACAGTGTAGTAAGATTTCATATTAAAGGGAATATGCGACGTGATTAATTGTTAAGTATGGTTACCAAGTGCTCAATCACTTAGAATATTTTTATTAAAATGTTTACATATGAAATCTTGTGGTCCATAGTTATAACGCTGCTAGCATCAAACCTATATATCTCACCAACTTTATGTTGACTTTTTAAAGCATGTTATTCTCAGGTACGAATTTAGTCTTCCGCTGTGCATTTGCTCATCTTAAGGACATTACTTGGAGTCGATCATCGCAATGGAACCAAATGTTGATGACTTCGTCCGGGAGGATTAGGACGGGTTGTTACAGTTGGTATCAGAGCGGTGGTCTTAGTGAACCAGGTCTTGCATTAGTGGGTCTAACTAGTAGCTGTTAGGATACATTAATGAGTCTGGACTTCGACCGTGCCTGCATGTCAAAAGTTTTGCTTATCATTTCTAGTCGTAAATTATTTGCTTATTATCCTTAGGGAATTGCCTGCTTATCATTCATAAGTCTAGACACGTCTTACTGCATTTAGTGCATCGATAGTGTATAGACAAAATTCATATCTTAGCATATCTGTTACTTTGGACTTTAGTTGACATCTTTTCAAAGATTCTCCGTAATTTACGGGATTTTGGTATTATATATACATATGTAAAGTATGTATAGAAGAGTACCAAATCTAACTTCTATAATCTATTTCATACCAAAAATTCATTTTTCCGATTATACAAGATGGATTCCGCATCTAGTTCGAATTCCTCAGATTATGACAGCTATGCCGATATGGATTTTCATTCAAGCTCCGAAGGCAGCATCACCGGAATGGATCAACCAATCTCCCATCATCTATTCTGGATGAATTGGGGGTGGGTTCGTAATATACTAAGTCACCGGAGACATGAAGAGGGTGATCCCTTCCATCCACCAAATTGCCCTCTTGGCGATGAACCTGAAGCACTTACCGGCGAACCTGTTCGAGAAACCATTTTCTCTCTCATTTCTAGAGTATCTCGTCACGATTATATACTATCCCATATTTCAGATCTTGTTCATTCGCTCACTCCAACCACCAATCATCCCGGTGTACTTGCAGAAGTTAACGAACTTCGCGCTCGCGTGACGGCTTTGGAGAATATGGTGCGAAGGTTACAAACACCAGCAGCAGCACCAGCAGCATAATCCGTACCACCATCATCAACACCGACAGTACCCATATCACCCTCAACCACAACCGCGTCGTAAACCTCAACATCACGATCTGTATCTTGGATATCAACATCACGCGCCTCAATATCATCATCTGTACTTCAAGTATAATCTTCGTTCTATATATCGTTTTACATCGATTACCTTCGCTTTATGTAACGTTCTACCTCATATATTTTCGTTCGACATGGTGATTATGAAATCTCTAATATTGTAGAGATCATGTAATCTAGTATTAACGATAAATCAAATGAGTTTAATATCTTATCGACTCATTAAATCCATGATTACATTCGATGAAAATATATATGCAAGTATATTTTCATAAAGATTGTAATTAAAAAAATTCTTTCGTACAAACTGTTAATGATGAAAATATTTTAACGGGTGGGTAGTACCCGAGAAATATTCAGATTTCACATTAATAAGTTACACTGTACATTCTTCGAATCTGATTCAACGATCATTTACTATCCTACTTACAACTACCGATATACGTATCCGTTCACCACAGAATAATCATTTCTATTCAAATTTCATATTTGGATTTTGACCTATCAGAATCCAACAAGTGGCATAACGAAGAAAACATTGGACAAAAATAAAAAGTGTTAGAAACAAACGAATTAATTAATTTGAATTGTGATAGGATTTCACGCTAACTGTTCTGGCTAACTGTTCCCAGCTAACTGATTAACATTTAATTTATCGCAATTTACATTCTCGCAATTTTATTTATCGTCATTTAATTTCTGTTATTTTCTTTTACGCACTTTAAATAACGGGACACGTATGCAAGGTTTCGATTTATCATATCGACCCATCTATATATATATATTTCGGCACAACCGTAGACACTCTATATGTGAAGGTGGGAGTTGGCTATACAGGGTCGGAGTTGATTCCAAAATATATATATACTTTGAGTTGTGATCGACACCGAAACCGGTACACGGGTCACGATACGTATTATTTAATTCGAATATTATATATTAAATTATATATGAATCATTGAACCATCGGACTATTGGACTGCTAACTTTGGACAATTAAAATGAATTAAATTAAAATATTGATTATAACATATGAAACTAAATAATTCTTCAAGCTTGCCACTTGATTCTATCTAAACCTCATTCGTATCTTGGCGATTACAATTTTTACTCAAATCTTCCATGATTCTTGAAAACACCTCGATCGAGAAGTTGAACCAACCGCACCTCATCTCTGGAAGAAAAGATCGTTGCATAAAATTTATGCACCTGAAAACTCTCGAAAACTGAGTAAACGTTTAACCCATATCTGTGTTAGCTCCTTTGGCGCTGTTATTATCAAAAATAACTTTGCAGTTCCTCTCCAAAGTAGTCAATTTTGTCACAGCTCCACTTCGACTTCTCAGTAAGATTACTCTTAGTATAACCTCGATATATATACGTTGTTCTTTCGCCATTATTACCGGAGAACCTTTTATATCCCATCATATTACCATCAGCGTTTAATCATCTAAAAATACAATTCTCCTGAAACCATCTTGGTTTGATAACCGATGACCCAGATCCGATAACTTTGAAAATGCTGACGAAGCAGCAGGTTGTAGATGGTCTTAATGACCAAAAGTTGATGATAAAAGAAGGAAGTGTTAGGAACGGTCGATAGAAAATTTGGTACTAAAAACCGGATTGAGCAAACCGTGAAGGAGACTCTGAACAAATTTCAAGGACTAAACTTGTACATAAAGAATCATGACGATTCTGTAGCAAACACCTTGCTTCTGAATCTAAACCCTTACGGGTCAATCTTCATCATCATCCTTCGACATTAGAAATTCCAAGATATTATCATATCTTTCATTATAAATATCCTCAATATTTCTGAAGATACTTTCACAACTATCCTTATCTGAAATCATTTACTCCTCCGTAATATCTGCGTTACAATATAAAAGAAACTGTGTTAGTTTCTAAGTTCTAAAACCTTCGAGTTTAAAATAGGAATGTTCTGAAGCAGTGTTGGGAACTGATGCATGAATTAGTATAATATAATGAAACTTGATCAACTTCATTATATTACAGTAAGTCATGTTAAGTTTCTAATGGAATGTGATGATTCACAGTACCATCATCATGTGCCATGTTACACGGCTCTTATATTCTATCCAATCTCCAAACATATCAAGAACATATCATCTTGATAGTTCTATCTTTCTGGATATTCTGGTAATTTGACAAATCAAAATCGTGTCATTTCCATTTCTTTCTAAGAGCATCAGCTATGTTCATTCCGAAATTTCATACCTATAAATTCCGGACCATTGCTCGCTTGACTCGAAGTCGGGAAGAGAAAACGAAAGCATGAAGCTTTGAAAAATAAAGAAGGATATAAAACCCAACAACCATCCGGGATTTACAAACCGTGTATATCAATACGTATAGCAACATAAAGACACGGGAGAATTAAAAACCTTATAATTTCAAGAAAATAGTAGAAGTAAATAGATTCTTCTGGTGGTAAATGAAAAAGAAGAATGACAGATGTGAAAATTAAGAGTATATCAAGGATCAGAATGGGATGGAGCATTTTAAAGAATACTCTAAGGTATAAATTGAGGAAGAAAGGATAGAAGATGGGAGGTATGTGAAATGTCCCGTTCTTATTGATTAAAAACGTTCCATATTAATTGATTTCGTTGCGAGGTTTTGACCTCTATATGAGACGTTTTTTTTTTCAAAGACTGCATTCATTTTTAAACAAACCATAACCTTTATTTCATCAATAAAGGTTTAAAAAGCTTTACGTAGATTATCAAATAATGATAATCTAAAATATCCTGTTTACACACGACCATTACATAATGGTTTACAATACAAATATGTTACAACAAAATAAGTTTCTTGAATGCAGTTTTTACACAATATCATACAAGCATGGACTCCAAATCTTGTCCTTATTTAAGTATGCGACAGCGGAAGCTCTTAATAATCACCTGAGAATAAACATGCTTAAAACGTCAACAAAAATGTTGGTGAGTTATAGGTTTAACCTATATATATCAAATCGTAACAATAGACCACAAGATTTCATATTTCAATACACATCCCATACATAGAGATAAAAATCATTCATATGGTGAACACCTGGTAACCGACAATAACAAGATGCATATATAAGAATATCCCCATCATTCCGGGACACCCTTCGGATATGATATAAATTTCGAAGTACTAAAGCATCCGGTACTTTGGATGGGGTTTGTTAGGCCCAATAGATCTATCTTTAGGATTCGCGTCAATTAGGGTGTCTGTTCCCTAATTCTTAGATTACCAGACTTAATAAAAAGGGGCATATTCGATTTCGATAATTCAACCATAGAATGTAGTTTCACGTACTTGTGTCTATTTTGTAAATCATTTATAAAACCTGCATGTATTCTCATCCCAAAAATATTAGATTTTAAAAGTGGGACTATAACTCACTTTCACAGATTTTTACTTCGTCGGGAAGTAAGACTTGGCCACTGGTTGATTCACGAACCTATAACAATATATACATATATATCAAAGTATGTTCAAAATATATTTACAACACTTTTAATATATTTTGATGTTTTAAGTTTATTAAGTCAGCTGTCCTCGTTAGTAACCTACAACTAGTTGTCCACAGTTAGATGTACAGAAATAAATCGATAAATATTATCTTGAATCAATCCACGACCCAGTGTATACGTATCTCAGTATTGATCACAACTCAAACTATATATATTTTGGAATCAACCTCAACCCTGTATAGCTAACTCCAACATTCACATATAGAGTGTCTATGGTTGTTCCGAAATATATATAGATGTGTCGACATGATAGGTCGAAACATTGTATACGTGTCTATGGTATCTCAAGATTACATAATATACAATACAAGTTGATTAAGTTATGGTTGGAATAGATTTGTTACCAATTTTCACGTAGCTAAAATGAGAAAAATTATCCAATCTTGTTTTACCCATAACTTCTTCATTTTAAATCCGTTTTGAGTGAATCAAATTGCTATGGTTTCATATTGAACTCTATTTTATGAATCTAAACAAAAAAAGTATAGGTTTCTAGTTGTAAAAATAAGTTACAAGTCGTTTTTGTAAAGGTAGTCATTTCAGTCGAAAGAACGACGTCTAGATGACCATTTTAGAAAACATACTTCCACTTTGAGTTTAACCATAATTTTTGGATATAGTTTCATGTTCATAATAAAAATCATTTTCTCAGAATAACAACTTTTAAATCAAAGTTTATCATAGTTTTTAATTAACTAACCCAAAACAGCCCGCGGTGTTACTACGACGGCGTAAATCCGGTTTTACGGTGTTTTTCGTGTTTCCAGGTTTTAAATCATTAAGTTAGCATATCATATAGATATAGAACATGTGTTTAGTTGATTTTAAAAGTCAAGTTAGAAGGATTAACTTTTGTTTGCGAACAAGTTTAGAATTAACTAAACTATGTTCTAGTGATTACAAGTTTAAACCTTCGAATAAGATAGCTTTATATGTATGAATCGAATGATGTTATGAACATCATTACTACCTTAAGTTCCTTGGATGAACCTACTGGAAAAGAGAAAAATGGATCTAGCTTCAATGGATCCTTGGATGGCTCAAAGTTCTTGAAGCAAAATCATGACACGAAAACAAGTTCAAGTAAGATCATCACTTGAAATAAGATTGTTATAGTTATAGAAATTGAACCAAAGTTTGAATATGATTATTACCTTGTATTAGAATGATAACCTACTGTAAGAAACAAAGATTTCTTGAGGTTGGATGATCACCTTACAAGATTGGAAGTGAGCTAGCAAACTTGAAAGTATTCTTGATTTTATGAAACTAGAACTTTTGGAATTTATGAAGAACACTTAGAACTTGAAGATAGAACTTGAGAGAGATCAATTAGATGAAGAAAATTGAAGAATGAAAGTGTTTGTAGGTGTTTTTGGTCGTTGGTGTATGGATTAGATATAAAGGATATGTAATTTTGTTTTCATGTAAATAAGTCATGAATGATTACTCATGTTTTTGTAATTTTATGAGATATTTCATGCTAGTTGCCAAATGATGGTTCCCACATGTGTTAGGTGACTCACATGGGCTGCTAAGAGCTGATCATTGGAGTGTATATACCAATAGTACATACATCTAAAAGCTGTGTATTGTACGAGTACGAATACGGGTGCATACGAGTAGAATTGTTGATGAAACTGAACGAGGATGTAATTGTAAGTATTTTTGTTAAGTAGAAGTATTTTGATAAGTGTATTGAAGTCTTTCAAAAGTGTATAAATACATATTAAAACACTACATGTATATACATTTTAACTGAGTCGTTAAGTCATCGTTAGTCGTTACATGTAAGTGTTGTTTTGAAACCTTTAGGTTAACGATCTTGTTAAATGTTGTTAACTCAATGTTTATAATATCAAATGAGATTTTAAGTTATTATATTATCATGATATTATCATGTATGAATATCTCTTAATATGATATATATACATTAAATGTCTTTACAACGATAATCGTTACATATATGTCTCGTTTAAAAATCATTAAGTTAGTAGTCTTGTTTTTACATATGTAGTTCATTGTTAATATACTTAATGATATGTTTACTTATCATAGTATCATGTTAACTATATATATATCCATATATATGTCATCATATAGTTTTTACAAGTTTTAACGTTCGTGAATCACAGGTCAACTTGGGTGGTCAATTGTCTATATGAAACATATTTCAATTAATCAAGTCTTAACAAGTTTGATTGCTTAACATGTTGGAAACATTTAATCATGTAAACATCAATCTCAATTAATATATATAAACATGGAAAAGTTCGGGTCACTACAGTACCTACCCGTTAAATAAATTTCGTCCCGAAATTTTAAGCTGTTGAAGGTGTTGACGAATCTTCTGGAAATAGATGCGGGTATTTCTTCTTCATCTGATCTTCACGCTCCCAGGTGAACTCGGGTCCTCTACGAGCATTCCATCGAACCTTAACAATTGGTATCTTGTTTTGCTTAAGTCTTTTAACCTCACGATCCATTATTTCGACGGGTTCTTCGATGAATTGGAGTTTTTCGTTGATTTGGATTTCATCTAACGGAATAGTGAGATCTTCTTTAGCAAAACATTTCTTCAAATTCGAGACGTGGAAAGTGTTATGTACAGCCGCGAGTTGTTGAGGTAACTCAAGTCGGTAAGCTACTGGTCCGACACGATCAATAATCTTGAATGGTCCAATATACCTTGGATTTAATTTCCCTCGTTTACCAAATCGAACAACGCCTTTCCAAGGTGAAACTTTAAGCATGACCATCTCTCCAATTTCAAATTCTATATCTTTTCTTTTAATGTCAGCGTAGCTCTTTTGTCGACTTTGGGCAGTTTTCAACCGTTGTTGAATTTGGATGATCTTCTCGGTAGTTTCTTGTATAATCTCCGGACCCGTAATCTGTCTATCCCCCACCTCACTCCAACAAATCGGAGACCTGCACTTTCTACCATAAAGTGCTTCAAACGGCGCCATCTCAATGCTTGAATGGTAGCTGTTGTTGTAGGAAAATTCTGCTAACGGTAGATGTCGATCCCAACTGTTTCCGAAATCAATAACACATGCTCGTAGCATGTCTTCAAGCGTTTGTATCGTCCTTTCGCTCTGCCCATCAGTTTGTGGATGATAGGCAGTACTCATGTCTAGACGAGTTCCTAATGCTTGCTGTAATGTCTGCCAGAATCTTGAAATAAATCTGCCATCCCTATCAGAGATAATAGAGATTGGTATTCCATGTCTGGAGACGACTTCCTTCAAATACAGTCGTGCTAACTTCTCCATCTTGTCATCTTCTCTTATTGGTAGGAAGTGTGCTGATTTGGTGAGACGATCAACTATTACCCAAATAGTATCAAAACCACCTGCAGTCCTTGGCAATTTAGTGATGAAATCCATGGTAATGTTTTCCCATTTCCATTCCGGGATTTCGGGTTGTTGAAGTAGACCTGATGGTTTCTGATGCTCAGCTTTGACCTTAGAACACGTCAAACATTCTCCTACGTATTTAGCAACATCGGCTTTCATACCCGGCCACCAAAAATGTTTCTTGAGATCCTTGTACATCTTCCCCGTTCCAGGATGTATTGAGTATCTGGTTTTATGAGCTTCTCTAAGTACCATTTCTCTCATATCTCCAAATTTTGGTACCCAAATCCTTTCAGCCCTATACCGGGTTCCGTCTTCCCGAATATTAAGATGCTTCTCCGATCCTTTGGGTATTTCATCCTTTAAATTTCCCTCTTTTAAAACTCCTTGTTGCGCCTCCTTTATTTGAGTAGTAATGTTATTATGAATCATTATATTCATAGATTTTACTCGAATGGGTTCTCTATCCTTCCTGCTCAAGGCATCGGCTACCACATTTGCCTTCCCCGGGTGGTAACGAATCTCAAAATCGTAATCATTCAATAATTCAATCCACCTACGCTGCCTCATATTCAGTTGTTTCTGATTAAATATGTGTTGAAGACTTTTGTGGTCGGTATATATAATACTTTTGACCCCATATAAGTAGTGCCTCCAAGTCTTTAATGCAAAAACAACCGCGCCTAATTCCAAATCATGCGTCGTATAATTTTGTTCGTGAATCTTCAATTGTCTAGACGCATAAGCAATCACCTTCGTTCGTTGCATTAATACACAACCGAGACCTTGCTTTGATGCGTCACAATAAATCACAAAATCATCATTCCCTTCAGGCAATGACAATATAGGTGCCGTAGTTAGCTTTTTCTTCAATAACTGAAACGCTTTCTCTTGTTCATCATTCCATTCAAATTTCTTCCCTTTATGCGTTAATGCAGTCAAGGGTTTTGCTATTCTGGAAAAGTCTTGGATGAACCTTCTGTAGTAACCAGCTAGTCCTAAAAACTGGCGTATGTGTTTCGGAGTTTTCGGGGTTTCCCACTTTTCAACAGTTTCTATCTTTGCCGGATCCACCTTAATACCTTCTTTGTTCACTATGTGACCGAGAAATTGAACTTCTTCCAACCAAAATGCACACTTTGAAAACTTAGCGTACAATTCTTCCTTCCTCAATACTTCTAACACCTTTCTCAAATGTTCACCGTGTTCTTGGTCATTCATTGAGTAAATAAGTATGTCATCAATGAAAACAATGACAAACTTGTCAAGGTATGGTCCACACACTCGGTTCATAAGGTCCATGAACACAGCTGGTGCATTAGTTAAACCAAATGGCATGACCATAAACTCGTAATGACCGTAACGTGTTCTGAAAGCAGTCTTTGGAATATCATCTTCTTTCACCCGCATTTGATGATACCCGGAACGTAAGTCAATCTTTGAATAAATAGACGAGCCTTGTAGTTGATCAAATAAGTCGTCGATTCTCGGTAGTGGGTAGCGGTTCTTGATGGTAAGTTTGTTCAACTCTCGGTAGTCGATACACAACCTGAATGTACCATCTTTCTTCTTGACAAACAAAACAGGAGCTCCCCACGGTGATGTGCTTGGTCGAATGAAACCACGCTCTAAAAGTTCTTGTAATTGGCTTTGTAGTTCTTTCATCTCGCTGGGTGCGAGTCTGTAAGGAGCACGAGCTATTGGTGCAGCTCCTGGTACAAGATCTATTTGAAATTCAACGGATCGATGTGGGGGTAATCCCGGTAATTCTTTCGGAAATACATCAGGAAATTCTTTTGCGACGGGAACATCATTGATGTTCTTTTCTTCAGTTTGTACTTTCTTGACGTGTGCTAGAACAGCATAGCAACCTTTTCTTATTAGTTTTTGTGCCTTCAAATTACTAATAAGATGTAGCTTCGTGTTGCCCTTTTCTCCGTACACCATTAAGGGTTTTCCTTTTTCTCGTATAATGCGAATTGCATTTTTGTAACAAACGATCTCCGCTTTCACTTCTTTCAACCAGTCCATACCGATTATCACATCAAAACTCCCTAACTCTACTGGTATCAAATCAATCTTAAATGTTTCGCTAACCAGTTTAATTTCTCGATTCCGACATATATTATCTGCTGAAATTAATTTACCATTTGCTAATTCGAGTAAAAATTTACTATCCAAAGGCGTCAATGGACAACTTAATTTAGCACAAAAATCTCTACTCATATAGCTTCTATCCGCACCCGAATCAAATAAAACGTAAGCAGATTTATTGTCAATAAGAAACGTACCCGTAACAAGCTCCGGGTCTTCCTGTGCCTCTACCGCATTAATATTGAAAACTCTTCCACGGCCTTGTCCATTCGTGTTCTCCTGGTTCGGGCAATTTCTAATAATGTGGCCTGGTTTTCCACATTTATAACAAACTACATTGGCATAACTTGCTCCGACACTACTTGCTCCGCCATTACTCGTTCCGACACCATTTGTTCCTTTCGTTCTATTAACCCCTGGTCCGTAGACCTCACACTTCGCCGCGCTATGACCATTTCTTTTACACTTGTTGCAAAATTTGGTGCAGAACCCCGAGTGATTCTTTTCACACCTTTGGCATAGTTGCTTCTGATTGTTGTTGTTGTTGCGGTTATTATTGTTGTTGGGATGATTGTTGTAGTTGCTGTTGTTGTTGTTGTTGTTGTTGTTGTTGTTGTTGTTGGGCCGTTTGTTGTAGTTGCGATTGATGTTGCGATTGTTGGGATAATTGTTGCGATTATTGTTGTAATTGCTGTTGTTGTTGTATTGGTGATTCTTATCACCGTTTTCCTCCCACTTTCTTTTGACTTGCTTCACATTGGCCTCTTCAGCAGTCTGTTCTTTAATTCTTTCTTCAATCTGGTTCACTAGTTTGTGAGCCATTCTACATGCCTGTTGTATGGAGGCGGGCTCGTGTGAACTTATATCTTCTTGGATTCTTTCCGGTAATCCTTTCACAAACGCGTCGATCTTCTCTTCCTCATCTTCGAATGCTCCCGGACACAATAGGCACAATTCTGTGAATCGTCTTTCGTACGTGGTAATATCAAATCCTTGGGTTCGTAACCCTCTAAGTTCTGTCTTGAGCTTATTAACCTCGGTTCTGGGACGGTACTTCTCGTTCATCAAGTGCTTGAATGCTGACCACGGTAGTGCGTACGCATCATCTTGTCCCACTTGCTCTAGATAGGTATTCCACCATGTTAACGCAGAACCTGTGAAGGTATGCGTAGCGTACTTCACTTTGTCCTCTTCAGTACACTTACTTATGGCAAACACCGATTCAACCTTCTCGGTCCACCGTTTCAATCCGATCGGTCCTTCGGTTCCATCAAATTCCAAAGGTTTGCAGGCAGTGAATTCTTTGTAGGTGCATCCTACACGATTTCCTGTACTGCTAGATCCAAGGTTATTGTTGGTATGTAGCGCAGCCTGTACTGCGGCTATGTTTGAAGCTAGAAAAGTACGGAATTCCTCTTCATTCATATTCACGGTGTGTCGAGTAGTCGGTGCCATTTCCTTCAAAATAGTTAAATGGAACAAGTTAATCATACAGAATATTAAGAGTAGTTAATAGTATTTCGTAGCATAATATGAACTCATTTATAAAAGCTTTTTCTTCATATTAGCGTTTTATAAGTTTAAATTCGGGTAGTACCTACCCGTTAAGTTCATACTTAGTAGCTAATATACAATTCAACTACTACAATTCTATATGAAAAACTGATTATAATAATATTTCGCGTTCAAACTTTTATACAATATTTTACAAACTTACAATACCGCTTATTTTACATAAAGCATGAAATATAGCACACATTAACTTTGATACAAGATAGCTGTGAAGACAATTCTAGCTAGTACACAAGTTGTTCAGCAAAGGCAATAAAGACACGTAATTCATACGTCCAGAAACAAGTCATGCATTCTGGTTTTACTAGGACTACTTCCCATCCTTGGTCTTGTGCAACATAACCGTTATGGCCGTTGATAAGACAGTGTGTTGTAACGTCATCAAAGGGACGAGGGTTACGTAATGTCCAACAGTCCCGTAATAATCTAAAAACCTCATTTCTTACCCCAATTACCGACTCCGTCACTTGTGGAAACGTTTTGTTTAATAGTTGTAGCCCGATGTTCTTGTTCTCACTTTGGTGAGAAGCGAACATTACTAATCCGTAAGCATAACATGCTTCTTTATGTTGCATGTTAGCCGCTTTTTCTAAATCACGAAGTCCAATATTCGGATATATTGAGTCAAAATAATTTCTTAACCCGTTGCGTAAAATAGCATTTGGGTTCCCCGCAATATATGCGTCAAAGTAAACACATCGTAACTTATGGGTTTCCCAATGTGATATCCCCCATCTTTCAAACGAAAGTCTCTTATAAACCAAGACATTCTTGGAACGTTCTTCGAATGTCTTACAAACTGATCTCGCCTTAAATAGTTGTGCCGAGGAATTCTGACCGACTCTAGACAAGATTTCATCAATCATGTCTCCGGGTAGGTCTCTTAAAATATTGGGTTGTCTATCCATTTTGCGTTTTTATACTGTAAAATAGACAAGAGTTAGATTCATAAAAAAAATACTTATTAATACAAGCAATTTTTACATATATCATAAAGCATAAGCACACTACATTACATATATTACACCACATGAATACAACTATCTTATTCCGACTCGCTTGTTTCTTCTTCTTCGGTTTTGGTTCGTTTTGCCAAGTTTCTAGGGATATATGATTTTCCCCTAATACGAGCCGTCGTTATCCACATTGGTTTAGAAAAACCTGGTGGTTTAGAGGTTCCCGGGTCATTGTTAAAACTTAAGGACTTCGGGGGTTGACGATACATATAAAGTTCATCGGGGTTGGAATTAGATTTCTCTATTTTTATGCCCTTTCCCTTATTATTTTCTTTTGCCTTTTTAAATTCAGTTGGGGTAATTTCTATAACATCATCGGAATTCTCGTCGGAATCCGATTCATCGGAGAATTGGTAATCCTCCCAATATTTTGCTTCCTTGGCGAAAACACCATTGACCATAATTAACTTTGGTCGGTTGGTTGAGGATTTTCTTTTACTTAACCGTTTTATTATTTCCCCCACCGGTTCTATTTCTTCATCCGGTTCCGATTCTTCTTCCGGTTCCGATTCTTCTTCCGGTTCCGACTCTTCTTCCGGTTCCTCTTCGGGAACTTGTGAATCAGTCCACAAATCATTCCAATTTACATTTGACTCTTCATTATTATTAGGTGAGTCAATGGGACTTGTTCTAGAGGTAGACATCTATCACATAATATCAAACACGTTAAGAGATTAATATATCACATAATATTCATATGTTAAAAATATATAGTTTCCAACAAAAATGTTAAGCAATCATTTTTAAAGAAAACACGGTCGAAGTCCAGACTCACTAATGCATCCTAACAAACTCGATAAGACACACTAATGCAAATTTTCTGGTTCTCTAAGACCAACGCTCTGATACCAACTGAAATGTCCCGTTCTTATTGATTAAAAACGTTCCATATTAATTGATTTCGTTGCGAGGTTTTGACCTCTATATGAGACGTTTTTTTTTTCAAAGACTGCATTCATTTTTAAACAAACCATAACCTTTATTTCATCAATAAAGGTTTAAAAAGCTTTACGTAGATTATCAAATAATGATAATCTAAAATATCCTGTTTACACACGACCATTACATAATGGTTTACAATACAAATATGTTACAACAAAATAAGTTTCTTGAATGCAGTTTTTACACAATATCATACAAGCATGGACTCCAAATCTTGTCCTTATTTAAGTATGCGACAGCGGAAGCTCTTAATAATCACCTGAGAATAAACATGCTTAAAACGTCAACAAAAATGTTGGTGAGTTATAGGTTTAACCTATATATATCAAATCGTAACAATAGACCACAAGATTTCATATTTCAATACACATCCCATACATAGAGATAAAAATCATTCATATGGTGAACACCTGGTAACCGACAATAACAAGATGCATATATAAGAATATCCCCATCATTCCGGGACACCCTTCGGATATGATATAAATTTCGAAGTACTAAAGCATCCGGTACTTTGGATGGGGTTTGTTAGGCCCAATAGATCTATCTTTAGGATTCGCGTCAATTAGGGTGTCTGTTCCCTAATTCTTAGATTACCAGACTTAATAAAAAGGGGCATATTCGATTTCGATAATTCAACCATAGAATGTAGTTTCACGTACTTGTGTCTATTTTGTAAATCATTTATAAAACCTGCATGTATTCTCATCCCAAAAATATTAGATTTTAAAAGTGGGACTATAACTCACTTTCACAGATTTTTACTTCGTCGGGAAGTAAGACTTGGCCACTGGTTGATTCACGAACCTATAACAATATATACATATATATCAAAGTATGTTCAAAATATATTTACAACACTTTTAATATATTTTGATGTTTTAAGTTTATTAAGTCAGCTGTCCTCGTTAGTAACCTACAACTAGTTGTCCACAGTTAGATGTACAGAAATAAATCGATAAATATTATCTTGAATCAATCCACGACCCAGTGTATACGTATCTCAGTATTGATCACAACTCAAACTATATATATTTTGGAATCAACCTCAACCCTGTATAGCTAACTCCAACATTCACATATAGAGTGTCTATGGTTGTTCCGAAATATATATAGATGTGTCGACATGATAGGTCGAAACATTGTATACGTGTCTATGGTATCTCAAGATTACATAATATACAATACAAGTTGATTAAGTTATGGTTGGAATAGATTTGTTACCAATTTTCACGTAGCTAAAATGAGAAAAATTATCCAATCTTGTTTTACCCATAACTTCTTCATTTTAAATCCGTTTTGAGTGAATCAAATTGCTATGGTTTCATATTGAACTCTATTTTATGAATCTAAACAAAAAAAGTATAGGTTTCTAGTCGTAAAAATAAGTTACAAGTCGTTTTTGTAAAGGTAGTCATTTCAGTCGAAAGAACGACGTCTAGATGACCATTTTAGAAAACATACTTCCACTTTGAGTTTAACCATAATTTTTGGATATAGTTTCATGTTCATAATAAAAATCATTTTCTCAGAATAACAACTTTTAAATCAAAGTTTATCATAGTTTTTAATTAACTAACCCAAAACAGCCCGCGGTGTTACTACGACGGCGTAAATCCGGTTTTACGGTGTTTTTCGTGTTTCCAGGTTTTAAATCATTAAGTTAGCATATCATATAGATATAGAACATGTGTTTAGTTGATTTTAAAAGTCAAGTTAGAAGGATTAACTTTTGTTTGCGAACAAGTTTAGAATTAACTAAACTATGTTCTAGTGATTACAAGTTTAAACCTTCGAATAAGATAGCTTTATATGTATGAATCGAATGATGTTATGAACATCATTACTACCTTAAGTTCCTTGGATGAACCTACTGGAAAAGAGAAAAATGGATCTAGCTTCAATGGATCCTTGGATGGCTCAAAGTTCTTGAAGCAAAATCATGACACGAAAACAAGTTCAAGTAAGATCATCACTTGAAATAAGATTGTTATAGTTATAGAAATTGAACCAAAGTTTGAATATGATTATTACCTTGTATTAGAATGATAACCTACTGTAAGAAACAAAGATTTCTTGAGGTTGGATGATCACCTTACAAGATTGGAAGTGAGCTAGCAAACTTGAAAGTATTCTTGATTTTATGAAACTAGAACTTTTGGAATTTATGAAGAACACTTAGAACTTGAAGATAGAACTTGAGAGAGATCAATTAGATGAAGAAAATTGAAGAATGAAAGTGTTTGTAGGTGTTTTTGGTCGTTGGTGTATGGATTAGATATAAAGGATATGTAATTTTGTTTTCATGTAAATAAGTCATGAATGATTACTCATGTTTTTGTAATTTTATGAGATATTTCATGCTAGTTGCCAAATGATGGTTCCCACATGTGTTAGGTGACTCACATGGGCTGCTAAGAGCTGATCATTGGAGTGTATATACCAATAGTACATACATCTAAAAGCTGTGTATTGTACGAGTACGAATACGGGTGCATACGAGTAGAATTGTTGATGAAACTGAACGAGGATGTAATTGTAAGTATTTTTGTTAAGTAGAAGTATTTTGATAAGTGTATTGAAGTCTTTCAAAAGTGTATAAATACATATTAAAACACTACATGTATATACATTTTAACTGAGTCGTTAAGTCATCGTTAGTCGTTACATGTAAGTGTTGTTTTGAAACCTTTAGGTTAACGATCTTGTTAAATGTTGTTAACTCAATGTTTATAATATCAAATGAGATTTTAAGTTATTATATTATCATGATATTATCATGTATGAATATCTCTTAATATGATATATATACATTAAATGTCTTTACAACGATAATCGTTACATATATGTCTCGTTTAAAAATCATTAAGTTAGTAGTCTTGTTTTTACATATGTAGTTCATTGTTAATATACTTAATGATATGTTTACTTATCATAGTATCATGTTAACTATATATATATCCATATATATGTCATCATATAGTTTTTACAAGTTTTAACGTTCGTGAATCACAGGTCAACTTGGGTGGTCAATTGTCTATATGAAACATATTTCAATTAATCAAGTCTTAACAAGTTTGATTGCTTAACATGTTGGAAACATTTAATCATGTAAACATCAATCTCAATTAATATATATAAACATGGAAAAGTTCGGGTCACTACAGTATGGAAGTAAGAAAGGGAAGGAAGTGGATTTATATTGAAATATCCGACAAAGAAATCGAAACAGATTGCCGCATTAAATCAAAGAAGATCCTGATCGCCGAAGAACCAAATCTTATTACGTAAGATTTTCTTTAAATCCCTTAAAACCCGGAATTCAATAGTGACCACGTCATCGGTAGAAACGAATACATTTATTCACTCATTCCACTCTTTCGTGATAGCTTCACTCGTACGCTTCACATGATCGAATCGTTTTATCCATATCTTCCAATAATGATAAAACTCTATTATTACCTCATATTTGTCATGAAAACATTCCTATTGTTATATATGACAATCTCTACCAAATTTCGGGGACGAAATTTATTTAACGGGTGGGTACTATAACGACCCGGAAATTTCCGACCAAATTTAAACCTTAAACTCTATATGTTTCTGACACGATAAGCAGAATCTTTAATGTTGAGTCTAGAAAGCGCGAAAACTATATTTGGATAATCAGTTACCCTTTGACCATGCCTAGCGATTCACGAACAATTGTGCGTAATTAAAATGCATATATATGATTCTTATTAATAATTATGATTATATGATAATATATAAAATATATACATAATAAACATTTAACATATATTATCATTAAATGTAAATAAAAGCTAAAAATATATTTGTTATAGTACTATTATTATTAATTACTAATAGATTTATTATTATTAAAAAAAAAAAAAAAAGAGAAAAAGATCCAAATATGTTTTACATATCTATTAATCTGTATTATAAGTTACTTTATGGGTACAAACGGTTTCAATTAATCACAGTATACAAACAAACCCCGTACAAATTAATGTCAACTTCTACTTTTAAATCTTTGAAATTTATGCTAGTGTGTCGAGTTAATTAAGCTAGCAAACAATCATCAATTGATGAATACAGCTATAATGACCCTCTATATAATTCCTTTCCTTTCTTTTTACAACTCAAAACATCTAACAAAACCACCTTTGATCATCTTCTATAAACTATCACCTAAATCTATCTCTCTCTCATCCTCTCACTAACCGAGAAATCATCATCGTGAGACCACCTTACAACTATCATTGTCATCCTCCAAGACAACTCACCTCTATAAACATCGAACATAACCTTCAAACAATACTCTAGCTACGTTTATACTTTTCTGTTTCAATCGATTACCCTTGTAAACATCAAACACCACAACAACCGAGCTTGTTTCATTGCTACTTGAATAATTTTTTTTCTTTTCTGCCTAAAACCCTCGAATGAGCTACAACCATCATCATATCATTGATGCTATGATGATTAGTTGTTATCTATTTCTTTAAACCGGAACCCAAGAACACTTAACAATCGATTTCTCTTTTATGTCTGTAAGTCACGACTACCATGGTATCTTCAATCCGTGAACAACCGTCACCATCACCCTCAACGATCTCATAATCCTATCACCACTCATCACCTCCACCATCCGCCACCATGACACCACCCATGATAATTTCAGCCACCAAACCCTCACCATAAACATCACCACCATATTCAAACTCGACCCAAAACCCCACCCTAAACAACCACCATGAGAACTATAGATACCTGGATTACTCGATGTATTGCTACTGTTTGCAGTTGGTATTCGACGTCGGTATTCGACCCAAGTACCACCTTCACCTTTCCCTCCTATCTCTCTTCTCTCTCCCTCCCATCTCTCTGTTGTTTTACCTTCTTCGTGAACACTATAAACCAAACCGATCACTACACAAAAAACAACTACAACTTCGATCTCCTACTTCTGTTTCAGGCCGTAAATTACCACAACCACCTTCCCCAACCGACACTCCTAGCAACCATCACCGAACAAATCTTATAAATACTGATGCAATCGTGTATTCCTACTTCTGTTTCTTGTTTAATTCCAAACCACCACCAACTTGCTACAGCTATTACCTCCTCCTACTTTACGAATGAAGAAAATTGATAAAGATATTCATATAATTTTTGGTGGCCGACCGATGTGGGGTTGACAAGAAGGAGATACTTTGTTTTTATGTAGTAGGCAAGTATTGATGATTTATATAAAAAAAAAGATCCAATGCTTGTTGCTACAAATCTGTCCAAACAAAGAGATCCTATTTGACATTAAATCAATCATAATCTAAACTGAATTATAAACCCGTAATTATAAGTATTAGTGGTGGGGTAATTATGTCTCAGTTCGTTTGTACAGCTCAAAACCGAAGGCCTATATATTTTCTGACTTTGGGCCGTGAGTTTGTGGTGACATTAGGTGGACTTCTAATTAGTTGGGCCGAAATTTTTATTGGGCCGAGTTATGCATGGGCCATTTGGGTTTTAGGAATTAAGGAAGAAAAGGAAAACAAAACCGCAAATTATGAAACGGGTTTTAAAATTTTCGGATGATATTTAGACAGTAAAATATAAATGGTGTGATGGTTAGGTGTTTGGTTGTTGAGCTGAAGGTTGTGGGTTCGAGTCCCGTCCCAGGCAGTTTATTTCTTTTTAGTGATTTTAAGGTATAACTTAATATTATTCTTATCATTATTATCATTATTATTATTATTATTATTATTATTATTATTATTGTTAATAACATAAAAAAAATAATCAATTTATTTAAAAGATCATTTTTTTACTAAACTACCATTATTATTAAGATTATTATGAAAAGTGTCTTTTATTATAAAAATTAGTATTATTATTATTTATTTATTTATTTGTAAAATTATTGTTTTTACTAATATTATTATTACTATCATTATTATTTTCATATTAACAATATCATTGTATTAAATCAATATTTTCTATAAAAGAATATATTATTACAAACACATATAATTTATATATTAAATAACTACCTATAAGCTATTATTGATTTTTAATATAATACTAATCACATAGATATATAAAACAATATAAATATTAATTAATTTAAATATTTATACAAATTAAATATATAAGATATATAATTTTATTCAATTACAATTAAGTATATTAATAAATATACAAATGATATAGGTTCGTGAATTCAAGGCCAACCTTATACTTGATCAATGATGTTATATGTATTTTTACTACAAAATACATTAGGTGAGTATATAGTCCCACTTTTAAACTCTAAATATTTCGGGATGAGAATACATGTATTTTATGTTTTACGATATGGACACAAGTAACTGAAAAATATATTCTACGTTGAGTTGTACCACTGGCATACTTCCCTGTAGCTTGGTAACTACTATTTACAGCGGTATTGTAAACGCGAATCCTGTTGATAGATCTATCGGGCCTGACAACCCCAACCGGACTGGACGACCAGTATTCAACGGTTGCACAGTACTTCGTTTCGTGACTACACTTGGTACAGTGTAGTAAGATTTCATATTAAAGGGAATATGCGACGTGATTAATTGTTAAGTATGGTTACCAAGTGCTCAATCACTTAGAATATTTTTATTAAAATGTTTACATATGAAATCTTGTGGTCCATAGTTATAACGCTGCTAGCATCAAACCTATATATCTCACCAACTTTATGTTGACTTTTTAAAGCATGTTATTCTCAGGTACGAATTTAGTCTTCCGCTGTGCATTTGCTCATCTTAAGGACATTACTTGGAGTCGATCATCGCAATGGAACCAAATGTTGATGACTTCGTCCGGGAGGATTAGGACGGGTTGTTACAGTTTGACATCCCCACTCGGGCTAGTAGCGCTAGCATTTAATGAGTGTTTAATACTTCATAGACATACGCACTTGCCAAGTGTACTTTTAGGGGGTATAAACATTAAGTTAGTTACCGAGTGCCCACGGTTGAGCATATACTTAAACATACTAATTTGGATTACTGTTTTGAAACGCTCTTTGTAGCACTGAAATCTCGTGGCCTACCTTACATTACTTCTATACTTAAACTATAGCTCACCAACATTCATGTTGATATTTTTAAGCATGTTTTTCTCAGGTGCTTAAGGTTTGCTTGCTTCCGCTGTGTACTAGTCTTGCTGTAGACACCCGCTGCTTTAGAGATGTCACTGCATGAACGTTTACTTGCATTCAAACATTACTACTTTTGAACTATGATTTGTAACAACCTTAGGGTCACGTACTATTACCTTTTGCTTCTGTTCATTGAAGCATACTTTTGATGTAAAACATTTGACGTTAGTTATGATGTCACCTTTTATCACGAATGCAAACTTGTTTTGAAAACGCATATAGTGTTTGACCTTGTAATGATCCTGTTGATGATGGTCCGTACATGTTGATTTAGTACGGGGCGTCACATTTGGTATCAGAGCATTGGTTGTAGGGAATTTGGTTGCATTAGTGAGTCTAAGACCGACCCGAGTAGGATTCACTAATAGGACAAATCTACAACTTGCTAGTTTACTTTTTTCCGCTGAACTTACTGTATGTTGCTACTTACTTTTTACTGCTATATGCCGTATGCTACTACATGTTTCACTACTGCATGCTATTATTCGCCTTCGATTGCATGCTACTGCGTTAAATTACTGCATGCCACTATCTACCTTTAGCATGTTACCCCGGTATGATACTGTTACTATTACCATGCTACGTACTGCTGTAAACGATCTAGGCTGCTGTAGTTGTTATGCCTGATTACGCTCTTGCTACCTGTCTACTATCCGCTATACCGACTTGGAGAACTTATCCTTCCCGGTTCAGATGTTTTCCTGAACTACTTTCCCACTCGTCTGACCCTAAGAACTAGTAGTGTAATCTACCTGTTACTACTGTTCCACCGTTCCAGAAATCGAAACATCTCTTCACGCAATCTAGAAGATTGTTCAGTTGATACATACCCTGTACGCTTTCATGACCGTCACTTAACTCTTTCATTCCTTACCACTGCTCGACGATCTAACAACACTTCTAGACTTAGGTCCCTAACACTCCTAGACATTGGATAAGTCGGGAGGACATCTCCTTTCACAAGGTCATAGTACCTTCTACTGATGCTCAAACACATTGTATTACTACTTGCTACACGCACAACCCGACGCGAGACCCGGATTGAATATTTAGAAGGAACCTAACAACGTTACCTGAATCCGAACCTTTGAAGAAACTTTGGGACACTTAAGCATTAATACATGGTCTACGGAACCTACGCACCCACATCGAGAAACTGCGGGATTAGTTATGTCGATTCTATTTTGAGATGGCATAGATAAAGCACCGATTAGATGAAATTGTGTATAATTGGAAGTGATCACGTTACATTGACCATATGGATTGATATTGGAATGAACGTACGATTTAGTACAATATAATGACGCCAGGCCAGCGTGATTATATTGAAGTAAATCATGCAGAAGTTCCAATGTTACTACATGAGGAATATGGGGTGATCCAGGGAAAATTTTGTTAGGAATCACTTGAGCATACACATTGTAGCCTGTTAAAGGTAGGGAAAGAATAACCACGTAGCCCAGCTACTGTACAAGAAGGGCCTTGATAGCAGAATTGATAACCCAAAAATTTGTATTAGAGATCGACACCCTGGACATTTAAGGAAAAAGTTCTCAAATAGGAAAAACTTTGTACTAACTTGTGGTAGAACAATCGTTATCTCAGTTATAGAAACTCGCATGGATCTTGATTTTGGTTAGGGTACGTTTCATCATAACGTTTTATTGTTTCAGAGTTGTTTAATACTATAACGATAGAAACCTTATATCTAAGCACCTTAGCGTTATGAATAATAAGCCATCGACAACCATGAGAGTTAGGTATTCTATAGGACCAGCAAATGGTAAGCTGGCAAAGATATAGGAATAATTTAAGGGGGTACTTTAAGATTAACAGGTGGGTCATTTGGAGATGACCTCATGTTAACCAAACTTGGGAGTTTTAAAGTAGTAGTTGAGAAGGATTAGTTACCTATGTATAGGCATATGCTATTTGAGAAGATTGATAAAATTTTCACAGTAGTATAATAAGATTAGTTGGAATGAACCCTAAGATTAACCTACCACCCATCAATTTGGGAAATTGGATGCAATAGTTGGGATGAGCTTTGGGATTAACCTAATACTCATCAGGTTAGGAAGCTTTAATGAAATAGTTGGAACAAACTGACTTTCAAGGATGAAAGCGGAAATTATTTATAATGAGGGAAAAATTTATTCGTATACCTCGCAAAAATGGTGAAACTATTATGGGAAGAGATGTAGCCCGAAAACTGAACCTTATTAGTTACATGACAACAACCCGAAATCCCACAATGGAAATGGGAAGAAATTCATCACTAAACTACCAGAGACGGTAAGGCAGTTAGGACGTCATCTGGATTATTATTGACCCTCTCACCAAATCTGCTCACTTTCTACCCACAAGAGAAACCGATACAATGGACAAACTTGCACAACGATACATAAAGGAAATTTTATCCCATCACTTCAGCGATGGCTATCCAAGGATCTTATTTGATACAAATTCTTATGCGACTCTAAAACCTCACTTATTCCGAGAGATTCCTTATTCGATGATAACCACGACATCATCCTTCTTACCTCGATATTAGTCATACCAGTTCGAAACTTTCCAAAAATCAAGGAGTGGTTAACTCTCCTCCTCACGTCCTCCCATTCGTATCTCACTTATAAGCAACAACTTCACACTTAAGCATTTTTTGTCAAAGGACTTATGCCTTGCTAATAGTCATCAGTCACATATAAATTCAATAGTTTTTACTACCTCAAATATCACTCGAAATTTTCAAAAGTCTTTTACTCGATTCTCATCAGTCTTTTCCAACTTGTAAACTCCGCAATATAAAAATTTTGTTTGCCAAAATTTTACACACACATTATTTTACTATGCTATCCTCTCAAAGTTTTATAAAAATAAATTTATTTTGTTCGTCATTCGCGCAAAATTTTTTTTTTAAAAATCATATACGTTATATAAAATAAAGTAAATGATTTCTTATTTTTGACAAATACATGTAGAATTTTACTCTCACTCCTACAAATCAAACCTTTTGTTCAAGATATATTTTACTTTGAAGGTACGTGTTGTACATAAACCTAATTTACTAAGAACTTCGTTTCTTCTTGTCACCATAACCAATTTCTATAAAACCTTCGTTGCTTATTGTATAAAACTTTTCATGTTATTCGTATCCAAGTCATCATAAAGGCTTTATAACCGTCAAAATTGAGAAATTCATGTGTGTATGTGTTGAAGACACTTCTGTCACGTCATACAGAGCCTTTGGGCATCCACTGACACTTAAACAAAAAAAAATCATTGCGTTACCCCAAGAATCTTATTTGCCACGCCTGTTAGAACAATGCTCTATCTTACATAACTCTAAGTCCTAACTCGTTCCAAGAAACTCTTATTTAGTAACATTAACACCATCGGTATTCTGACTTCATTATTAGTCATGACCTGTTTGGCATTTTGCAAATTCAAGAAGCAATTAACTTCTCATCCTCGTGCTCTATCCTTCGTACCTCACTTGTAGCAACGGCTTCGCACGTAAATATTTTTGGCCCAAAGACTTGTGTCCTGATAATTACCAAAACTACATTTATGTCATTAGTTTTCATTACCTAGTAACTGGCCACCCGATGATTCAAAGCTCTTCCACTCAATCTTTTCCAACTCGTAACCTTTGAAATACAAAAAACTATGTTTATCAAAATTTTTACACGTTGTTTATTTGTGCGGGCCTCACAAGATTTACAGACAATGAAAATACTAAAAACTTTTTTGTCCCTTATACGATTTATAAAATCATATATGTATAAATTATACTTACTTATTTTGATACTAAGTTATATCTTCAAATTATTTAAAAACCGCTCCTTTACCGAGTTATTCAACTTAAGTCAAATAGTTTTGTGTAAAATGGTACACGTTGTACCTACTTCTAAATTTACTAGGAACTTCGTTCCGTTTATTTTGTCACAACAAACGTTTAAAGGTTTTGTTTTTCAAAACTCCCTTAGTTGATTTTATTAAAGGTTTTCGTATCAGACTACACCATGTGTGGACCACACTTTTTCTCGCCCTCTGTTAAGAGATGAAACTTACTATTAAGATCTTTTGTGAGAAACTCTTGAGCCACTTTGGATGGCAGTCTTATAAAATTGTTAGAAAATCTTTGCACCCATAAAAGGTTCCTTTAAAGTTAGACATGATTAAAACGTGAGCCAATAAATCAGTTTTCTGAGGTACACTCAGTGGTCACCCTATTGTAGGAAAGGCACTAAGTGAGTTTCTACTCTCAAAATTTCACGGCTAAACGCAACACCCTCGTAAACATCATCTCTATGAATCAGTATGTTGAGATACAAGAGTTATTTTGGAGATTCTTTTCACTCGGAGTAAACCATTCTCTAGGACCAAGAGTTCACTCTCGTTCAAAGACCACACTTTCCGTGCGACTTTCTTTCGGAAATGTAATATAAGATACTCTGAGAACCTATGAATCTTGTTATCCCTTGGGAAGGGACAGCTTAAAACATCTACGACACTGATGTAGTTACTCTACACATTCCTTCCTTCATTGGTTACAACTGTATGTTGCTCTAGTTAACGTTAACCCTAACTTCAACATGTAACTAAAAGGATGAGGTTACATTACAGAACTGTGCTTTCATTTCATCTAAGGGTAAGTTCACCTGCAGTATGGTAAACTAAGTGATATCCCTCATTGTTCGTTCAGACCATTCTGAAGACACTATGAATAATTATGGCTTGCAAGTTCGGTTGGTCACTTTTAGCTAAAATTTCGATTCACTTACTCAAATGAAACGTTCTTAAATATTGAGTTCCTATGCCTATGGCCTCCTTTCGAAACCAAGGAGTTGGTAAAATCCGTAGCTAATGCTATCCAGACATCAAATCGCAAAGTTGTAATCACTATGGTTCCCATTCTACCTGTCAGCTTATATTACGACATACACGCTCAATGTTTTAGATGAGCTTAGAAACATTCATGATGCATTTCACGCATCCAGCTTACTGAAGGTGCCTGTAAGGCTAAAAACACCATCTTTCCTTTTGTGGATATACATTCAGATGGCATACACCTGTTAATCAGAAATGAAATCAATTTGTTAACCTCTTAGGACAAGAGGCTTAATTAACGGCATATACCTATTCTCACTTTCATACGTCGAAGTACCTTTCAAGGTAGATAACTTACTTCTAAGCCCACGGGTCTCACAGAACTATGATACGCTCCTTCTTATTCGAATACGGTACCATTGTTGGTCACTCCTTAAAATTTCGGGACGAAATTTTCTTTAACAGGTGGGTAATGTAACGACCCTGGAAATTCCAACTTTTATTTATTAATAATTATTATTATTAATACGTGTGATTAAACGAATGTATGTTATTACATTTACATGTTGCCATTACTAAACGTACTTGACTTTAATTGCCCGAAATGTCTTTATGACACACGAAACTTGCACGAATAATATTTTCAAGTATTATTTACATTCATGATTGATTTTATTAATCATTTTAATTAACTATGGTGATTAGTTAATTACATGGGCTTTTATTGGATTACTTGTTAATTTCATACAACTTGGGCTTTTAATTGAACATGGACTTGATTAGCCCACCCTACTTCTTTAGTGGACTTATTAGCCCATTTAGCATGTAAGTGTTACTTTCAAGTTTAACTAGTTAGGTTATGTTACATGGAATCTAGTTACAACTCTTTCCCATGAACAACCACCTCATTAACCAACTTTAAGATCTTTACATGCTTGTGACTAGTGAACTTTCCTATCCCCCTTCTTTTTTTCTGCAGGCCGTGAGATACCATGGGTGGGAGGGGATTCAAAAACTTTTTTTTACTACTTGATACACTTGCATACTCTCATTCACTACACACACTCTTTACTTGCAATTACCTCTCAAACTTTCTCTCTTTCTCTCCCTAATACTTGTAAGTAATATGAGCAAACTTCTTCTCTTTTTCTCTTGTCTAAACCGAAACCAAACAACCCTTAATCATCATCATTCTTTGTTGTTTGATACTTGTTCATGTTTGCTAATTAATTACTTGTTAGTTGTTGTTACTTTGTTACTTGTTATTAGTTACTTACTAGTTTCAAGAATCAACTCTTTAGTTTGATTCTTCATTATATCTTGTTTTTACAAGAACACTCAAGAACATAAACTTACTAGTTTATGTTCTACACTTAATGTATCAAAAGATTGTAAGTTCATAGTTGTTAAACTCATACTTGTAATTCATGTTAGTAAACTTTAAAGTTTACTTTCTTAAAGATCAAACTTTGATTTGAATCTTTAAAGTATGAACAACAATGAACTAGTTACTTGTTTACTTAGTTTATGTCTTCATTTTATGCACTTTAATTTTGTGATTTTGGTTGTTGTTGGTCAAGTACTACAAGTTAGTCTTGATCTCATTTCTCTTGAACTAAAAGGTAACTTTACTAGTTCAAGAACATGTAAATGAAACTTTTTAATTATAACCTTGTACACTTATGTTTGATCTAGACTTTTGAGTCTAAGATCTTCAAGATCAAACTAAGAACTATGTTCTACAACTTAAGATCTTGTTTACATAAGTCTACTTTCAAGTTCATAACTTAATATTACTTTTATAACTCATGTAGGTGTTAAATCTAAGACTTTGATGCAACTTTGATTCATCAAACTTCATACAACTCTTGAGTGAGTTGTGATATACATCTTAGACTTACACTAGTGTCTTGATAAGTCAAACTTTCTTAATATTACTTTTACATTTCATGTATATGTTGAATCTAAGACTTTGATGTAACTTTGGTTCATCAAAACACTTGCAACACTTAAGTGAGTTGTGCTTCATGTCTTAGACTTACACTTAGGTTATGATGGTCAAACCTTGGTGAAAATGTTGCAAACACATCAACGAGTTGTACACTTGAAGCTATATACATCAAGGATGAGAACCGTGATAAGCATCGAGCACCAAGACCACCGGAACCCACTATTTTTCTGTTTACTGTCTTCTGCCTACTGTTTACTGGTTTCTGTAACATACCAATAAACCTGGGCTACTGTAACCTTGATTTTCAGATATATCTTTTCGATTAGATAACTTTTCATATAGGACTCGTCTTAATCCGAGTTACGGTTTAGGATTTATGGCCCTCCGATCGTCACTATGTCCTTTAACGTTGTGCAGAAATTTCTGACCTACTCACACTTAGACCGTCGCCACGGTCAAACGAAGACGAGTTTGCTTCTGTAAATTTTACCACACTTAAAGGACTCATATACGGAGTCATGGCTACTGGTATCACCTTATTTCAGTAAGGGTAGAGGCCGTGGTGACTGATCAAAGTCAGCCCTTGTTTTAAACTACTTTCATAAACGAAACTTACTTTACACCTTTTGTTTGATGATGAATGATGATGACCCTTAAGACTTTATTTACGTACATTTAAACCTATTCAGATGATTTACTGACTTAGTACTATTTGGCCTAGGTTGAGGACTTTCCGGACCTACACACTTGCTTATTTCCCGAGTCATACTTTACCGCTACTTTATCATTGTGAGTTATAGCATTCCCTTTTTACTTTAACTTATTTTGGGAACTGAGAATACATGCGGATTTTATGTTTTACATACTAGGCACGAGTACTTAAACTTATATATGTGTGGGTTATACAACGGCATAAACATTCCCTTTAGCTCGGTAACGTTTAATCATTGGTTTTTGAACCATGAACGCGAATCTTAGATATGGATCCATAGGGTTTGACATCCCCACTCGGGCTAGTAGCGCAAGCATTTAACGAGTGTTTAATACTTCGTAGACATACGCACTTGCCAAGTGTACTTTCACACTATCATCAGATCCCGTAACACTCCAGGTATGTGTGTTCTCTCCTTCTGTTTCTTCGTTAAAAGGTCGAACCGAATCATATTTGATTGGGAGGGAGGTTAGACCAACAGGATGTACGTCACGAGCGCACAGTTGTGTGAAGAGCTTCATTAAGTGTGCTCCATAGGGAAGACAGAGAGATTCATTATACACCAATCCATTCATTCTCTTTGCCATGAATAATGCCATGTTGACTTGAATTCGGTGTTGGAGACACCAGAGTAGTGAGGCTTCACAGGCATGAACGTTTGTGGATAGTGTTTCCCCCTTGCAGTAGATATTTTGACTTATGACTTTGAGCTAAAGGTCAAACTTAGGCGCAAGATGATTTGCCTTAAGGCCATCACTTTGGATTTCAATGTGATTGATGAGGCTTTGACAAAAGGTGTTGATGATGTCACCTTTTGTGACAAATTCGGGAAGACAGATGAGATATGGACTATAGGAGAAACATTCCATGCCTTCATCGGGAACGTGCATAAATTTTCCAAAGTCTTTGAGAGACATGGAAAACACTTTATCAAACAATCGGAATTTGATGGTATTTGGGGGAGTAAATTCATAGTTAGCGTAGAATTCACGAACAAGAGTGGAGTGAATGGGACCTTTCAAAGTTAGGAATGAATCCCATTTTATGTAAGCAAAGTTTTCGAGAAGTTCTTTTGAAAAGTGCTCAATAGTGACCATACAACCTTCGACAATTGGTCTAGTGCTAACCATTTGTCGGTTGCGATTGACCACATCTCGTTCTTCTTGAATGTTAGGAAAGAGATTATCAAAGGAGTCAGAAATTGAAGTAGATAAGTCAATCACAAAAGGATTGTTGGGAGAGTTGTTTGCTTGACTCATTTTGAGTGAAATGGTGTAGTGAGTTTTGCATCATAATCTTCTCAATTTAAAGGGAAAAAGATGAACCTTCATTTAATCTTTCATTCCCTTTTGGAGTAATTGAATCTTTTGAGAATTTTGATCATATTCAAGTAAGCTAGTTTATGAATGATACTTTGAGAAAAGATTCAACTAGATTTGAGAGGTTCAATGTGCATTTATTTTTCAAAGAGAGAGATAGAAAGAAGTGTCAGACCGATACACGATCGATGCTGCAGTCGACCGTGTAGTCGACCGTGTGAGAACTGTCAGAAATATAAATTAACTAACTCAAATTAAACAGATTCTAATCAAGAAATATTCAAATACAAACAAGTTTATTCAACCAACATTTTAACTTCTCTCACTTCCTTCACCTTCCACTTCTTACATCACTGCTACTCTTTAACGACCCATCCTAATTGATCAGGACGAATGCATTACATTTGGTTACATCGTGAGGTATTTGACCTCTATATGATACATTTTACAAACATTGCATTCGTTTTTAAAAGACAAACTTTCTTTACATCGAACGTTGACGGCATGCATACCATTTCATAATATATCCAACTATAATTGACTTAATAATAATCTTGATGAACTCAACGACTCGAATGCAACGTCTTTTGAAATATGTCATGAACGACTCCAAGTAATATCTCTAAAAATGAGCAAATGCACAGCGGAAGATTTCTTTCATACCTGAGAATAAACATGCTTTAAAGTGTCAACCAAAAGGTTGGTGAGTTCATTAGTTTATCGAAATCAATCATTTCCATAATTTTAATAGACCACAAGATTTCATTTAATCAATAATCATACACTCGCAAGTGTTTAAAATTCATCCGTATAGATTGAACACCTGGTAACCGACATTAACAAAATGCATCTAGAATATCCCCAAATATATAAACATCGAAGTACTAAAGCAGTTCAAATTCTCTGACTGGGGCGTGTCAAAGCCCATAGATCTATCTTTAGAATTCGCGTCAATTGGTGGCAATTATAATAAACACCAATTCTTAGGCTACCAAGTTCAACAAGGGCGATATCCGGTATAACAATTCAACCATAGAATGTAGTTTCGATTACTTGTGTCTATTTCGTCAATCATTTATAAAAGCGCATGTATTCTCAGTTCTAAAAATATATATTGCAAAAGCATTTAAAAAGGGAGCAAATGAAACTCACAATACTATATTTTGTAGTAAAATACATATGACGACATTGAACAATGCAGGGTTGGCCTCGGATTCACGAACCTATATCATTTGTATATATATTAAAACATGTAATGGCAATCGAACAAACTTATATATATTTAGTTATGTATTATAATTAATATTTATATATGATTTTTATTAATACTTATAATGTATTATAATAAAACATTTATTATGAAATTTTAATATACTTATATATATTTATATATAAATATCTTTTGTTTGTAAAAATATAATTGTAATATTACTGGGTTATGGATAATAATAATAATGATAGTTTTAATAGAATTTTAATAGTCATTTTAATGGTAATACTAATATCATGGTTAAATGAGAATTCTATTAATAATACTAATATTAATACTAATATTAAAGAAAATAATAATTTTGTATTATTTTCATATTGATAATAGTAATATTAATAATCTTAATCTTAGTAATATTAATAATACATATACTAATAACAATGATGATTCTAACATTTTAGTAATAATACTTTTAATGATCATGGTAAGGATAACAATAATAATCATAGCAATATTAATGATGATATGTTAATAATAACAATATCCTTACTAATAATAATAATACTCATAATAATAATGATAAATACTTATATTAGTAATGATAATGATAATAATATAAATTATATTAAGGATATTAATAATCATTTTAATAATACTAACATAATAATAATAATAATAATAATAATAATACTTATAATACTTGTAATAATAATCGTAATAATAGCATTAATAATTAATAATTACTAATAATAATCATAACAATAATATTAATAATCAATATAATAATAATAGAGTTAAAATAAATGTGTATACCCTTATAAGCTTTTCCTAAAAAAAATTTGCCATGGACCGGGCTCGAACCCGTGACCTCTCGCTCACCCGCACTAATACCCAACCATCACGCTGCTACATGTTTTTCTGATTAATACCCCTTCCAAAAAATTATAACCCATTTTCTATTTCTACCTATCTCTTCTTCTTCACAATTACTAGTCGACCGGTTCAAGCTCTACAATCAAATTAACGAATTTCGTTGTTCCATTTAAGACTTGTAAACAACTAAAAGTTTGAAAGATAGTCATTAATTAACAAAAAAAAATGAAAAGAAAACAGAATGGGTGCTGCTACTGCATCGCAAAAATATAAAAAAAATAAACTTTGATTTCAAGTTTGAAGATGTTTTAGAGTATATTTATAACATGAAACGTTTTTCAAATCATCAATAGAAACTTTTTGAACCCTCAATTGATCTAGGAACAACAAACAGAATCCAAATTTTATGATTTACCGATCGTTTGACTTTTTGAATGAAAACTTTGACCTTGAAATTCATCCTCGTTTTATTGAATTAAAATCTGAGATTGTGCTTACACAATCACGACATGAATAAGAAAAGATCTGCATTCTTACTTTTCCTCAATTTGATCCGAATCAGATCAAAGGTTAATTGGGTTTTTGGATTTTTACGACAGGAAGAAAAAAATAAAAAAATAAAATAAATAAAAAGAATCAGTTTTCTTCATCTCTTCGCAGAAGTGGATTATATGATGCGGTTTGATTGATTGGTTCCATGATAACAATTGATCAAAGTCATATGGTAGGGTTGATGAATGTCGACAGCTTCACTCACGGATATAACAGAAGGTACAGTTGAAAAGAAGAATAAATTGAATATGATGGTGATATATAAAATTACGCTTATACATCTGTTTCTATATAGATTATTTTTATTTTTTAATAATTAATAAATATATTAATAATAATAATATTAATATTATTATTAATAATAGTAAACATACTAATAATAATAATAATGATAATATTATTATCTAAATAAACTCAATAATAATAATAATAATAAGACTAATAATAAAAGTAATAATGATAATAATAATTTTAGTAATTATAATACATTAATTGCATCAAATTTTATATCTAACTATTATATGTAGTAATATTAATAATACTGATATTAATATTAACATTAATATTAATATTACTAATAATGATGAAGTAATAATAATATTAGTATACAACTATATTTTTAACTTGTAATCATATTTAATATATTAGTATTACAATTTATTACTTATATAATATTTTGTATGATATCACTCATTTACCTTTATATATATATATATATATATATATATATATATATATATATATATATATATATATATATATATATATTACAATATTTATAAACATATTTTAAATACACGTTGCTAGTTATATATATATATATATATATATATATATATATATATATATATATATATATATATTTAACTCTAATAATTAATATTCCAACATATTGTATATATTCAAATTGTGTTATTTAAACAAAACATTATAATAATCAAATTCTATTGAATGGAAAACGTTTTCGCATGTTTAAAACTAAATCAATTGAATATTATGAAATCCAGTTCTCCACTAACTTTTGTCTAATTTTCGTTATTTGACACTTTGTTCCTACTTGTAGATCACTTTACCATTTATTCCGAATATTGTTTAAAAGACAGATTTCTTAAATCATTGTGGACCTTACTACAGAGACTCGTAATCATATCATAATATATTTGATAATTCAATCATTTAAAATTATCTTTTAATTCTGTCGATAAATATATTAAACATATATCGAAACAAATACGTTCATGTATAGTATTATAAATCTAATACTTTGTTAACGTTTTTAATTAATATTTATATATAATTATATATGCACATCAAGTTAAATATAATTGTTCGTGAATCGTTGGGTACTGTTAAAAGGGTAATTGATTACATGAACACAGTTCAAAGTTTTTGAGATTTTAACATTACAGACTTTGCTTATTATGTCGGAAACATATAAAGATTAAGTTTAAATTTGTTCGGAAATTTCCGGGTTGTCACAGTACCTACCCATTAAAGAAATTTCGTCCTGAAATTTGATTGAGATGGTCACGGCTAACAACAAGTATATTTTCATGACGCATACGAGTTAGAAATTAGAGTTTTATCATCGTTGAGTAATAAGGATAAAATAATTCGATTACTCGAATAGTACGAATGAAGATATCACTAAATAGCGAAATGAGAACGACATGTTTCATCATAAATTTTGACTAGTCATGGTTGAATTCCGTATTTCAACGGATTTGAAAGGAAATCTTGGAAATCTATAAGATCTGATTCTTCAAGATTTAAGAAAAATTAGGATTCTCTTTAATTTAATGCGATTATCTGTCTCGATTTCTTTGTCTGATATTTCCATTATAAATTTACCTATTTCATTTTATTATTGTCATCATCCCTATACTTTCTTCCTTAATCCATACTTATAAAGCTTGTAAAAATGCTTAATCCAGTTCTGATCATTGTTCTTATTATGACTATCACTACCATCATTCTCCTCTTCCAACTTCCACCGGAGGAATCTGTTTTCTTCTACTTCACCCTTGAGGTTATAGTATTTTTAACTATCCCGTGTATTTATGTTGCGATAAACATTGATATACACAGTTTGTAATTTATGTGTTGTTATCGGGTTTTATATTCTCCCTTATATCTCGGATTCCCTGCTTCCGTCCTCTATAATCATTGTCATTCACAGTTAATGCTCTCTCCTATTTGCTGCGATTTATACTCCCTTTCTATTTCGGAGCTTCATGCTTTTGTTCTCTTTTAGCAAGTAATGGTCCAGAATTTGTAGGTATAAATTTCGGAATGAATATAGTTAATGTTCTAAGAGATAAATGGTAATAGCAAAATCTGACTTGTCAAATTACCAGAATTCAAGGGAAAAGATATGACTATCAAGAAAATATGTTCTTGATATGTTTATAGATTAGATAGAATGTAAGAGTCATGTAACATGGCACATGATGACTTTATGGTCTGTGAATCATCACATTCCATTAGAAACTCAGCATGACTTACTGTAATATAATCTCGTTGATCAAGTGTCATTATATTATACTAACTCATGCTTCAGTTCCCAACACTACTTCAGAATTCATTCATAGTTTATACTTAGATTTTACAGAAATTTCCAATATAATGTATTACAGATAGCACGAAGAGGTATATAATTTCGGACGAGAATATTTATGAAAATATCTTCAGAAGTATCGAAGATATTTATGATGATATTTTAGAATTTCTAAGTTCGAAAGTGGTTAAGGAAAAATTTTCCGCAAGATTTTAACATGACTTCGGAGCAGGATATTCTCTAAAGATTTCATCGGATCCAGAATTACCTGGATTCTTTGAATATAGGGTTTGGTCCTTGTATTTGTCCTTGGTCTCCTTCATGGTTAGCTCAATCTGTTTTTCAGTCCCAAATTTTTTCATTTGAGCTTTTTCCAATCTACTATTCTTTATTATCAAACTTATGACCGTAATTGTTGTCTACAGTCCTTACCACTTCATCAGTCTTTTTCAAAACTTCATAGTGCTGTTTCGTAGGCTGGGGTGTTTTTCAGAAACTTCACATTCGAAGTATGTAAGTTTAGGAGATAGACATTATATGTATATATATAACTGTTGAAGTAGAAATGCTGTGAGATTTCAAAATACTGATTGCTGATTCCCGGTAATTGGTATGGCAATTCTTGTTACAAGATGCGGATGAGTATATGATGGGGTTTTAATGAATAACTATAATGACTTTTCAGAGAGGCTAAAGTCAAAGGGTAATGAAGTTGCTGGTACATCTGCTGATAATGTGGTGGAGTGTAAAAGGTTCCCCAGTAATAAAAGGGTAGTCGTATATATCAGGGTTATAGTAAGGCTACTTCGAATGAAAAGTCGAAGTTGACTTGCTGGAGCTGTGACAAAACTGACTAATTTGAAAATGAATTGCAAAGTTATTTTTGCTAATAAATGTCAAAGGGTCTGACACGGATACGTGTTAAACTATGACTTTGGTTCCAAGAACTTTTCAAGTGCAAGACTGTGGTTAATATGTGGTTGGATCATCATCTCGATTGTTCATTATTTGAAGTGTCTTCAGAAATTTTGAAGGGTTTGAACACAGATTTTAATCGTTAATATACCTATGATGTTCTAGTACAATCTTGAATTCAAAGTATGGCTTTGAAAGGTGTAGGAATCTACGAGCGATGTTTTCTGTTAAATCTTAACTTGGATTTTGATGTGTCAAAATCAGAATATGTAATTGAATTTGAATGAGAATGGTTGTCCTGATTTTTATGAAAAATGTATATCGCTGTGTAAGTAGTTAGTGATTGGTGAATCAGAATCGAAGAATGTACAGTGTAACATATTAATGTGAAATCTAAGTATTTCTCGGGTATTACTTACCCGTTAAAAAAAATTCACAAGTAATACTTTTGTACAATAGAATTTTATTACAGTCTTTATGAAAATATATGTATGTATATTTTCTTCAGATGTAATACAGATTTAATGAGTTAATATACAATTAAACTCATTTGATTTATGGTTAAGGCTAGAATAGATAATCTCTAAACTTTAGAAATTACATAATCGCCGTAGAATGTTTCTCTGATGAAATTATGAATCAATACTTCATCGGTTATTGTGGTCGGTACTCCTTGGTATCTACGATGCATATGACGTTGGTGCTCGAGGTACAAATTGTGGCATTGAGGTTTACGATGCGGTTGTGGCTGGGGGTGGTAATGGTACTGTTGGCGTTGATGATGGTGGTACTGGTTATGCTGCTGGTGCTGCTGCTGGTGTTTGTAACCTTTGCACCATATTCTCCAAAGTCACTACCCGAGCGCGAAGTTCGTTGACTTCTTCTATTACACCGGGATGATCGGTGGTTTGGACGAGTGGGTGAATAAGATCTAGAATGTGAGATAGTATATAATCGTGCCGAGATACTCTGGAAATGAGAGAGAAAATGGTGTCTCGAATAGGTTCGTCGGTAAGTGCTTCAGGTTCTTCACCAAGAGGTGAATTCGGTTGGTGGAAGGGATCGCCTTCTTCGCGTCTCCATTAGTTAAGTTGACTACGAACCCTTCCCCAATTCATCCAGAATAGATGATGGCCGATTGGTTGGTCCATTCCGGTCATACTGCTTTTGGAGTTTGAGTGAAACTCCATATCGGAATTCGAGGGACTTGAACTAGTGGCGAGTTCCATTTCGCTCGATTGAATAAAGGACTTTTCGATATGAAATGATTTCCGGCTATCGGATGTCTAATTACATAGAATGTCTATATATATAGATTAAAAGGTTTCGTAGATTACGGAGGAATTTACGGAATATGTCAGGCAAAGTTTACAGTAACAGATACGCTAAGATACGAATTAGAAGATACGCTAAGATATGAATTTTGTCTATACACTATTCATGCAATCAATGCAGTAAGATGCACTCAACGTCATTATATTACAGTAAGTCATACTGAGTTTCTAATGAAGCATGATGATTCACAGTACCATCATCATGTGCCATTTACACGACTCTTACATTCTATCTAATCTCTAAACATATCAAGAGAATATTTTTCTGGATGACTCGGTCTTCTCCAGGGTATTCTGGTAATTTAACAAATCAAAATCATTCTATTACCATTTTCTTCTTAGAGCATTAGCTATGTTCATTCTGAATTTCATATCTACGAATTTCGGACCATTACTCGCATGACTCGAAGTCGGGAAGAGAAAACGAAAGCATGAAGCTCCGAAAAATAATGAAGAATATAAACTCCGATAATAACCCCGAAATTACAAACCGTGTATATCGATGCAGATAGCAATATAGAGACACGGGAGAATTAGAAACACTATAAACACAAGAGTATAGTAGAAGTAAATAGATTTTTCTGGTGGTAGATGAAAAAGAAGAATGACAGATATAAAAGTTAGGAGTATATCAAGAATCAGGACTGGATGGAGCATATTGATGAATGCTTTAAAGTAAGAATCAAGGGAGAAAGAATAGAAGGTGTGAGTCGTAGAAAATAAGGAAACGAAGGGGTGAATTTATAGTGAAATATCCGACAGAGCAATCGAAACAGATTATTGCATATAATCAAAGAAGATCCTGATTTCCTTAATCACCGAAGAGCCAAATCTTATTACGTAAGATTCTCTTTAAATCCCTTAAATCCCAGAAATCAATCATAACTACGTCATCGGTTAAGACGAATATATTTTACTCAACTCACTCTTTTACGATAGTCTCATTTATATTCTTCGCATAATCGAATCGTTTTATCTACATTACTCAATGATGATAAAAATCCATTATCACCTTATATTTGTCATGAAAACCTTCTTATTGTTATCCATAACAACCTCTATCAAATTTCGGGGACGAAATTTCTTTAACGGGTAGGTACTGTAATGACCCGGAATTTTCCGACCAAATTATACTTATGAGATTAATATTTACATAAATTAAACCATACCAACATGATAAGCAATCCAAATTGTTGAAACTTGTGTTTTTGAAAAGAGTTTTACACAACGTTTGACCGTCCAATATGACCGATGATATCACGAACTATATAACATATGATAATTATACGTTTGTATATATATATATATATTTATATATATTTAACATGATCTAAGGATGGTTTAACATCTCATTGTGTACTAATGACAATGAGTTATAAGTATATTTTGAAATTACTAACTTAAGTTTTCAAAACGATAACTATACGTAACATTCTTTGATATATATACTTATAATCTATAATGCTTATACATGTATCGTATATATAATGTATTTAATCATTTTTTAAGGACTTAAATACATAAAAAAAATATAAGTATATTCACAAAAGATAGCTATATTTGAATTCTCGTTCCGTTTCCTCAAGATTTCTATACGTATATCTAGGGTATATGTACCCGTATCATACCCAGCTTCTATACGTATTTACTATTGGTATATACACATCAAATCAATATCCTAATAAACATTATTACTACCCTAGATATGTGGTAACTAGGATTTGTCAAGCAGTATGAATTATTAGTAAGAAAACAAAATTAGGAATCCTTTTCTTTCTTTATAAACTAAAAACGTTTTTATAAATGAACACCATTTCTTCACTCCATTTTCTCATACCTACACCCTCATTTCTCTCTCAAAATACTCCTAACTTCATACTTGATCATCTCCAAGCATTTTCCCCATCATTTAGCTTCAATTACAAGCCTTAAACGCTATAAGAAAACTCTTTCAAGAACATATCAAAATAACCACCCATTTGAAGAAGTTTACTTCCAACCTTTTGATCTAACTCCACCACTCTATGATTCCAAGATTATTTCTTATCTTTTGCAGTAACTTTGTCCAAGTAACTTGAGGTAGTAACCTTGTTCATAATCTTATTCAATTCATATTCATATAGCTATCTTATTTTGTGGTATAAAATTTTAACAACAAGAACATAGTTTGAATGATTTCAAACTTGTTCGTAAACTAAATAGATCCTTCTAAATTGACTTCTAAAACACTTCAAGACCTATAATATATCATAATTATATGCTAACCTAACAAGATATAACTTGGTTTTACAAAGAACATCTTAAAAACTGAATCTACATCGTCGGAGTGCAACCGAGGGCTGTTTTGGGTTGGATAATTAAAAACCATATTGAACTTTGAATTGGAAGTTCATGTTCTGGAAAAATGATATTTCTTATGAATATGTTAACACATAAAAAGTTCATGGTTTAACTCAAAGTGTAAGTATTTTTAGAAAAATGATCATTAAATGTTGTTTTTATGATGGAAAATGATCACTTTCATAAGTTTCACCAAAGTTTGACCTATAACCTATGATTTCGAATACAAACTAAGGTATTTTCAGTTCATATTCTTAAAATTTGACTCGATCCAAGGAAGTGACAAGTTGAACCAACAAAAACGGAGTTGTAATGAAGAAAGTACGACTAAAACAAGATTGGGTATCCGAAGCTAGTTTAGCTACGAAAATATTTGGAGAAAAAGTAAATTAATCATATCTTTTCTAATTAATATGATATTTTATATATAATTACTTATGATTTGATTTTATATATTTCAGGACCACCCGTAAACAACACGAGAAGATTAATCATAAGACCTCATGATTGTACGCAACACGTCATTTGACAACACGGTACTTTATGTACGCAACACGTCATTTGACAACATGGTACCATGGGTCGAGATTAATTCTGATCAATACGAATACGATGGGGTCTTTATTTATTTTATTTAAGCAACTAATTATGGACCACTAACATCGGACTGCTAACTACGGACTAAGAAAATATTAAAAGTATTAAAAGTATATATATATGTAACGATTACTTAAAAAGAAAATATGTTGATATATTATATATATGGTTAGGTTCGTGATATCTATCGGAGACCAAGTCGAATTAAATACCTTCAAGGCAAAAGTGAGTTTCATTTGCTCCCTTTTTAATTGCTTTTGCAATATATATTTTTGGGCTGAGAATACATGCGCTGCTTTTATAAATGTTTACAAAATAGACACAAGTACTTAAAAATATATTCTACGTTGAGTTGTACCACTGGCATATTTCCCTGTAGCTTGGTAACTACTATTTACATGGGTATTGTAAACGCGAATCCTGTTGATAGATCTATCGGGCCTGACAACCCCAACCGGACTGGACGACCAGTATTCAACGGTTGCACAGTACTTCATTTTGGTGACTACACTTGGTACGGTGTAGTGAGATTTCATAATAAAGGGAATATGCGACGTTGATTAAATGTTAAGTATGGTTACCAAGTGCTCAACCACTTAGAATGCTTTACATACACTTGCGAGTGTATTATGTTTATGATTATGAAATCTTGTGGTCTATTAACATATTGAAATGATTGTTATGATAAAACTATGAACTCACCAACCTTTTGGTTGACACTTTAAAGCATGTTTATTCTCAGGTACGAATTAAGTCTTCCGCTGTGCATTTGCTCAATATAAGGACATTACTTGGAGCCGATCATCGCAATGGGACCAAATGTTGATGACTTCGTCCAGGTGGATTAGGACGGGTCCTTTCAGTTGGTATCAGAGCGGTGGTCGTAGCGAACTAGGTCTTGCATTAGTGTGTCTAACTAGTAGTTGTTAGGATGCGTTAATGAGTCTGGACTTCGACCGTGTCTACATGTCAAAAGTTTTGCTTATCATTTCAAGTCGAAAATCATCTGCTTATCATCCTTAGAAAATTACCTGCTTATCATTCATAAGTCTAGACACATTTTACTGCATTTACTGCACTGATAGTGTATAGACGAATTCTTATCTTAGCATATCTGTTATTACGAACTTTGACTGATATCTTTTCAAAGATTCTCCGTAATTTACGGGATTTTGGTATTATATATACATATGTAAATTATGTATTGAAGAGTACCAAATCTAACTCCTATAATCTATTCCATACCAAAAATACATTTTCCCCATTATACAAGATGGATTCCGCATCTAGTTCGAATTCTTCAGATTCTGACAGTTATGCCGATATGGATTTCCATTCGGGCTCCGAAAGCAGCATCACCGGAATGGATCAACCAATTTCCCATCATCTATTCTGGATGAATTGGGGATGGGTTCGTAATATACTAAATCACTGGAGACAAGAAGAAGGTGATCCATTCCATCCACCAAATTGCCATCTTGGCGATGAACCTGAAGCACTTACCGGCGAACCTATTCGAAACACCATTTTCTCTCTCATTTCTAGAGTATCTCATCACGATTATATACTATCCCATATTACAAATCTTTTTCATTCGCTCGCTCCAACCGCCAATCATCCCGGTGTACTAGCAGAAGTTAACGAACTTCGCACTCGCGTGACGGCTTTGGAGAACATGGTGCGAAGGTTGCAAACACCAGCAGCAGCACCAGCAGCATAATCAGCACCACCATCAATAACATCAACAATACCATCATCACCACTAACAAACAACATCCACATCACACCTCTCGACATCATAATCTGTCCCACAAACATCAACATCATACGCACCATAGATACCAAGGAGTACCAACAATAATGAACGATGAAGTATTGATCCATAACATCATTGATATTCTGCGAAGAATATGTGGTTTCAAAAAGTTTTAGAGATTTCTTATTCTAGCTCAAACCGAAAAGCAAATGAGATTAATATCATATTAACTCATTAAATTCATGATTTCATCTGAAGAAAATATATATGTATATATGTTTTCATAAAGATTGTAATTAAAAGTTCTTTTGTACAAAATATTAATGGTGAAATTTTTTTTAACGGGTAGGTAATACCCGAGGAATAATTAGATTTCATCTTAATAAGTTACATTGTAATTTCTTCGAAGCTGATTCAACAGTCATTTACTATCCTACTTACAATCACCGATATACGTATCCGTTCACCACAGAATAACCATTTTCATTCAATTTCATATTTGGATTTTGACTTCCCAGAATACAACAAGCGGCATATGAAGAAAACATATGACAAAATAAAATCTGTTAGAAACAAACAAATTAACTATGAAAAATTTTGTTAAGAATCCACGCTAACTATTCCAGCTAACTATTCCTAGCTAACTGATTACATTTTATTTATCGCAGTTTATTTATCGCAATTTAATTATCGCACTTTTATTTATCGTCATTTAATTTCTGTAATTATTTTACGCACTTTAAATATCGGGACACGTATACAATGTTTTGACATATCATATCGACACATCTATATATATTATTTGGAATCACCATAGACACTCTATATGCAGTAATGATCGAGTTCTCTATACAGGGTTGAGGTTGATTCTACAATAATATATATAGTTTGAGTTGTGATCGAGTCTGAGACGTATACGGGTCACGACATGTATTAATTAATTCGTATATTATATATTAAACTATATATGAATTATTGGACTGTTACTGTGGACTATCGACTGTGGACTAATGACATTGGACAATTAAAATGAATTAAAATATTGATTATAATATATGAAACTAAACATTTCTTCAAGATTGCTACTTGATTTCATCTTAAACCTCATTGTGTCTCGACGATTACAATCAGCGTTCAAATCTATCATGATTCTTAAAAACACCTCAATCGAGAGGATAAACCAACTGCACTTCATCTACGGAAGAAAAGATTGATGCATATAGTTATGCACCTGAAAAACCCTCGAAAACTGAGTAAACGTTTGACACGTATCTGTTCTAGTTCCTTTGACATTGTTATTACCGAAGATCGTTTTGCAATCCCTTTCCAAAGTAGCTAATTTTGTCACAGCTCCAGTAAGTCAACTCCGACTTTTCATCCGAAACAACTTTATTATAACCGCGATATATATGCGTACTCTTTATTGTTACTTGGGAACCTTTTATATTCCACAATATTACCATCAGCGATTAATCATTCTAAAAAAACACAATTCTCCTGAAACTACCTCGGTTTGATAACCAATGACCCAGATCAGTTAACTTTGAAAATGCTGACGAAGCAGCATGTTGTAGATGATCTTAATGGCCGAAAGTTTGATGATAAAGAAAGGAGTGTTAGGAACGCTCGATAGAAAATTTAGTACCGAAAAGCGGATTATGCGAAACTATGAAGAAATCTGTGGACAAATCACAAAGAATAAGTGTGACGACCCGGAAATTTCCGACCAAATTTAAACTTTAATCTTTATATTATTCCGACACGATAAGCAAAGTTTGTTAAGTTAAATCTCAAGAATTTTAAACTGTGTTCATACATTCATTATAACCTCGACCAAATTCCGACGATTCACGAACCGTTATATATAAATAGATATGTATATGTATATATATATTATAACTTGAGAATATTAATAAAGTATTAAACGTATAATACTTTACACGAACGTATTTGGTTCAATATGATTTTCGACGAATTTAAAAAAATATATATTAAATGATTGAATTATCAGAAACATTGAATTATGATTACAAGTCTCTGTTGAGAGGTCCACTATGATTTAAGAAAATCTATTCCTCTTAACGATATTCAGAATAATTTGTAAAGCTATTTATAAATAAAAACAAAAAGTGTCATTTATGAAAGTTAGACAAAAGTTAGTGGAGAATTGGTTTCCATAATATTCTATTAATCTATTTTCAAACGTACAAAGACGTTTTCAGTTTAAAAAGAACTTTATTATTAAAACGTATATAACTTTTATAAATATCTAGAATCACTTTTGACAACTCATTACTTAACCAGTATAATAAATATAACGATATTTATATTTTATTTCATTAAATATATATAACGATTTAAATTAATATTATATATATTTATACGCGTATTATACATACATAGTTTTTATACTTTTACTATACTTTAACTTTACCTTTACTTTACTTTTACTTTACTTTAACTTTAATAATTCACTTTAATAATTCATACTTTAATAATTCACTTTAATAATTCATACTTTAATAATTTACTTTAATAATTCATACTTTAATAATTCACTTTAATAATTCATACTTTAATAATTCATACTTTAATAATTCACTTTAATAATTCATACTTTAATAATTCACTTTAATAATTCATACTTTAATAATTCACTTTAATAATTCAAAAATCTATTATAAATAGAATTCAATAGGTTTCATTATTTCATAGAAACTTGAAAATATATTTCTCTAAACTCTCTCAATCGATTTATATATATATATATATATATATATATATATATATATATATATATATATATATATTTGTTCTGTATTATTTCAAGATATTATTAGTATACATAAAATATTACGACGGAGTACTGTCCAAGTGATTTCAAAATAGTTTTTTTGAATGAGTCGAAGCTAAGGAAATTATGGGTTATAGCTATGGAGGTGATGGGTATGGTTCATGGGTATGCTCGTGAGGTCAATCTAGTGTTTATCATCTCCGTTGCGTCTACGTACTTTCCTGCAATATTGAATCTCAATATTGATACGTTCGTGAATCCGAGGCCAACTTTGCACTTGTTAAATGACGTTATATGTATTTTTACTACAAAATACAGTATTGTGAGTTTCATTTGCTCCCTTTTATATATATTTTTGGGATTGAGAATACATGCGCTGTTTTTATAAATATTTTACGAAATAGGCACAAGTACTAAAACTAATTCTACGTGGGTTTAAACCAGAAATATACCCTTAGCTTGGTAACATTAAACTACTTGTCTATGTACGGTAGGCGCGAATCCTAAAGATAGATCTATTGGGCCTGACAAACCCCATCCTGACTATGGGATGCTTTAGTACTTCGAGGTTATTTTAAACACACCTGATCTGGTGTACTTCAGAGGTTAAAACATGAACGTTAAGGCTTGTTACCGAGTGCCTACAACTTATAGAATACTTTTATACACTTGCGAGTGTACATAGATTTATAAACGGAAATCTTGTGGTCTATTAATATATTGAAATGATTGTTATGATAAACCTATGAACTCACCAACCTTTTGGTTGACTCTTTAAAGCATGTTTATTCTCAGGTATTAAAGAAATCTTCCGCTGTGCATTAGCTCATTTTAAGGATATTACTTGGAGTCATTCATGGCATATTTTGAAAGACGTTGCATTCGAGTCATTGAGTTCATCAAGATTATTATTAAGCCAATTATAGTTGGATGTATTATGAAATGGTGTGCATGCCATCAACTTTCGTTGAAAAGAAAGTTTGTCTTTTAAAAACGAATGCAATGTTTGTAAAATGTATCATATAGAGGTCAAATACCTCGCGATGTAATCAACTATTGTGAATCGTTTATAATGTATATGAATGGGTCCTTTCAGTTGGTATCAGAGCGGTGGTCTTAGCGAACCAGGTCTGCATTAGTGTGTCTAACTGATAGTCTTTAGGATGCATTAGTGAGTCTGGACTTCGACCGTGTCTGCATGTCAAAAGTTTTGCTCATCATTTTTGTCAGAAATTACCTGCTTATCATTCTTAGTTTAGATACATCTTATTGCATTGATTGCATGAATAGTGTATAGACAAAATTCATATCTTAGCGTATCTGCTAATTCATATCTTAGCGTATCTGTTACTGTAAACTTTGCCTGACATATTCCGTAAATTCCTCCGTAATCTACGAAACCTTTTGCTCTATATAATTAGAATACCACCCGATAGCCGGAAAATCATTTCATATCGAAAAATTCTTTATTCAATCGTACGAAATGGAATTCGTCATTAGTTCAAGTCCCTCGGATTCCGAAATGGAATCCCACTCAAGTTCCGAAAGCAGTGTGACCGGAATGGATCAACCAATTAGTCATCATCTATTCTGGATGAATTGGGGATGGGTTCGTAGCCTCCTTAATCATTGGAGACAAGAAGAAGGTGATCCCTTCCATCCACCACATTGCCCTCTTGGTGAAGAACCTGAAGCACTTACCGGCGAACCTATCTGAAACACCATTTTCTCTCTTACTTCTAGAGTATCTCGTCACGATTACATACTACACCAAATTCTAGATTTTATTTATCCGCTCGTCCGAACCGACAATCACCCCGGTGTAATAGAAGAAGTCAACGAGCTTCGCGCTCGGGTAGTGGCTTTGGAGAATATGGTGCAAAGGTTACAAACACCAGCAGCAGCACCAGCAGCATAAACAGTACCGTCATCAGCAACACCAACAGTACCAACACCACCACCAACAACAAAATCCACATCCCACACCGCAACATCACAATCTGTATCTCAAACATCAACGTCATACGCCCTGTAAATATCCAGGAATATCAACAACAACAAACGCTGAAGTATTAATTCATAAACTTCATTGAAGAGATATCTCTGCGGCAGTTATGTAATCTCCAAAATCTTAGAGATCATTTAATTCTGACCGTAAATCGGATGAGTGAACGGAGATGGTAGAGTAGAAACTTTGATCGAAAATGGTGTACGATTTACAAGCTAGAATTGTTTTACCAACAGCATCAACAGGACCGTAGCATCATCAACACAGTCAGTGCCGTCAGTATCGTCAGAATCAACAACACCTGTAACATCACAAACTCTGTCAATTCAAGAATCATTGTGGACATCATTACAAATCAACAACAAATATATTGTATCAACGAGTTATTAAGTATTAACTCATTTCCAATCGAAAGATTTATATGTATATTTTATATGTATAAATTTTAAACCATAATAAATCTTCCCGTACTAAGCTATTATGTGTGAATCTTAACTACTCAGTTAATTCATATTACAAATATGCAATGATGTACGTCCTTCGTCCGCAACTTAACCATCGTTAATTACAATCTCTGTCTCAATTCAATAAAAATCCAATTCATAATAAATCAAGTGTATTATTCGAATAAATGTTTGATTTTACACTTTCATCATCGATGTACTCGAAACTTTTCAAATAACATCATTCGTACCTTGCGAAGTTCACAAGAATTTCACGAAAACCAACAAATAACAAAGTAATGATTCATAATTTCAATATTATTGAAGAAATACTTATGCAATTTATAAAGTTTTAGGGATTACTCAATTCTAGTTCCAACCATAAAACAAATGAGTTTAATTTAATATTAACTCATTAAATCTATATTACATCTAAAGAAAATATACACATATATTTTCATAATGACTGTAATAAACTTCTTTTGTACAAAATATTAATTGTGAAATTTTTTTTAACGGGTAGGTAATACCCGAGAGATATATAAATTCACAATTAATATATTACATTTTTCGAAACTGATTCAGCAATCATCAACTATACTCCCTACTTTCACAACAATATCCATTCTTTCATATAAATCAAAACAATCATACTCATTCAAATTCAATTACATATTCTGATTTTGAAATCGCATAATTCAATTCGAAATATAACCAGTATCATCACTCTTAGATTCCTATATCTTTCAAAGCTATACATTGACATCAAAACTGTGTTAGAACATCATATGTATTAACGATTACAATATGTGCTCAAACCTTTCGAAATTCCTGAAGACACTTCAACTAAGGAACAATCGAGATGATGATCCAACCACATGTTACCCACAGTTATACACCTGAAAAACTCTCAAAACCCAAGTCATAGTTCGACACGTATCCGTGTTAGACCCTTTGGCATTTACTAGCTAAAATAACTTTTCAATTCCGTTTTAAAATAGACAGTTTTGTCACAGCTCCAGCAAGTCAACTTCGACTTCTCAATCAAAACAGTCTTATTATAACCTCGATAGATATGTTGCCCTTTCGCCAACGTTACCGGGGAATCATTTATATTCACCACATTAGCAATAAACTTACCAACAACTTCACTGATCTTTGACTTTCCAAAAAAAAAAAAATCATTATAATTATCGAAACCCTATCATATACTCATTCGTACCTTATAACAAGAATTGCCATACCAATTATTGAGAATCAGCAATCAGTATTTTGAAACCTCGCAGCATGTCTACATCAACAATTACGCATACACACAACGTCTACCTCCAAGACTTACATTCTTTTAATGAGAAATTTCTGAAAAACATCCTAAACTGCGAACCAGTTCTCAAAATTTTGAAAAATGCTGATGAAGCAGCAAAAACTGTAAACGACCTTAACAGTAAAAAGTTGGATGATAAAGGATAGTATATTGGCAAAGCTCAGAAAAAGAGAATCTTTGAAACTGAAAAACGGATTGAGTAAAGTATGAAGGAGGCTGTGGATAAATCACAAAGGCTGAACCTGCCTTCAAAGAATACAAATGATTCAGTACTTGCTGAAGTCATTAACGAATACCTTGCTCCTAACACTAAACCCCTGCGGACAATATCCTTCATCATCCTCTGATATTAGACATTCTAAGATATCATTGTATCTTTCATTATAAATATCATCCATACTTCTGAAGATATTTTTATAATTATTCTTATCTGAAATCATTTACCTCTTCGCGCTATCCGTATTATATCATAAAAGAAACTATTTTAGTTTCTAAATTCTGAAACATTCGAGTTTAAAATAGGAATATTCTTGAAGAAGTGTTGGGAGCTGAAGCATGAGTTAGTATAATATAATGACACTTGATCAACGTGATTATATTACAGTAATTCATGCTGAGTTTCGAAATGGAATATGATGATTCACAGATCATAACGTCATCATGTGCTATGTTACACGACTCTTGTATTCTCTTTGATCTCTAAATATCAAGAAAATATTTCTTGATGATTCGGCCTTTTCCGAGATATTCTGGTAATTTGACAAGTCAAGATCGTGCCATTACAATTTCCTTCCTAGAACATTAACAATGTTCATTCCGAAATTTATATCTGCAAATTTTGGACCATTACAAGAGGTGCTTAATCGCAAGAAGAAGAAACGAAAGGACAAAGCTCCGAACTAGAAATGGGAGTATAAAGCATAGCAAATAGAAGAGAGCATTAACTGTGGATGACAATGATTATAGAAGAAGCAAGGACTTTGAAATATAAGGGAAGATATAAAACCCAACAACAACCCAGAAATCACAAACCGTATATATCAATGCATATAGCAATATAAAGACACGGGAGAACTAAAAACACTATAAAACCAAGAGTATAGTAGAAGTAAATAGATTCTTCCGGAGGCAGATGAAAAAGAAGAGCGACAGATATGAAAGTGAGGAGTATATCAAGAATCAGCACTGGATGAAGCATATTGACAAATACTTTAAAATATGAGTTGAGAAGGTGTGAGTTGTAAGAAAACAAATGAGGTGGATTTATAGTGAAATATCCGACAGAGAAATCAAAATGGATTATCGCATTAATTTGAAGAGGATCATAATTTCCTTAATCGCCGAATAATCAAATCCAATATAAATTACAAAGATTTTCTTTTCGGAGATCAATCGTGAGGACGTCAAAAGATACGACGAATCACTATTATCTTATTTCATTCATTTACGATAACTTCACTCACACGCTTCGAGTAATCGAATTATTTTATCCACTCTTCTTGAACATGATAAAACTCTATAATAGTTATAATAACATTCTCATTGTTAGTCATGACGACCTCTATCAAATTTCGGGGACGAAATTTCTTTAACGGGTAGGTACTGTGACGACCCGGAAATTTCCGACCAAATTTAAACTTTAATCTTTATATTATTCCGACACGATAAGCAAAGTTTGTTAAGTTAAATCTCAAGAATTTTAAACTGTGTTCATACATTCATTATAACCTCGACCAAATTCCGACGATTCACGAACCGTTATATATAAATAGATATGTATATGTATATATATATTATAACTTGAGAATATTAATAAAGTATTAAACGTATAATACTTTACACGAACGTATTTGTTTCAATATGATTTTCGACGAAATTAAAAAAATATATATTAAATGATTGAATTATCAGAAACATTGAATTATGATTACAAGTCTCTGTTGAGAGGTCCACTATGATTTAAGAAAATCTATTCCTCTTAACGATATTCAGAATAATTTGTAAAGCTATTTATAAATAAAAACAAAAAGTGTCATTTATGAAAGTTAGACAAAAGTTAGTGGAGAATTGGTTTCCATAATATTCTATTAATGTATTTTCAAACGTACAAAGACGTTTTCAGTTTAAAAAGAACTTTATTATTAAAACGTATAAAACTTTTATAAATATCTAGAATCACTTTTGACAACTCATTACTTAACCAGTATAATAAATATAACGATATTTATATTTTATTTCATTAAATATATATAACGATTTAAATTAATATTATATATATTTATACGCGTATTATACATACATAGTTTTTATACTTTTACTATACTTTAACTTTACCTTTACTTTACTTTTACTTTACTTTAACTTTAATAATTCACTTTAATAATTCATACTTTAATAATTCACTTTAATAATTCATACTTTAATAATTTACTTTAATAATTCATACTTTAATAATTCACTTTAATAATTCATACTTTAATAATTCACTTTAATAATTCATACTTTAATAATTCACTTTAATAATTCATACTTTAATAATTCACTTTAATAATTCATACTTTAATAATTCACTTTAATAATTCAAAAATCTATTATAAATAGAATTCAATAGGTTTCATTATTTCATAGAAACTTGAAAATATATTTCTCTAAACTCTCTCAATCGATTTATATATATATATATATATATTTGCTCTGTATTATTTCAAGATATTATTAGTATACATAAAATATTACGACGGAGTACTGTCCAAGTGATTTCAAAATAGTTTTTTTGAATGAGTCGAAGCTAAGGAAATTATGGGTTATAGCTATGGAGGTGATGGGTATGGTTCATGGGTATGCTCGTGAGGTCAATCTAGTGTTTATCATCTCCGTTGCGTCTACGTAATTTCCTGCAATATTGAATCTCAATATTGATACGTTCGTGAATCCGAGGCCAACCTTGCACTTGTTAAATGACGTTATATGTATTTTTACTACAAAATACAGTATTGTGAGTTTCATTTGCTCCCTTTTATATATATTTTTGGGACTGAGAATACATGCGCTGTTTTTATAAATATTTTACGAAATAGGCACAAGTACTAAAACTAATTCTACGTGGGTTTAAACCAGAAATATACCCTTAGCTTGGTAACATTAAACTACTTGTCTATGTACGGTAGGCGCGAATCCTAAAGATAGATCTATTGGGCCTGACAAACCCCATCCTGACTATGGGATGCTTTAGTACTTCGAGGTTATTTTAAACACACCTGATCTGGTGTACTTCAGAGGGTAAAACATGAACGTTAAGGCTTGTTACCGAGTGCCTACAACTTTTAGAATACTTTTATACACTTGCGAGTGTACATAGATTTATAAACGGAAATCTTGTGGTCTATTAATATATTGAAATGATTGTTATGATAAACCTATGAACTCACCAACCTTTTGGTTGACACTTTAAAGCATGTTTATTCTCAGGTATTAAAGAAATCTTCCGCTGTACATTACCTCATTTTAAGGATATTACTTGGAGTCATTCATGGCATATTTTGAAAGACGTTGCATTCGAGTCATTGAGTTCATCAAGATTATTATTATGCCAATTATAGTTGGATGTATTATGAAATGGTGTGTATGCCGTCAACTTTCGTTGTAAAGAAAGTTTTTCTTTTAAAAACGAATGCAATGTTTGTAAAATGTATCATATAGAGGTCAAATACCTCGCGATGTAATCAACTATTGTGAATCGTTTATAATGTATATGAACGGGTCCTTTCAATAAGTTTGCCTTCAAAGAATCCAAATGATTCTATGCCTGCTGAAATCGTTAGCAAACATCTTATTTCTTATTCTAAACCTTCACAAACAAATCTTCTTCATCATCCATTGATATTAGAAATTCTAAGATATTCTCGTATGTTCTATTATAAATATCCTCCATATTTCTGGCGATATTTTCACAACTATTCTTATCTGAGATCATTTATCTCTCCGTAATATCTGCAACATAAAAGAAACTGTGTTAGTTTCTAAATTCTGAAACCTTCGAGTTTAAAATATGAATGTTTTGAAGTAGTGTTGGGAACTGAAGCATGGATTAGTATAATATAATGACACTTGATCAACGTCATTGTATTACAGTAAGTCATACTGAGTTTCTAATGAAGCATGATGATTCACAGTACCGTCATCATGTGCCATTTACACGACTCTTACATTCTATCTAATCTCTAAACATATCAAGAGAATATTTTTCTGGATGACTCGGTCTTCTCCAGGGTATTCTGGTAATTTAACAAATCAAAATCATTCTATTACCATTTTCTTCTTAGAGCATTAGCTATGTTCATTCTGAATTTCATATCTACGAATTTCGGACCATTACTCGCATGACTCGAAGTCGGGAAGAGAAAATGAAAGCATGAAGCTCCGAAAAATAATGAAGAATATAAACTCCGATAATAACCCCGAAATTACAAACCGTGTATATCGATGCAGATAGCAATATAGAGACACGGGAGAATTAGAAACACTATAAACACAAGAGTATAGTAGAAGTAAATAGATTCTTCTGGTGGTAGATGAAAAAGAAGAATGACAGATATAAAAGTTAGGAGTATATCAAGAATCAGGACTGGATGGAGCATATTGATGAATGCTTTAAAGTAAGAATCAAGGGAGAAAGAATAGAAGGTGTGAGTCGTGGAAAATAAGGAAACGAAGAGGTGAATTTATAGTGAAATATCCGACAGAGCAATCGAAACAGATTATTGCATATAATCAAAGAAGATCCTGATTTCCTTAATCACCAAAGAGCCAAATCTTATTACGTAAGATTCTCTTTAAATCCCTTAAATCCTGGAAATCAATCATAACTACGTCATCGGTTAAGACGAATATATTTTACTCATCTCACTCTTTTACGATAGTCTCATTTATATTCTTCGCATAATCGAATCGTTTTATCTACATTACTCAATGATGATAAAACTCCATTATCACCTTACATTTGTCATGAAAACCTTCTTATTGTTATCCATAACAACCTCTATCAAATTTCGGGGACGAAATTTCTTTAACGGGTAGGTACTGTTGTAATAACCAGACTTTTTCCGTTAAATACTTAACAACCATTTATTAAATTCAATGATTTTTCCATGCCATATTTTTTTTTCTATATTAAAGAACATACTACTTTTGATATGTGTTAATTTATCACTAGAAAATTTTGAAAATTAGTAATAATAAAGTTAATAATTGAATCTAATAACTTATGAAAGATATATAAATACTTTATAAACAAATATATAAAATGATAAATAAAAATATATAATAAATGGTTAAATTGAATTTCGACATCACTAGATTCGTATCTATTTCTAGTCACTATTTAGATCCAAGTTATAAGAAATTTTGTTTACTACTTTTTAGTATTTTTTTTATATATAAAACACTACGGTTAGTGAAACCAAGAAAAATACATTTTCAGACAACGAAAAGCATGAATACTTATTTTAAATAATATTTTATATAATAATTAAGTTTTAAAAAAAATTGAATTATTTAATTGGGATATTTTTAAATTAAACCCGAGAAAATTAGTTTAAACATTCATGTTTCAATAAAGGACAAATATTTATTTAATGTAAAATATTATAAATAGGTATTTTATGAAAAACACAAACCAGGTATGACGTCAAGAGTTTAAAAGGTTTCAAACAATATGGATATATATAATTTTTTTATAAATATAAAATTAACCAGTCATTAAATCATATTAAGATAAAATACATTGGATCTTAGCTAAAGGATAAAAATTTAATTATAACATGTGACTTTACAGTAATACCCATGTTTACCAAATTATTACACCCGTGATATATTCATACCCGTGACTACACTGTATTATCCGTGATGACTATTATTAAGATAGATATATCCGGTGACTATACAGTTAACACCCGTGTTTTATAGCTGCGATATATATATATATATATATATATATATATATATATATATATATATATATATATATATATATATATATATATATATATATATATATATATTAATCTATAACCCTAATTTATTCATACCCGTTCATTTTTCTTCTTCTCCTCAAGAACACCCACATTCTTCTTCACTTCTAACCTCAAATTCTCCTTCAATATTTGCTTGATCACAAAATCGTTTACATATTCGGATTCCTCTCGAAGAGCTCTACTCATCCATACCAACAATTTCTTGATTTGAGTAAGTTTTAAAAACTCCAATTTTCTAGTTTTCATATTTTTGTTACATATTAGGGTAGATATAGTGTCTAGTGCTCAAGTCCTTGTATGTATGCATGATATTGTTCGTGAATTTGATCATTTGTTGACTTGTTGATGAATCACGAATTTGAATGGTATGTTACTGATATGAACATGATATTTTCAGTTTATCAAATACTTATAAATGAAATCCTTGTGAAAAACTATTAGTTTTAGGATCAAGAATCACTTGATTTCGTTTAGAATTGCTTCCGGTATGATTAATTGAAGTTTAACATGATATTACATGAAATCCGAATTGTTTTGCCATGTTTCTAGAATTTTGACTTTGTTATCTGTAAATATAAGTATGTAGATGGATTACTATTGAAAAACTATTAATTTTAGGCTCAAGAATCAATTGATTTCGTTATCGTCTGCTCCCGATATGTTAAATTGAAGTTTTCATGTGATCTTGCTATGAATCCGAATATTCTGAGATGAATGCTTTATGATTGAGTTTGTGAAATGATGTTAGATGTATAGATAATTGAAAAACACCCAAGATAGACTTAAGATTCATGTTAATCGGATATGTAAAGCCCTCGTTATGGTTAATTAAAGGTTTGTGATTTTGTTGCTTAAAAATTTATAAAAATTCGTAATTGAAACTGTGAATCTGGGAAGGTATGCTATATATTCAGGTCCGGAGAGGTATATAGTTGTATTGCTTGCGGAAAAAAAAAACATTTGGTTTTCATTTAGATATTGTCCAATTCCAATAAAAGAGTCAAAATCTATGGCCAAATCAAAGTTAGAATTTTATATTACTTAAAACCGGACAGAACAGTTTCATTGGGATGCGTGCGACCTGATCTCCGAATTCTGGGTTCACGGTTGCGTGCGTATCGAAAAATTAATAAGTTTAGACTCCAGAAACGCGTCATTTGGATACTTTTTGGATTTGATATGATTTTTCAAAGTTTATACATGAGTACCGAAACGATTCAGCATTACAGCCTCGTACGTTTTCAGTCACTGCGAGCTTTCTATTTAGGGTTAGAGGTTGTTCTTTGGATATGTTATAGTTGACTAAATTCCGGAGATTTTGGCGCGTATTTCAAGTCAAACGGACCTGTACTTATTTTTATAAAAATTCTGAAAGTTGACTACATTATTTAAGCTAAATAATATGTGCAATTGACTTTGTTTGACCAAATGGGTTTAATGGGTCAAAATGGATAACGGTCAGTGTAGAAAAGTCTCAAACGTCGATTTAAGTAAGTTTAAAGGTTGTGGTGTTTAAAAAAAATAAGTTGTGGCATGATTTGGTCAAAATAGGTGTTTATGACCCATTTGGGTCATACGAGTCTACTTTGACCCATATGCGAAATTTTGAGAACCAAAGGTATGTAACACATCCCGTATATTGATTTAAGTATGTTCGCAAGTTTTGGTGCTTTAAAAATGAGTTTGGGTCAAATTTGGTTTAAAGAAAGTTTTATGACTCATTCGGGTCAAACGTGCATAAATTGACCCATATGCATAACTTTGGAAAACGAAAGTCAGAAACACATCTAAAATGTCATTTTTGAGCTGTGATAAAAATTTGGTTAAGTCAGGTCAGCCGGATTCAAATTTGGATCGTCAACCGAAAATTTTAGTATTTTAACAAAATTGTCAAAATGACTCTCGGACCTATTTTGAGGACTCGCAAGTTGAACTCAGTTAAGTTTAGATAAAAACTATTATTTGGTATTGAAAGTATTTGCGACAAGCTTTAAAACGATATATTATTTGTATAATTTTGTTGAGTCTAAACAGGTATAAAACAAGCGAGAAAATGGGCAATCGTTGCTGATTTTGAACACTTAACAAAAATTTTATCAGCATTTTATGTTTCGGGAGACTGTTTTCGCGAAGTCATAACTTTAAAACCGTAACTCGGTTTTTGTCAAATAAACTGTCTATAGAAAGGTGGGATGACATACTTTCCAATGGTCATGACCTAAGGTATTATATCAAATTTGGTGGGACCCGGAATCAGCTACAAAATACTAAAAAGATACATATATGTAAATAATATAAATTTTTCTAAGTAAAAATGAATAACTTAGGTTTGACCTATGTTTGACTACTTGACCAACTTGTGTAATTTTATGACGTTGTTGACTTGTGTTAATCATGTTGACTGGGTTTGACTTGCGTTTGACTTACATTTGACTTACTTTGACTTGCGTTGACTTTTGTTGACTTTTGCTAAATTTTGCTAAATTTATGAGTCGGACTTGGGCAATAGGACTATACGAACCCTATGACCTGACCTAGCTTGTTATACATTTATTAACCAACATATATTCTTTAGGATGAGGTCTACGATTACTTGCATTCCGAGTATTGGTTAAATCTACGTGAATTGTTTATTGGGCTACAAAGGTGAGTTTCATTTGCCTTTTTACCCTTTATATTTTTGGGCTGAGAATACATGCGCTGCTTTTATAACTGTTTTACGAAATAGACACAAGTACGTGAAATTACATTCTATGGTTGGATTATTAAACCGAATATGCCCTTTTTATTAAGTCTGGTAATCTAAGAAATTAGGGAACAGACACCCTAATTGACACGAACTCTAAAGATAGATCTATCGGGCTCAACAAGCCCCATCCAAAGTACCGGATGCTTTAGTACTTCGAAATTTATATCATGTCCGAAGGAGGATCCCGGAATGATGGGGATATTCTTATATGCATATTGTGAATGTCGGTTACCAGGTGTTCAATCTATATGAATGATATTTTGTCTCTATGCATGGGACGTATGTTTATGAGAAATGGAAATATGAAATCTTGTGGTCTATTAAAATTATGAAATGATTATTTATGTTAAACTAATGAACTCACCAACATTTTGGTTGACACTTTAAAGCATGTTTTTTCTCAGGTATGAAAGAAGTCTTCCGCTGTGAAATTGCTCATTTTAAAGATATTACTTGGAGTCATTCATGATATATTTCAAAAGACGTTGCATTCGAGTCGTTGAGTTCATCAAGATTAATATTAAGTCATTTATAGTTTAGATATATTATGAAATGGTATGCATGCCGTCAACTTTCGATGTAATGAAAGATTGTCTTTTCAAAAACGAATGCAATGTTTGTAAAATGTATCATATAGAGGTCAAGTACCTCGCGATGTAATCAACTGTTGTGAATCGTTTATAATCGATATGGACTTCGTCTGGATGGATTAGGACGGGTCTTCACAGTTGGTATCAGAGCGGTGGTCTTAGCGAACCAAGTCTGCATTAGTGTGTCTAACTGATAAGTCGATAGGATGCATTAGTGAGTCTGGACTTCGACCGTGTCTGCATGTCAAAAGTTTTGCTTATCATTTCTAATCGGAAATCATCTGCTTATCATCCTTAGGAAATTACCTGCTTATCATTCTTAGTCTAGACATGTCATACTGCCTTGACTTGCATAGACAGTGTATAGATAAATTCATATCTTAGCATATCTGATTATTCATATCTTAGTGTATCTGATTATTCATATCTTAGCGTATCTGTTACTGTAGACCTTGCCTGTCAACTTCCGTAGATTCCTCCGTAACTTATGGGATTTTAGTATGATATATGCATATGTAAATAATGTATTGCAGGGTACTAATCTATATCCTATAGTCTATTTCTTATCGAAAATCCTTCATTTGATCGTACGATATGAATCCCTCAACTAGTTCGAGTCCCTCAGATTCCGATAGCTATTCCGATAGTTATTCCGACAGCTATTCCGACATGGATATTCACCTAAGCTCCGAGAGCGGTGTCACCAGAATGAATCAATCAATCAACCATCCCCAATTCACCTGATGGATTTGTAATCGACTTAATCAATGGAGACGCGAATAAGGCAATCCCTTCCACCAACCGAATTCACCTTTTGACAATGAACCTGAAGCGTTTACCGACGAACCTGTTCGAGACACTATTTTCTCTCTCATTTCCAGAGTATCTCATCACGATCATATACTATCTCAGAATCTAAATCTCATTCATCCGCTCGTCCGAACCGACAATCATCAAGGTATAATAGAAGAAGTCAACGAGCTTCACGCCCGAGTTGTAGCCTTGTAAAATATGGTGCAAAACATACCAGCTTCAGCAACATCACCGGCACCAACAGTACCATCAGTAACAACACCCGTACCATCAACAACACACGCTTTAACATCTCATTCTGTACCTCGATTATAATCATCATACTATATATCGTTCTACATCAATTATCTTCATTCGACATGGCGATTATGTAATCTCTAATGTTTTAGAGATTTTATATTCTTGTTCAAACGGTAAATCAAATGAGATTAACATTATATTAACTCATTAAATCCATGATTACATCTGAAGAGAATATATATGTAAATATATTTTCATAAAGATTGTAATTAAAAAAATTCTTTCGTACAAACTGTTAATGGTGAAAATATTTTAACGGGTAGGTAGTACCCGAGGAATATTTAGATTTCACATTAATTAGTTAAACTGTACATTCTTCGAATCTGATTCAACAGTCATTTACTATCCTACTTACAACCACCGTTATACGTATCCGTTCACCGCAAAATAACCCTTTTCATTCAATTTCATATTTGGATTTTGACCTATCAGAATCCCACAAGTGGCATAATGAAGAAATAATGGACACAATAAAAATTGATTAGAAACAGACTAATTAACAATATAAAAAAAAAAAAATTTTAAGAATCCACGCTAACTGTTTCCAGCTAACTGTTCCTAGCTAACTGTTAATTCCGTATTACATTTTATTTATCGCAATTTAATTATCGCAATTTACATTCTCGCAATTTTATTTACCGTCATTTAATTTCTGTTATTTACTTTACGCACTTTATTTATCGTTATTTAATTTCTGTTATTTATTTTACGCACTTTAAATATCGGGACACGTATACAAGGTTTTGACATATCATATCGACGCATTTATATATATTATTTGGAATAACCATAGACACTCTATATGCAGTAATGAACGAGTTCTCTATACAGGGTTGAGGTTGATTCTACAATAATATATATAATTTGAGTTGTGATCGAGTCTGAGACGTATACGGGTCACGACACGTATTAATTAATTCGAAAATTATATATATTGCTAACTGTGGACTATCAATTGAGGACCACCAACATTGGACAATTAAAATGAATTAAAATATTGATTATAACATATGAAACTAAACAATTCTTCAAGTTTGCCACTTGATTTTATCTTAACCTCATTTGTATCTTGACAATTACAATCTGCGTTCAAACCTTTCACGAATCTTGGAAACACCTAAATCTAGAGGATGAACCAACCGCATTTCATCTACGGAAAGAAAGATTATGCATATAGTTATGCACATGAAAAACTCTCAGAGAATGAATAAACGTTTAACACATAGTTGTGCTAATTCCTTTAGTGTTATTATTACCCAAAGTAACTTGGTAATTCCTTTCAAAGTAGCAAATTTTGTCACAGCTCCAGCAAATGAACTTCGACTTTTCGTTCGAAACAACCTTATTATCACCTTGATTTATATGTATGCTCTTTTATTGTTACCGGGGAACCTTTTATATTCCACCATATTACCGTCAGCGTTTAATCATCTAAAAACACAATTCTCTTGAAATCACCTCAGATCGATAACCAATGATTCAGATATGGTAGCAGTAAATGTAGAGGAATCGGCAATCAGTACTTTGAAAACTCACAGCATATCTACATCAACAGTTATATGTATAACATTTATCTCTTAGAATAATGATCTTCCATTCTGAAATTCTGAAAATCACCCAGTATGCGAACTAATACTCTGAACTTTTAAAAGTTGAATGAAGCAACAAAAACTGTAAACGACCTTAATCATCGAAAGTTTGATGATAAAGAATAGAATGTTGGAAAAGCTCAAAAAAAGTTGGAACTGGAAAACGGATTGAGCTAACCACGAAGGAGACCAAGGACAAATACAATGACCATACCCTATATTCAAAGAATCCAGGTAATTATGGATCTGTTGAAATCTTTAGAGAATATCTTGCTCCGAAGTCATGTTAAAATCTTGCGGAAAAATTGTTCCTTATCAACCAGCGAACTTATAAATTCCAAAATATCATCATCAATATCTTCGATATTTCTGAGGATATTTTTATAAATATTCTCGTCCGAAATTATATACCTCTTCGTGCTTCCTGTGTATCATTATAATGGAAACATTCAATAGAAAATTTAGTACCGAAAAGTAGATTATGCGAAACTATGAAGAAAGCCGTGGACAAATCACAAAGAATAAGTTTGACTTCAAAGAATCAAAATGATTCAATGTCTGCTAAGGTCTTTAGTGAAAATCTTGCTCATTACTCTAAAACCTTGCAGACAATAGTTTCTATCATCCTCTGATCTTAGATATTCCGAGATATTATCGTATCTTTCATTATAAATATCCTCCATATTTCTGGAGATATTTTTTTATAACTTTTCTTATCTGAAATCATTAATCTTTTCGTGCTATCAGTATTACATCATATAGAAACTGTTAGTTTCTATATTCTGTAAACTTTCGAACTTAAAATATGAATGTTATTGAAGTAATGTTGGGAACTAATGCATGAGTTAGTATAATATAATGACACTTGATCTACGTGGTTATATTACGGTAAGTCATGCAGAAGTTCTAATGGAACGTGATGGTGGCAATGCTTGATCAACCTTATCTTCACCACGTACCATGTTACATGACTCTGTTTTCTGCGCTGATATCTGAATATACCAAGACTCTATATGTGACATCATTTGAGTCACGTGTGGTTTCCTTCTCATCTTTTTTATATCATACTTGCACTCCGAACCATTTATTCAAAGGTATTCGTTATCAAAGAAATACGATCTCGTTTTGCCCAACTTTCATACTTAACTACAAGATGCTCGGTCTTACTATGTCAAGACGAACATTCCTATCCTCACTTGTTTCCTAAACGCAGTTTAATCGCACCAACCAAAATTTCGGGACGAAATTTTCTTTAACGGGTAGGTAATGTAATAACCCGACTTTTTTCGTTAAATACTTAACAACCATTTATTAAATTCAATGATTTTTCCATGCCATATTTTTTTTTCTATATTAAAGAACAGACTACTTTTGATATGTGTTAATTTATCACTAGAAAATTTTGAAAATTAGTAATAATAAAGTTAATAATTGAAACTAATAACTTATGAAAGATATATAAATACTTTATAAATAAATATATAAAATGATAAATAAAAATATATAATAAATGGTTAAATTGAATTTCGACATCACTAGATTTCTAGTCACTATTTAGATCCAAGTTGTAAGAAATTTTGTTTACTACTTTTTAGTATTTTTTTTTATATATAAAACACTACAGTTAGTGAAACCAAGAAAAATACATTTTCAGACAACGAAAAGAATGAATACTTATTTTAAATAATATTTTATATAATAATTAAGTTTTAAAAAAATTGAATTATTTAATTGGGATATTTTTAAATTAAACCCGAGAAAATTAGTTTAAACATTCATGTTTCAATAAAGGACAAATATTTATTTAATGTAAAATATTATAAATAGGTATTTTATGAAAAACACAAACCAGGTATGACGTCAAGAGTTTAAAAGGTTTCAAACAATATGGATATATATAATTTTTTTATAAATATAAAATTAACCAGTCATTAAATCATATTAAGATAAAATACATTGGATCTTAGCTAAAGGATAAAAATTTAATTATAACATGTGACTTTACAGTAATACCCATGTTTACCAAATTATTACACCCGTGATATATTCATACCCGTGACTACACTGTATTATCCGTGATGACTATTATTAAGATAGATATATCCGGTGACTATACAGTTAACACCCGTGTTTTATAGCTGTGATATATATATATATATATATATATATATATATATATATATATATATATATATATATATATATATATATATATATATATATATATATATATATATATATATTAATCTATAACCCTAATTTATTCATACCCGTTCATTTTTCTTCTTCTCCTCAAGAACACCCACATTCTTCTTCACTTCTAACCTCAAATTCTCCTTCAATATTTGCTTGATCACAAAATCGTTTACATATTCGGATTCCTCTCGAAGAGCTCTACTCATCCATACCAACAATTTCTTGATTTGAGTAAGTTTTAAAAACTCCAATTTTCTAGTTTTCATATTTTTGTTACATATTAGGGTAGATATAGTGTCTAGTGCTCAAGTCCTTGTATGTATGCATGATATTGTTCGTGAATTTGATCATTTGTTGACTTGTTGATGAATCACGAATTTGAATGGTATGTTACTGATATGAACATGATATTTTCAGTTTATCAAATACTTATAAATGAAATCCTTGTGAAAAACTATTAATTTTAGGATCAAGAATCACTTGATTTCGTTTAGAATTGCTTCCGGTATGATTAATTGAAGTTTAACATGATATTACATGAAATCCGAATTGTTTTGCCATGTTTCTGGAATTTTGACTTTGTTATCTGTAAATATAAGAATGTAGATGGATTACTATTGAAAAACTATTAATTTTAGGCTCAAGAATCAATTGATTTCGTTATCGTCTGCTCCCGATATGTTAAATTGAAGTTTTCATGTGATCTTGCTATGAATCCGAATTTTCCGAGATGAATGCTTTATGATTGAGTTTGTGAACTGATGTTAGATGTATAGATAATTGAAAAACACCCAAGATAGACTTAAGATTCATGTTAATCGGATAAGTAAAGCCCTCGTTATGGTTAATTAAAGGTTTGTGATTTTGTTGCTTAAAAATTTATTTCGGTTTAAAAATTCGTAATTGAAACTGTGAATCTGAGAAGGTATGCTATATATTCAGGTTCGGAGAGGTATATAGTTGTATTGCTTGCGAAAAAAAAAAAACATTTGGTTTTCATTTAGATATTGTCCAATTCCAATAAAAGAGTCAAAATCTATGGCCAAATCAAAGTTAGAATTTTATATTATTTAAAACCGGACAGAACAGTTTCATTGGGATGCGTGCGACCTGATCTCCAAATTCTGGGTTCACGGTTGCGTGCGTATCGAAAAATTAATAACTTTAGACTCCAGAAACGCGTCATTTGGATACTTTTTGGATTTGATATGATTTTTCAAAGTTTATACATGAGTACCGAAACGATTCAGCATTACAGCCTGGTACATTTTCAGTCACTGCGAGCTTTCTGTTTAGGGTTAGAGGTTGTGCTTTGGATATGTTATAATCGACTAAATTCCGGAGATTTTGGCGCATATTTCAAGTTAAACGGACCTGTACTTATTTTTATAAAAATTCTGGAAGTTGACTACATTATTTAAGCTAAATAATATGTGCAATTGACTTTGTTTGACCAAATGGGTTTAATGGGTCAAAATGGATAACGGTTAGTGTAGAAAAGTCCCAAACGTCGATTTAAGTAAGTTTAAAGGTTGTGGTGTTTAAAAAAAATAAGTTGTGGCATGATTTGGTCAAAATGGGTGTTTATGACCCATTTGGGTCATACGAGTCTACTTTGACCCATATGCGAAATTTTGAGAACCAAAGGTATGTAACACATCCCGTATATTGATTTAAGTATGTTTGCAAGTTTTGGTGCTTTAAAAATGAGTTTGGGTCAAATTTGATTTAAAGAAAGTTTTATGACTCATTCGGGTCAAACGTGCATAAATTGACCCATATGCATAACTTTGGAAAACGAAAGTCAGCAACACATCTAAAATGTCATTTTTGTGCTGTGATAAAAATTTGGTTAAGTCAGGTCAGCCGGATTCAAATTTGGATCGTCAACCGAAAATTTTAGTATTTTAACAAAATTGTCAAAATGACTCTCGGACCTACTTTGAGGACTCGTAAGTAGAACTCAATTAAGTTTAGATAAAAACTATTATTTGGTATTGAAAGTATTTGCGACAAGCTTTAAAACGATATATTATTTGTATAATTTTGTTGAGTCTAAACAGGTATAAAACAAGCCAGAAAATCAGCATTTTATGTTTCGGGAGACTGTTTTCGCGAGGTCATAACTTTAAAACCGTAACTCCATTTTTGTCAAATAAACTGTCTATAGAAAGGTGGGATGACATACTTTCCAATGGTCATGACCTAAGGTATTATATCAAATTTGGTGGGACCCGGAATCAGCTACAAAATACTAAAAAGATACATATATGAAAATAATATAAATTTTTCTAAGTAAAAATGAATAACTTAAGTTTGACCTATGTTTGACTACTTGACCAACTTGTGTAATTTTATGCGGTTGTTGACTTGTGTTAATCATGTTGACTGGGTTTGACTTGCGTTTGACTTACATTTGACTTACTTTGACTTGCGTTGACTTTTGTTGACTTTTGCTAAATTTTGCTAAATTTATGAGTCGAACTTGGGCAATAGGACTATACGAACCCTATGACCTGACCTAGCTTGTTAGACATTTATTAACCAACATATATTCTTTAGGATGAGGTCTACGGTTACTTGCATTCCGAGTATTGGTTAACTCTACGTGAATTGTTTATTGGGCTACAAAGGTGAGTTTCATTTGCCTTTTTACCCTTTATATTTTTGGGCTGAGAATACATGCGCTGCTTTTATAACTGTTTTACGAAATAGACACAAGTACGTGAAACTACATTCTATGGTTGGATTATTAAACCGAATATGCCCCTTTTTATTAAGTCTGGTAATCTAAGAATTAGGGAACAGACACCCTAATTGACGCGAACTCTAAAGATAGATCTATCGGGCTCAACAAGCCCCATCCAAAGTACCGGATGCTTTAGTACTTCGAAATTTATATCATGTCCGAAGGAGGATCCCGAAATGATGGGGATATTCTTATATGCATATTGTGAATGTCGGTTACCAGGTGTTCAATCCATATGAATGATATTTTGTCTCTATGCATGGGACGTATGTTTATGAGAAATGGAAATATGAAATCTTGTGGTCTATTAAAATTATGAAATGATTATTTATGTTAAACTAATGAACTCACCAACCTTTTGGTTGACACTTTAAAGCATGTTTTTTCTCAGGTATGAAAGAAGTCTTCCGCTGTGAAATTGCTCATTTTAAAGATATTACTTGGAGTCATTCATGATATATTTCAAAAGACGTTGCATTCGAGTCGTTGAGTTCATCAAGATTAATATTAAGTCATTTATAGTTTAGATATATTATGAAATGGTATGCATGCCGTCAACTTTCGATGTAATGAAAGATTGTCTTTTCAAAAACGAATGCAATGTTTGTAAAACGTATCATATAGAGGTCAAGTACCTCGCGATGTAATCAACTGTTGTGAATCGTTTATAATCGATATGGACTTCGTCTGGATGGATTAGGACGGGTCTTCACAACTGTAATGATCCGGAATTTTCCGACCAAATTATACTTATGAGATTAATATTTACATAAATTAAACCATACCAACATGATAAGCAATCCAAATTATTGAGACTTATGTTTTTGAAAAGAGTTTTACACAACGTTTGACCGTCCAATATGACCGATGATATCACGAACTATATAACATATGATAATTATACGTTTGTGTATATATATGTATTTATATATATTTAACATGATCTAAGGATGGTTTAACATCTCATTGTGTACTAATGAAAATGAGTTATAAGTATATTTTGAAACTACTAACTTAAGTTTTCAAAACGATAACTATACGTAACATTCTTTGATATATATACTTATAATCTATAATGCTTATACATGTATCGTATATATAATGTATTTAATCACTTTTTAAGGACTTAAATAAATAAAAAAATATAAGTATATTCACAAAAGATAGCTATATTTGAATTCTCGCTCCGTTTCCTCAAGATTTCTATACGTATATCTAGGGTATATGTACCCGTATCATACCCAGCTTCTATACGTATTTACTATTGGTATATACACATCAAATCAACATCCTAATCAACATTATTACTGCCCTAGATATGTGGTAACTAGGATTTGTCAAGTAGTATGAATTATTAGTAAGAAAACAAAATTAGGAATCCTTTTCTTTCTTTATAAACTAAAAACGTTTTTATAAATGAACACCATTTCTTCACTCCATTTTCTCATACCTACACCCTCATTTCTCTCTCAAAATACTCCTAACTTCATACTTGATCATCTCCAAGCATTTTCCCCATCATTTAGCTTCAATTACAAGCCTTAAACACCATAAGAAAACTCTTTCAAGAACATATCAAAATAACCACCCATTTGAAGAAGTTTACTTCCAACCTTTTGATCTAACTCCACCACTCTATGATTCCAAGATTATTTCTTATCTTTTGCAGTAACTTTGTCCAAGTAACTTGAGGTAGTAACCTTGTTCATAATCTTATTCAATTCATATTCATATAGCTATCTTATTTTGTGGTATAAAATTTTAACAACAAGAACATAGTTTGAATGATTTCAAACTTGTTCGCAAACTAAATAGATCCTTCTAACTTGACTTCTAAAACACTTCAAGACCTGTAATATATCATAATGATATGCTAACCTAACAAGATATAACTTGGTTTTACAAAGAACATCTTAAAAACTGAATCTACATCGTCGGAGTGCAACCGAGGGTTGTTTTGGGTTGGATAATTAAAAACCGTCTTGAACTTTGAATTGGAAGTTCATGTTCTTGAAAAATGATATTTCTTATGAATATGTTAACACATAAAAATTTCATGGTTTAACTCAAAGTGTAAGTATTTTTAGAAAAATGATCATTAAATGTTGTTTTTATGATGGAAAATGATCACTTTCATAAGTTTCGCCAAAGTTTGACCTATAACCTATGATTTCGAATACAAACTAAGGTATTTTCAGTTCATATTCTTAAAATTTGACTCGATCCAAGGAAGTGGCAAGTTGAACCAACAAAAACGGAGTTGTAATGAAGAAACTACGACTAAAACAAGATTGGGTATCCGAAGCTAGTTTAGCTACGAAAATATTTGGAGAAAAAGTAAATTAATCATATCTTTTCTAATTAATATGATATTTTATATATAATTACTTATGATTTGATTTTATATATTTCAGGACCACCCGTAAACAACACGAGAAGATTAATCATAAGACCTCATGATTGTACGCAACACGTCATTTGACAACACGGTACTTTATGTACGCAACACGTCATTTGACAACATGGTACCATGGGTCGAGATTAATTCTGATCAATACTAATACGATGGGGTCTTTATTTATTTTATTTAAGCAACTAATTATGGACCACTAACATCGGACTGCTAACTACGGACTAACAAAATATTAAAAGTATTAAAAGTATATATATATGTAACGATTACTTAAAAAGAAAATATGTTGATATATTATATATATGGTTAGGTTCGTGATATCTATCGGAGACCAAGTCGAATTAAATACCTTCAAGGCAAAAGTGAGTTTCATTTGCTCCCTTTTTAATTGCTTTTGCAATATATATTTTTGGGCTGAGAATACATGCGCTGCTTTTATAAATGTTTACAAAATAGACACAAGTACTTAAAAATATATTCTACGTTGAGTTGTACCACTGGCATATTTCCCTGTAGCTTGGTAACTACTATTTACATGGGTATTGTAAACGCGAATCCTGTTGATAGATCTATCGGGCCTGACAACCCCAACCGGACTGGACGACCAGTATTCAACGGTTGCACAGTACTTTGTTTTCGTGACTACACTTGGTACGGTGTAGTGAGATTTCATAATAAAGGGAATATGCGATGTTGATTAAATGTTAAGTATGGTTACCAAGTGCTCAACCACTTAGAATGCTTTACATACACTTGCGAGTGTATTATGTTTATGATTATGAAATCTTGTGGTCTATTAACATATTGAAATGATTGTTATGATAAAACTATGAACTCACCAACCTTTTGGTTGACACTTTAAAGCATGTTTATTCTCAGGTACGAATTAAGTCTTTCGCTGTGCATTTGCTCAATATAAGGACATTACTTGGAGCCGATCATCGCAATGGGACCAAATGTTGATGACTTCGTCCAGGTGGATTAGGACGGGTCCTTTCAACGGAATCTTCTTAAAGGGGTAGATTTGTAACATCCTCAATCGGGCCTAGATGTAAGATTACTAAAGTGCCCTTAAGTTAGTATTGTGTTACTATATGCTTTTATTTTTTATTTAATATTTATTATTATTTAATGATGTGATTAGGATCAGTTTGTGACAAGGGTCACAGAACAGGTTTGTTTATTTAATTTGGACTTTGTTTGGGTTGCCAAATGATGTACGAAAGATATCAGATAACTGATAAATACCTGTGTGTTGCACAGTGTAGGAATTAAACCGAATATGTTGACTAGTGTTGCTTCTATCCTCTTTTGTTTCCAGATTTTTCCACACACACAAATACACACCCGTACTTACTCTTTCACCTAACCAAAACCCTAATCCTTAATTCTTACTTTAGAGCTCAAATCGTTTATATTATTGTGTTCCTTGTGATTCACTGATTCTTTTAAGGTAAGGTTTGTATCATTTCGTGATTTAATCTTTGAGAAATTAAGAATTTTGTGTTAGTTTTCATAAAAGTGTAATTTGGGTCAAAACGGGTTGATTTAGTGTTGTTTGTGTCAAAACCTTGTGGGTTTGTATTTCTAAATGATCAGTGTATCAGATTTGGTAAGTTTTAAGGTTAAAAACGAGCTCTAGATCGAGAATTGGTGAGTTTGGTAAGAAACCCGTCACTTTGGCAGCTGCTGTTACAGATGAACTACCCTCGGCCGATGGTCGTTGACGATCGACCGATGGTGTGTGACGATCGGTCGATGGACTAGACGATCGACCGATGGTGGAAGTCCTTCGACCAACGGTTGTAATTTTAACGATCGGCCGATAGTGTGGTCGATCGACCGATAGTGTGGTCGATCGACCGATGGTGTAGTGACGATCGGCCGATAGTCTCTGACAATCGACCGATGGTCTATGCAGTAGAAATTTTTACTAAGTGTTGATTTTTAGCCGTTATGCTGCCCGTTTTTATTTTGATGATTTTGATGTAAATTTTGAAAGTGCATAAGGGTTAAGCAAAAATTTTTAGCGGATACTTTTTCTGACAAAAATTTTAGTATTGTGCTGTTTTGTGCTATCGGATAGAAACTAACTTGTGTATATGTATTTCTCAGGAGAAAAGGAGAAAGAGAAGGTTCAGTGATTAGATAGCTGAATACCTTCTCGTTTGCTAGTAATTGGTGAGTGGGAATGTAGTGACCCGAACTTTTCCATGTTTATATATATATTAAATGAAATGGTTATTTACATGATTAAGTATTTCCAACATGTTAAACAATCAAACTTGTTAAGACTTGATTAATTGAAATAGGTTTCATATAGACAATTGACCACCCAAGTTGACCGGTGATTCACGAACGTTAAAACTTGTAAAAACTATACGATAACATATATATGGTTATATATATAGTTAACATGATCTTATTATAAGTATGTATCTCATTAGGTATTTTAACAATGAGTTATATACATAAAAATGAGACTATTAATTTAAGAAACTCGAAAACGATATATATAACGATTATCGTTATAACAACGTCTTACTAGGTACATATGAATCATATTAAGATATTGATACACTTGGATAATTATGTTAAATGATAAGTAAATATATTATTAAGTGTATTAATAATGAAATACATATGTAAAAATAAGACTACTAACTTAATGATTTCGAAACGAGACATATATGTAACGATTATCGTTGTAACGACATTTAACTGTATATATATCATACTAAGATATATTATATATCATAATATCATGATAATATAACAATTTAACATCTCCTTTTTTATAATAAACAATGGGTTAACAACATTCAACAAGATCGTTAACCTAAAGGTTTCAAAACAACATTTACATGTAACGACTAACGATGACTTAACGACTCAGTTAAAATGTATATACATGTAGTGTTTTAATATGTATTCATACACTTTTGAAAGACTTCAAGACACTTATCAAAATACTTCTACTTAACAAAAATGCTTACAATTACATCCTCGTTCAGTTTCATCAACAATTCTACTCGTATGCACCCGTATTCGTACTCGTACAATACACAGCTTTTAGATGTATGTACTATTGGTATATACACTCCAATGATCAGCTCTTAGCAGCCCATGTGAGTCATATAACAAATGTGGGAACCATCATTTGGCAACTAGCATGAAATATCTCATAAAATTACAAAAATATGAGTAATCATTCATGACTTATTTACATGAAAACAAAATTACATATCCTTTATATCTAATCCATACACCAACGACCAAAAACACCTAAAAATACTTTCATTCTTCAATTTTCTTCATCTAATTGATCTCTCTCAAGTTCTATCTTTAAGTTCTAAGTGTTCTTCATAAATTCTACAAGTTCTAGTTACATAAAATCAAGAATACTTTCAAGTTTGCTAGCTCACTTCCAATCTTGTAAGGTGATCATCCAACCTCAAGAAATCTTTGTTTCTTACAGTAGGTTATCATTCTAATACAAGGTAATAATCATATTCAAACTTTGGTTCAATTTCTATAACTATAACAATCTTATTTCAAGTGATGATCTTACTTGAACTTGTTTTCGTGTCATGATTCTGCTTCAAGAACTTTCAAGCCATCCAAGGATCCTTTGAAGCTAGATCTATTTTTCTCTTTTCCAGTAGGTTTATCCAAGGAAATTAAGGTAGTAATGATGTTCATAACATCATTCGATTCATACATATAAAGCTATTTTATTCGAAGGTTTAAACTTGTAATCACTAGAACATAGTTTAGTTAATTCTAAACTTGTTCGCAAACAAAAGTTAATCCTTCTAACTTGACTTTTAAAATCAACTAAACACATGTTCTATATCTATATGATATGCTAACTTAATGATTTAAAACCTGGAAACACGAAAAATAACGTAAAACCGGATTTACGCCGTCGTAGTAACACCGCGGGCTGTTTTGGGTTAGTTAATTAAAAACTATGATAAACTTTGATTTAAAAGTTGTTATTCTGAGAAAATGATTTTTATTATGAACATGAAACTATATCCAAAAATTATGGTTAAACTCAAAGTGGAAGTATGTTTTCTAAAATGGTCATCTAGACATCGTTCTTTCGACTGAAATGACTACCTTTACAAAAACAACTTGTAACTTATTTTTTCGACTATAAACCTATACATTTTCTGTTTAGATTCATAAAATAGAGTTCAATATGAAACCATAGCAATTTGATTCACTCAAAACGGATTTAAAATGAAGAAGTTATGGGTAAAACAAGATTGGATAATTTTTCTCATTTTAGCTACGTGAAAATTGGTAACAAATCTATTCCAACCATAACTTAATCAACTTGTATTGTATATTATGTAATCTTGAGATACCATAGACACGTATACAATATTTCGACCTATCATGTCGACACATCTATATATATTTCGGAACAACCATAGACACTCTATATGTGAATGTTGGAGTTAGCTATACAGGGTTGAGGTTGATTCCAAAATATATATAGTTTGAGTTGTGATCAATACTGAGATACGTATACACTGGGTCGTGGATTGATTCAAGATAATATTTATCGATTTATTTTTGTACATCTAACTGTGGACAACTAGTTGTAGGTTACTAACGAGGACAGCTGACTTAATAAACTTAAAACATCAAAATATATTAAAAGTGTTGTAAATATATTTTGAACATACTTTGATATATATGTATATATTGTTATAGGTTCGTGAATCAACCAGTGGCCAAGTCTTACTTCTCGACGAAGTAAAAATCTGTGAAAGTGAGTTATAGTCCCACTTTTAAAATCTAATATTTTTGGGATGAGAATACATGCAGGTTTTATAAATGATTTACAAAATAGACACAAGTACGTGAAACTACATTCTATGGTTGAATTATCGAAATCGAATATGCCCCTTTTTATTAAGTCTGGTAATCTAAGAATTAGGGAACAGACACCCTAATTGACGCGAACTCTAAAGATAGATCTATTGGGCCTAACAAACCCCATCCAAAGTACCGGATGCTTTAGTACTTCGAAATTTATATCATATCCGAAGGGTGTCCCGGAATGATGGGGATATTCTTATATATGCATCTTGTTAATGTCGGTTACCAGGTGTTCACCATATGAATGATTTTTATCTCTATGTATGGGATGTGTATTGAAATATGAAATCTTGTGGTCTATTATTATGATTTGATATATATAGGTTAAACCTATAACTCACCAACATTTTTGTTGACGTTTTAAGCATGTTTATTCTCAGGTGATTATTAAGAGCTTCCGCTGTCGCATACTTAAATAAGGACGAGATTTGGAGTCCATGCTTGTATGATATTGTATAAAAACTGCATTCAAGAAACTTATTTTGTTGTAACATATTTGTATTGTAAACCATTATGTAATGGTCGTGTGTAAACAGGATATTTTAGATTATCATTATTTGATAATCTACGTAAAGCTTTTTAAACCTTTATTGATGAAATAAAGGTTATGGTTTGTTTTAAAATGAATGCAGTCTTTGAAAAACGTCTCATATAGAGGTCAAAACCTCGCAACGAAATCAATTAATATGGAACGTTTTTAATCAATAAGAACGGGACATTTCAGTTGGTATCCGAGCGTTGGTCTTAGAGAACCAGAATTTTGCATTAGTGTATCTTATCGAGTTTGTTAGGATGCATTAGTGAGTCTGGACTTCGACCGTGTTTACTTGAAAAATGATTACTTAACAAATTTTGTTGGAAACTATATATTTTTAACATGTGAATATTATGTGATATATTAATCTCTTAACGCGTTTGATATTATGTGATAGATGTCTACCTCTAGAACAAGTCCCATTGACTTACCTAATAATAATGAAGAGTCAAATGTAAATTGGAATGATTCGTGGACTGATTCACAAGTTCCCGAAGAGGAACCGGAAGAAGAGTCGGAACCGGAAGAAGAATCGGAACCGGAAGAAGAATCGGAACCAGATGAAGAAATAGAACCGGTGGGGGAAATAATAAAATGGTTAAGTAAAAGAAAATCCTCAACCAACCGACCAAGGTTAATTATGGTCAATGGTGTTTCCGCCAAGGAAGCAAAATATTGGGAGGATTACCAATTCTCCGATGAATCGGATTCCGACGAGAATTCCGATGATGTTATAGAAATTACCCCAACTGAATTTAAAAAGGCAAAAGAAAATAATAACGGAAAGGGCATAAAAATAGAGAAATCTAATTCCAACCCCGATGAACTTTATTTGTATCGTCAACCCCCGAAGTCCTTAAGTTGTAACAATGACCCGGGAACCTCTAAACTACCAGGTTTTTCTAAACCAATGTGGAAAATTACGGCTCGTATTAGGAGAACATCATATATCCCTAGAAACTTGGCAAAACGAACCAAAACCGAAGAAGAAGAAACAAGCGAGTCGGAATAAGATAGTTGTATTCGTGTGGTGTAATATATGTAATATAGTGTGCTTATGCTTTATGATATATGTAAAAATTGCTTGTATTAATAAGTATTTTTTTTATGAATCTAACTCTTGTCTATTTTACAGTATAAAAACACAAAATGGATAGACAACCCAATATTTTAAGAGACCTACCCGGAGACATGATTGATGAAATCTTGTCTAGAGTCGGTCAGAATTCTTCGGCACAACTATTTAAGGCGAGATCAGTTTGTAAGACATTCGAAGAACGTTCCAAGAATGCCTTGGTTTATAAAAGGCTTTCGTTCAAAAGATGGGGGATATCACATTGGGAAATCCATAAGTTACGATGTGTTTACTTTGACGCATATATTGCGGGGAACCCAAATGCTATTTTACGCAATGGGTTAAGAAATTATTTTGACTCAATATATCCGAATATTGGACTTCGTGATTTAGAAAAAGCGGCTAACATGCAACATAAAGAAGCATGTTATGCTTACGAATTAGCAATGTTCGCTTCTCACCAAAGTGAGAACAAGAACATCGGGCTACAACTATTAAACAAAACGTTCCCACAAGTGACGGAGTCGGTAATTGGGGTAAGAAATGAGGTTTTTAGATTGTTACGGGACTGTTGGACATTACATAACCCTCGTCCCTTTGACGATGTTAAGACACGCTATCTTATCAACGGCCATAACGGTTATGTTCCACAAGACCAAGGATGGGAAGTAATCCTAGTAAAACCAGAATGCATGACTTGTTTCTGGACGTATGAATTACGTGTCTTTATTGCCTTTGCTGAACGACTTGTGTACTAGCTAGAATTATCTTCACAACCATCTTGTATCAAATTTATTGTGTGCTATATTTCATGCTATATGTAAAATAAGCGGTATTGTAAGTTTGTAAAATATTGTGTAAAAGTTTGAACGCGAAATATTATTATAATCAGTTTTTCATATAGAATTGTAGTAGTTGAATTGTATATTAGCTACTAAGTATGAACTTAACGGGTATGTACTACCCGAATTTAAACTTATAAAACGCTAATATGAAGAAAAAGCTTTTATAAATGAGTTCATATTATGCTACGAAATACTATTAACTACTCTTAATATTCTGTATGATTAACTTGTTCCATTTGACTATTTTGAAGGAAATGGCACCGACTACTCGACACACCGTGAATATGAATGAAGAGGAATTTCGTACTTTTCTAGCTTCAAACATAGCCGCAGTACAGGCTGCGCTACATACCAACAATAACCTTGGATCTAGCAGTACAGGAAATCGTGTAGGATGCACCTACAAAGAATTCACTGCCTGCAAACCTTTGGAATTTGATGGAACCGAAGGACCGATCGGATTGAAACGGTGGACCGAGAAGGTCGAATCGGTGTTTGCCATAAGTAAGTGTACTGAAGAGGTCAAAGTGAAGTACGCTACGCATACCTTCACAGGTTCTGCGTTAACATGGTGGAATACCTATCTAGAGCAAGTGGGACAAGACGATGCGTACGCACTACCGTGGTCAGCATTCAAGCACTTGATGAACGAGAAGTACCGTCCCAGAACCGAGGTCAATAAGCTCAAGACAGAACTTAGAGGGTTACGAACCCAAGGATTTGATATTACCACGTACGAAAGACGATTCACAGAATTGTGCCTATTGTGTCCGGGAGCGTTCGAAGATGAGGAAGAGAAGATCGACGCGTTTGTGAAAGGATTACCGGAAAGAATCCAAGAAGATATAAGTTCACACGAGCCCGCCTCCATACAACAGGCATGTAGAATGGCTCACAAATTAGTGAACCAGATTGAAGAAAGAATTAAAGAACAGACTGCTGAAGAGACCAATGTGAAGCAAGTCAAAAGAAAGTGGGAGGAAAACGGTGATAAGAATCACCAATACAACAACAACAGCAATTACAACAATAATAGCAACAATTATCCCAGCAATCGCAACATCAATCGCAACTACAACAAACGGCCCAACAACAACAACAACAACAACAACAACAACAACAACAACAACAACAGCAGCAACTACAACAATCATCCCAACAACAATAATAACCGCAACAACAACAACAATCAGAAGCAGCTATGCCAAAGGTGTGAAAAGTATCACTCGGGGTTCTGCACCAAATTTTGCAACAAGTGTAAAAGAAATGGTCATAGCGCGGCGAAGTGTGAGGTCTATGGACCAGGGGTTAACAGAACGAAAGGAACAAATGGTGTCGGAACGAGTAATGGCGGAGCAAGTAGTGTCGGAGCAAGCTATGCCAATGTAGTTTGTTATAAATGTGGAAAATCGGGCCACATTATTAGAAATTGCCCGAACCAGGAGAACACGAATGGACAAGGCCGCGGAAGAGTTTTCAATATTAATGCGGCAGAGGCACAGGAAGACTCGTAGCTTGTTACGGGTACGTTTCTTATTGACAATAAATCTCCTTACGTTTCATTTTATTCGGGTGCGGATAGAAGCTATATGAGTAGAGATTTTTGTGCTAAATTAAGTTGTCCATTGACGCCTTTGGATAGTAAATTTTTACTCGAATTAGCAAATGGTAAATTAATTTCAGCAGATAATATATGTCGGAATCGAGAAATTAAACTGGTTAGCGAAACATTTAAGATTGACTTGATACCAGTAGAGTTAGGGAGTTTTGATGTGATAATCGGTATGGACTGGTTGAAAGAAGTGAAAGTAGAGATCGTTTGTTACAAAAATGCAATTCGCATTATACGAGAAAAAGGAAAACCCGTAATGGTGTACGGAGAAAAGGGCAACACGAAGCTACATCTTATTAGTAATTTGAAGGCACAAAAACTAATAAGAAAAGGTTGCTATGCTGTTCTAGCACACGTCGAGAAAGTACAAACTGAAGAAAAGAGCATCAATGATGTTCCCATTGCAAAAGAATTTCCCGATGTATTTCCGAAAGAATTACCGGGACTACCTCCACATCGATCCGTTGAATTTCAAATAGATCTTGTACCAGGAGCTGCACCAATAGCTCATGCTCCTTACAGACTCGCACCCAGCGAGATGAAAGAACTGCAAAGCCAATTACAAGAACTTTTAGAGCGTGGTTTCATTCGACCAAGCACATCACCGTGGGGAGCTCCTGTTTTGTTTGTCAAGAAGAAAGATGGTACATTCAGGTTGTGTATCGACTACCGAGAGTTGAACAAACTTACCATCAAGAACCGCTACCCACTATCGAGAATCGATGACTTATTTGATCAACTACAAGGCTCGTCTGTTTATTCAAAGATTGACTTACGTTCCGGGTATCATCAAATGCGGGTGAAAGAAGATGATATTCCAAAGACTGCTTTCAGAACACGTTACGGTCATTACGAGTTTATGGTCATGCCGTTTGGTTTAACTAATGCACCAGCTGTGTTCATGGACCTTATGAACCGAGTGTGTGGACCATACCTTGACAAGTTTGTCATTGTTTTCATTGATGACATACTTATTTACTCAAAGAATGACCAAGAACACGGTGAACATTTGAGAAAGGTGTTAGAAGTATTGAGGAAGGAAGAATTGTACGCTAAATTTTAAAAGTGTGCATTTTGGTTGGAAGAAGTTCAATTCCTCGGTCACATAGTGAACAAAGAAGGTATTAAGGTGGATCCGGAAAAGATAGAAACTGTTGAAAAGTGGGAAACCCCGAAAACTCCGAAACACATACGCCAGTTTTTAGGACTAGCTGGTTACTACAGAAGGTTCATCCAAGACTTTTCCAGAATAGCAAAACCCTTGACTGCATTAACGCATAAAGGGAAGAAATTTGAATGGAATGATGAACAAGAGAAAGCGTTTCAGTTATTGAAGAAAAAGCTAACTACGGCACCTATATTGTCATTGCCTGAAGGGAATGATGATTTTGTGATTTATTGTGACGCATCAAAGCAAGGTCTCGGTTGTGTATTAATGCAACGAACGAAGGTGATTGCTTATGCGTCTAGACAACTGAAGATTCACGAACAAAATTATACGACGCATGATTTGGAATTAGGCGCGGTTGTTTTTGCATTAAAGACTTGGAGGCACTACTTATATGGGGTCAAAAGTATTATATATACCGACCACAAAAGTCTTCAACACATATTTAATCAGAAACATATGAATATGAGGCAGCGTAGGTGGATTGAATTGTTGAATGATTACGACTTTGAGATTCGTTACCACCCGGGGAAGGCAAATGTGGTAGCCGATGCCTTGAGCAGAAAGGACAGAGAACCCATTCGAGTAAAATCTATGAATATAATGATTCACACTAACCTTACTACTCAAATAAAGGAGGCGCAACAAGGAGTTTTAAAAGAGGGAAATTTAAAGGATGAAATACCCAAAGGATCGGAGAAGCATCTTAATATTCGGGAAGACGGAACCCTGTATAGGGCTGAAAGAATTTGGGTACCAAAATTTGGAGATATGAGAGAAATGGTACTTAGAGAAGCTCATAAAACCAGATACTCAATACATCCTGGAACGGGGAAGATGTACAAGGATCTTAAGAAACATTTTTGGTGACCAGGTATGAAAGCCGATATTGCTAAATATGTAGGAGAATGTTTGACGTGTTCTAAGGTCAAAGCTGAACATCAGAAACCATCAGGTCTACTACAACAACCTGAAATCCCGGAATGGAAATGGGAAAACATTACCATGGATTTCATTACTAAATTGCCAAGGACTGCAAGTGTTTATGATACTATTTGGGTAATAGTTGATCGTCTCACCAAGTCAGCACACTTCCTACCAATAAGAGAAGATGATAAGATGGAGAAGTTAGCACGACTGTATTTGAAGGAAGTCGTCTCCAGACATGGAATACCAATCTCTATTATCTCTGATAGGGATGGCAGATTTATTTCAAGATTCTGGCAGACATTACAGCAAGCATTAGGAACTCGTCTAGACATGAGTACTGCCTATCATCCACAAACTGATGGGCAGAGTGAAAGGACGATACAAACGCTTGAAGACATGCTACGAGCATGTGTTATTGATTTCGGAAACAGTTGGGATCGACATCTACCGTTAGCAGAATTTTCCTACAACAACAGCTACCATTCAAGCATTGAGATGGCGCCGTTTGAAGCACTTTATGGTAGAAAGTGTAGGTCTCCGATTTGTTGGAGTGAAGTGGGGGATAGACAGATTACGGGTCCGGAGATAATACAAGAAACTACCTAGAAAATCATCCAAATTCAACAAAGATTGAAAACCGCCCAGAGTCGACAAAAGAGCTACGCGGACAGTAAAAGAAAAGATATAGAGTTTGAAATTGGAGAAATGGTCATGCTTAAAGTTGCACCTTGGAAAGGCGTTGTTCGATTTGGTAAACGAGGGAAATTAAATCCAAGGTATATTGGACCATTCAAGATTATTGATCGTGTCGGACCAGTAGCTTACCGACTTGAGTTACCTCAACAACTCGCGACTGTACATAACACTTTTCACATCTCAAATTTGAAGAAATGTTTTGCTAAAGAAGATCTCACTATTCCGTTGGACGAAATCCAAATCAATGAAAAACTCCAATTCATCGAAGAACCCGTCAAAATAATGGATCGTGAGGTTAAAAGACTTAAGCAAAACAGATACCAATTGTTAAGGTTCGATGGAATGCTCGTAGAGGACCCGAGTTCACCTGGGAGCATGAAGATCGGATGAAGAAGAAATACTCGCATTTATTTCCAGAAGATACGTCAACACCTCCAACTGCTTAAAATTTCGGGACGAAATTTATTTAACGGGTAGGTACTGTAGTGACCCGAACTTTTCCATGTTTATATATATATTAAATGAAATGGTTATTTACATGATTAAGTATTTCCAACATGTTAAACAATCAAACTTGTTAAGACTTGATTAATTGAAATAGGTTTCATATAGACAATTGACCACCCAAGTTGACCGGTGATTCACGAACGTTAAAACTTGTAAAAACTATACGATGACATATATATGGTTATATATATAGTTAACATGATCTTATTATAAGTATGTATCTCATTAGGTATTTTAACAATGAGTTATATACATAAAAATGAGACTATTAATTTAAGAAACTCGAAAACGATATATATAACGATTATCGTTATAACAACGTCTTACTAGGTACATATGAATCATATTAAGATATTGATACACTTGGATAATTATGTTAAATGATAAGTAAATATATTATTAATTGTATTAATAATGAAATACATATGTAAAAATAAGACTACTAACTTAATGATTTCGAAACGAGACATATATGTAACGATTATCGTTGTAACGACATTTAACTGTATATATATCATACTAAGATATATTATATATCATAATATCATGATAATATAACAATTTAACATCTCCTTTTTTATAATAAACAATGGGTTAACAACATTCAACAAGATCGTTAACCTAAAGGTTTCAAAACAACATTTACATGTAACGACTAACGATGACTTAACGACTCAGTTAAAATGTATATACATGTAGTGTTTTAATATGTATTCATAAACTTTTGAAAGACTTCAAGACACTTATCAAAATACTTCTACTTAACAAAAATGCTTACAATTACATCCTCGTTCAGTTTCATCAACAATTCTACTCGTATGCACCCGTATTCGTACTCGTACAATACACAGCTTTTAGATGTATGTACTATTGGTATATACACTCCAATTATCAGCTCTTAGCAGCCTATGTGAGTCATATAACAAATGTGGGAACCATCATTTGGCAACTAGCATGAAATATCTCATAAAATTACAAAAATATGAGTAATCATTCATGACTTATTTACATGAAAACAAAATTACATATCCTTTATATCTAATCCATACACCAACGACCAAAAACACCTAAAAATACTTTCATTCTTCAATTTTCTTCATCTAATTGATCTCTCTCAAGTTCTATCTTTAAGTTCTAAGTGTTCTTCATAAATTCTACAAGTTCTAGTTACATAAAATCAAGAATACTTTCAAGTTTGCTAGCTCACTTCCAATCTTGTAAGGTGATCATCCAACCTCAAGAAATCTTTGTTTCTTACAGTAGGTTATCATTCTAATACAAGGTAATAATCATATTCAAACTTTGGTTCAATTTCTATAACTATAACAATCTTATTTCAAGTGATGATCTTACTTGAACTTGTTTTCGTGTCATGATTCTGCTTCAAGAACTTTCAAGCCATCCAAGGATCCTTTGAAGCTAGATCTATTTTTCTCATTTCCAGTAGGTTTATCCAAGGAAATTAAGGTAGTAATGATGTTCATAACATCATTCGATTCATACATATAAAGCTATCTTATTCGAAGGTTTAAACTTGTAATCACTAGAACATAGTTTAGTTAATTCTAAACTTGTTCGCAAACAAAAGTTAATCCTTCTAAGTTGACTTTTAAAATCAACTAAACACATGTTCTATATCTATATGATATGCTAACTTAATGATTTAAAACCTGGAAACACGAAAAACAACGTAAAACCGGATTTACGCCGTCGTAGTAACACCGCGGGCTGTTTTGGGTCAGTTAATTAAAAACTATGATAAACTTTGATTTAAAAGTTGTTATTCTGAGAAAATGATTTTTATTATGAACATGAAACTATATCCAAAAATTATGGTTAAACTCAAAGTGGAAGTATGTTTTCTAAAATGGTCATCTAGACGTCGTTCTTTCAACTGAAATGACTACCTTTACAAAAACGACTTGTAACTTATTTTTCCGACTATAAACCTATACATTTTCTGTTTAGATTCATAAAATAGAGTTCAATATGAAACCATAGCAATTTGATTCACTCAAAACGGATTTAAAATGAAGAAGTTATGGGTAAAACAAGATTGGATAATTTTTCTCATTTTAGCTACGTGAAAATTGGTAACAAATCTATTCCAACCATAACTTAATCAACTTGTATTGTATATTATGTAATCTTGAGATACCATAGACACGTATACAATGTTTCGACCTATCATGTCGACACATCTATATATATTTCGGAACAACCATAGACACTCTATATGTGAATGTTGGAGTTAGCTATACAGGGTTGAGGTTGATTCCAAAATATATATAGTTTGAGTTGTGATCAATACTGAGATACGTATACACTGGGTCGTGGATTGATTCAAGATAATATTTATCGATTTATTTCTGTACATCTAACTGTGGACAACTAGTTGTAGGTTACTAACGAGGACAGCTGACTTAATAAACTTAAAACATCAAAATATATTAAAAGTGTTGTAAATATATTTTGAACATACTTTGATATATATGTATATATTGTTATAGGTTTGTGAATCAACCAGTGGCCAAGTCTTACTTCCCGACGAAGTAAAAATCTGTGAAAGTGAGTTATAGTCCCACTTTTAAAATCTAATATTTTTGGGATGAGAATACATGCAGGTTTTATAAATGATTTACAAAATAGACACAAGTACGTGAAACTACATTCTATGGTTGAATTATCGAAATCGAATATGCCCCTTTTTATTAAGTCTGGTAATCTAAGAATTAGGGAACAGACACCCTAATTGACGCGAACTCTAAAGATAGATCTATTGGGCCTAACAAACCCCATCCAAAGTACCGGATGCTTTAGTACTTCGAAATTTATATCATATCCGAAGGGTGTCCCGGAATGATGGGGATATTCTTATATATGCATCTTGTTAATGTCGGTTACCAGGTGTTCACCATATGAATGATTTTTATCTCTATGTATGGGATGTGTATTGAAATATGAAATCTTGTGGTCTATTATTATGATTTGATATATATAGGTTAAACCTATAACTCACCAACATTTTTGTTGACGTTTTAAGCATGTTTATTCTCAGGTGATTATTAAGAGCTTCCGCTGTCGCATACTTAAATAAGGACGAGATTTGGAGTCCATGCTTGTATGATATTGTGTAAAAACTGCATTCAAGAAACTTATTTTGTTGTAACATATTTGTATTGTAAACCATTATGTAATGGTCGTGTGTAAACAGGATATTTTAGATTATCATTATTTGATAATCTACGTAAAGCTTTTTAAACCTTTATTGATGAAATAAAGGTTATGGTTTGTTTTAAAATGAATGCAGTCTTTGAAAAACGTCTCATATAGAGGTCAAAACCTCGCAACGAAATCAATTAATATGGAACGTTTTTAATCAATAAGAACGGGACATTTCAGGGACTAACTGGAGTATATAGTATAGAGTAGCATGTTATATTATGATTGTCATGCTTGTTAGTTATACTTACTGATACAGTTAGTTAGTACGTTGTGATGACTGCATGTTGGTTGATGCTTGTCTACTGGAGCCCAGTGCGTCCCTATTGTGTGGAGGCCTCGGTAGGAGAGATCAACCTGCGGGTTGGGTTCCTCATGTGGTGGACTAGATAATGGTGGTGTATATATATGTGAATGACGCGTCCGTCACGTGTGGATTATGTATATACATACGGTGGTGGAGGAACTTCTGGTAAGCCCCAGTCCGATCCGCTGGTGGTTAATGGTTTGGCCGAGCCGCCAGAGTCTCTGTAGACGGCACTTGGGTGGTGTTTGTGTGTTAGGCTATGTGACATGATTAGTATAACACTTATGTATGCTATGGCCTGTAGTTAGTCGTACTCACTTAGCTTCGTGCTAATTCCCCTCCATCTCCTCCCTGCAGGTTGTTAGCTTGCGTAGATAGTGCTTTTGGGAGAAGACGGGCATGGTGATGTTATGTTTGACAGGGTTAACTCTGATATTGTCTTGTTTTGTCTAAACAGTGATACTTTGTAAATGTATTGTAAATACGTCTTCTCCATATAAACAAGTATTTTGTAATGACACGTGACACTGGTTGTATTAACAATAGTTAATGTTTATTATGTAACTAATAAATAAATGCTTCCGCGACGTATATAAAAAAAAATTTAGCGGTGTCACATAACTAGAGGGGGGTGAATGGTTACTTAATACGTTTTTAACACTTTTTCGATTGATCACCAAATTCGATTTAACTTTGATCAACCAACTTAACTTAAACTTGATGTGTATAGTGTATATGTTCAAAATGATAAATGAAGTAATGTAAAGAAGATAGACACAAGGATTTATAGTGGTTCGGGTGGATGTTAACTAATCCACCTTAATCCACTCCCCGAATACACTAATCGGGCTTTGTTGCTTCACTAAGCACTTTTCTCCAAACCCGGTGGAGATCCGATTTACAAGTCTTCAACTTCTTTGGTAGACAACAAACCTAATCTTTCTATCCATTTGAAAGATCAACTCCAACCTAGATCAACTTGTCTTCACCTTGGACAAGTATTAATCTCCAAATAAGATTAATCAACTTCCTAAGTCCTTTTAAGGAAGTGGATCACTAAGCTAGCCTATGCTTCTACTAATTGAAGTTATAAGACTTATACACTTTGCAATGATGATCCTAACACAGTACTAGGACATACATTACATTAAGTAAACTCACAAGATAAATGATTTTGATTAGTAAGTTTACAATAACCCAATTCTATATCTATAAGATCATAGAATCTTCTCTTGTTTGATCACATTTGAGTAGTAATTGATGCACATGTGATCACTGGAGATAAGCCTTTGAAATATGCAAGAGGTTCAGCTTCAAATGCTCTTAAATGTTTGCCTTTTATAGTGAGATTCAAAAAATAGCCGTTGACACACGGTTGCCTGCATCGTCGACCGTGGTGCGACCGTGCGTGCTCCAATCCAAATTAGGTATCCGTTGTATAGCTGTTTGACTCAAATTTGAACACCATATTTTGGCACCTTTACTCCTTCTAGCACCTGCAAAAGAAACCAAACATCCTATACAAGTACTATATGCATTAAGTATGTGAGATTTGGTCTTAATGCGTGAAAGTGACTAATCATTCCAAAAGTGGCAAACCCAACATTCTTGGAGAAGTGTCTTGATTGATATTTAGGGAAATTTTAGTTTGGTCAAGACTTAGTTAGTCACATTAATGTCTTTGGTTCACTTCTAAAGACTAGTCACTATGTCATTAACTTCCTAGTTTTAATTAATCACAAGTCATGTTCTTTTTAAGTTTAGTTAGAGATTAATTGAACAATGTCTCTATAAGATAATCATGAAGCATGTAGAGACATTAAATTTAAGTCATAAGCAATCACTCTTAGTTACTTAGACTACATCAAATAGACAATTGACTATACTTTCATTTTGAACCATTTTACACTTAATCTATTGGAGTAGGTTAGTTACTTGAATCCTAACTAATGAGCACATAGCAAACATATTAATCAAGTTGACAAGTTTATGAGTATTAAGCATATTGGAAAGTAGCAAGTAATACTCACATAGCAAGAGATAGTTATTCTAGGATCAATCATATAGATACTTGCCCAACTTATAATTTAAGCACTTAATAAGTTTAATGTGCAATATGACACATTACATGATTAATGTGTAAGCACACATTAATGTTCAACAAGTGCACAAGGGAAGAGCAATCTCTAGTTGGGACTTGATGACCATCCTAAATGTATCTAAGTGTGTTTTAGGACTACAAGTCATTACTAGTTCATCTTGAGAGCATTGTTCCTCATTTAACCTTAATTAATCACTAAGTCATTTCTAATAGCAATCATTGTTCTAGTGACATTGGCTTAAGTGTGTTGGTACTTGATGATCATACTAAGGATATCTAGATAAGAATTAAGATCATAAGTTGTTGATTAACACTTATATGTTATGCCTAATCTTGGTTAATTTGTTATTAAGATGTCATTAGGCGTAATTAATCACAATTAGTGTTTTTATGACCAAAACTCGGTTGAGTATGAAGAAGGCATCTATTCTAAGCATGTTGAGAAAGGTTTCATGAATTATAGATGTCGGGAACTAGTCAAACTTTATTTGGTCGAAAATGGTAACAGAGAAAACTACGGTCGCACTGCGGTTGACCGTGGTGGCGACCGTGCAACTTGTTTTCACAAAACTGCGTTGCAATTTAGTTTGGGTTTTCACGGTTGACTATGCGGTCGACCATACCTCGACCGTGTGTTTAGCTGAAGTTTTAATTTCATTCTTTAACCTTTGTTTGACTTGGTCGTTTGCAAGATAAAGTATGGATTAGTGACCTTGCGTGTTTTATGTTAAGATGTCAGTCATCACTTATGCATATGTATGTGTCATCATCAAAACATATTCTTTGGTTAATCATACTTAAGTTTATCGTTTAGTGCATTAATCCACATTCAACCAACAAATTGAACACGGTTATGAACACCATTACTACCTCAAGTATAGTAGGTAAACCTACTGGAAATGATGAGAAATAAACTTGAGCTTCAAAGGATCTTTGATGGCTTGAAAGTTCTTGAAGTATAACCATTGAATGAAACAAGTTCAAGTAAGATTACTACTTGAATTAAGATAGTTATGTTTATAAGAATTGAACCAAAGCTTGAATATGGTTATTACCTTGATTTAGAATGAAAAGTTGCTGAGATTAAATGGATGTTCTTGATCTTTGATGAGTTGTTGGATTGGATTAAAAAGATTTGAAGTAATTTTGAAGACTTCTTGATTCTTTCTTTCTTTAGGTTGTTTTATGAAACTAGAACTTATAGAATTTATGAAGAACACTTAGAACTTGAGAGAGATCAATTAGATGAAGAAAATTGAAGAATGAAAGTGTTTGAATGTGTTTTTGGTCGTGGATATTAGATTAGATATAAAGGAAATTCTAGTTTGTATTTAGCTTAATAATTCAAGGTATAAAACAAAGAATGGTTATGTAACTTGTTTTCTAGTTAGATATTTGGTAATATATGACAAAGCATTACCCCCACATGTCTAATGGCTGACTCATGGATGCTAAGGTGATGATTTGATGTGTATATACCAATAGTAAATACATCTAGAAGCTGGGTATGATACGAGTACGAATACTGATTGAATACGAGTAGAATTGTTGATGAAAACGAATGGGAATGTAATTGTAACCATTTTTGTTAAGTAGAAGTATTTTGATATATGTCTTGAAGTTTGTCAAAAGTATATTAATATGAAATGTCCCGTTCTTATTGATTAAAAACGTTCCATATTAATTGATTTTGTTGCGAGGTTTTGACCTCTATATGAGACGTTTTTCAAAGACTGCATTCATTTTAAAACAAACCATAACCTTTATTTCATCAATAAAGGTTTAAAAAGCTTTACGTAGATTATCAAATAATGATAATCTAAAATATCCTGTTTACACACAACTATTACATAATGGTTTACAATACAAATATGTTACAACGAAATAAGTTTCTTAAATGCAGTTTTTACACAATATCATACAAGCATGGACTCCAAATCTTGTCCTTATTTAAGTATGCGGCAGCGGAAGCTCTTAATAATCACCTGAGAATAAACATGCTTAAAACGTCAACAAAAATGTTGGTGAGTTATAGGTTTAACCTATATATATCAAATCGTAACAATAGACCACAAGATTTCATATTTCAATATACATCCCATACATAGAGATAAAAATCATTCATATGGTGAGCACCTGGTAACCGACATTAACAAGATGCATATATAAGAATATCCCCATCATTCCGGGACACCCTTCGGATATGATATAAATTTCGAAGTACTAAAGCATCCGGTACTTTGGATGGGGTTTGTTAGGGCTAATAGATCTATCTTTAGGATTCGCGTCAATTAGGGTGTCTGTTCCCTAATTCTTAGATTACCAGACTTAATAAAAAGGGGCATATTCGATTTCGATAATTCAACCATAGAATGTAGTTTCACGTACTTGTGTCTATTTTGTAAATCATTTATAAAACCTGCATGTATTCTCATCCCAAAAATATTATATTTTAAAAGTGGGAATATAACTCACTTTCACAGATTTTTACTTCGTCGGGAAGTAAGACTTGGCCACTGGTCGATTCACGAACCTATAACAAATATGTACATATATATTAAAGTATGTTCAAAATATATTTACAACACTTTTAATACATTTTGATGTTTTAAGTTCATTAAGTCAGCTGTCCTCGTTAGTAACCTACAACTAGTTGTCCAAAGTTAGATGTACAGAAAAAAAATTGATATATATTATCTTGAATCAATCCACGACCCAGTGTATACATGTCTCAGGCTAGATCACAACTCAAAGTATATATATTTTTAGAATCAACCTCAACCCTTTATAGCTAACTCCCACATTACTGCATATAGAGTGTCTATGGTTGTTCCAAATAATATATACACATGGGTCAATATGATATGTCAAAACATTTACATACATGTCTATGGTATCCCAAGATTACATAATATATTAGAATTCATGTATAATACAATATAAGTTAGCTAGGATATGATTAATATAGATTTGTTACCAACTTTCACGTTGCTACAACAAGAAAAATTATCCAATCTTGTTTTACCCATAACTTCTTCATTTTAAATCCATTTTGAGTGAATCAAATTGCTATGGTTTCATATTGAACTCTATTTTATGAATCTAAACAGAAAAAGTATAGGTTTATAGTCAGAAATATAAGTTACAAGTCATTTTTATAAAGGTAGTCATTTCAGTCGAAAGAACGACGTCTAGATGACCATTTTAGAAAACAAACTTCCACTTTGAGTTTAACCATAATTTTTGGATATAGTTTCATGTTCATAAGAAAAATCATTTTTCCAGAAGAGTAACTTTTAAATCAAAGTTTATCATAGTTTTTAATTAACTAACCCAAAACAGCCCGCGGTGTTACTACAACGGCGTATGTCCGGTTTTACAGTGTTCTTCGTGTTTCCAGGTTTTAAATCATTAAGTTAGCATATCATATAGATATAGAACATGTGTTTAGTTGATTTTAAAAGTCAAGTTAGAAGGATTAACTTTTGTTTGCGAATAAGTTTAGAATTAACTAAACTATGTTCTAGTGATTACAAGTTTAAACCTTCGAATAAGATAGCTTTATATGTATGAATCGAATGATGTTATGAACATCATTACTACCTCAAGTTTTCTGGATAAAGCTACTGGAAATGAGAAAAATGGATCTAGCTTCAAAGGATCCTTGGATGGCTTGAAAGTTCTTGAAGCAGAATCATGACACGAAAAACATGTTCAAGTAAGATTTCCACTCGAAATAAGATTGTTATAGTTATAGAAATTGAATCAAAGTTTGAATATGAGTATTACCTTGTATTAGAAAGATATCTTACTGTAAATAAGAAAGATTTCTTGAGGTTGGATGATCACTCTACAAGATTGGAAGTAAGCTAGCAAACTTGGAAGTATTCTTGATTTTATGAAACTAGAACTTGTAGAATTTATGAAGAACACTTAGAACTTGAAGATAGAACTTGAGAGAGATCAATTAGATGAAGAAAATTGAAGAATGAAAGTGTTTGTAGGTATTTTTGGTCATTGGTGTATGAATTAGATATAAAGGATATGTAATTTTGTTTTCATGTAAATAAGTCATGAATGATTACTCATATTTTTGTAATTTTATGAGATATTTCATGCTAGTTTCCAAATGATGGTTCCCACATGTGTTAGATGACTCACATGGGCTACTAAGAGCTGATCATTGGATTGTATATACCAATAGTACATACATCTAAAAGCTGTGTATTGTACGAGTACGAATACAGGTGCATACGAGTAGAATTGTTGATGAAACTGAACGAGGATGTAATTGTAAGCATTTTTGTTAAGTAGAAGTATTTTGATAAGTGTATTGAAGTCTTTCAAAAGTGTATGAATACATATTAAAACACTACATGTTTATACATTTTAACTGAGTCGTTAAGTCATCGTTAGTCGTTACATGTAAGTGTTGTTTTGGAACCTTTAGGTTAACGATCTTGTTAAATGTTGTTAACCCAATGTTTATAATATCAAATGAGATTTTAAATTATTATATTATCATGATAATATTATGTATGAATATCTCTTAATATGATATATATACATTAAATATCGTTACAACAATAATCGTTACATATATGTCTCGTTTCAAAATCATTAAGTTAGTAGTCTTGCTTTTACATATGTAGTTCATTGTTAATATACTTAATGATATGTTTACTTATCATAATATCATGTTAACTATATATATATATATCCATATATATGTCATCATATAGTTTTTACAAGTTTTAACGTTCGTGAATCACCGGTCAACTTGGGTGGTCAATTGTCTATATGAAACCTATTTCAATTAATCAAGTCTTAACAAGTTTGATTGCTTAACATGTTGGAAACACTTAATCATGTAAATAACAATTTCATTTAATATATATAAACATGGAAAAGTTCAGGTCACTAGATAATACATCTTAATACACTACATATATATATACATTTTAATTGAGTCGTTAAATCATCGTTAGTCGTTACATGCATGCGTTGTTTTGAAACCTTTAAGTCAACGATCTCGTTTAATGCAATTAATCCATTGTTATTATATCTAATGAGGTGTTAAATTGTTATATTATCATGATAACATAGTGTATTAATATATCTTAATACGATATATATATTAAGACGTTGTTACAACAATAATCTTTACATATATATCATTTCGAAATCCTTAAGTTAATAGTCTTGTTTTATGTATATAGTTTATTGTTAATATACATAATGAGATACTTAATTATCATTTCATCATGTTAAACATATATATATATATATATATATATATATATATATATATATATATATATATATATATATATATATATATATATATCCATATATATATTATCATGTCATATACAAGTTATAACGTTCGTGAATCATCGGACAAACTTGGTGATCAAACATTTACATAAAATCCGTTTCAATTAATCAAGTCTTAACAAGTTTGATTGTTTAATATGTTGGAAACATTTAATCATGTAAATATGAATCTCATATAATATATAATCATGGAAAAGTTCGGGTCACTACAGTACCTACCCGTTAAATAAATTTCGTCCCGAAATTTTAAGTAGATGGAGGTGTTGACGCATCATCTGGAAATAAGTGCGGGTATTTCTGTTTCATCTGATCTCCAGGCTACCAGGTGAACTCGGGTCCTCTACGAGCATTCCATCAAACTTTAACGATTGGTATCTTGTTTTGTTTAAGTCCTTTAACCTCACGATCCATTACCTCGATGGGTTCTTCAACGAATTGTAGTTTTTCGTTGATCTTAATTTCATCTAAAGGAATAGTGAGATCTTCTTTAGCTAAGCATTTTTTCAGATTCGAGACGTGAAAGGTATTATGTACGCCGGCTAATTGTTGTGGTAATTCAAGTCGATATGCTACCGTGCAAAATCAATTAAGTTTAACAAACAATTTGGAGTATTTTTTCAATAGAGTGGTTATAATTGATAGAATTACTAAATTGCTAACACTTTATAAAATAGTTAGTGTATAGAACCCGTTCATTACACGGTAGTTTATAAAAATAGTTAAAAATTACTTTACAATTTTGCTGTAATAGGTTTTAAAGACCGTGCGTTGCTGTAACATCCCGCCTTTTTCTGTTTACTTTCCGATTATTTATTTAAAGTCCGTTATATAATTATAACATCTTCCATTAATACGCTTTTTAAAATATCTCGTTTAGGTAATTCATGCACCCGCTTTTGAACTTGAGGGACTAAACTTGCCAAGAGGCAAAAGACTTGACTAGGTCAACTAGTCAACAAGTCTTCTCCTCCATTCATTCTCCTCTTTCTCTCTTTTAGTACTTCAACTTTTCTCTCAACCTTCAAATAAAGAATCATCATCTATTTCAAATCGAGCAAGCATCAATCCAAACAAATTACATATTTGGAATCCTCGCATCTTCCTCTTCGAATCCATACCGATTACATTTCATTTGGGTAACTTTCTAAAAACACTAGATTTTGTGTTCTTGATAATTTTAACTTATAGAAGTGTTAATTAGTGTCTATGACTCAAGTCTAACATGATTATGTGATTTGTATGCTCGATCTCGTTATTTTAGTGTAACTAGCATGAACTTGAAAAGAGATGCCCAATCGCAAGAAGAAGAAACGAAGGGACAAAGCTCTGAAATAGAAATTGGAGTATAAATCGCATCAAATAGGGGGAAGAATTAACTGGGGATGATGATGATTATAGAAAATAGAAGCAAGGACTTTGAAGTATAAGGGACAATATAAAGCCCAATAACAACACGGAGATTACAAACCGTGGATATTAATACGAATAGCAATATAAAAACACGGTATAGTTAAGAATAGTATCACCCCAAGGTAATAGTAGAAAAGAATAGATTCCTCTGGTGGTAGTTGAAAAAGAAGAGTGATTGATACGATAATCAAGAAGATATTAAGGATTAGAATTGGATTAAGCATTTTCACAATCTTTTAGATGAATGACCTAAGAAAGAAAGTACAGGAATGGTGAGAATAATGGAACGGAGGAGTTTAAATTATAATGGAAATATCAGATAGAGTAATCAAGACAGATCACCGTATTTAATTATAGAGATCTTAATCTCATTATTTGCCGAAGAATCAAATCTCTCAGATTTCGAAGATTTTCTTTAAATCCCTTGAATTCCGGAATTCAATCGCGACTACGTCAAAAGTTATGAAAAATCTCCATTTCTTCATCTCGATCTTTTGTGATAGCTTCATTCATACGCTTCGATTAATCGAATCATTTCATCCATATTACTCAATGATGATAAAACTCTATTTATCAACTTATATACGTCATGAAAACATTTTTATAGTTAACCATGACCACCTCACTCAAATTTCGGGACGAAATTTCTTTAACGGGTAGGTACTGTGATGACCCGGGAATTTCCGACCAAATTTAAACTTGAATCTTATTTGATTTTGATACGATAAGCAAAGTCTGTAAAGTTGAGTCTCAAAAAGTTTGAACTGTTCATATATTCAATTACCCTTCGACCATCCCCGACGATTCACGAACAATTATATGTAAATAGATATGTATATATATATATATATATATATATATATATATATATATATATATATATATATATAGTATAATCTGAAATATATTATAAAAATGTTATGCGGTTTAGATTTTGAAATTATAAATGCAAATAGCTTATGATTTAAAAATATAAACTTGTTAAGTAATAAATATATACATAATATTTCAAATTTATATTAAAAACTTTGAGCACGGTATTTAAAAGATACTAGTTTATTATCTCAACAAACTTAATAACGAATAAATGTATATTAACAATAGCAGACTAATATATGCAATATATATATACATGGGTTCTATAAATAATCATTTTTAAGTGTATATTGTAATATATATAAATATTAAATATCCAATCTATATAATACATAGTTATTACATAATGTATAATACTAAATACAGGTTACAATATACTTGCTATAGTATTATTGATAATGTTACTTTCATTATTAATATTAGCATTTATATCGGATCTGATACATGCAATGTGTTATATTATTTTTACCTCTTTTGTAATTAATGATATTAACCTATTATCATTTTTATCATCTTTAACAAAATTATTATTATCAATCAATATTATTATTATAATACGATAGTTATTATTTTTAATATTAATGATACTATTATTAAGAGATTGATTAATTATTGATTTTAAATTAAATATAAAATATAAAAAATAGAACACTCTTACGCGTAATTTTATCGGTTATATTTATTCATCTTTCTGTCTCTTTCACTCTTTATGTATACCCGTGAACTGTTGTCGATTCCTTACCACTACAAACAACCTTCAACCAATTGTTAATGTATTATAAATCATTTATTTGAACATTATACAGATTGGGGCTGTTCGTGAAATCCAGATGAAAACCACTGAATCATTTTTTTTTCTTCTTGTTCAGCGTCGGCAAGCAGGAGCTGTACAGCTCGAGTTATATTTTTTTTTTACTCAATTCATAAAAAAGGGGTTACAAGTCATTTTAGTTATGTTTGATAATCCTAGAATCACAAAGTTTAATCATTGATTAAATGGGTAAATTGTTGTTGAATTCAACGAAGAAGAAGAGGAAAAAGGGAAGCAGTTTTAATACGGATTATATAAATATAGATTCTATAATAAACCAGAAAATGTGCAACAGCCCAACGGTCTAGGGTGTTTGATAGCTTACAAGAGGTCTCGGGTTTGATCCTTACAAGTGGCATTTTTTTAAAGCTTGTTTTGGGGTAGTTCTCTTTATCAAAAATTATTATTAATATTTATAACAACCCTCACATTTCCATTCTGAATGTACCAGATTTCTCTTAGGGTTTCATTTCCTGATCCTGTGTATTGTCATTAGGGTTATTCAGATATTAAATGCTCTATAATTAATGCTCGTAATTAAAGCCCTTAAACCCTAACCCTAAAATTAATTAAATTATATGAATTATTAACATTATGTATATGTATAATAGTTAAAGTAATATATAATAAACTTTACAACTAATGGAAAGTAAATAAAATTTAATAAAAGTCATAGACTAAAATTTAAAAAGATTAAAAAAAAATACTTATCCTAAATAGAGGATAAATATATATATATATATATATATATATATATATATATATATATATATATATATATATATATATATATATATATATATATATATATATATATATATATATATATATATAACCATATAAATAAATAAATAAAAAGAGCCGAAAAAAAAATATAAATATATAAAAAAAAAGTGTCGGCCAAGATATTTAAAAAAAAAAAAAAAAAAAAGATACTTGGTAACTAAGTAATTTAATCTATAAATTCCTATCCTAATCTAATTCCCAATCCTAATCTTAAACTTGCACCAAGTATACTCAAACTCAAATACCCAAAGCTAGATCTTTCATAAGGAAGTTTGATTTGGATTCAAACTCTAATCACTAACACTATAAAAAGGAACCTAGGCTTGCCAAATTTTGCATCACAAAAAAAATAAAATAACCAATTCTCTCCTCTTCTTCTTTTTGCTCGGCTCACAACCCACCATCACCACCACCCGTAGCCGATCACCAACACCTCCAAAACAGCCTCTATCTCCACCTCTGCTGCTCGTTTTCTGCAGCCCACACTACCGCCATCCCTAGCTGTTGTCCGCAGCTAAAACCGCCATCAAACGGCAGCCGTCTGCTGCCACTTTCGACCCAAAATAGACTGTTTCTGCTGCAGCTGTAACCCACCATTGAACACCCTTTTCCCAGCTGTTTTTCTGCTGTGTTTTGCCACCCAAAACCGTCCCAAAAACAGCCCAAAGTCGCCTGGGTTTGCTGCTATTTTTCTGCTGTTTCTGCGTCCACAAAACAGCCACTGACCCGACTGTTTTCACCCTGTTGCTGCTGCGATTTTGTTGCTGCTGTTCCTGCTATTTTGTGCAACGAAAACAGTCCAAAACAAACTCCTGTTTGGGTCGTAAAGAGCTGCTAGTTTCCTGTTGTTGATTCGGGTTAAAAACGCCACCTTTTTCTTGATCTTAATCTTCATAAGGTAGTCATGAAACCCCATCCTTTTCAATTCTACTTAATTTTTATGTTAATATGCATGTTATAATAGTTATAGTGCTTGTGGATAATTTTTATGGTGTTTGGAAAATTAAAATATGTTAAAAAATTTGATTTTTAATAATTATATAATTGGGACAGATTTATGTCTGTTAATTTTGGGCATCATGCCAATATTTTATGATGAAACTAAGTTTCTCAACGTGATCCTCATGAAGAGTAGTGCAATTTACATATAAGATATGCGTTAAACGGACGTATAGAACTCAAATTATGAATTATTGAAGTTTATATAAATTTTATATATAAAATAATAAATACAGCAGTTTTTTTCTCGAAAAACGTGACTGATCTGGACTGATCAGATATCACCATCATGTCGGGTTCGATGTTGCGACCCAAAAATATATAAAGAACGTTAAAAACGGATGTACGGTTAAAAAGATACGATTAAAACAAGTTTTGGAATAAATACATTTTTACATACGAATCTGATCAGGTCACCTCGGGATGCGTACGACCCGATATCAAATTTCTAGGTTTACGAGTGTGTGGGTATCGAATAATTAATAAGTTTAGACTCTTGATTCATGTCGTTTGCAATTTTTATGAATTAGATATGATTTTTCAAAGTTTGAAAAATAAATTTCTTTAAAGAATGCTGATTGAGAAAATGAGTTTTTGTCGAAATCGTGTCGATCACCAAGGTCATTTAAACGCTGTAAAAACCGTCAAATAAATCATGCAATATCTTGATAGCAAGGGGAAGCTATTGGTTCCGCTCGTTTGTCAAACCGAATCCCGAGCGTCGTTTTAAAAATTGTCAAAGTGGGTCACATGAGCGCACTTGTACTTTTTCTGAAAAGCTGAAACGAAATTACTGAAATGTCAAAACGGCATCGGTTGCCACGAGTTGCTCAAATTGAGTTGGATTCTGAAAATTTTTGTGTAGTCTCTTTGTGGTAAAAACTAACACTTGGCATTGGCCGTTTTTCAAGTTAGGTCTCACTAATTTTTATAAAAATTCCTAAAGTGGACAGTTTAGGCATTTTTACAATATTTTTGAGTTTGTAATTTTTCCAAGTCATTAAATTACTAATACTAATATTATGATAATATGATTTTAAAATGAGTATAAATAAGTTTTAAAGATTGTTTTGAGTCTTGTTGACTTTCAACGCTGATCGTTGACTTTTGGGTTGACTTTTCAGTTGACTTTCTCATTTGACTTTTATTTGACTTGAGTGGACTTTCTAAATAAACAAACTTTTAAAAATAGAAACTTACTATAAAAAGAAACTTACCTAAAATAGAATATTTCTAAGAGTGGAAACTTACTAAAAATAGAAAGTACACATAATACTTATTTAAATCTTTTGTCACATAATTCCAAAGCCAATACAAGCACTAGGACTATCATACAATGACATGACATAAGTTAGATATATTCTGACCTCTCGTATTATTTAGGTTGGAGTCTAGATCACTCTTGATCTTCTTTATTCGTGTACTTGTTATATCTTCTACTGCTGTTAAGGTGAATTTCATAGCCCCTCTTTTTACTATTTCTTAACTATTTTATAACTTTGGGGTGAGACACATGCTTGCTTTTAAACTGTTTTACGCTTAGACACGAGTACTCAAACTTTATTCTGATTAGTTCAAACTGTGCTAACATGCTTTGATTCATGCTAAATCCCTACCATGATATCGTTAATTGCTACGTATAAAGGCAAGCTTAGTTATTGTGAATAGCGCTACTGAGAGTGACGTCTCTATCCGGATGACTGATGGTTAATGGATACATAATAATGATTCACGACACGAACGTGATATGTTTAGGGTAACTTACGGTTAGTATCGATATCATATACACCAGCACTACTACCGGACTAATTAAACCGCTTATTTAAATCTTGTGGTCTAAAAACTTATTATGATTATTAAACCTATGTTGTTCACTCAACCTTTTTGGTTGACACTTTAAGCATGTTTTGTCTCATGTACTTAGATATGTTGCTTCCGCTGTAGAACTCTGCTGTTACTTAGAATTCAAGCCGAGCACTGGGACCAGAGATAACATCCGCGTCAATGGCGATTTTGGCGGGGTGTTACAGTTGGTATCAGAGCCAGGTTATACGGAACTAGGTTACATTAGTGTGACTAACATGAATAGTTAGGATGCATTAGTGAGTCTAGTCTATAACCGAGTTGTTCATTTGCCTTGATTATTTGCATTACATTCTAGATTATGTGCATTAAGTTCACTTATATTTGTTATGCCTGGAACTCCTATACCATTCAAATCTTTAGAAACACTTTGCTATAGGAACTATACTTACACGTCTGACTCTTAGAGTAAGAGCCATGACTTACTTGTATTCCAACAATAGAATGCACCATACCTATCTCATTATGTAATTTAGGAGAGCCAAGGCTTGTTATAGAGAACCAGGATTGCATTTTATGTGTGCCTTATGTGGGTGCCTTAGCAATCTTTAGATCTATAACCTTTCCTGCCTTAGTTTTAAGCGCTTCCCTTTAATCTTTATAATGCCAATTCATCTTAGTACATGCTTTTACCTCTTTTTATATTCTGTATCCTTTCCTAAGGATATCAAGCCAAACTCTATCATCTTGCATGATCCCAACTCTGAAGGATCAGCTAATATATGATTGTCATCATATCCATACATATCCTATGACCTGACTTTGCCATTGTGATTCAAAGTACTCTTGACTCACGCGAAGGGATGTCACTCATGACTCGACATTCCCACGTCAACTATCTAAGTTTGATCACGTGTCCTGACCTTATGGAGTGACCTTGGAATAGAAATATGAATTAGTGAAATATAATGACGCTTGGCCGACGTGATTATATTACGGTAATTCATATAGAAATTCCAATATCATGACATATGGAATAGAAAGTGAATCAAATAAAAATTTCTTAAACAACTCAATGTTATTACATGAAGGGTAATTATCATCTGATTTATAGATATACGAAGAGATCGTTACGATCAAACTATCTATCTCATACCCATGAGAAGATTAACAAGTTCTCCTATACCATAAAAATTGTAAAGATTTGCATTTTTCTTTCTTAAACAACTTATCTCTTTGACGTTTAATTATCACATCCCCGCTGGAAGGAAGGATGCATGTTCTTAAGTGACCTGAAGTGACACCCCCAAAACTTCTTCGAAGCATGCCTCCTGTTATCTGCAATTACGCTCCTAGTGTAGATTTTCATAAACCCATTAGGAAACCTGTCTAAGATAAACGATAACCACTCGTAAGATTTTCATTTAAATATTCAAACGAAGATATTATAAACACCACATTCTCTATCACATTCTCATACTCTACCATTCATATCTCACTTGTTAGCAACACCTTCACGCATGAACATTTGAATTCCAAGAACTTATATTAGCCATCAACCACACAAAAGTTCAATGGTCATCATTACCTCGTAACATTTTTGCTCAAATATCACCCGGAATTTTTAAGGTCTTCACTCAAATTTTCTTAGTCTTTCTCCAAATATAAAATTCTATTTGCCAAAATTTTACATACACTATTTTACTATACGATCCTCTCGAAATTTTTATAGATTTATTTACCGCCATTCGTGCAAATTTTATAAATTGTGTATATTTAAGCAAAATTTACCTTTACTTATTTTTGACTAGTACATATAAAATTATACTTTGACTTTTATAAATCAATTCTTTTATTCAAAAGATATTTTACATAAGATAGTACATGTTGTACATAACTCTAGTTTTACTAAAAACTTCGTTTCTTTTTGTCACCTTAAACAACTCGAACTTCTAAAACTTTCATTGCTTGTTTATATAAAAAATTTCGTATTATCCTACACCACGTATTAATCACAATTCCTCTTGCCCTTTGAAACTTATCACTAAGTTCATCATTCAAAACTCTATGTTCTCGTCAACTTTTCCCCTTTTGAGGTTGACCATTGAGAAGATTTTACTTCTAATATCTCACGGTTAAACCACAACACCCTCGTGAACATCAATTCTATAATTCTATATTTTGTGGTACAAGAAATCATTTTTGGAGATTTTCTCACCTAGTGAAAACTATTCTTATACCCAATGATTCCCATTTCTTCTCATTCGCACTTAAACTCATAAGTGAATCCTAGATCGACTCGCCATCTATGCGAGAACGTCTTTCTCGTTAATATATCACACCCTTCGTGCAGTTTTCCTATCAGAAATATAATTTATGATCCTCGCTATCCTCTCTAAAGGAGTTACCTTAAACGATTATGGTGTCTATGTGTTTTCACTAAACAATTCTTCCTCACTAGTTATAACTAGATGTTATCCTAGACAAATTTCGACCTTTGTCTTAACATATAGCTGAAATCATGAACATAAGGTGCTTTCATTGATCGCTCAAACCATTCTGAGGGCATTTTAGTAATTATGGCTTACTTTGCATATAAGCTTGATTAGTGACTCCTCAGCTGGAATCTCGTTTCATCTATTCACATTAGATATTTCTTGAAAACCAAAGGTATCATGTCTACGGTTATCTTCCGGAATTTGAAGTCGGTAACATATCTAACAAACACAAGCCATGCATCAAACTACATGGTTGTGATCTCCACGTACTCCTCTCTGATTGTCTACCCTAATGGCGACATAAAAGCTCAAGGTTTCAAATAAACTTAGTAATGTCCGTTGCACATTTCAGGTGTCCAACTTACCGAAATGCTTGTACGACTAAAATATCACAATCCCTTTTAAGGAAACCTAGTCCGATGACACTCATGTTATCCCTTTGAATTACCTCCGCATTGATAATAAAATGCACTTCATAGAAGAACCTGTATAAGTTATGGGTCATAAGATTCAAACGCTTAGTACAAGGAAATATTCCTATTGTTAAAGTCCGTTGGAATTCGCGTAGAGGCCCCAAGTATACTTGGGAACGTGAAGACCAAATGAAGCGGAAACATCCCCATCTTTTCTCAACCGAAACTTCGGGACGAAGTTTAAATTAACGGGGAGGTACTATAACAACTCTCACTTTTCCATTCTGAATGTACCAGATTTCTCTTAGGGTTTCATTTCCTGATCCTGTGTATTGTCATTAGGGTTATTCAGATATTAAATGCTTTATAATTAATGCTCGTAATTAAAGCCCTTAAACCCTAACCCTAAAATTAATTAAATTATATGAATTATTAACATTATGTATAATAGTTAAAGTAATATATAATAAACTTTACAACTAATGGAAAGTAAATAAAATTTAATAAAAGTCATAGACTAAAATTTAAAAAGATTAAAAAAAAATACTTATCCTAAATAGAGGATAAAATAAATATATATATATATATATATATATATATATATATATATATATATATATATATATATATATATATATATATATAACTATATAAATAAATAAAAAGAGCCGAAAAAAAATATAAATATATAAAAAAAAAGTGTCGGCCAAGATGTTTAAAAAAAAAAAAAAAAAAAAAAGATACTTGGTAACTAAGTAATTTAATCTATAAATTCCTATCCTAATCTAATTCCCAATCCTAATCTTAAACTTGCACCAAGTATACTCAAACTCAAATACCCAAAGCTAGATCTTTCATAAAGAAGTTTGATTTGGATCCAAACTCTAATCACTAACACTATAAAAAGGAACCTAGGCTTGCTAAATTTTGCATCACAAAAAAAATAAAATAACCAATTCTCTCCTCTTCTTCTTTTTGCTCGGCTCACAACCCACCATCACCACCACCCGTAGCCGATCACCAACACCTCCAAAACAGCCTCTATCTCCACCTCTGCTGCTCGTTTTCTGCAGCCCACACTACCGCCATCCCTTGCTGCTGTCCGCAGCTAAAACCGCCACCAAACGGCAGCCGTCTGCTGCCACTTTCGACCCAAAATAGACTGTTTCTGCTGCAGCTGTAACCCACCATTGAACACCCTTTTCCCAGCTGTTTTTCTGCTGTGTTTTGCCACCCAAAACCGTCCCAAAAACAGCCCAAAGTCGCCTGGGTTTGCTGCTATTTTTCTGCTGTTTCTGCGTCCACAAAACAGCCACTGACCCGACTGTTTTCACCCTGTTGCTGCTGCGATTTTGTTGCTGCTGTTCCTGCTATTTTGTGCAACGAAAACAGTCCAAAACAAACTCCTGTTTGGGTCGTAAAGAGCTGCTAGTTTCCTGTTGTTGATTCGGGTTAAAAACGCCATCTTTTTCTTGATCTAAATCTTCATAAGGTAGTCATGAAACCCCATCCTTTTCAATTCTACTTAATTTTTATGTTAATATGCATGTTATAATAGTTATAGTGCTTGTGGATAATTTTTATGGTGTTTGGAAAATTAAAATATGTTAAAAAATTTGATTTTTAATAATTATATAATTGGGACAGATTTATGTCTGTTAATTTTGGGCATCATGCCAATATTTTATGATGAAACTAAGTTGCTCAACGTGATCCTCATGAAGAGTAGTGCAATTTACATATAAGATATGCGTTAAACGGACGTATAGAACTCAAATTATGAATTATTGAAGTTTATATAAATTTTATATATAAAATAATAAATACAGCAGTTTTTTTCTCGAAAAACGTGACTGATCTGGACTGATTGGATATCACCATCATGTCGGGTTCGATGTTGCAACTCAAAAATATATAAAGAACGTTAAAAACGGACCTACGGTTAAAAAGATACGATTAAAACAAGTTTTGGAATAAATACATTTTTACATACGAATCTGATCAGGTCACCTCGGGATGCGTACGACCCGATATCAAATTTCTGGGTTTACAAGTGTGTGGGTATCGAATAATTAATAAGTTTGGACTCTTGATTCATGTCGTTTGCAATTTTTATGAATTAGATATGATTTTTCAAAGTTTGAAAAATAAATTTCTTTAAAGAATGCTGATTGAGAAAATGAGTTTTTGTCGAAATCGTGTCGATCACCAAGGTCATTTAAACGCTGTAAAAATCGTCAAATAAATCATGCAATATATTGATAGCAAGGGGAAGCTATTGGTTCCGCTCATTTGTCAAACCGAATCCCGAGCGTCGTTTTAAAAATTGTCAAAGTGGGTCACATGAGCGCACTTGTACTTTTTCTGAAAAGCTGAAACGAAATTACTGAAATGTCAAAACGGCATCGGTTGCCACGAGTTGCTCAAATTGAGTTGGATTCTGGAAATTTTTTTGTAGTCTCTTTGTGGTAAAAACTAATACTTGGAATTGGCCATTTTTCAATTTAGGTCTCCCTGATTTTTATAAAAATTCCCAAAGTGGACAGTTTAGGCATTTTTACAATATTTTTGAGTTTGTAATTTTTTCAAGTCATTAAATTACTAATACTAATATTATGATAATATGATTTTAAAATGAGTATAAATAAGTTTTAAAGATTGTTTTGAGTCTTGTTGACTTTCAACGCTGATCGTTGACTTTTGGGTTGACTTTTCAGTTGACTTTCTCATTTGACTTTTATTTGACTTGAGTGGACTTTCTAAATAAACAAACTTTTAAAAATAGAAACTTACTATAAAAAAAACTTACCTAAAATAGAATATTTCTAAGAGTGGAAACTTACTAAAAATAGAAAGTACACATAATACTTATTTAAATCTTTTGTCACATAATTCCAAAGCCAATACAAGCACTAGGACTATCATACAATGACATGACATAAGTTAGATATATTCTGACCTCTCGTATTATTTAGGTTGGAGTCTAGATCACTCTTGATCTTCTTTATTCGTGTACTTGTTATATCTTCTACTGATGTTAAGGTGAATTTCATAGCCCCTCTTTTTACTATTTCTTAACTATTTTATAACTTTGGGGTGAGACACATGCTTGCTTTTAAACTGTTTTATGCTTAGACCTGAGTTCTCAAACTTTATTCTGATTAGTTCAAACTGTGCTAACATGCTTTGATTCATGCTAAATCCCTACCATGATATCGTTAATTGCTACGTATAAAGGCAAGCTTAGTTATTGTGAATAGCGCTACTGAGAGTGACGTCTCTATCCGGATGACCGATGATCAATGGATACATAATAATGATTCACGACACGAACGTGATGTGTTTAGGGTAACTTACGGTTAGTATCGATATCATATATACCAGCACTACTATCAGACTAATTAAACCGCTTATTTAAATCTTGTGGTCTCAAAACTTATTATGATTATTAAACCTATGTTGTTCACTCAACCTTTTTGGTTGACACTTTAAGCATGTTTTGTCTCATGTACTTAGATATGTTGCTTCCGCTGTAGAACTCTGCTGTTACTTAGAAGTCAAGCCGAGCACTGGGACCAGAGATAACATCCGCGTCAATGGCGATTTTGGCGGGGTGTTACAATATTGTTATAAATTATTATTGTTATTGCTATTATTGTCCTTTACATTATTATTATTATTACAAGTATTAAGTAACTTTTATTATTATGATTATGATTATGATTATGATTATGATTATGATTATGATTACGATTATAATTATTATTATTATTATTATTATTATTATTATTAAGTATTAAGTATTAGTATCCTTATTATCATTATTACTATTGTAAGTAATATTATTATTAATAACATTAGTATTAACGTTATTAGCATTGTTGTTGTTAAAAATTATTATTGTCACAAGCATATTAGTATTATCGTCGGTTTTACTACTAGTATCATTATAAGTGTTATTATTATTATTATTATTATTATTATTATTATTATTATTATTATTATTATTATTATTATTATTATTATTATTATTATTATTATTAATTATTAATATTACAAATATTAAGATTATCGTCATTATAATTATCATTAGTGTTATAACTATAATTATTATTATTAAAAATATAAGTATTAAGATAAAAATTATCATTTATTATTATTATAATGATAACAATTATTATTATTAGAGTTATCATGAAAATAATAAAATTTATTATTATTTTTATTAATATTAGTATTAGTATCATTTCTACTAGTATTATTAACATATTTGAAATTTTAATATCATTACTATCATTATTAGTAATATTAAGTATTACCAAAATTAATAATTTTACATGACAAATATCATTTAAGCATTATAATAATTACGAGTTTCACAAGCAAATGATATATATATATATAAACATATGTAATATACATAACCTAATTATACTAATATTTCTATATACAAAATGAATACATTTAATAATGAATATATATATATATATATATATATATATATATATATATATATATATATATATATATATATATATATATATATATATATATATATATATATATATATATATATAAACATTATATCACTAATAATAATAAATATATTTATTCGATTACAATTATATATATATATTAATGAATATACAAATGATATAGGTTCGTGAATCCGAGGCCAACCCTGCATTGTTCTATTGTTCAATATAATCATATGTATTTTTACTACAAAATACATTAGGTGAGTTCATTTGAATCCCTTTTACTCTTTACATTTTTGGGCTGAGAATACATGCAAATGCTTTATTAACTGTGTTACAATATTTATATGCGTGAGTTTCATTTGCTCCCTTTTTAAATGCTTTTGCAATATATATTTTTGGGACTGAGAATACATGCGTTGTTTTTATAACTGTTTTACAAAATAGACACAAGTAATTGAAACTACATTATATGGTTGAATTATCGAAATCGAATATGCCCCTTTTTATTAAGTCTGGTAATCTAAGAATTAGGGAACAGACACCCTAATTGACGCGAATCCTAAAGATAGATCTATCGGGACCAACAAGCCCCATCCAAAGTACCGGATACTTTAGTACTTCGAAATTTATATCATGTCCGAAGGAGGATCCCGGAATGATGGGGATATTCTTATATGCATCTTGTTAATATCGATTACCAGGTGTTCAATCCATATGAATGATATTTTTGTCTCTATGCATGGGACGTATGTTTATGAGAAATGGAAATATGAAATCTTGTGGTCTATTAAAATTATGAAATGATTATTTATGATAAACTATTGAACTCACCAACCTTTTGGTTGACACTTTAAAGCATGTTTATTCTCAGGTATGAAAGAAATCTTCCGCTGTGCATTTGTTCATCTTAGAGATATTACTTGAAGTCATTCATGACATATTTCACAAGACGTTGCATTCGAATCGTTGAGTTCATCAAGATTATTATTAAGTCAATAATAGATAGATATATTATGAAATGGTATGCATGCCGTCAACTTTCGATGTAATGAAAGATTGTCTTTTCAAAAACGAATGCAATGTTTGTAAAATGTATCATACAGAGGTCAAGTACCTCGCAATGTAATCAACTGTTGTGAATCATTTATAATCGATATGGACTTCGTCCGGATGGATTAGGACGGGTCATGAAATAGTAAATGGGAGACTCCTACTACTCCTACTCACATTCGTCAATTTTTGGGTCTCGCCGGATACTATCGTAGATTCATCAAGGATTTATCTTTGGTTGCTCGTCCTCTAACCGCATTAACTCACAAGGGAAAGAAATTTATTTGGGCGACCGAGCAAGAATCCGCGTTTCAAGTCTTGAAAACAAAGCTAACCACCGCTCATATCTTGTCACTTCCCGAAGGCAATGATGATTTTGTTGTATATTGCGATGCCTCGAAACATGGTTTTGGGTGTGTATTGATGCAACTAAAGAAAGTCATTGCTTATGCCTTTCGACAATTGAAAATTCATGAACGGAACTACACGACACATGATCTCGAACTCGGAGCCGTTGTCTTTGCACTTAAAATGTGGAGACACTATCTTTATGGAACCAAAAGTACCATCTTCACCCATCACAAAAGCCTCCAACACATCTTTGATCAAAAACAACTAAACATGAGACAACGACGGTGGATTGAAACTTTAAACGATTATGATTGTGAGCTTTGTTACCATCCCGGGAAGGCAAACGTAGTAGCCGATGCCTTAAATCGAAAAGAAAGAGTGGTGCCTCTTCGTGTTCGAGCTTTAAACGTCACCATTCACACCAATCTCAATAGTCAATTTCGTGTAGCCTAAGACGAGGCTCTCAAGGATGAAAACATCTCTCTCGAACACTTGAACTTCCTCACCTCTCAATTTAAAGTTAAGGAGACCGGACTCCGATATTTCACCGGAAGAATTTGGGTGCCTAGTTATGGGGACTTGCGAAGCCTTATTTTAGACGAAGCCCATAAGTCAAAATATTCTATTCACCCTGGTGCCAATAAGATGTACCACGACCTCAAAGAACAATATTGGTGGCCGAACATTAAAAGGGACGTTGCTACTTATGTTGAAAAGTGCCTAACTTGCTCCAAAGTCAAAGCCGAACATCAAAGACCGTCCGAACTACTTCAACAACTCGAAATCCCGCAATGGAAGTGGGAAATGATAACGATGGATTTTATCACCAAACTACCAAATACGGTGGGCGGTTATGATACTATTTGGGTTATTGTTGACTGTCTCACCAAATCCGCACACTTCCTAGCCATGAAGGAAACCGACAAAATGGAAAAACTTGCACAACTTTACATTAAAGAGATCGTCGCCCATCATGGTGTGCCCTTATCGATTATTTCCGACCGAGATGGCCGTTTTGTTTCTAGATTTTGGCGTACCTTACAAGAAGCGTTGGGAACGTGTTTAGACATGAGCACCGCATATCATCCACAAACCGATGGACAAAGTGAACGCACAATTCAAATCTTGGAAGACATGCTACGAGCTTGTGTTATCAATTTTGGAAAAGCTTGGGACAAGCACTTGCCTCTCGCCGAATTCTCCTACAACAATAGTTACCACACGAGTATCAATGCCGCACCTTTTGAAGCTTTGTATGGCCGAGAATGTCGTTCTCCTCTTTTTGGGCCGAAGTAGGCGACACACAAATCACCGGACCCAAACTCATTCATGAGACAACCGAGAAGATCGTTCAAATCCGAGATAGGCTTAAGACGGCCCGTAGTCGTCAAAAGAGCTATACCGAAAAAAGACGCAACAACCTCGAATTCCAAGTCGGTGATCGCGTAATGTTAAAAGTCGCACCTTGGAAGGGTGTAATCCGTTTCGGGAAAAGCGGGAAGTTAAATCCGCGGTATATTGGTCTTTTCGAAATCTTGGAGCGTGTTAGAACCGTTGCTTATCGTTTAGATCTTCCACCTCAATTGAGCTCCGTTCATCCTACTTTCCATGTATCCAACTTGAAAAAGTGCCTTGCCGAACCCGATGTCGTCATTCCTCTCGAGGAACTTACTATTGATGACAAACTTCATTTTGTGGAGGAACCGGTTGAAATCGTGGACACCTCCGTCAAGACGCTAAAACAAAGTAGAATCCCTATCGTTAAGGTCCGTTGGAATGCCAAAAGGGGACCCGAGTTTACTTGGAAAAGACAAGATCAAATGCAAAGAAAGTACCCTCATTTATTCGTGGATACGGAAACGCAAGATCTCGAGGAAGAAACAACGACTACTACACCTACTTAAATTTCGGGACAAAATTTCTTTTAAGGAGTAGGTAATGTAACATCCCGCCTTTTTCCGTTTAGTTTCCGTTTATTTATTTAAAGTCCGTTATATAATTATAACATCTTCCGTTAATACGCGTTTTAAAATATCTCATTTAGGTAATTCACGCACCCGCTTTTGAACTTGAGGGACTAAACTTTCCAAGAGGCAAAAGACTTGACTTGGTCAACTAGTCAACAAGTCTTTTCCTCCATTCATTCTCCTATTTCTCTCTTTTACTACTTCAACTTTTCTTTCAACCTTCAAACAAAGAATCATCATCTATTTCAAATCGAGCAAGAATCAATCCAAACAAATTACATACTTGGAATCCTCGCATCTTCCTCTTCAAATCCATACCAATTACATTTCATTTGGGTAACTTTTTAAAAACACTAGATTTTGTGTTCTTGATAATTTTAACTTATAGAAGTGTTAATTAGTGTCTATGGCTCAAGTCTAACTTGATTATGTGATTTGTATGCTCGATCTCGTTATTTTAGTGTAACTAGCATGAACTTGAAAAGTGTGTGTTTGATCTTGAGTTTTGGATGATTAAATGTTGTTGATATGCTAAAGTGCAAGTATTAATTGTGTTACTAGCATCACTAGCTTCATTTTGATGTGTAGGTTGATTAAGAAAACTTCAATAACATGATTTATGAGTTTATAATTTTTGGTTAGGGTTTGGTGTCTTCAATGTAAATTTTAATGCCTTAAATGCTTGACAATGTTGCTTGTAAGTGTTTAGTTGCAATGTATGTTTAATTACCTTCGAAACGGCATATCATTTATGTAAAATGGATCACCGAATCATGAAATGAGAGTTATGAACTTGGATGCAATTAATGATGAGCATTAAATGCGGTTTTGGTTGTTGAAAGTGGTAGATTGATTGATGAAATGTGTTTAGTTGTTTTCCTCGTCAAATTACCTTCCCAACGGTATAAGATACATGTTTTGATTGTTTGCGGATCATAAATTGTGGTTGTTTGGGTTTTGGTTCGTACACTTGTGCAAAATCAGCAATCAGACCTGTGCACTGATCTGGACGCCGTCCAGATTCCTGGACGCCGTCCAGGCCTTCACATCTGGATGCCGTCCAGCCAATCTGGACGCCGTTCAGATGAACTGTCAGGTTCTGATTTCGTTGGTCGTTTACCATTTAATTTTAACTATGCTACGCACATTCGATTCACATGTAACTTGTTCTAACATGCTTATATATGATTAAAAACCTCATAAAAATAGTTCGGGACCTGACCCGGACGTGTTGACTATTTCGTTGACTTTGACCCGACCAAAGTTGACTTTTGATCAAACTTAACCAATTACTTATGCAATCATTCTAACTTGCTCTTATACTTGTACCTTGCATGAAACTTGACAAATTTGATTCGCATGCAAATTAATCGAGTCGTATCGAGCCATAGGACTAATTGAACACTTTGACCGACTGTGTTTACCTATATTGACACAACCTATTTGATTAGGTCAAGACTAGCAATTGTCCTTGCACACGTTTACTTGTGAAGTACCTTATTACTCGTGCACTCAAGGTGAGATCATAGTCCCACTTTTACTCTTTTAAACTTATATTTGGGATGAGAAAACATAAACGTTTCATTTTACAAAGTAAACACAAGTACGAAAACAAACATTCTACATACGAGTTAGAACAAAAATCCTCAATTCGATTATCATTAGTTACACTTGCCGGGTGTAAGCGAGAACTTATGTTGTATGGCCATATGGGTTTGACAAACCCTCATTTGGACGGTTCTCTACCGTTATTCGGATGAAATATATTTTCGAGAAACAGTGTATGTTCTAACACTATTGTGATGGGGTTCTATGGAAGGAAAGTTAAGCCTTGATAATTGGGTGCTCGTGATAACAAATTTTAGAATGGTTTTACTATTATTTCAATTATATAAATCTTGTGGTTCATTTGTACTTACTTACTTAAACCTATGATTTCACCAACGTTTTCGTTGACAGATTTCTATATTTTTCTCAGGTCCTTGAACGTTTTGTGATACATGCTTCCGCTCATTACTTTTGATACTTGCTTGGATGTCGAGTATACATGCATACGTGGAGTGTCTTTTGACTTAACTTAATTTGTGTCGCATAGGTTTCAATTGTACTTAAAACGTTGTAACATGTTTGGTCGTCGAACCTACTTTGTAAACCTTAAAACATCCTTATAATTGAAATGAATGCGACATATTTTTGGTCAAACGTTGTTCTAAAGACTTATGACTATGTAACGGGACCTAAGTAGACGGCGCCGTCAATGACGATTTTGTCGGGTCGCTACAGTTGCATGGAGAATAATGGTTATTAATTTAGCTATAATTTTATTATTAATTATTCTTTATTAACTAAATTTTTTTTTTAACAGCGATTGGGATCACCCGAGGGGGACTAACCCACCTGTTGAGATCATCTCCCGTTTCGACTATGCCGATACAGCGATAATAACCCCGCCCACATCGCTGCCCGAGAGGAAATCTTGAAACCGATCCAAGGGCACGGCCAAGTAAAACCCCCTCTCCTCTTTACCCCCCAAACGATATGAGAAAGGTGTCATTGGTGAATACTTCATGACAGGGGTGAAATTGTGTCTTTATTAACTAAATTAATAATTAATAATTAGTATATATCAAATTTAAATTAAAGTTACACCTTTCTTATAAATGAATAATACGAAATTTATTTTATAGATAATTATTGTGTATACCAAATTTATAAATGTTACACCTTCATTTTCATTTTTTTTTTGAACGGCTGAATAATATTAAAAAAAACCTAGCAAGAAGCTAGAACATTACAAAGATAAAAGAGGGTTTTGCAACCAAATATTCCAATTCAGATTAACTTTCTTATAACGAGAGGAAAGCCAATCAAAAGAGGAAAGCACGATACTATCGATAATATGACATTTTTTAAACATAGACTGATCGAAAATAGTGCCGTTCCTGAATCGCCATAGAGTCCAAAGCGAAGCACAAAAAATAACTTCAACGATAATTATGTCCGAATATTTGTGATGCGCGGTTCTAATCCAATTCCATAAGTCATCGAGAGCATGCCACACAGGAATAGAGACATCAATCCAAGAAGCAATGTAAGCCCAAACTTGAGTAGCTATCTCGCATTCGAAGAAAACATGTTGGAGGTCTTCGGCGTCTCGAGAACATGAGGTGCATAAGACGTTTTGCAGGCTAACACCCTTTTCCAACAGATTGCATTTGTCTGGAAGCCGATTGAGGTTCGCACGCCAAATAAAAAAGTTCACTTTGGGAGGAATGCATTTGTACCAGGTAGTTTTTCGAATCTCTGGGGCATCAACATCAATTAACCTGCGAAAAGATTTAACCGAAATGACACTTGTTGTAGTAAAAGTAGCAACCCAAGAATCCAAATGGTTTGAAAAAGAAACTTGGTTTATTGCTGCAAGAAGCTCCTGCAGCTGCTGTAATTCGGTCCCTGCCCGAATGTCACGACGCCAGGACCAAACCCAATCATCATGTAAACGCCTCTCGCCAACCATACAAAATTTGTTATATTCAAGTGCATATAAACGAGGAAATTTAACCTTAAGAGGAGCGTCTAGAACCCACTGATCTTGCCAAAAAGAGGTCAAGCACCCATCACCAATTTTAATCCGCAAACAATTACCAACAGAAGGTAAAGACGAATGAAGATTTAAGATTGAGTGATTTATAATTGCCCAGAGACCATTTGCCAGACGCTTAACACGAGGGTTTAAACCATCGGTTTGGACACCGTGGATTGCTTTAACAACACGAACCCATGGCCAATCGGAACAAGTAAGATACCTCCATCGCCAATTGTATAAAAGAGCTTTGTTAAGAGAGTCAAAACAAACAACTCCAAGGCCACCTTTTTCTTTACTTTTAAGAACAGTTTCCCAACGAATCCAGTGAATTTTACGATCCTCATTTGAACTACCCCAAAGAAAATTAGCACGAAGAGATTCAAGAATTTTAATAATACCTTTTGGAGCTTTGAAGATAGAAAAGAAATAGTTACCAAGTGTACCAAGGACCGATTTTATCAAAGTTAAACGACCACCAAATGATAGGAGTTTTACTTTCCAGTTAGATAAACGCTTTTCCACCTTTTCTACAATAGGTTTCCAACTTCTCAATAATCTCATGTTAGCGCCAATTGGGATTCCCAAATAACTGAAAGGGAACGAAGCAGTCTGACAACCAAAGATATTAGCCATACGATCCAATTCAGGCGAGGGAATACCGATACCGAAAATATTAGATTTATGGACATTAATCTGAAGACCTGAAACCAAGTAAAAGCATTTTAGAACATCGATTAGGTTCTTTAAATTATTATCGCTCCACTCTCCAATAAAGAGGGCGTCATCTGCAAAAAAAACAATGAGAAATAAGGGTCTGGGTTGCCAAATTTCCCACTTGCAATCCTTTGTAAAATCCATGGTCAATGGCATCCAACATAGCAACATGTAAACCTTCCATACAAATAATGAAAAGGAAAGGAGATAATGGGTCTCCTTGTCTAAGGCCACGACCAATTTTAAACTCCTCAGTCGGACTACCGTTAACAAGAATCGATGCAAAAGTGGAGTTTAGACAACCTTTGATCCAATGAATCCATCTACGCCCGAAACCTAAATTAGATAACATGGAAATAAGGAACTCCCAGCTTATCGTGTCAAAAGCCTTTTCAAAATCAACTTTGAGGAGCATAGCTTTTTTCCGTTTCCGTTTACACCAATCGATAATCTCGCTTATGATAAGGGGACCGTCAAGAATTTGACGTCCTTTAACAAAAACAGATTGAACCGGACTGGCCACATGATCGATAACCTTCGCTAATTGGTTCGCAAGGAGTTTGGCCAATAATTTATATTGAATCCCGATAAGGCTAATAGGTCGGTAGTCTTTTACAAAAATAGGGTTATCCACTTTTGGGATTAAAGTGAAAAAGGAAGAGTTACAACCTTTAGGAATGAAACCAGAAGCATGAAAATTATGAACAAAATTACACACGTCCTCTCTAACCATGTCCCAAAAATATTTCAAAAAACGGAAAGAAAACCCATCAGGTCCTGGTGCTTTGTCATCACCACAGTCCCAAATCGCTTCTCTAATTTCTTTTTCAGTAAAAGGGAGCTCGAGATCACCAGCTAAAATTGATGGAAGAGTGTGCATATTGTTACTGGTCCCGGAGATCTTGACAGAATTTAAGCGTTTGAATTTTTTGACAAAAAAATTAAGGAAGGCAGTTTTCACCAACGGGGGCGAGGAAAGCCAAACCCCGTTAGACATAATGCCAGAAACTGATTGCTTTTTTCGTTTTCGATTGATAGCAGCATGAAAAAGAGAGGAGTTTTCATCACCGAAACGATTCCACAATTTCTTAGATTTTTGAGCTGCATTCAAACTGTCCAGCTTTTCGAGTGACGCAATCTGTTTCAGAGTATTAATTCGCTGAATGGACAAAGAAATATGGTCACCTCCTAATTCAAGATCATCATCAATAAGATCCAAAGAGGCCATCAGGTTTTTTTTCACATCATTGCACGAAGCAGAATATGTTTTGTGCCAAATACGTAGCCTTTGTTTAACCAACTTCAACTTGTTTTTGAATAAAATAAAAGGGTTAAGAACCGACCCATCAACATCAACATTAGCATCATTCCAGGCTTCCCTTACCACATCTTCAAACCCCTCAATCATAAACCAAGAGGCATAAAGTTTAAAAGGCGAAGGTCCGTAGTCATAATGCTCATTAAAGAGAACAATCGGGCAGTGATCCGACCAAAGATTAGGTAACACACGTCCAACAAGATCCGGGCACGAGTCAACAATACCACCCGAAACAAGAAAACGATCCAATTTTGCCCTACTATCACAGGATTTACTTGATCTGGTAAAAGATCGTGCACCCAAAGGGAAGTCCACAAGATCAGAAGAAGAAATAAAATGATTAAAATCGTTAGCGGAAAGATTACAGAAAGCAGAACCTTGTCTTTCATGAGCAGCTCTAACAACATTAAAATCTCCAAAAAGAAAGTAATCTCCTACATTATTAGCCATGAAATCAGAAATAAACGACCAAAGTCTACCTTTCATGACACGATCCTGTGGAGCATAAATATTAACAAGATAACACCGGTTTAGAGAATTGGAACGAAAACCTTCCACGAGTAAAACATTATCGAAGGAGATAACCCGGTTTCTACGAAAACAAGAAGGGTCCCAAATGGTAAGAAGACCACCTGATCTACCCCGAGCACTCGAACATGCCAAGTTAAACAAAAAATTCCCCCAAAACGACTTAGCTACGGAAAAATCCAAGCAAGTTAACTTCGTTTCTTGAATTCCTAAGACGCCAATTTTATACTCATTACAAATATTACGGATCCATAGTTGTTTATGTTTTAATCTCGCTCCACCACCAATGTTAATAGAAAGGATATGCATTAAATAACATTTGATGCACCCATCCTATCAAGCATACACTTGAGATCCTTTTGACAACCATTCATATCATAACCTAATGACAAACCAACTTTGATTAAATTATCAAATCGTTCCGCTATACTTGAATCAGAATGAGACTTTGAAGCATTAACCGCAGCATTTGAAGAGCAATTAGGAGAAGAAAAACGATTACCATTAAACCCAGGGGGTTTCGAAAATGATTCTGAAGTCTGAGTATTTTTATCCGAGGCTGAAGTGTAAACATTTATAGGTTTGGTTGAAGGAATAAATTGCTCATCGTTAATCAAATTGACACCTATAGGAGCCTGTTGCTCAACTGATTGCGAATGAGAATCCGACTTGTTTTCATTTACCAATTCATTTAAGTTAACGTTTGCATCCGGCTGTGGAGAATTAGACTCTTCAAAGGAATCGCGAACGAATTCACCATCTTCAAAAGAACCATGACTTGATGAATCTGACCTATTATCATATTCCTCTTTATCCACAGCCGATTTTTCAAAAAATGATTCATTCAATACTTTCAAGACGGTAGGTGACCAATCATTAACTTCCTTGACAAGTACAGTGTATTGTTTTTTCTGGACCGTAACAGAAACCCGTTCATGAATGGGATCTAAAATAGTTGTAATAATGCACACCTTACCACTTCCTTTCTTATCCTCGACTTCTGTATCTTGAAACACCACGCTACCAAAATGAAATGCAATTTTGTTAAAAGCATCATAGTGCCACGCCTTTGCAGGTAACCCAGCGATCTCGAGCCAAATAGCCCTTTCTTTAATAGTGAAAGAATCTGAGTAAGGGCATAGTTCAGATAATGAGTTTCGAACAAGGAGATTTTTTTTAAAATTTTCCTTAGATTCACTGTTAGGAAATTCAATCCATAACCAAGAACCTCCCATATATTGAACAACCAGAGAATCAAAACCCTCGTCGTTCCAAATACGGTTAAGTAGAGGAATTTGAGACGGGTTTGCGGCTTTACCAAAGAGAATGAGATCAGAGTTTTCTAACAACAACAATTCATCATCATCAATATGTATCTTTTTTACCGGGAGCGAAGAGGAAGTAGGGACCTTTGAACCGCCGAGTATCGAAGCGTAAGAGGTCCCATCGTTACAAAAAACAGGAGCATCTTTAGTAACAGGAGGTATAGGATATGGTTTTGGGATATGTTTACCTTTGTAATTTTTGGAGCCATTAGAATTCGATCTGTCAACTCTGGCGATGGCTGCGAATAGATGAAAATTACCGACCCAAATAGAGGATAAAGCCGATATCAGAGGTTGAACGGAATCGACGTTTAAAAATCTGGCAAAACCAAATCGGCAACCATTCTTCGTCAATTTGCGAGCGATGTAAACGTCGGTAACTCTTCCATGTTTAGAGCAAAGATCACGAAGATCTTTAGATTCGAAGTTTCGAGGGAAATTTGTGATGAAAACGTTGGTCGAGAATTTTGCTGTGTTGATGTGATCCAGATTAAAAGGGGAAGGCATATCGGAAAACGATTAGAAGAGAATTACAAGAAGAAGAACAGAACCTGATTAACAAATCAAGAATCAAAATCAGGAATTAAGGATGATCACCTGCGAAAATAAGGATGAAATCTAGATGTAGTGTGAACGCATTAAAAAAACAACAAATTGACGTGTTTTATGTATACGTTTTTTTTTATACCTTCATTTTCATTGATCGTTACATCATACTTATATATTTATTTCTATTTTTGTAATTTATTTTAATTGTTCCTTGGTGTCATAATTCTATAATAGTAGGTGGACTTATTAGGATATGATGGTGGATGGAAATTTTGCTAAGGAATATCGATTAGAGAAGGAAGTAACAATACAGTTTCACCGCCTCTCAAGTCGAAACTCCACGAGGAATTCAACCGGGCATCGCGTGTGATAAATTCCGCTCGAGCGAGGCTCGAACACAAGACGTCCGAGACCTCCAAAGCTCATGAAATGAGCGGCTAACTTTAAGGAAAATAATTCACATCTCATGAAAATTGAATCATTCACCTCCCTAATACAACACCTAAAGTTGTACATAAAATGATATGTTGGACTAACTAAATAATCAAATATGAACTATACAAGTATACAACTAGACATAGATATGGTAATACGGTCAAATACATCTCCGCAGGGGAAGTAAGAATTTTTTTTGTGGGCCAAACCAGCATATATGGACCTGAAAATTTTCTCTGGCCTGCAGAGATGAGTTAGGTCGCCAAGCCCAAGGAGGGTAGGCCCAAACATATCTAGCCCAATTAATTAAAGAAGGTGCAATAGAATCCCAATATTTTGTTCCTATACGCACATGATTTTCAATGTTTCCACCGCTGATAGGAGTGTTCATCGGTTCGGTTTTTGGTTTTTCAGTTTATTCGGTTCGGTTTTTTCGGTTTTGAAACTTATAAAATCAACCAAAAACCAAACCGAAACCGAAATCAAATTTAAATATCAAAACCATAACCAAAACCGAACCGGAAACCGGAAACCGAATTTGATTTCGGTTTGGTTTCGGTTAAAACCGAAAATCGTTAAAAATAAAATCCTAACCAACATAAACTTACATATAAATTAGGAATAACGGTTGTGGAATTAATTTAAGTATACAAAGTATATAACATGTTTATTGCTTAATAAAAATGTAATATTACATCAAATATAATATAATATATAAATATTATAATTTTAATTATGTTTTAATATGTTATTAATTTGAATTCGGTTTTTAATTTGGTTTTTTCGGTTAACCAAAATTAAAATTTTCAAAATCAAAAACCGATTTACGAATTCAGTTTCGGTTTCGATCGATCCGAAAACCGTTTAAAAAATTCGGTTTGGTTATTTTGGTTTAGATTCGATTCGATATTCGATTTATTCGGTTTGAAACCAAATGGTGCACACCCCTAACCGCTGGTATTATTTAACGGCCGAAAACCATCAATTCCACTATTGGCTGTTGCTACTATTGTTCCGACTACCGCTAGTCCGCTACTCTACCATCCCAAATATTAAATGTAATATTTTATCAGAAGAATGTATTATTAAATATGCTAATTTAAATCTCCTGCATTTTTTTACAAGTATTATATGATATATGATATGATTATAATTTATAAAGATTATAATATGATAGTTATAATCAAGAGGGAAACACTTTTTTTGGGGAAGTAATTTTTTTATTTTTTTTGAAAAAAAATATTCAGACATTAAGTTTAGGTGAAAATATGAATATTTGAAAAAGACACTTTTTGATGAATGTTATTATTTAGGCGGAAAAACGATAGAAGAAAATAATTTATAACATTTATCATGATTAATGTTATTCCTAATAATATTTTTGGAACGTTGTTTTCTTTCATCTAATATGAAGTTTTTTTTTCAAAATTTAGTCCGATTTAGAGTTTAGGGTTTAGTGTTTGGGTTTAGTCCCTAAACACAAAACCCTAAACCCTAAACTCTAAACCGTTCGTGTTATAAATTCAATCTAAACCTTAATTTCTAAACCCCAAACCCTAATTTCTAAACCCTAATAGCTAAACCCTGATTTTTAACCCTCTAATTTCTAAACCCTAATTATTAAACCTTAATTTCTAAACCCTAAAAAAAACTCAGAAGCATAATATTACACATGATGCATGTTTTCATTTTTTTCTTCGAGCGTTTTCCCGTCAAAATAATAACATTCATCACAAAGTGTCTTTTTTATATATTCATATTTTCATGTGATCTTGATGCCTGAATTTTTTTCCCCAAAAAAACGAAAAAAATTACTTCCTCCTACTTCCCCTCAAAAAAAGTGATTCACTCATGGCTAAGGAGGTTCGCCTGCAATGACTCCGGGCTGCTCGCGTAGCGAGTAGTCGCCCTGGAATTAGTCAAGTTGAGCGTTTGGATACCCAGGGTAAAAAAAAAAGAATAGACAAGGCAATTAGTTGCGAAAAAATAAGTAATATAAAAAACACCACAAAATGCATAAAATGCATATAAAATAAATCACCATAAAATGCATATAAAATAAATCAATCCCCGGAGATGGTGGTCAAAGTTGCAGGTGTTCGAAGGCGGACTTCAATTGGTTCTTGGTTTCGTACACCAGATATGTTGCGAACATCAATCGGATTTCTATTGTACACACCACACTTGCCGGATTTCACATAAACTCAATTGGTGGTGGTTACCGTGCTCTAGATCTCGCCGGAAGCTGGCTAAAATGACTCCTTCACACTGGAATTTGTTCAAGTGATGAGCAAACGGAGTTATTGGTTGACGGAATTGAACAAGATGAAGTCACTTGTTGAGTTGCAATTATCTTTTTATCATTAGGTGTTTGAACCAAATGAGTGTTTTGTGTATGGGGAAGAAGACTGCAAGTCTATACAATGCTTTAAAAATTGCCAACTACATGATGTCATAAAACAATCTTTTCTCTTGTATAAAAAAAAAATCAAAAAAAAAAAAAAAAAAAATTTGAGCACATGTTGATGATGTAACAATTCTAATTAATTTTTGATTAAATATAAATTGTATTATTATTATTATTTAGTAATTAGAGAAAGAGATAAAATTAAAAAAAAATCAGCTAAAAAAAGCTTCACTTATTATACGGAGTACTTATCATAAAGAGTATTGCACGCTTCATTATTTCGAAGAAATTCTAACATCTTTCAAAATCCTTTATTCTCTCATACACTTCATCCTTTCAAAAAACACCACTACTATCTTCATCCTTCAACAACCACGACCATCTTCATCCTTCATCAATCATCATCGTAGATGCGTAATCAGGTAAATCGCATCACTTACCACCACTGTTGCCGCTGTTGTTACCACCGTCGTCGCTGGCGCTGTTGCTACTACCGCTGCTGCCATATTTTCCTTCAACTCTTATGATGTTCTGATTCTCAAAATCAGGTAATCATTTACCATAATAATTTTCTTTTCATATATCTGTTGATTTTATGATATATATATATATATATATATATATATATATATATATATATATATATATATATATATATATATATATATATATATAGAGGCAGGATCAATGGGGAAGTAACCAATCGGGGGAAGCAAAAAAAAATTTTCGTTTTTTTGAAATTTTTTTTTCCGGCATAAAGATCACACGAAAATATGGAAGCGGGGGGAAGCAAATTTTTTTTTTTTTATTCCATAAACCCAAAACACCAAACCCTAAACCCTAAACCTTAAACTCCAATAAATCCTAAACCCTAAACCCTAAACTCTAAACCGTTCGTGTTAAAAACTCAATCTAAACCCTAAATCTAAACCCAAAACACTAAATTTCTAAACCCTAATATCTAAACCCTATAAACCCTAATATCTAAACTCCAATAGCTAAAACCTCAATATACGCTCGAAAAACACGATAATTGTTATATATTACTTCTTCGAGCGTTTTCCCGCCAAAATAAAAACATTTATCACAAAGTGTCTCTACTAAATGTTCATATTTTCATCTCATCTATAATGTTCGTGAACAAAGTTTTTTTAAAAAACGGAAAAAAAAAAGTTTTTGCTTCCCCCCGCTCCCCCCGATTGGTTACTTCCCTCTTGATCCTACACTATATATATATATATATATATATATATATATATATATATATATATATATATATATATATATATATATATATATATATATATATTTTTTTTTTTTTTTTTTTTTTTTTTTTCTTATGTCAAATTTTAACTTTCAATCATTAACTTAGGGTACATATCACAGAAAACAAAGGAATTCATATCCTTATATCAAAAATCATGAATTAGGTCACAAAATAGTTTTGGCTAGTCAATTAACTTATTTTAGTTATAGACATTTAGCAACGAAATTGTAATATTTAGTAAAACTTACAACCTCTTCACATTACTTAAGTCATATAGTTTGTTAATTTGGTTGATATGTAAATTTTTTCAAGTTTGAAGAATGAGACTTTGAAACCCGTGGTTTGGTTAGAGGTATTGACAATAAGGTGTTAATCTCTACTTTTTTATTAAACTAATATTATCATATTTGATTATGCACATTAACTGTTTGCTATAATGCTTGAATGAACTGATTTTTGAAGATTATATGTTTAGTTTGTCATTTGTTGGTTTAGGACTTCAAGTACCTGATGAACTCATATTTGAAGCTTAAGTCTTCAATTGTTCTAGGTGATTATTTCTAAAGTATTTTATTTATTTTGGAATTTTGATTGTGGTATGATTTATGTATTTGAACTATCCGAAATATGTTAATGATTGTGATATGGTTCGATTCAAGCTGCAACATGTATGCTTATATGTTGTTTGCTTTGTTAAAGGTAATGATGAAGATAAGCCAATAACTCCGTAAATGGATCAAGAAGAGAAAGGTTTTTAAATAATGTTCGCCAATTGATCTTTCAACTATTTGCTTTATTTGTTTAGTATATATACTTTTTTTTGTAGCAAGTAGCCATCTGGACCAGTTGTAACAACAAACTACAGTTTCATCAAGTTATGAACATGGCAATCATTTATTTTATTTGTTAACTTATTTTTAGCTTAATATGGTAGTGGAATAATTACGCAATACATATCAGATGGTGAGTTGTAGTAATTTATAACGAATATTTGTTTTGTAAACTTTTCCTATGTAGATTGTGAGTGGAATAAAACAGTGAGCAAGTCTTATCTTGACTTAGTAACATGTTTTCTAAGTTCTTCGTGAAATGGTTTATTAGAGCTCATTTAGATGAAGCTATTTTTGAAAAGATAAGCACGACATTCTGTATCTAACTTCAGTTATAAGATACATTATTTTTTTCCCAGATTTAGATAGAAAGAAGTGTTAGGAATTCGGTAGGCCCTAACAAGACAAGTGATTTAAACCAATCACTTACCCACAAATGACAAACGAATTAAAATGATAAATAAAGTACAAACGATACGAGTATTTAACGTGGTTATATCCCAACTCCAAAACACGTAGAATGGTTTACTCCACGGGTGCAAACCAGAGATTTTCTTATATTATTGTGCACACATTACAATGAGGCTAGAATTACAATTTATAGGAAGAGTTAAACTTGTCCACCAAATTAAGCTTGTCCTTCAAGTAAAAGACATTTCATAAATATCTATTACTTGCTCCATACTCCATTCCTACTAGAAGATTTAATTAAGGCAACATAATCTCTACGACTTGTTCATCAAGTTAAGCTCCCAACGACTTGTTCACCAAGTCAAGCTCCCAACGACTTGTTAACCAAGTCAAGCTCCCTTCGGCTTGTTCCTTTTATCAAATTCTTCACACCTTCAACAATCTCCCACTTGAAGACTTTGAGCAAAATCTTCACTACTCAACAATCTCCCACTTGAAGATTTTGAACAAACCCGAACATCATTCTCCATTCCAATCAAGAACGCCAAACCACCATTATACCGCCAAACTCCATTTGGAACACGCACACTCAACGCATACTTCGGATGAGTAGACTTTCGATACAAGGTTTTCAACACTACTTGTCAGAACTAGAAACCAATAAATTCCTCAACTGTCAATGTTTTTCACACCCATAGCAACTTTCGATTTCCTCTCAGCTACGCCTTTTAATACCGCCAGAATCAAACATCTGGGTCACGCCGCTCTTCCACACCTGAATGAAGGATGTCTTTCGACATCAAAACCGCTAAGCTTCAACCCGATCTCCAGTTACTATCTTCTTACACAAGAAGATCAATTGAAGTATGCAACTCTTCAATTATAGGATTCTTCATGAGACTACACCGCCTCGCTGATCACTCTAGACATGTACAATCCTGAACCCACATGTCAATGATCACCCTCGTACAAAATTTCCCGTCTATCTATTATTTCCTTTTACCAGCAATCAGAAAATCCAACAGACGCCCTCGTAGACTCTTCATCAAGGCTCCAGTGAGAACACAGTCACAACCTCGAAATCTACTAATTTTTTAACTTTCCGCTTTCTTGCTGGTACAATGACCTCCTCATAGATATGAATATCAGAAACCCCATCTTCTCATCCCAAGCACGCTCCCACTGTACGAGTCGAAATAAAACCGCGGCTATCCGAGAAGAATCTGGTTCGTTCCATCGGTCAGTTGCAAATTTCTTTGCCATTCGAGGGTATGTTTGCAGCATCCAAGTACCCTAGTGATATACGCACTAATCATGTGAATACCCGAGACCCACGTTGCATAACTGTCTCCATAACTCCCATTAGTCATCAAACTCCCACTAGCTCGGAACTTTCGTCGGTTACCAAACTTCGACTGAGTTCCCGACAACTCTAGAAAGCTCAAGTTCCAGGACTTACACGATTATCCACTTCTACCATCACCTAAAGATTCCTAATTGGTCACCCCGAAGAAAACCGCTCGCTTTATTGAACAAACCATCAACCAAATCCGATCCACAGTCGAACGCGTCCTTTCCGACAACTTCAAACCAATTTCTTCAGTAAGAGAAGCTCTAACCCTGCCCACATACTCCAAATACTATGGAATATTCGACCAATTACATTGATCGACCCGTTCAATAATCTGATGTTGGACTTTGGTTTGCAAACCAACAAACCTCACCTCAAACCCAAGTTCAACTCGACATCCCTCCAATGATAGTCAAGATCCAACCTTCTTTAGTACCTGCCGCAATCTCGGAACACAACTTGAATGTGACCACATCAAGTCGGTACAAAGCTCCAAGATCAACTCATCCACTGAGGGTGCACAACCGCGTGTGCCAACCAAGGGGTTAAGCCAACATAACTCCTACTTTCAATTTGTCCCACTGTTTGCTACCTTACCGTCAAAACTAGAGAGAAACCACCTTTTAAGCACACATTTGTTTCTACCCCATATTCGATGTATGACGTTTACACTATAACAAACCTGCCCTCAAACCCAAATCCATATGGGCCTCTCTTCCAAGATAGTTCGGACCCAACCTTTACCGCCGCAAAATGGAACTCTCAAACTGTCTGTGTGCGGAGCAGTGAGATTTCGATACAAGACTTCAGGATCAACCCAATGTTACCAAAGGAATGCACGCACGCTGAGAGACGCGCCCACAGCGCCGTCCATCACATCCGGAATATATTTTGGTTCCCGTAACAAAGCTATATATCTGAAAAAATCACAGCCTTTATCGCCCGAAGATTCGCAAAACAAATCGTCTCGCCACTCGCAACATCAAAACCGGAACTCTCTCATAAAACCGTCGCAACTTAAAAAATTGTATATGAAGATGCAACGATCCGATCATCACCAAAATTTTACCACTCTTAGATCAGTACTTCTGGAACCTATAATCCAAGTTTCCCGCTGATCCAACGGTAGACGAACCATCTATGATTTCTCTCTCACTGCAGCTCCAAACCTGAACAACTGCAACTTAGAAAAAACATAACTTCAGACCTAATGGTCTGATCACTGTTAAATTTTGACCACCACTAGATCTATACGTCTTTTACTTACAGTAAAATTTTCAAGGCGATCTGACGGTTAACGAACCCGTAATGATTTTTCTTCTCTAACAGCTCTGAATCCTAACAATTTAAACCTGAATGGCAGCAGCTTCAAAAAATTATATCTCAAGATCTAACAGTTCGATCTTACTCAAATGTTTACGGCCACTAGACCTATGTATCCAGTACCTTCGTTAAAAATTTCAAACTAATCCAACGGTTAACGAACCTGTTACGCTTTTTCTCCTCCATATGCGTAGTAGAATCCGAATTTTGAAAGTTCATCATTCCCTCGAACGGGACCGCAAGAAATGATAACTTAGATCCGATACCCGGATCTTCCCAAAAATCTCTTCTAGTATCTTCTGCAACAACACCTTGTCTAGATCTCGACACAAGTTGCAAGACACACAACTCTGTCGTTTAAATCAACCGCAAAAGAACTGGCATACAACAAATCGTGATCGTGACCATAAGTCTCGCGGTCGCGAGGCCACCACGTTCATCATCATCGTTTTTCTTCTTGATTCCAATTCTCCATCATGGCCGATCTTCGAACCTTGAAGCTCTGATAGCACTTATTAGGAATTCCGTAGGCCTTAACAAGATAAGTGATTTAAACCAATCACTTACCCACAAACGACAAACGAATTAAAACGATAAATAAAGTACAAACGACATGGGTATTTAACGTGGTTATATCTCAACTCCAAAACACGGAGAAGAGTTACTCCACGAGCGCAAACCAGAGATTTTTTTATATTATTGTTCACACATTACAATGAGGCTAGGAGTTACAATTTATAGGAAGAGTTAAACTTGTCCACCAAGTTAAACTTGTCCTTCAAGCAAAAGACATTCCATAAATATCTATTACTTGCTCCATACTCCATTCCTACTAGAAGATTTAATTAAGGCAACATAATCTCTACGACTTGTTCACCAAGTCAAGCTCCCTAATACTTGTTCACCAAGTCAAGCTCCCAACGACTTGTTCACCAAGTCAAACTCTCTTCGACTTGTTACTTTGATCAAATTCTTCACACCTTCAACAATCTCCCACTTGAAGACTTTGAGCAAACTCTTCACTACTCAACAAGAAGTAGTACTAGCAATCCGATCCATTTACAATAACTACTTTAATGACAATATGTGTTTACCTTGATGATTGAAGGTTGGTACTCATCTTCATCCTTTGACTATAACTACTTTAATAATCACTTGTATGCTTGAATGCACTCTAAAGTTTTTGTTAAAATGTCTACATAATTCAAAGTAGTTCAAAGTAGTCAAACATAATTCCAAAGTAGTACAGTTTTATCTACTTAATTGATGGTTTAATATTTCAAATAGTATGGGAGGAGATATTGAGGTTTTAGATAATGATTTTAAGTTTCTAACTTATGTACTTCATATTCTTGATTGTTGTTTTTTCATAAAGCGACTATGTGTAATACTCTAAGTGAATTTTTTTGATATACACTATGTCCAGGTGCAATCACCAACATTAATAAATAAATAAAAACCCAGAAATCACGCAATAGCCCCGTCGCAGTCACCTACACATATATGTTTTTGCATAAATTGAATGTATTAATGTCAAATTTTAGATTTACTTTTTATATTTCATTGCAAAGTGTAACATTTCAAATTCACAAGATAAATTTTATGTTGTTAAATGGTATTATCCTATAAAGTGAGTAACTATAATGAATATTATTAAATTAAATATTAATATCATATAGAAAGGAACTGTTTTGAAAAGGCTGAAAAGTGAGGGGGTGGTTTCCAGGGCCGGTCCTGACATTTTTGATGCCCCGAGCGAAATGGTCGAAAAGTGCCCCTATTAAATTAAATTAGAGCTAAAAACAATACACTATTTATAAAACCTTGAGGCTTGACTGATCTAACTTCAATTTTAATATATATACGGAGTATACACTACTCTGTATATTAATAGAAGGGGTCTTAAATATAAGATATACTCCGTAGTAAAAGTAAATAAATGGGCCATTTGTTACCTTTCTCAACATATCAGCATGAGCTGATGCTTTTTATGTATATTGTATCCACATCGGTTGTCAAGTAAACAAATGCACCCTATAAATACAAGACTTGGCTAGTAATTCATTAAAAGAAAAGTGTGCCAGTAATTCATAAAAAGAAAAGTGTGCCTGTTGTCTATGGCTTAAAAATTCTCTTATTCCTCTAAACTGTTGAACATATTAATATTAATAGAAAAAAAAAATTGTGTGTATGGAAAATTTGGGCCCCCCAAAACTTTTGGGCCGTGTACATCGTTTTGCAAACTTGGTGGTCATAACATGTAAGAATCCAGCGACTGGAGGTAGATCTATACACACTTTTTACCAAAAAACTTTTGGGCCGTGTACATCGTTTTGCAAACTTGGTCATAACATGTAAGAATCCAGCGACTGGAGGTGATATTCACACACCAGATCTATACACACTTTTTATCAAAAAACATGTAAAAAATTGTGTGTGGAAAATTTGGGCCCCCCAAAACTTTTGGGCCGTGTACATCGTTTTGCAAACTTGGTCATAACATAAACTTTTGGGCCGTGTACATCGTTTTTCAAACTTGGTCATAACATGTAAGAATCCAGCGACTGGATATACACACTTTTTACCAAAAAACTTTTGGGCCGTGTACATCGTTTTGCAAACTTGGTCATAACATGTAAGAATTCAGCGACTAGAGATGATATTCACACACCAGATCTATACACACTTTTTATCAAAAAACTATGTATTAATATTGAGTGTGTGCCAGTATCACCTCACCTTCGTAGGTGCTTATCTTAAATTTCTTTTAATTTTTATAAGCATTAAACAAAAAAAAACAAAAAAAAAAAAAAAAGGAGAGCAAATGGCGACTTGTATAGAGATACAGAATGGATTTTTGTATTCAACAATTATTTAGGAATTGTTATTTTCAAGTCATAGGAGTTATCTCTTATTCAAGGTAAACAACTCTTAACTTTAATTTGATATGTAGTAGTTTGATTAATTGTTGTTTAGGGTTTGTAATATGTAAACCCTAATTATGTAAATTTGGGGACAGAGATGATAAATATATATAATACATAAATTGTTATTAAGGAAATTATATAAGTTAATTGGTAAATTGGGGTTCTTAACACGAACCCTAGATGTGAAGATTGAGGGAAAAGAGTAATATAGATATAGTACCGATATATGTATAATGGTATGTAAAATTGTAAAAGAAGTAGTAAGAAATGTAGTTGAAAAGTTAGGGTTCTTCATATGAACCTAATTGATGGAATTGGGCGAAATGTGTATTTGATTAAATTAAATATGTATGTATGTATTTGTGTATATAATATTTGATGTGAACAAAAAAAGTAAAAGTTGATATATGATTTAGGGTTTGAACATAAACTAATTTTAATGATGAAGATAATCAAGAAATAGATAAAATGATGGAAAGAAAATGAAAGAACGTTATAGATAATGATAATTAATGAATAATTGATGAAATGGTTGGGTAGCTTGAACAAGGTTAAGCTTTCTTCTATAGTATGTGGTTTTATTAGATGATTATGTAGTAAATGTTTACATGTATGTTAAATGTATTATGTGTTAATTGTTAGATGTTTAAAGGAAGGAAGGTTGGTTATTGCTGCAAGTACATTGTGTTCATTGTTGTTGCAAACCCAAGGTGAGTACTATGTGGATAATAAATGAGATTCGTAGTTAGGTGATCCATTTTTGGAGTCACCTAGTTGTGAGATGGTTTGGTTACAAATTATGTCTTAACCATGTATGTTTATGATGATATGTTTATGGCATCATATGGAATATGTTATGGATCATGGATTTCTTTGACATCATATGGATTATGTTATGGATCATGGATGTCTTTGACATCATATGGATTACGTTGTGGATCATGGATGTCTTATGACATCATATGGATTATGTTTTGGATCATGGATGTCTTTGACATCATATGGATTATGGATGCATTGGCCAATGTTATCAATACGCGGGATTATGATTTCTATGCTTGCCTATGATGATAAGTTGATGACGTTATAGTTGTCTATTTGATTTCCCGTATACTACTCACTAAGCATTTTATGCTTACCCGATAGTTGTTGAATGTTTTATAGGTACTCAATTAAAAGAAGAAAATGTGGGTCATCGGGAAGGGATGGAATTTAACAAAGACATGGAAGTGGATTAACGCGTGCGTAAGTGTTTCCAAGTGCTCATTAAATTACCGGTTTGTATATGCTAGCTTGAATGGTCGCCCTTGTTTTGGTGTCAATATAGTCGATATGATTTTGAAGTTCTTGTTAAAAGCATTATTAGAGTTTTGTGTTATGAATTTCTATTGTATATAAGTGGTGTGTAAAGGTGTCGAAGTTAAATATATAAGTTATGAGATTTTGAAAATGAAGGTTACTACCAAGGTCTTGAAAGTGTGTGTGATTGTAGTATTGCTATTTTAAAAAAAAAAAAAAAAATGGGCCGTTTCACAAAGTGAAATCTATATGCTTAAATATAATATGTACTATTAATGCAATTTATAAAACTAGGTTATGTTTGACACTGAGTTTGTTTAGTTGAAATAACTAATACTCCGTAAAAGTCTACACTTTAAAGGTAAATGGTCGAAACTTTATGGTATGTTATCATCATATCATGTACGGTAGTTTATATAGATATTTGCATAATGTAACATCTATGTTAGTTATATGTTTAGAGTTTATGTAACATCTTTATGCATATGATGAAATGTGCAGGTGTTCTCTTTCAATTTTTTGTTGAAGATTTATGTTGAGATTATAAGACTTTTCTTTTATTTTGGTTAATAGGTGGGATTTGACTTGCAGGGTTAATATAAAGATGATAAAAAAAAAATACCAATTTCAGCTTACTACTTTACAATGTAAGTTTTTACTTCAAACTTTGTTGAAGTCATTCGAGGTACTTTTACATTATGATTATGGAAAATTAAGTGTGTATTTTGGTTTTGCTCATATATATCACTCTATATGTCAAATATGTGTGTAGGTGATACGGAGTTAACGAACTTCGCATTGTGAAGGAAAACTTAAAGAAGCAATATGATGAACATTAGAAAGTTCTGAAACATCATTAATGGTATGTGTGACACATTTATATTACTATTGTGTTATAGAATGTTACTTATATGAGTTTTAGTTACAATACTTACTCTCTATTAATTAAAACAAAGTGCATATTAGTTAATACTTTCAAAAAATTCTTTTAAAATTTAATCTCCACCCTTAAAAAAATTGATCTAATGGCTAGGATTTATCTTAGTTAATACCTTTCTCTTTTAATTAAGATTTTTTTAACTTACCAAATCTACCCTTAATGAAATCCGCTTTAAAACTGATTGTATGTACGTTATATGTAAAAGTTGTACCTTTTGAACATATAAACTGACACCAGTTTACATGCTCCTAAACCTAATAAATACCCTCTCACTCAAAACCGCTCCCACGCAAAATTACTCTGTACTATCGTGGTTTCTTTTTAACCCTAATTCACCACCACATGCATTCATCTAATATTTCAGTTGCAAGCTCTAATTGATCATCAAGATACCTATCTAACAAACTCAATTCCGGTTTCGCTATCGACGGCGGCTGAGGAGGTGATGATTTTAGCCGACGACGTTAATGGCAGCAGAGACAGAAACTGTTGGACGGAGTCCAAATTTTTGACTAACATTTATGTAGACAAATTCAAATTGTCTTTTGCATGGTGAAGACATCAAAATGAAATTGTCTTCTCCATGTGTGAAGTCATTGTAGAAAAGTTTGATTTGTCTTTCTCAAAAGTAAAGATACAATGTATACATGTGGTGTTTAGCAATAGTTGCCAAATTGAAGTTTGCAAGGTATACACGGGTCTTCATGTTTCAAGTCAAAGAAGACTGCATGTCATTAATGGTTTCACATGGATGTAGTTATGTTTTCACATGTATATGTGCATCTATAAATAGATGGACTTGGAAAGGATAGAAGGCATCCAGAGAGGATCAAAGATCACAAAGAGAAAGAAAAACATAGTTGATAGGTTTATCAACGGAGTGTGTTTATTTGTGAGGTCGAGAGTTTATTCTTGTAAGGATTGTAAAAGAGTGTACGGGAAACTTAGATTTTATACTAAAATCTAAGGGGCTTGGGTTTGGGTTTAACTCATAGTGTACTATTTCTTGTACGGGGTTATTTTATATTATAAGAATAAAGGGAACTCTTGGGGTGGACGTAGGCAGGGTTTTGCCGAACCACGTTAAATCGTCGTCTTATCAGTTACTTTATATTGCTTTCTATTATTTCTCGCAAGTTTGTCTCAAACAATTATATCCTCGCTTCCGCTGGTGTGGGTGCGTTAGGCAAATAGTCATAACAAGTGGTATCAGAGCGTATCCAAGTTTATCGGATGTTTTTTGTTTGGAGATGGCGGAAAACGGCGGTATGCAATTTAAGGTGGAGCCATTTCAGATGGCGGATGATGATTGGAATATTATTAAACACATGAACGTGTTTAATGGTCCGATGGATCAACTTGAAAAGTTGATGTTTATATGGAGGAAGAAGATAAGACCCTTATTCTTCTTGCCTCTCTTCCCAGTTCGCAGGATAAGAGACGAAGATCCGATGACCGTTTTGAGCATGGGTTTGCTACGGTTGGTCATGGAAGGGGAAGGCTTGCCGAGAAGAGATCTAGTGATAACAGTAGGTCTAGATTAGGAGACGGCGTGAAGGGTATCCAGTGCTTCAAATGTCATGAGTGGGCTCACTACAGGAACTATTGTCCACTCTGGAAGAATGATGAAGATAAATCTGGGGTTCGTTGGCTGCAGTTGCAGTTAATGTACCAGTTAATTTGGGAGATGTTCTCACAGTCTCCAAAGGTTCTACTTCTGCTCAAGATGAATGGATTTTAGATTCTGGTTGTACGGTGTTAAGGGTGTTGGCATGGTGAAAATAAAATTGTTTCACGGAGCTGATTACGCTCTTGGTGGTGTGGCGTACACCAAGGATGTGCAAGAATCTAATTTCTTATGCGTGTTTGATTCTCAAGGATACGGCTATTCGGCCGTAGGTGGAGTTATGAAAATCACACGTGGCATGAAGGTCCTGATGAAGGGAGAGAAGTATGAGGGTTTAGGTCATCTGGTGGCGAGTACAAGATGTACTCGTGTCTCGAAGGTTTTGTAAGCGTGCACGCGGAAAATTGATCGGGAACATGTGTGGACATGTTTGATCAAGGTAGACGATGGTGAGAAGGAAAATCCTACTGTGGTGGAAGAGGTGATTCAAGACGCCTCTCCGGAGTCAACTAGGTAAGTTGACAGGGTCAGCTGCACATGGTTATTGGCCGGTTTTATTTGAATCGGGTTTAGGACCGAGGTGATTCAAGGTGTGTGCAGCGGTGATAACGGAGGCCAATGGTGAAAATACTAGGTTATAGTATTTTCGTTGACGAACAAGATAAATGTTCATCGAGGTGGAGATTGTTGGACGGAGTCCAAATTTTTGACTAACATTTATGTAGACAAATTCAAATTGTCTTTTGCATGGTGAAGACATCAAAATGAAATTGTCTTCTCCATGTGTGAAGTCATTGTAGAAAAGTTTGATTTGTCTTTCTCAAAAGTCAAGATACAATGTATACATGTGGTGTTTAGCAATAGTTGCCAAATTGAAGTTTGCAAGGTATACACGGGTCTTCATGTTTCAAGTCAAAGAAGACGGCATGTCATTAATGGTTTCACATGGATGTAGTTATGTTTTCACATGTATATGTGCATCTATAAATAGATGGACTTGGAAAGGATAGAAGGCATCCAGAGAGGATCAAAGATCACAAAGAGAAAGAAAAACATAGTTGATAGGTTATCAACGGAGTGTGTTTATTTGTGAGGTCGAGAGTTTATTCTTGTAAGGATTGTAAAAGAGTGTACGGGAAACTTAGATTTTATACTAAAATCTAAGGGGCTTGGGTTTGGGTTTAACTCATAGTGTACTATTTCTTGTACGGGGTTATTTTATATTATAAGAATAAAGGGAACTCTTGGGGTGGACATAGGTAGAGTTTTGCCGAACCACGTTAAATCGTCGTCTTATCAGTTACTTTATATTGCTTTCTATTATTTCTCGCAAGTTTGTCTCAAACAATTATATCCTCGCTTCCGCTGGTGTGGGTGCGTTAGGCAAATAGTCATAACAGAAACAAATCCCTATGGCGTAAAGAAAGGGGGAAATAGCACATAGAACGGGTATAAATAGGGAGAACAAATTAGAAGAATTAAATTTTCTGGTTTGAATGTCTGAGTTCACGGTCATCGTGTAAGTGGTTTGACGATAAGGATTTTATCAAGGTTGTCAGTTTTCATCTGAATCTAATACATTATCGAAAGGTACTCTCCAAATCCAGTTTGTTTGCTTAATCGAAAGGTACTATCCGGTCAATTTGATCTATTATATATGTGTTGAATAGTGTAATCAATATATTTTCTTACCCTTATTAGTTCTACTAAATAAATTAATTGAATAATTGTTTTATTCATCCTAACTAATTGATTTCAACTCTGTCTTTAATTGAAAATTATACTATATATATATTCATAGAGAGGTGCCTTCATTATTATGATGAGTATTGTTCTATTGTTACAAATATTGTATTGTATATATCTTTTATATCAGGGTACAATTAATTTGGAGAATATCGTAATTATCGTGTTTTATTACCTTTTTAGCATAACGTTTAGTGTTGGTAGTGTTGACGCAGATGGAAGCTTAAAATTCATTTTTTGATGATATAGCATGTTCTATTGCGGGCGGGGACTATTTCACACACAACTATATCACTTTCAAAATTTATTATGATCCTGTTTCAGGAAAACATTACACTTTTCTTCTTAAGTGAATTTTGGATACCTGTGCAAGTGTACTCTACATATGAACTTTAAGATTAATGTTACATAACTACTATATAAGTTATTTGAGGTATAGTGGATTTTGAGTTAAACTGTATCAGACTAAGTATGTGATCACTTGAACCAGTAACATATTTTATATTCATGCTGTTAATTTATATATAGGTTCGACTGGAACGTACTACTTCGTTTGCATCCATCAACAAGAATGATACAGACCTAATCATCTTGATAATTAACTTGTTAGAATCATAAATCTTTTCTTTGTGCGAAATATTTCATCTTTTTTCAAAATGCCAAGACTTGAATGTTGAAAAAATGCAATGTGATTGAATTTTGATATGATTGGTAAATTTGATTGAAAAAAAAAAAACCGATCTAACAATCTGAAGGATGTGATCTATCATATTCATGAGCACTACCAACATATTTTATTTTACTTTATTTCTTACGTGTCTACTTTTAATAAGTTTTTTTAAATATTGACAACAGTATAGGTGTATTAGTCAATTCAAAGTAAGATAGCTCAAGTTCAAGGATGTCTTCACCAGTTGACTCGTGGAATGCATCTGACATAGATTTTGAATCGGTTTTTCTTAGATGCATCATGTAAGAATCCGATAATTTTCCGTGTGAATTCCTTAAGCTATGATTTAAAAATCTTTTGTTAGAATTGAGAGCAAATGATAGAGAATATGTTTCTCCGAAGTTGCTATGCATACTCCAGTTTCACACAAACTGTTCTAATACTACGTATTAAAATAGATATCGGCTATGCATATGATAGTGTTGACCATTAGGTCCCATTTTTCTGTATATTCTCATTTAGTATACTAATATAATCAGAAAAGCCTGTATATGAACTCATGATCAAGTACATTCCTTATATATAATTCCATATATGAAATACTCAGTGAGTGCTCAAGTAATTTTAATTTTTTTGTGGAAACTTATTGTTATGATTGTTGAAATGGCTCATTCATACACTATATTCGGTTTCAGAAGTCCTTATAACCCAGATAGTTGTCACAATCCCAACTTTGAAGCACTTACTCAGATTGGGACTAGAACAATCGCAACTAACAACACTGGTCAAGTTGAAACTTCGTACATCTTGACGGTTGTTTCTACTCTATATTTTTATACTCGCCTTAAAGGTAATGTGATGCTTTCGGCTACTCGACTAAATAACCAACATAGTTCTTTGCAGTTTACTTGACCTCTCTTAGTCCATTTTGGTTATTGAACATTCTCTATCTTATGTTTTTTTAAGGAAAAAAATCGTGTTAAAATAACGGATCCTGAGAAGAACAATACACGTAATGAATCTTGTAGTATTATTTATAACTTTTTATTATCATGTGATGATACTATTATTGGCTTCTAAAATTTGATATAAAGTCTGTCATATTAATTCTAATGCAGTAGACCTGCATTTGTTTTGTAGTTTGCATTTGCATTACATATTTTTCTGGATGCACTAAACGCCTAAACTTCTATCCTTTTTAGATGACAGTTTAAGCAAAAGACTACAAATTAACATTACCATCTTAGACCACTCCCTATAGTTCATTACCCGCTCATTACCCGTTCATTACCCGTCATTACCCGTAACTAACCATAGGCACGAGCTAGTTACCCGCTTTAGTTACCCGCATCCACCATCAATTTAACGGAAGTTTTAAGTTTAGTTATAGGAATTGTGGGTCCAATGTCTTTTTATTGTTGGACTTGATGCTTTATTGTTTGTACGTTGAATATTAAGAGGAGTATTGTTTTAGCCATTATAGGGAGTGTTTAATTACGAGTTAGTTATAGGATATTGGTGTTGATGTGGCGCTGATGTGGAAGGTTAAGTGGATGGATAGTTTAGTTACGATAGGGAGTGGCCTTATATTCTTCAATTGTATATAACTTACCTTGATATGATTATGCAAATCCTTAATTAGGTGAAAAATACTATTGACCCGCCCATTGTGATTGATGACCATGACACATGCCATGTATAAAGTGATATGTGGTTTCATAAGTCCAGAAAGAAAAGAAAAAAATAGATTTGTGGAAAACATTCGAAGCCTCGAGGTAGGATTTTGTATGGATTCAGCACTTCCGCTTCATGGTTCCGTCATCCATGTGACCTGAAGTGTAGGTAAGTTGTTCATCTCCATCTTCTGATTTCTTTATGTTCATTTTATTAGTGGTGTTAAATTGGGTAATTCGGACAAGTTGATATATGTTAAAACCTGTAACTGTTTGGTACTAATAGTACGGATTTGATTTTGGATGACCTCTTCATGATAATACATAAGAAATCAGACACCTTTAATAATTTACGGATTTAAGTATTATAAATTTCTTTGATTTTGATGTTTTATTAAATTACTTATTTTTAACTTAGAAATAAAATAAAATAAAAATATAACTGTTAATTTTTGGATCACTTTGCATCACTTTGAACACATCCCCTATGTTGTATCAAGTGTATTTGCATGTTTTTTTGTTTTGTAAATGAGTTTTGGATTGTTTTTTATTAATGGGTAATTTTGACCCAATTAAAATGTGATGGTCCTCATCCTAACACCAACTAAAATGTGATGGGCATGCATACTGTTGAAAAGTTGCTGAATAAAAAATTGTATATGCAGTAAATAAGGCATCAAATATCGAAACTGAACCGGTACCGAAATCCGTACCGAAACGTATTCAATATCGGTTTCATGAATTTGGATTTTTCGGTTTCGGGAGAAACCGGTACGGTTCCGTTGAGAAATGGGTATTGGTACCAAAATTTTACGATCCAGATTTTCTTCTTTATATTAGGCCCATAACATACTTTGATCCTTTGTTTTCGAAGTTATTTCATAGTAACGAACCAAAATTTTACATCATCAAGATCTAATACATACGGAGTATATTTTCTTAATGATTGAAATGCAAGTTGGAATTCTATTAATAAACTCAAATATGTATCGTGGCGTTAGTCCATGTAATCTAATACGTATAAATTAATGGTGCGAATAAATCATCAATCGCCCATCAAATAAATCTCTACACATTGTTTCATGTTCACAGTTCTGACCCAAGATCATTATAAAAATTCGGTACCAAACGGTAAATACCGAAAAAATCGGTACCGAACTGTTACCGGTACCGAACTGGTGTGACGACCCGAAAATTTCTGATCAAATTTAAACTTAATCTTTATAAGATCTCAACATGATAAGCAAAGTCTGTAATGTGAGTCTCAAAATTTTTGAACTGTTTTAATATATTCATTTAACCATTGACTACTCTCGACGATTCACGAACTATTGTCTGTAAATAAATATGTAATTATATTTATATTTATATAAATATAAATATAAGAATATATATAATATTTTGAATAAATAAGATACACTTTAATTAATTAGAATTAAAAATATAAAATAATAAATAGAATTTAAGTATAATTAAAAAGAATATATACAAACATATACATGATATTATTATTTATATGTATATTTATGATTCAATAATCAATAAATGTTATCATAGGATATATAATATAATTATTAAATATTACATAGGTAATAAGATATAATATCAACATATTTGCAAATAAAAATATAATTGCTATATTACTTTCAACATTAATAGTAATATCTGTATTAATAAGATTGTTATATATAGCATATAAATATAAATATTACATAATCAATAACATGTAATACTAATACATGTAATTACAAGTTAAAATATAAATGTTATGATAATATTATTATCATTACTTTCATTATTATTATTAATGTTAATATAAATATAAATATTAATATTTGTATTACTATTAATATTTTATATATATATATATATATATATATATATATATATATATATATATATATATATATATATATATATATATATATATATATATATATATATATGAAATTTGATATGTATTATTGTTATCATCAATAATATAAACATTATTATAATTAATGTTATTATTAGTATTATAAATAATATTATTATCATTTTTATTATTATTAATATTATTATTATTATTGAATATCATTATTATTAGTATCATTCTTAGTATTATTTTGGTATTATTATTATTATTATTATTATTATAAATATTATCATTATTTCTATTATTATTTTTATTAACAGAAATTATTTTTTAGTATTATTATTTATTATTATTATTATTATTATTATTAAAAGTATTATTAATATAATATTTGTATTCCTTAATTAGTTGAACAATTATACAGATAGATACTGAAATCGTTTCACATCCACATCAATTATCTGTAATTTTGTTTTCTGTCTAATATTGTTAATTATCTAAATCAATTATTGTACGAATCCAATTAGAAGAATTGTGTCTGGTTATTTTTTTTCTTCTCCTTCTTTCTAAATTGTACAACCTGTCGACCTCATTCGATAATACAAACAACACTCAATCAAATCTTGATACTGCTTAAATCATTCAGTTACAGATTATATATATCGTCTGCTGTGAATCATAAAAGAAAGAGTAGTAAAAAAATTAAAAAGAAAACTGCACCGTCCCTCTGTTCTTATTTTTATTTACCAAAAACTCGATTTCATAGCAATTGTCAAAATCTAGAGATGCAGTAGTGTTAGTAATGGTCAATCTAAACTATCTGTAAGTTTTCAATCTCTAATTTCTTTTATTGAATTTGAATTTGAGAGTCAAAGTTTAAAAATTATAAAGTCAACAATTTTTCTGTGATCAAATTCGAGATGCCTGTTACAATGAATTCTCAAACTTCCTCTTTCCAAAAGTAAAACTATTCTTTCTCAACACAAGCGCTTCAAAACCCTTCGCCATATTGAACAATTCATCAAAGCTCTTCACCACGTTCACACTAATTTTCTCTTGATAATTATCATTCAAGATCCTATAAAAATCTTCCTTCAACATCTTATCGTTCTCGACATACTCCGGGCAAAATTGGATTTTGGACAGAAACGCGGATTTGAGAGTGTTCAAATCCATCGACCCTTGCCTCAAGGAACGTAACTCGTCCTTAAGCCTAGTTAGATCGGCCGAAGTTCGGTACTCATCGAAAAACTCTACCTTGAATTCATCCCAAGTAAAATCCATGCATTGTTCTTCACCATAAACTTGGATTTTCGCATCCCACCATAGCTTGGCGTCACCCCTTAACATGCTACAACCATACCTTGTCTTCTTATCAAGAGGTCATTTATAAGTACAGAAAGCCCCCTCCATATTGGAGATCCATCGGGCACTCTTGAGAGGGTCTCGTTCACCTTCAAAGGTGGGAGGTTGAGAATCCTTAAAATTCTTATAAAAGAAGTCCCGTCTCCCCACATTATCCTCTTGATGAACGGCCTTCACTTGCTCCTTGACTACATTGACTAATTGCTCATCAATCGTATCTAGAAACATTTTCTTAACATCCTCGAGGAACTCCGCCTTTTGACGTTTAAAGATGGCCTCAACTTTGGCCGTGAATTCGGGGTCCTCACTAGTGCCCCCATTTTCAGTGTCGTGTCCGTTTCTCATCTTCATTCTATGAAACGGAAAAGATTTAAACGACAAAACGAAACAAAAAGAGATAACACGTATGCATATACGTATACCCCACACTACTCCATATTACTCAACAATCGTCGTACATTACTTGTTTGACACGATTTGCACCCGTAACAATGGTAGCTAATCATTGTTACGCGAACACGTCGCATTAACTCGCTAGTACAACGTACATCTCGCTTGATGATTGCTAAACACAACACAATTCAATTAGCACGAGGTTAGTTCACATAAACCAAAGTACTAACAATTCCTGAATTGACCCAAAGTCCTACAAGTCCCGCATAAAAGCGCATACACAATAAAGTCCAAGTCTAGGCACCTATCTCAAGTCGCCTAAATCCCTTAGACCATGCTCTGATACCACTTGAAACAACCCAACCCGTATTCCATACGATAAGATTTTTTTTTTAAATGATACACATTTACGCGCCAATAAAATATGTAAACCAATCCACAAGTTCCATTTAAACGTTCAACAATTTAAATATTTACAAAAGGCACGAAGGCCATTAATTAAGTTCAATACAAGTTTGACCCACTACAACGATAGTTTATAATCCAAACGACCCTTTGAGCATGGTTTGGGACTAAACTACCCAAAACGTTAGGCCAACTTTCAAACTTCAACAAAACATCATCAAAGGCCACCTAGTGCCCGATAACCCCTTTGCCCTTATCCGCACCTGCAACTAAAAGGATAAACAATGAGAGGGGTAAGCTAATACTTAGTGAATGCAATAATTATACATACACATATATAATATATCTACTTGCAAACCCTTATCGTACACAAGCTAGCAATTCGACAACCATGCAAAACATTATGCATATACCAATGACCGCAATTCACATTGAGCTAGCAATAACAAAAGCATATAGTTCATATTTAAGTATGCTAATGCCCAATTCATACAACCATGGCTAACCAATCGTAAAAGGAATGGTACTCTAATTTCCCATTGGTGTTCATAACAACCGTTAGTGTACAACACATATATCACTAACCCTTGGACAACACATATCCGTTTGTAAAATCGTTAGTGTACAACACATATAACACTAAATCGGACAACACATATCCATTCATAAATCATTAGTGTACAACACATATAACACTAAATTGGACAACATATATCCGTTCTTAAAACCGTTAGCGTACAACGCATATATCACTAACTTAGACAACACATATCCATTTCTACAAGTAAACACATCATATACGTACATGTATACTTATTCCACTCACCTTGTCACAAGGATGATGATTATGCACGTCCGAGCTTTAATGCAATGTACCTAAATCATTAAGTGCACATTTAATACACCAACTAGTGGAATTAACCACATTACACTTTCTTGAGCATTTAATGACCCAATTCGCATTAAATGACTCAATCACACCAATACCGCCCTTAAATGGCCAAGAACCGACTTTAACCACTAAAGCTAGTGCATTAAAGTCTACTAACTTCAATTAACACAAACTTAGGGTAATTCATACCCATTTCACCCAAACTAGGTCAACTAGTACATTTTGACCCATTTTATATTACTTAGCCTCAATCAAGTCAAACTTACCCATTAACACTTCTTCCATAAATCCAAAAGTGTATTAGTGACTAGCAATACCATTTGACATATACAACCTCAAATCATGAGACCGAAACCCTAGTTTGTGGCCATTAGGGTTTCATTACAACAACATAACCCAAATTCACCCATTTTACCCTCAAATGGGTCATACAACTCTCTAGTAACCAAAACCCTAGCCATTAACCAATTAAAACTTAAAACATAGAGTTAGAACTTACCGAGACTATCAACGGGTAGCTAGAGACACAAGGAACAACTTTAATTCTTGCTCTAAAGATCAACCCTCAATCCTTCACTCTCAAATCTCATTTTTAATCTAAATGGGTGTTGAGTTTTTGGGAGAGAAAATGAAAGAAAAGATAAAAGAAATTAAATGAAATGGATGAGTGGTTGGGATTTAATGCTCCCATCAGATTTATACGCCAAATTACTAATTTGCCCCTTGAAGTCATTTAATTTGAGTTAAACCGGCACCAGTCTGACAGATATGTCGCGGCGCGGCTCAAATCGTCGCGGCGCGGCTCAAATCGTCGCGGCGCGACGAACAAAGGGAAAATCACCCCTTCTTAACCCAGGTTCTGACCCTGGTTTGCTCGATATGCCGCGGCGCGGACCCGTCTGTCGCGGCGCGGCCTAAGGCACTATCTGGCCATCTCGACAACCTTAAACACAAAAATCATTTTACACAACATTCAAGTCGTTCAAGCTTCCAATACACGTCTAAACATCGTATCTAAGCCACACAAGACTTAACGCTAACCGAACTCATATACAAACTTATATACGCACACATTAACAAGTACATACATATATACATATACATATATATATATATATATATATATATATATATATATATATATATATATATATATATATATATATATATATCTACACAATTACGCCTAAACGACGAGTTACAAACGTATAAACGATTAAGTATGTACCTTTCGATACGTACGGGAAAAATGGGATGTTACAATTATGTAATAGTCGTGTGTAAACGGTATATTTTAGATTATCATTATTTGATAATCTACGTAATGCTTTTAAACCTTTATCGATAAAATAAAGGTTATGGTTGTTTTAAAAATGAATGCAGTCTTTGAAAAACGTCTCATATAGAGGTCAAAACCTCGCGACGAAATCAATTAATATGGAACGTTTATAATCAATATGAACGGGACATTTCACTTTACTTTTCTCATTCACTATTTAGTGATAATTTCACTCATACATTTCAAATAATCGAATTGTTTTATCTATATTACTCAATGATGATAAAACTCTAATTTTCAGCTTGTACACGTCATGAAAACATTTTTATTGTTAGCCATGACGACAGGGACGAAATTTTTTTAACGGGTAGGTACTGTGACGATCCGGAAATTTCTGACCAAATTTAAACTTAATCTTTATAAGATATCGACATGATAAGCAAGGTCTGTAATGTGAGTCTCAAAATTTTTAAACTGTTTTAATATATTCATTTACCTATTGACTACTCTCGACGATTCACGAACTATTGTCTGTAAATAAATATGTAATTATATTTATATAAATATAAATATAAGAATATATATAATATTTTGAATAAATAAGATACACTTTAATTAATTAGAATTAAAAATGTAAAATAATAAATAGAATTTAAGTATAATTAAAAAGAATATATACAAACATATACATGATATTATTATTTATATGTATATTTATGATTCAATATCCAATAAATGTTATCATATGATATATAATATAATTATTAAATATTACATAGCTAATAAGATATAATATCAACATATTTCCAAATAAAAATATAATTGCTATATTACTTTCAACATTAATAGTAATATATGTATTAATAAGATTGTTATATATAGCATATAAATATAAATATTACATAATCAATAACATGTAATACTAATACATGTAATTACAAGTTAAAATATAAATGTTATGATAATATTATTATCATTACTTTCATTATTATTATTAATGTTAATATAAATATAAATATTTGTATTACTATTAATATTAATATATATATATATATATATATATATATATATATATATATATATATATATATATATATGTATGTATATATATATATATATGAAATTTGATATGTATTATTGTTATCATCAATAATATAAACATTATTATAACTAATGTTATTATTAGTATTATAAATAATATTATTATCATTTTTATTATTATTAATATTATTATTATTATTGAATATCATTATTATTAGTATCATTCTTAGTATTATTTTGGTATTATTATTATTATAAATATTATCATTATTTCTATTATTATTTTTATTAACAGAAATTATTTTTTAGTATTATTATTTATTATTATTATTATTATTATTAAAAGTATTATTAATATAATATTTGTATTCCTTAATTAGTTGAATAATTATACAGATAGATACTGAAATCGTTTCACATCCACATCAATTATCTGTAATTTTGTTTTCTGTCTTATATTGTTAATTATCTAAATCAATTATTGTACGAATCCAATTAGAAGAATTATGTCTGGTTATTTTTTTCTTCTCCTTCTGTTCTAAATTTTACAACCTGTTAACCTAATTCGATAATACAAACAACACTCAATCAAATCTTGATACTGCTTAAATCATTCAGTTATAGATTATATATATCGTCTGCTGTGAATCATAAAAGAAAGAGTAGAAAAAAATATTAAAAAGAAAACTGCACCGTCCCTCTGTTCTTATTTTTATTTACCAAAAACTCGATTTCATAGTAATTGTCAAAATCTAGAGATGCAGTGGTGTTAGTAATGGTCAATCTAAACTATATGTAAGTTTTCAATCTCCAATTTCTTTTATTGAATTTGAATTTGAGAGTCAAAGTTTAAAAATTAAAAAGTCAACAATTTTTCTGTGATCAAATTCTAGATGCCTGTTACAATTAAAGTTAAATTGATGATCTCTGAAGTTTCTATGAATGATTTGCAACACAATTCATGATATAATTTTGCTCTAAAACAGTCTAAAATTTGAAATCAATTATTGAGTTTATTATATATATATATATATATATATATATATTTTAACAAACAGCTGTTTCTGTTTTTTATTTATTTTTGTGTTTGATAATTTAATTCGCTATTACTGGTCACTTCGAGTTTAATTAAAACATTTAATCCGTTTAAACAATTAGTTGTATAGTTGTAATTTAGTTTTTTTGGTCGACTGATGTATCAGATGAAGAAGATAAATTAAATCGAATAATAACAGGTTAAATATAATCGAGTTCCATATAATAACAGAAAGTAAGAAACATACGGATGGTTAACTGATGGTTCGAGTGAGAGAGAGGTCACGGGTTCGAGCCCGGTTTGGTGTTATTCTTTTTAGAAAAACTTTCTAAAGGTATATACACTTTTATTTTAATTCTATTATTATTATTATTATTATTATTATTATTATTATTATTATTATTATTATTATTATTATTATTATTATTATTATTATTATTGTTATTATTATTATTGATGTTATTAGAAATTGTTATTTATGACTAATATTATAGTTATTATTATTAATATTAATACTAATAAAAATATTAGTTATCATTTATTATTAATAATTAAAAATTACAATTGTGATTACTATTATTATTGTTAAGTGAGGAAAAATTATTACTATCATACTACAAATTATTATTATTTTCATTAAAAATAATACTTGTATCATTTTATAATTAATAAGTATTATTATTATTATTACTAGCATTATAATTAATATTAGTATTATAATTATCATTATAAGTATCATAATCATAATCATTATTATTATTATTATTATTATTATTATTATTATTATTATTATTATTATTATTATTATTATTATTATTATTATAAGTAATTATCATTATAAGTATCATAATTATTATTATTATTATTATTATTATTATTATTATTATTATTATTATTATTATTATTATTATTATAATTATAAGTATTATTATTTATATTATAATGAGTATTATTATTATGTAATTACTAAAATCACAATCATAACTATCATTAACAATAAAATTAATATTTTTACGATATCATTATTATTATCATTAATAGAATTATTAACATTATTATCTTTATTAGTAATATTAAGTATTATAATTATTATCATATTTACCATGGGGGATGATTCTAACACACCCATTTTTGATCCTCACACACCTATTTTAACCTTTTACTCTTCTAATAATACCCCATTTTTTTAAATTGGTGTGTGAGGATTAAAAAAGTGTGTGTTAGAATCATCCCCCATTTACCATTATTAATATTATATTAGTATTATTATAATTATTATATTTTAACAAACAAACGATATATATATATATATATATATATATATATATATATATATATATATATATATATATATATATATATATATATTTAATACATATAACAAAATTAATATTTTCATATACAAAATGAATATATGAAACATATATATATATATATATTTATTTATTTTAATATAAAAATGATATAACTAATAAATTTATATAGATATTGTTCGATTACAATCGTATGTATTAATAAATAAACGAATGATATAGGTTCATGAATCCGAGGCCAACTTTGCACTTGTTCAATGCCATCATATGCTTAATTACTACGAAATACAATATTGTGAGTTCATTTGATTCCCTTTTACTCTTTATATTTTTGGGACTGAGAATACATGCGCTATTTTTATAACTGCTTTATTAAATGCTTTTGAAATATATTTTGAACTTAGAATACATGAACTACTTTTATAAATGTTTGACGAGATAGACACAAGCAAAACATTCCTCGAATGAATTATTATGCAGACAGAAGTTCTGTGGATTATTATTGAATTAGTTGGACATGATAATTGCCACCAATTGATGAATATATTTTCCCCTGATTATTATTGCTTGGTAACCTAAGAATTAGAATCGGGTATGGCCCTAATTCACACGAATCCTAAAGGTAGCTACCGGGTTTAACACCCCCACCCAGAATGTTCACTAGACGGAAGAGCTAGTGGGCGTGGTGTTTAGTACTTCGAAGTTTATATATGATACAGACGAGATGTTCTGTTTTTGGGGATATTATTGATGCGCATTATATGTTAAGGTCGGTTACCAAGCCAAGCTATGAAAGCAAAGTGAATGTTATGTATCGAGAGAATGATTTTTATACACAGGTTATGTGTATTATTTTTGTGCACGAGATATGTGTACGATTATTTAAAAATCGCGAGGCAACCTACGGGGGAGAAAAGGATACGAACCTACTCTGCCAAGCATTATGAAAAACTGATTTCGTATACGAGATAGGTGTACTGTATTTAAATCTTGTGGTCTATCAAAATGATGAATTTTATTGTTTACAATAAACTTATGAACTCACCAACCTTTTGGTTGACACTTTAAAGCATGTTTATTCTCAGGTATTAAAGAAATCTTCCGCTGTGCATTAGCTCATTTTAAGGATATTACTTGGAGTCATTCATGGCATATTTCAAAAGACGTTGCATTCGAGTCGTTGAGTTCATCAAGATTATTATTAAGTCAATTATAGTTGGATGTATTATAAAATGGTATGCATGCCGTCAACTTTCGATGTAAAGAAAGTTTGTCTTTTAAAAACGAATGCAATATTTGTAAAATGTATCATATAGAGGTCAAGCACCTCGCAATGAAATCAACTATTGTGAATCGTTTATAATCGGTATGAACGGGGCATTTCAACTGGTACCGGTACCGATTACATTAACCAGTACGGTTTTCGGTTCCAAATATTTCAATATATCAGTTTCGGTTTATTGGTATCAGTATGGTATCGGTGCGATACCGGAACCGAAACCATCCATACAGTAAATCCACCTCTTAAGTAGTCATGCTACATCTTTTGACTGTCAGCATATTATTTTAAATGCCTGATTGTATAGCACTTTGTTTCTTATGTTGTTACCCACTTTGAAATGGCTGTGATCTATCTGTTGGTGGTGTCAAGAGTTTTAGTGTTAGGTGCATATAAGGAAATTAGTTTTTTTTTTTTTTTCACTTACAGCAATATGTACGCATTTAGTTCTGTTTTAAGTTAAATTTCTGATAGCTCTTTACTAAACAAAATATAAGGGTGATGATTCGTACACCACCAACTTTTAGTCATACACCACCAAACGTGTTTTACAATGTTGTACAGTACAACATCATAATGCATATTTGGTGATGTCGGCTAAAAATTTGTGGTGTACGAATCACTCCCCAAAATATAACCAATGTTCGGCTCGTATTTGAGGACGCTGAATGTTTTTATATGCCTTTGTTATGTGTTAGTGGCAGGGTTTGCTTAGGCCTGCGATGCTCATAATGTCCTCTGTAGGCAGCCCCTTCACGTTTCAGTGTCGCTATCAGGGACCACAACCAACCTATAAATTTCAGGTTAGTGCTCAATCAGCGTAAGTGTCTTATTACCAAAATCTGAATTACTTATCACTGAGAGTACTTCAAAAGTGTTGACTTAAATAAATGACCCATATTAGAATACGCCCGCTATCAGAACAAAGGTACTTCTTGAGTTGTAAAAGTCCATTAGTTTCTATCCGCACCTTGGTCGATTTGGTTTGAAGTAAATGTATGGTTATATCTACAAAAGCAATCGCAAGGTTATATATACAACAGGTGAATGTATGGTTAGAAGTGGAATTGCATGAGCATGGAAAGAAATTTATTCTAATTCAAGAGCTGGTCAGTTTTGTTGGCATTGAGAATGATCAAGAACATGAATTTGTTCAAGAAATGAATTCTACTATTCCCAGAAAAGTTGAAAGTCAACAATGGGTAAAATGGATGATTTTGAAAATTCCCATGTATAGAAATATAAAATAAAATTGTAGTTTAATTTTATCATTCATATATTGCTTTTATACTTTTTTACGTCTTCATAAACTGCTTAAATCCTTTAATTGCATGCCAAACGATCTTATTACGTAACTTTTATGAATATTACATCCATATTGCAAAATTTCTTTCATAATCCCGCGAATTCGCGGGTATTAAACTAGTATATATGATTTTATGAATATTACTCCATTGTTATTTTCTTTCTAAATCAGTCAAGTTGTTTTGGTTGTTGGTGTTGGTAGTTTTGACAAAGAATTAGCGGTAAAGTCCTTTTGAAGAAATGGAAAGGAAATCCAAAAAGCCCTTGATGACTTAATGAATCCTAAGACTAATTCTGATATACATGTATTTTTGGGTATAATGATTTACACATTACACTTGAACTATTTATTGATCCAAATCTGCCAAAGTTATGGATTCTAAAGAATTTTTTAGTTTGAGAATTACTACTACTACATTATTCCAAGGTGCAAGTAACCTTCCATCCAAGGTTCACTATGTAGTTAAAATTTTTGGATATCCGAAATTGTTCATAACTGAGAAGTAATGACCTTGCTAAGATGGTGAGAAGTAATGAATTCTTAAGATGGTTTTCCTTTCCTTTGTTATCGTTTTGTATTTAAAGGCTATGCTTTTGGATTGCAGTTTTTGATTTTGGTTGTTTTGAGTATTCGGTTAAACATTGTTGTTTTCTATTTTCGTCTAACTTGATGAATTATGCTATTTTATCTACATGTTGATTATATAACATCCACATATTCATTTTAACCAGTTCTGCGGGTAACAGGTAACATTTGTTTACAATGATACACTTTTTAAAAGTTTATAACCTACGGTGAGATTATTTGGAGTATATAACCTACAATGGAACAAAAGTGAAAGTATATGACATATATGTATCTTTAACCCATTAATTAATTGTTTCGCACCGATTGTGGGTATGTTTAGCAAAACTAGCTGGTACCTGGTAGTTTTTAGCTGGTAGCTATTAACTGGTAGCTATTAATTTTTATATGTATTTAGTTGTTTGACAGAGTAGTTGAAACTGTTAAAATAAAGAGTAAAATGACAAAAAGTCAGAAGCTAAAAGTTAAACACTAGTTTGAGTAGCTTTTAACATTTTCCCTCTCTAAAAAGGCTTTAAGATCTTTCAATCAAACAGAATTTTTTATTTTATATGAGTTTTTTCATAAAAGTTAAAAACTTTAAGAAAAAAAAAAGAACATGTTGTCAAACATGGCCTGTATAGAGGCGACGGTGTGGGTAGTCTCGTGGTTGCTATTTTCATGCTCAAAAACATGTTGTCAAACATGGCCTGTATAGAGGCGATGGTGTGGGTAGTCTCGTGGTTGCTATTTTCATGCTCACTTTAAGAATTTTGTTCATTTTTTCTACGAATATTACTTTGTCCTTTTGTTTCTCAAATATTATTTTGTCCCTTTGTTCCTTTAAGTCACTTGATATTTTTGTGAGTTAATTAACTGCCTTTTGTAACAACTTCAACTTAACATTTGCTAAGATATCCGAGTAACAACGTAACAACTTCAACTTAGATATCCGAGTTCATAAGAAGAAGCTAACCAGTAATACTAAGAAATTAAAAATCTTATAGTCACTATTTAATTTCTTGAGTGGTGAAAAGATTTCTTGAAACAACCTAATTAAAAAAGGTTAAAGCTGTTAAAAAGGGTGAAAGAAGAATATTGTTGAAGCTATCAAAAGGGTGTCGAGAGGGTGTCATTGAAGCTATATAAATTAAGGCGTTGAAAAAAATAAGGTGTGACTAACCGGTGGATATATAAAAAAACGATTAATGGTGTATCCTATGGGATACACGCATAAAAACGTCATTTTTATACAAAAAAATGGATCAAAGAGCATAAAAGATAACAATATTTGGCGGTTTTTAGCATTTGCCACTCAGCATTCAGCAGGCCGCCCAGCGTCAAGCGTAAGCCCTGCAGGCAGCTTCAATGCTTAAGCCCTTTTACTAGGCACGTGAACAGCACGCAGCCACGTCAGCACACGCCACCGATCTTCCGGATACTTCGCGTAACAGAACTATTCAGCGATTGACACGTGTATTCCGAGAATTTCGGACATTCTACGCCTATAAATAGACCCCCTGGGTCACCACATTTCACATTTGAACTTCAGTAAGAGAGAAGTACATTTTCTCTCTCACACAGTTCTTTCTCACTCTAAACGCACATTAGCCGCTTAGCATCAGAATGCTAGACGGATCAATTACAGATTGATCCCCAGTTTGATTGAGGCCACCCCACGGATCTATCATCCGTGTTCCGGGTCTGCAGGGATTATTTCCCGAGGGCAAACATCAATCAACATACAATCATTCTACGCTAGGCGGATAGTGTCCTGTACTGGTACCTTACACCCGCTATACGGAAATCGTACCAACAAATGGCGCCATCCGTTGCAAAGACCAACAAGAATACCAAGAGCATGAAGGCAACTGAAATAACCTCAACAAAAGAAGCACTCGAACCAATCAATAAAAACGTCATTGAGAATATACCAGTGGATCAGCTAACTCTTGAAGAAACTTCAATCGAGGAAGAAGATCAATTGCACACTGGTGCAGCAGAAGAACATAAATATGAAATCATACCACGATTGAAGAAACCATTGATGGGAAGCTCTAGTGGAAAAGTGTGGAAAGCTAGGCGAGGAACACATAATGTCTCTTTTAAGAGAACATCTGATATGCATACGAGTAAAGGGAAATCAATTTCTAAACAGTAATTGTTCAAGCTATTCAAACAGTTGAATACTTTGGTGGATGATACTGAGCAAGAACATAATGAAGGGAGTTTTGTAGAGAATGAATGGGACTATGGGGAAGAAGAAGAGCAGTTCTTCATGACTGAGGAGATGGCAGGAAAGTTATTAGATGGAATTTTAACCAAGACGGCGCCATCAAAATACAAACAGAAGTTAGCACAACCTACTATCCGTGCAACAGCTGTGGACAATTTGTTTGTCTTGATTACAGGAGATGAAGCTATCAAACCACCAGCAATGGCAGAGTCAACTCAATGCTTTATTATTCGAATTGCAGAATATCCATTACCAAGAAATTTGGAGATTCCGTCAATTGGTGTTTATGATGGAACAAAAGACCCAGAAGACTTTCTTACCATGTTTGAAGGCATTATGAGATTGCAGCATTGGGAAGATGAAACTGCGTGCCATATGTTTTCAATGGTGCTGCAGAAAATGGCAAGGGAATGGTTTGCTAGTTTGCCACCAAGGAGTATTACCAGTTTCCTTGGTTTAAGGGCAAAGTTTGTGATGCAATACCAAAGTTTGAGAAGTTGTACGCTGTCGCATCTTGATGTACATGAAATAACAATGCACCAGAATGAATCACTAAGCAATTTTATGAAACGCTACACCATCAAGTGTCAAAAGATACCTGACATACCAGAATCTCAGCTTGTTTCAGTGTTTATTTTTTGTCTTGATCAGTGTCGCTTCGTAAGTTTGATTCACGCGTTATGATATGATGTCCCAAAGACATTACATTAAGCATAGTTGGTTGCACAGAAGCATTTACGGGTAGGAAAGATGGGATATCCCAGAATTGACAATTATCACAGAAATTTTAGACAGCAAGGTGGAGAACAGAACAGGTATGACAATTATCAGAGACAGCGTGGGTATGAGAACAATTATCAGAAGCAGCAACATGGTTGGAGGGGGAATAATCATCCGAATGACAATTACCATCAACGAAAGCCATTAGACAGACATCCACCCATCATGGCTTTAAAAAAAATCCGAAGGAGATCTTGTTCACTGAACCTGTTAAAGAAACCTTTCACCCTCCACCACCAATGGAAGAGCGTCAGGGACCACATAGTGACAAGTGGTGTGATTTTCACGAAACGTATGGGCACGACAAAGACAATTGCAAGTCGTTAATGAGGGAAATTATTGTAAAGATAAAAGCTGGAGAGTTAAATCATCTCTTACCAGGAAAACAATACAGGAGGAATGATCCAAATAAGCATTTTTCTTGGCAAGGAAAGGTGCATCATGGTGGACAGCATGATTGGAACAGGAGGGAGGAAAGAAAGGATGAAAAGGACCCAACCCCCGAAAGGCACATCAAGGTTATATGGAATGAGGTGGAGGAGTATGGAATAGACGGAGAGCGCAGGACGGAGTAGTGGATGTACGCTCCCATCACATTTCACACTATCCCAAATTGGCGTCTTTCAGAAGAGCCTGTAGTCATCTCAGCTGTAATTGCGAACAGAAGCATTACCAGAATCTACATTGATACAGGAAGTGAGGCAGATATCTTATACTTGCATTATTTCAGAGATTATCTGGTCAGCGTGAAGGATAGGCTTCGCTACACAAACTTGAAGATTACCGGCATCACGGGAGAATCAATGAGGGAAGTCGGTAAGGTGAAACTGGATGTAACGTTGGGAGCACTCCCTCTAGTCATGTTGGTACGTTTTTCCGTATAGCGGGTGTAAGGTACCAGTACAGGACACTATTCGCCTAGCGTAGAATGATTGTCCTCGGAAAATAATCCCTGCAGCCCGGAACACGGATGAGAGATCCGTGGGGTGGCCTCAATCAAACTGGGGATCAATCTGTAATTGATCCGTCTAACGTTTTGATGCTAAGCGGCTAATGTGCGTTTAGAGTGAGAAAGAACTGTGTGAGAGAGAAAGTCACTACAAGAAAACTGCGTTCTTAGGACCCTTCGTCTGGGACCTCTAAGAAAAAGCGTCCTAAGCAACTAAAAATTGGGACGGGGTAATTCTTGGGGTCCCATAAGATATATGCAAAAGTAGTGGTGTCCTAAGAATAGGACACATAATTTTTGGGTTATATTATTGATACGCTTATAAATCTTTGTCCTAAAAAGCTGTTTAATATGACACACAATTTGTTGAGGTCCTATTTTTTTTATAGGACACTTAGAAGGTGAGTCGCATGGTGTCATAAAATCTATATGATTGGACACATAACTTTTTGGTCCTATTATCATAGGTGTTCATAGGATGCTTGATATGTTCATAGGACACTTTATTTGTGAAGTCTTATTATAATGCAACGTGTTGGGTCACTTATATAATAAGGTCACAAAAATATGACGCTTGGGTATTTGAGGTCCTAATTATCATATGACTATATATGAAATGTCCCGTTCATATACATTATAAACGATTCAGAATAGTTGATTACATCGCGAGGTATTTGACCTCTATATGATACATTTTACAAACATTGCATTCGTTTTTAAAAGACAAACTTTCATTTCAACGAAAGTTGACAGCCATGCATACTATCTCATAATATATCCAAACTATAAATTACTTATTATCAATCTTAATGAACTCAACGACTCAAATGCAACGTCTTTTGAAATATGCCATGAATGACTCCAAGTAATATCTTTAAAATCAGCAAATGCACAGCGAAAGATTTCTTTAATACCTGAGAATGAACATGCTTTAAAGTGTCAACCAAAAGGTTGGTGAGTTCTTTAGTTTATTATAAATAATCATTTCCAATAGTATAATAGACCACAAGATACTCATATTTAGAAAATAATCTGTGCAGGTCTAATCCTGCTGTAAAATCATTCATATGAAGAACACCAAAACCTTTCAAACAACTCACCAACGGTAGCTAATGCGTGCGTGAAATGCAAAATCATCTCACCGTGGTAGTTAATACAATATAATTTTACAATGGGAGCTAATGCGTGTGGGCAATGCAAAATCATCTCTCCAAGGGTAGCTAAAACGGGAGCTAATGCGTGCGTGCAATGACAAAATCATCTCTCTGTTACTAACTACAAAATCGAATACAATACAATACAATACATCGGGAGCTAATGCGTGCGTGCAATACAAAATCATCTCGCCGATGGTAGCTAAAACGGGAGCTAATGTGTGCGTGCAATGCAAAATCATCTCTCCGTTACTAACTAAAAAATCGAACCATTTCGGGAGCTAATGCGTGCGTGTAATGACAAAATCATCTCACCGATGGTCGATAATACAATCTTTATAGAAATCGAACCTCTGAATCCAGATAATTCTATCATAGAATGTAGTTTTGAATATTTGTGTCTATTTCGTCAATCATTTATAAAAACAGTTCATGTATTCTCAGATCAAAAATATAGATTTCAAAGGCATTAAATAAAATAGTTGTAAATCAGTTATAAAGCAGCGCATGTATTCTCAGCCCAAAAATGTAAAGAGTAAAAGGGGATCAAATGAAACTCACCATACGATATTTTGTAGTAAAAATATGCATACGACGGAACTGAACAATGCAAGGTTGGCCTCGAATTCACGAACCCATATCAATTATTTATATATCAAATAATATTAACACATATAATAATAGCGAACAGTATATATTTTATAACGTATTAAGATTTATATCTTTATAATATATTTATAATAATATTTTTCATATATATATATATATATATATATATATATATATATATATATATATATATACTTCTATATATATATATATAAATACTTCTTTATAATATATTTATATGTATAATACATTTCATATATATATATATATATATATATATATATATATATATATATATATATATATATATATATATATATATATATATATATATATATATATGTTGTACGTATAATAATAAAAGAGTCATATTTGATAATGATAATAATAATAGTTATAGTAATAATGATAATACTTAATAATAATCTTAATAATAATAAAATTGATAAAAATTATAATATTAGTAATGATAATAATAATGATAGTTTTCAATAATAATAAAAATGATAATTAATAAAAATGATAATTTTTAATAATTTTAATTTTAATAATGATAATAATAATAATAATAATAACTATAATAACTATAATAATAATAATTTACTAATAATGATAATAATAATGATAATAATATTAATATCAATAATGTTAATGATAATAATATTAATATTAATGATGATATTTACAAAATCATAATATTTATAATAATCTTAATAATACTAATGTTAATGATAAAAGTAATAATAAAAATGATAAAAATAATAATAATAATAATTACTATTACTTTAATAATAACAATAATAATCATATTTATATATTAACAATTAATCATCTTATATAATTAATCTTAACCATAATAACAATAGAATTAATAATAATATTAGTAATAATAATAATAATAATAATAATAATAATGATAATAATAATAATAATAATAATAATAATAATAATAATAATAATAATAATAATAATAATAATAATAATAATAATAATAATAATAATAATATCAAATAATACCTTATAAGCATTAAAAAAAATAAATTGCCCTGGATGGGACTCAAACCCGCGACCTCTAGCTTAGACCACAACACCCCTAACCATGGATCCAATTATGTTTTTCCTGATCAATACCATACTTTCATTTATTTAACCCATTTATCTTCATTTCGGGCCAACAAGATAGGTGACAGCCCAACTACAAGCCGAGCCCAAGAGACAAACGAAGCCCAACAGCTTCTGTTGCTAATTTACAAAAAATAAAGTCGTGGCCTGGTTTCGAACTCGTGACCTTTCGGTTACGAGTCACCATGCCAGACCAACTGCTCTACAACTCTTTTCTGAATTAAATCACAACTTAATTCTATTAACTCGTCATTCTATTTTCATCTTCTTCTTCTAATAACACAAAAACCCAGAACTATTCATGTCTTTCTTATGTATCATTTTCATCAACTCTTTCGCTAAACATCATCATCATCATCATCAATGAATCGTCATATCCATCATAGCATCACCATCATCATGATCGTAACATCATCGCGATCATTTTCATCATATCATCCATCATCATCGTCTCCATCATACAACATCATAATCATCACTTTACAGTTTATCATCTTCTCGAATCATCATCAACTCATTATCACCATCATTGCTCCATTATCACCATCATTATAACAGAATCAAGAACAGAAAGGTACAGCAGCCGTAGTATTAAACAGTGAGGGTTTGGTGGCGTTAAAAGGTGATGGGGTGAGAGAGAGAAGAGAGATAAGTAGGTAGTGGTTGTGGGTTGTAGTAGCCGGAGATGATGGTGATCACAGAAGCAAGTAGCAGCGTAGCAGTAAAATATGATCGAAACAGTATCATATAGCGGTTTGTTATTGTGTGGGTCTTATGGAATAACAACATAAAAGAAATGGGTTTGATGATGGTTTGCGAAAAGTGGTGGAGGTTTATGGTGAAGGTGGTTGTAGGGTGACATGATGGTGGCGGGTGTTGATGATGATGGGCGGAGGTGATTCGTTGGTGTTGGAAAGTGGCGATTTCACTATGATGATGGTGGTCGGATAAGGTAGCCGTGGAGTGGCGAATGGTGGAAGGTGGGTGATGGCTTCTGGTTTGAGAGGATGAAGTAGGTATTTGGGTTGTGTTCATGCACGAGAGTGTGATGTATATAGATATACATATTTTGTGAGCTTGATGAATTGAAACAACACAGTAATCCCAAGAATTCAATATTTAAACAGTGCCCAATAGTAAAGCAGCCAGTTGTATTGTATTAATATGCCGACAGTTTATCACGAATGGCTATATCGTACCCCGTTGGTTAATCAGTGGTGGATAAATGTCTTCGGAAAAATCCCAAATTTTTAGATTAACTATATTTATTTATTTTGGTCATTATGGTATAAAATTCGATCCTTAATTTGTTAAATAAAAATTACATCAATTGTCCCTCTCAATTCTGGGTAAAATATAAAAAGTGTTAAAACTTAACAAATAGTTCCTAAATACATTTTTAATAAGCCTAAAATTTATAGAACTCATTTTCGTATCACCGTTTATTTTAAAAATTACATAAGTTTGAATTTAACTTGCTTAATATCAATAGAAACATCAAACGAGCATTAAATTCATTTAATATTTATTTTTAATATACTTTATTTATATATAGAGATATATTTTAAATAATAATTATTATAATATCCTATTTTTATTTTATTTTACATAATTAAATTTTAATAGCAATAACATATAATATTTCAAATTATATTTTCAATTACCATTTACACACATATCTATTTACAATTAATGGTTCGTGAATCGTCGAAACTGGTCGAAGGTAATTGAATACATGAACATAGTTCCAAAATTTTTGAGACTCAACATTAAAGACTTTGCTTATCGTGTCGAAACCATATAAGATTAAAGTTTAAATTTTGTCGGAAATTTCCGGGTCGTCACAATATAGGACTCTTAAATTTGTGGTTGCATAAAAATATACTTAATATGACACTATCTTTTTGGCGTCTCATAATGATCAACCAACAAGATAATAAGGTCACAAAAATAGGACGCTTGGGTATTTGAGGTCCTAACTATCATATGACTATTAGGACCCTTAAAATCCAAGCTGCAAAAGGGCCATGTAAGTGATACGAGGCTGAGGGTAAATAAAAGTAAAGTTCAACGAGTTAATGTCAGCCATGAAGAAGGTATAGGTGCGTGAAATGACCCAACCCGTCGTATTCCGGCCCATATTTTTTTCTCTTTTATAATGCAATAATATTATATACATTTAGGTCCCATTTATGTTTCTAAAAACATTTTCATTACAATAGTAAGTTTAATCAACCTTAAAACATTTATTACATAAGTTGAAACACAAAATGAACATACAACCCAAGACCCGTTTGACATAACCAAAAGACACTAATAAGTTTTCCAAAAAAAGACCGAGCATGGTGATTGGGAACGATCTACCCAATCCTATGAAATTCAAAAGCCAAGTCTTCTAAGCATCACAAGCTAGCTCACTAGTCCCGGTACTTACCCCTGCTGCCATCATGCAAACCTATAAAAATAAAGTCAACGAGAGGATAAGCTAATGCTTAGTGAGTGAGAATATACTACATACATATAATATACTACATACATATATATGCATAAAATGGACACGCCACACGATAATAATCAAGTAACACATACCGAAGTCCGAGCATAAAGGCAAGCTAAACTAAGCATACCGTACGATCGCTATACAACAAGCCAATAAGTCAACAAATGAAAGTACACGAACAACGATATGTACAACGCCATCAAGCTACACCCGGAGGGTTAGCTACAACACAACAATACGACAATATATATATATATATATATATATATATATATATATATATATATATATATATATATATATATATATATATATATATAACAAAGTGTAAACCACCCAAGGTTAACCCCTTAACCCAATACCGAAAGCCAAATACCAAATATTAAAATGAAGATTGGTCGAAACTACACGAGCCTTAGTAAATCTGCACCACACGCGACTACTATCTTCAATACCATTACAATGTCTAGGTTGGCCGAAACTACACGAGCCTTAGTGAAATCGCACCACACGTGACCACTACCTCAATATGATGACCGAATCTACACGCGTTGTGACGCCCCGTACTAAATCATCATGTACGGACCATCAACAACAGGATCATTACAAGGTTAAGTACTATATACGTTTTCAAAATAGAGTTTGCATTCATTAATAAAAGGTGACGTCATAACTAACGTCAAATGTTTTACAATCCAAAAGCATGCTTCGCTAAGTAGAAGCAATAAATAAGTGTACGTGACCCCAATGGTCGTTACATAACATAGTTTCAAAAGAAAATAAGTTTGAATGCAAGATAAGTAGTCATGCGATAACAACTCTAAGCAGCGGGTTCTACAGCACGACTAGTACACAGCGGAAGCAACCTCAAGCACCTGAGAAATACATGCTTAAAAACGTCAACACAAAGGTTGGTGAGCTATAGTTTAAGTATAACAGTATGTAAGGTAGGCCACGAGATTTCAGTGCTACAAAGAGTGTTTCAAAACAGTATGATAAAGTATATGTTAACCGTGGGCACTTGGTAACTAACTTAATGTTTATACCCCCTGAAAGTACACTTGGCAAGTGCGTATGTCTACGAAGTATTAAACACTCGTTAAATGCTAGCGCTACTAGCCCGAGTGGGGATGTCAAACCCTATGGATCCATATCTAAGATTCGCGTTCACCGGTTCAAAAACCAATGACTAAACGTTACCGAGCTAAAGGGAATGTTTCTGCCGTTATATAACCCACACATATATAGGTTTAAGTACTCATGCCTAGTATGTAAAACGTAAAATGTGCATGTATTCTCAGTTCCCAAAATAAGTTAAAGTAAAAAGGGAATGCTATAACTCACAATGATATGTAGCGGTAAAGTAGTAGTCGGGAAAGGTGTGCAAGTAAACGGTCCGAAGGTCTATCTAGAAATCATGGTTAGAACAGCCCAGGTCTGCTGGTCTGTTACAGAAACAGCAGGTCAGTAGGTTTGGACAGAAACAGTAAGTTTAAGTGAGTTCCGGTGGTCTTGGTGCTTGATGTTCATCATGGTTCTCATCCTTGATGCATATAGCTTCAAGTGTACAACTCATTGATGTGTCTACATCATCTTAACCAAGTCTTAACCATCATAACTCTAGTGCAAGTCTAAGACATGAAGCACAACTCACTTAAGAGTTGCATGTAGTTTGATGAACCAAAGTTACATCAAAGTCTTAGGTTTGACACTTACATGAACTATAAGACTAATAAGTTACAAACTTGAAAATGAACTTATGAAATCAAGATCTTAAAATGTAGAACATAGTTCTTAGTTAGATCTTGAAGATCCAAGACTCAAAAGTCTATATCTAACATAAGTGTACAAAGTTATAATTAAAAAGTTTCATTTACATGTTCTTGAACTTTTAAGTTAACTTTTAGTTCCAAGAGATATGAGATCAAGACTAACTTGTAGTACTTGACCAACAACAACCAAAATCATAAAATTAAAGTGCAAGTAAAACTAAATAAACAAGTAAATAAGTTCATGGGTTTCATACTTTAAAGATTCAAACCAAAGTTTGATCTTTAGAAAGTAAACTTTAAGTTTACTTCAAGAACTACAAGTATGATTTCAACACATGCACATTAATCTTTTAAAATTAACAAGTGTAGAACATAACTAGAAAGTTTATGTTCTTGTTGTTCTTGTTATAACAAGATAAAATGAAGAATCAAACTAGAAAGTTTGGTTCTTGGAAACTAGTAAGTAAAGTAACTAACAAATACATGTAACAAAGTAACAACAATAAGTAATCAAACTACAAGTAACAAAAGATGAATCAAACAAAGAATGATGATGATTATGTGGGTGATATGCTACGGTTTTGAGGGAGGAAAAAGGAGAGAACATCTTGGTTACTTACAATAATTAGAGAGAAAAGATGAGAGGAAAATGAAAGTAAGTTTGAAGTGTGTTTTGAATGAGAGAATGAGAGTGAGTAAGTAATGCATAAAATGAAACAAAACTCCCCCACCCATGCAATAAGGCCGACGGTTTGGGCATCCAAATAGGGAAGGGAAGAGTCCACTAGATCAAGCATGGTAAAGCCTTACAAAAGTTGGTTAATGGATGGTTGTTCATGGGGATAACAAGCTAACTAGATTTTTTCAAGTATTAACTAACAAGTTCCATTCAAATTAATACTTACAAGTGTAACATGGGCTAGTTTTGTAACGACCCGGATTTTTCTGATCGTTTTATACTTATGAGATTAATATTTACATAAAATAAACCTTACCAACATGATAAGCAATCCAAACTGTTGAGACTTATGTTTTTGAAAAGAGTTTCACACAACGTTTGACCGTCCAATTTGACCGATGATATCACGAACTATATAACACACGATAATTATACGATTATGTATATGTACATATCTATACATATTTAACATGATTTAAGGATGGTTTAACATTTCATTGTGAACTAACAACAATGAGTTATAAGTATACTTTGAGACCACTAACTTAAGTTTTCAAAACGATAACTATATGTAACGTTCTTTGACATATATACTTACGATTATGTGGAGTGCACACTTGTTTGCACACTTCTTTTACCGTATCATACCCATCATCCATACGTATTTACTATTGGTAAATATACATCAAATCAATATCCTTATCAGCTTTAGATCTGCCCTAGATAAGAGGGAATCTTATTTGTAAGCTAGCATACATTATTACTCAAAAATTCAACACAATAATTTGTCCTTGTTCCCTCAACAACCAGACTGTCCTATAAGTATCACCATCACCTTGGTTTTTCATTTTATTCTTACAACCATCTTTCTCTAACAAAAAAAAAACACACTCTTAGGATCTCTAAGTGTTCTTCACAATCTCAGCAAATACTCATGAAGAACTAGCTTCATGAACAACCTATAATCATCATAAGAAAGTTTGATCAAGATTATTTTCTATCTTTTCCAGTAGCTTTATCCAAGTAACTTGAGGTAGTAACCTTATTCATAATCTTATTCGATTCATATTTATATAGCTATCTTATTTTGTGTTATAAAATTTTTAACAACAAGAACATAGTTTGAATGATTTCAAACCTGTTCGCAAACTAAATAGATCCTTCTAATTTGATTTTTAAAACACTTCAAAACCTGTAATATATCATATTATGACAAAATCGGATTAATCATATCTTGGCTAATTAACATAATATTTAATATATATTTACTTATGATTTGATTTTATATATTCCAGGACCACCCGTAAACAACACGAGAAGATTAATCATAAGACCTCATGATTGTACGCAATACGTCATCTGACAACACGGTACTTTATGTACGCAACACGTCATTTGACAACATGGTACCATGGGTCGAGATTAATTCTGATCAATACGAATACGATGGGGTCTTTATTTATTTTATTGAGCAACTAATTGTAGACCACTAACAACAGACTGCTAACTACGGACTAAGAAAATATTAAAAGTATTATAAGTATATATATATATATATATATATATATATATATATATATATATATATATATATATATATATATATATATATATATATATATATATATATATATATATATATGTAACGATTACTTGAAAAGAAAATATGTTGTTATATTATATATATGGTTAGGTTCGTGATATCTATCGGAGACCAAGTCGAGTTAAATACCTTCAAGACAAAAGTGAGTATATAGTCCCACTTTTAAACTCTAAATATTTCGAGATGAGAATACATGCATTTTATGATTTACGTTATGGACACAAGTGATTAAAAAATATATATTCTACGTTGAGTTGTACCACTGGCATACTTCCCTGTAACTTGGTAACTACTATTTACATGATGTATTGTAAACGCGAATCCTGTTGATAGATCTATCGGGCCTGACAACCCCAACCGGACTGGACGACCAGTATTCAACGGTTGCACAGTACTTCGTTTCGGTGACTACACTTGGTACGGTGTAGTAAGATTTCATAATAAAGGGAATATGCGACGTTGATTAAATGTTAAGTATGGTTATCAAGTGCTCAACAACTTAGAATATTTTTATTAAAACGTTTATATATGAAATCTTGTGGTCTATATTCATAACGCTGCCGGCATTAAACCTATATCTCACCAACTTTATGTTGACGTTTTAAGCATGTTTATTCTCAGGTGATAACTAAAAGCTTCCGCTGCAACATGTTGAATTTAAGCAAGATCTTGAGTATGCATATTTGTGTCAAAAATAAAACTGCATATCGAAGGATTTGTAATGTAAAATATGTTAGAGGTCGTATTGTTATTATCACATGTAAAGTTTGTAAGTCTAAGATTATCGCTAAACGATAATCATTATTAAGTTGTTTAAACCTTGTATTTGTAATAAAAGCTATGGTTTGTATTGTAAAAATGAATGCAGTTTTTGAAAAATGTCGCATATAGAGGTCAATACCTCGCGATGAAATCATATGTTATTGTATTCGTCCTTATGGTTAAGGTCGGGTTATGACATGTGGTTAAATGACACGAACGCTTTGGGTTAAATGACACGATGTTGTTTTAAACCATGGGATCATATAACGTTTTGTATAATATTACTAGTGTGGTTTGCTTAATGTTTGATGTAAGATAAGCATATGTAAAATAGTGAAGTGTGAAATGCAATAATTTTCCATGGTTGAGTATTATTTGGGTGATAGTAATTGATTTTCGTACTAAGCTATTAAGTATGAACTTTAACGGGTAGGTACTACCCTTGGTATAATTATAAAACGCTAATAAGAAGAAAAGGCTTTTATAATAATAACTGGTTCATATTATTAATAAGCTACGATGTACTGTAAATACATACTACATCTATAATATTCCATGTGAATAATTATTTTTTTCATTTTTGTTGAAGATAATGGCGCGATTGAACCGAATGACGGAACAAGAAATCCAGGAACTCATCAATCAGTGAGTGAACGACAGAATGTTATGGGTCGAGGCTGCAAGAGGTGCTGCAGTTAACCCAAATCCTCGTGTGGGGTGCACTTACAAAACTTTTCAAGGTTGCAAGCCCTCATCATTCAGTGGAACAGAAGGACCGGTTGGTTTAACCCGGTGGATCGAAAAGATTGAGTCTGTGTTTAAAATCAGTGGTTGTATTGAGAAGGACATGACCAAGTATGCATCGTGCACCCTACAAGATAGTGCACTCACTTGGTGGAAAAACTATGTGAAGGCCGTAGGAGGAGATGTAGCTTATGATACTCCTTGGGAAGAATTCAAAACAATGCTAATCAACGAATATTGTCCAAGGAACGAGGTTAGGAAGTTGGAAGCTGAATTACGAAGCCTGAAAGCTGTTGGTACTGAACTCACCGCCTACAATCAGCGATTCATGGAATTAGCTTTGCTATGTCCCGAATTGGTACCAACCGAAGAACGGAAGATTGAACTGTACAAAGACGGTTTGCCTAAAAAGGTCAAGGCAAATGTTACAGCATCCAAACCCAAGACTATTCATGAAGCTATCACCATGGCGAACGAGTTGATGGACCAGATTATTATGGATAAGAACACCGATGTCAAGACATCGGGAAACAAAAGAAAGTGGGAAGGTAATCATCAAAAATCCAACAAGAAACAAGAAACCACGCAAGGTGCGGGTAGCGGTTCGAACTCAGGTTACAAGGGACGAAATCCTGTATGTAACAGATGCCACAAACATCACTCTGGTTATTGTAATGTGGTGTGCAACAATTATAATCGAAAAGGTCATCTTGCTGAAGATTGTAGGGTTCCCGCTACAAATACAAATGGTACCAAGACTCCTGCCACCAATGCAAATAGAACTGCCTTGGCCACTATTACTTGTTATGGGTGTGGGAAACAGGGTCATTATAAGAGTCAGTGCCCGAATCCAGAGAAGAATAACGGATCTGCACGTGGAAGAGCATTTGTTATTAATGCTAGAGAGGCGTATGAAGACCCGGAGCTTGTTACGGGTACGTTTACCATTAATAACTTATCCGCATCTATTATATTTGATACTGGTTCCGATAGAAGTTACGTGTGTAGAGACTTTCACGCTAAATTGAATTGTTCATCATTACCTCTAGATGCTAAGTACATGATTGAGTTAGCTAATGGTAAACTAATTAAAGCCGATAAAATTTGCCGTGATTGTAAAATAAATTTAGCTGGAGAAACATTTAAGATTGATTTGATACCCGTAGAATTAGGAAGTTTTGATGTAATAGTCGGCATGGACTGGATGTCCAAAATAGGAGCTGAAGTTGTGTGCGCCAAGAAGGCAATTCGCATTCCTCATAAGGATAGAACGCCATTAATGATTTATGGAGAGAAGGGTAACTCAAAGCTAAAACTTCTTAGTTGTTTGAAAGCTCAAAAGTGCTTGAAGAAAGGGTGCTATGCTATCCTAGCACATGTTAATAAAGTCGAAATGAAGGAAAAAGTGAAGAGCATCAACGACGTGCCTGTGGCAAGAGATTTTCCTGAAGTATTTCCGGAAGAGTTGCCGGGATTACCTCCATTTAGATCTGTAGAATTTCAAATAGATCTAGTACCAGGAGCTGCACCAGTGGCTCGTGCTCCATATAGACTTGCACCATCTGAGATGAAAGAGTTACAAAGCCAGTTACAAGAATTACTGGACCGTGGTTTCATTCGACCGAGCACTTCACCGTGGGGAGCTCCGATTTTATTCGTCAAGAAGAAAGATGGATCTTTCCGAATGTGTATAGATTATCGTGAATTAAATAAGTTAACTATCAAGAATCGGTATCCACTACCGAGAATTGATGACTTTTTTGATCAATTGAAAGGATCATGTGTGTACTCGAAAATCGACTTAAGATCGGGTTATCATCAATTACATGTCAAAGAAGAAGATATTCCAAAAACTGCCTTTCGGACACGCTACGGTCATTATGAATTTTTGGTCATGCCGTTTGGGTTGACTAATGCGCCAGCTGTATTCATGGACCTCATGAATCGAGTTTGTAGTCCGTATTTAGATAAGTTTGTTATCGTTTTCATTGACGATATTCTTATCTATTCCAAGAGTGAGCAAGAGCATGAGAAGCATTTAAGATTGGTATTAGAATTGTTAAGAAAAGAACAATTATACGCCAAATTTTCTAAGTGTGCGTTTTGGTTGAAAGAAGTGAAATTTCTTGGCCATGTTGTTAGTAGCAAAGGAATTCAGGTTGACCCAGCTAAAATTGAGGCCATTGAAAAATGGGAGACTCCTAAGACACCAACGCAGATACGCCAATTTTTGGGTTTAGCTGGTTATTATAGAAGGTTTATTCAAGATTTTTCCCAAATAGCTAAACCATTAACAGCGTTAACACAAAAAGGGAAGAAGTACGAATGGACTTCTGAGCAGGAGAGTGCATTTCAATTACTGAAGAAGAAGTTGACTACAGCACCTATTTTATCGTTACCTGAAGGGAACGATGATTTTGAGATATATTGTGACGCTTCGCGACAAGGTTTTGGTTGCGTCCTTATGCAACGGAAGAAAGTTATAGCATACGCATCCCGACAATTGAAGATTCATGAGCGGAATTATACGACGCATGATTTAGAACTGGGAGCAGTAGTGTTTGCATTGAAGATATGGAGACACTACTTATATGGGATTAAATGCACTGTGTTTACTGATCATAAAAGCCTTCAACATATTTTCGATCAGAAACAGCTGAACATGAGGCAACGTAGGTGGGTTGAGCTGATAAACGACTATGATTGTGAGATTCGCTATCATCCCGGGAAAGCGAATGTAGTAGCCGACGCTCTAAGCAGAAAGGAACGGGAACCAATTCGAGTACGAGCAATGAACATAAAAATTCGCATGAATCTCAACTCACAAATCAAAGAGGCTCAACGAGAAGCTCTTACTAAAGAAAACATAGGAAATGAAATAATGAAGAAGTATGAGAAGCAACTCGTTATGCAGGAAGACGGAATTCGATATTTTGCAAACCGTATTTGGGTACCGAAGTTGGGTGGATTAAGGAAGTTGATATTGAATGAGGCACATAAGACAAGATACTCGATACATCCTGGAGTTGGAAAGATGTATCAAGATCTTAAGACACATTATTGGTGGCCTAATTTAAAGACAGATGTTGCAACATATGTTGGGGAATGTTTAACTTGTTCCAAAGTCAAAGCAGAACATCAGAAGCCGTCAGGGTTACTTCAACAACCAGAAATCCCAGAATGGAAATGGGATGGTATTACCATGGATTTCATCACAAAGTTACCTAAGACTGCCTGGGGTTATGACACTATTTGGGTAATAGTTGATCGTCTCACCAAATCTGCACATTTCTTGCCTATAAAGGAAACGGATAGAATGGAGAAACTATTACGATTATACATAAAGGAAATTGTTTCAATGCATGGAATACCTATTTCCATTATATCCGATCGTGATAGTAGATTTACATCAAAGTTTTGGCAATCACTACAGGAGGCCCTGGGAACCCGTTTGGATATGAGCACCGCATACCATCCGCAAACTGACGGGCAGAGTGAAAGAACAATTCAGACTCTTGAAGACATGCTCAGGGCATGTGTGATCGATTTTGGAAATGGATGGGATAAATATCTACCATTAGCAGAATTCTCGTATAATAATAGTTATCATGCGAGCATTAAAGCTGCACCATTCGAAGCACTGTATGGAAGGAAGTGTAGATCCCCTATCTGTTGGAATGAAATAGGAGATCGACAATTAACTGGTCCCGATATCATCCATGAAACTACTGAGAAGATAGTGCAAATCAAGGAGAGATTGAAAACAGCCCGTAGTCGCCAAAAGAGCTACGCGGATGTCCGAAGGAAACCATTAGAGTTTCAGATCGGTGACATGGTTATGCTAAAGGTGTCACCTTGGAAAGGTGTAATACGTTTTGGAAAAAGGGGTAAACTGAACCCAAGGTATGTAGGCCCGTTCAAGATCATCGAACGCATTGGACCGGTAGCTTATCGACTCGAATTACCACAACAACTCGCCGGAGTACATAATTCATTTCACGTCTCAAACCTCAAGAAATGTCTTGCAAAGGAAGATCTCACCATTCCTCTTGAAGAAATCCAAGTCGATGAGAAACTACAATTCATAGAAGAGCCAGTCGAAATCATGGACCGTGAAGTTAAACGGCTCAAGCAGAGCAACATACCAATCGTTAAGGTTCGTTGGAATGCTCGAAGGGGTCCCGAGTTTACTTGGGAACGAGAGGATCAGATGAAACAAAAGTATCCACATTTGTTTCCGGACAACGCAAAATAGGTACAACTTTAAAATTTCGGGACGAAATTTATTTAACGGGTAGGTACTGTAACGACCCGGATTTTTCTGATCGTTTTATACTTATGAGATTAATATTTACATAAAATAAACCTTACCAACATGATAAGCAATCCAAACTGTTGAGACTTATGTTTTTGAAAAGAGTTTCACACAACGTTTGACCGTCCAATTTGACCGATGATATCACGAACTATATAACACACGATAATTATACGATTATGTATATGTACATATCTATACATATTTAACATGATTTAAGGATGGTTTAACATTTCATTGTGAACTAACAACAATGAGTTATAAGTATACTTTGAGACCACTAACTAAAGTTTTCAAAACGATAACTATATGTAACGTTCTTTGACATATATACTTACGATTATGTGGAGTGCACACTTGTTTGCACACTTCTTTTACCGTATCATACCCATCATCCATACGTATTTACTATTGGTAAATATACATCAAATCAATATCCTTATCAGCTTTAGATCTGCCCTAGATAAGAGGGAATCTTATTTGTAAGCTAGCATACATTATTACTCAAAAATTCAACACAATAATTTGTCCTTGTTCCCTCAACAACCAGACTGTCCTATAAGTATCACCATCACCTTGGTTTTTCATTTTATTCTTACAACCATCTTTCTCTAACCAAAAAAAAACACACTCTTAGGATCTCTAAGTGTTCTTCACAATCTCAGCAAATACTCATGAAGAACTAGCTTCATGAACAACCTATAATCATCATAAGAAAGTTTGATCAAGATTATTTTCTATCTTTTCCAGTAGCTTTATCCAAGTAACTTGAGGTAGTAACCTTATTCATAATCTTATTCGATTCATATTTATATAGCTATCTTATTTTGTGTTATAAAATTTTTAACAACGAGAACATAGTTTGAATGATTTCAAACCTGTTCGCAAACTAAATAGATCCTTCTAATTTGATTTTTAAAACACTTCAAAACCTGTAATATATCATATTATGACAAAATCAGATTAATCATATCTTGGCTAATTAACATAATATTTAATATATATTTACTTATGATTTGATTTTATATATTCCAGGACCACCCGTAAACAACACGAGAAGATTAATCATAAGACCTCATGATTGTACGCAACACGTCATCTGACAACACGGTACTTTATGTACGCAACACGTCATTTGACAACATGGTACCATGGGTCGAGATTAATTCTGATCAATACGAATACGATGGGGTCTTTATTTATTTTATTGAGCAACTAATTGTGGACCATTAACAACAGACTGCTAACTACGGACTAAGAAAATATTAAAAGTATTATAAGTATATATATATATATATATATATATATATATATATATATATATATATATATATGTAACGATTACTTGAAAAGAAAATATGTTGATATATTATATATATGGTTAGGTTCGTGATATCTATCGGAGACCAAGTTTAGTTAAATACCTTCACTTTTAAACTCTAAATATTTCGGGATGAGAATACATGCATTTTATGATTTACGTTATGGACACAAGTGATTAAAAAATATATATTCTACGTTGAGTTGTACCACTGGCATACTTCCCTGTAACTTGGTAACTACTATTTACATGATGTATTGTAAACGCGAATCCTGTTGATAGATCTATCGGGCCTGACAACCCCAACCGGACTGGACGACCAGTATTCAACGGTTGCACAGTACTTCGTTTCAGTGACTACACTTGGTACGGTGTAGTAAGATTTCATAATAAAGGGAATATGCGACGTTGATTAAATGTTAAGTATGGTTATCAAGTGCTCAACAACTTAGAATATTTTTATTAAAACGTTTATATATGAAATCTTGTGGTCTATATTCATAACGCTGCCGGCATTAAACCTATATCTCACCAACTTTATGTTGACGTTTTAAGCATGTTTATTCTCAGGTGATAACTAAAAGCTTCCGCTGCAACATGTTGAATTTAAGCAAGATCTTGAGTATGCATATTTGTGTCAAAAATAAAACTGCATATCGAAGGATTTGTAATGTAAAATATGTTAGAGGTCGTATTGTTATTATCACATGTAAAGTTTGTAAGTCTAAGATTATCGCTAAACGATAATCATTATTAAGTTGTTTAAACCTTGTATTTGTAATAAAAGCTATGGTTTGTATTGTAAAAACGAATGCAGTTTTTGAAAAATGTCGCATATAGAGGTCAATACCTCGAGATGAAATCATATGTTATTGTATTCGTCCTTATGGTTAAGGTCGGGTTATGACAAGTTTATCCATTAACATAAGTAGGGTGGGCTTGGAAGCCCAAGTTCAAGAGTCCATAACACTAATAAAGCCCAAGTACAATTAATAACAAGTTAAGCCAATTAAAGCCCAAGTAACTAACTAATAGTCTTAGTTAATTAAAATGATTAATAAAACTTAATCATGAATGCAAATAATATCTAGAAATATTATTCGTGAAGTTTCGTGTGTCACAAAGACATTTCGGGCTCATAAAAGTCAAGTACGGGCAATCATGGCAACACGTAAATGTAATAACATACATTCGTTTAATCACACGTATTAATAACAATAATTATTAATAAATAAACGTTGGAAATTCCAGGGTCGTTACATTACCCACCTGTTAAAGAAAATTTCGTCCCGAAATTTAAGCTGAGGTAGATGGAGGAGTCGGGAAAAGGTGAGGATACTTCCGCATCATTTGATCCTCTCGCTCCCAAGTAAACTCAGGTCCTCGTTTGGCATTCCATCATAATCGTACAATCAGAATCTTGTTGCGTTTCAAAGTTTTGATCTCACGATCCATAATTTCAACAGGTTCTTCCACGAAGTGAAGTTTGTCGTCAATCGTAAGTTCCTCAAGTGGTATGATAAGTTCAGGTGCAGCAAGACACCTCTTCAAGTACAACACATGGAAGGTAGGATGAACTGAGCTCAATTGTGCTGGTAGATCCAAACGGTATGCAACGGGTCCAACACGTTCCAAGATTTCGAAAGGACCAATGTATCGTGGGTTCAACTTTTCACATTTTCCAAAACAGATCACACCTTTCCAAGGTGCAACCTTTAAAATTACACGATCACCAACGTTGAATTCAAAGTCTTTACGTTTAAGATCGGCATAACTCTTTTGACGATCACGGGCAGTCTTAAGTCTAGCTTGGATCTGAGCAATCTTCTCTGTGGTTTCGTGGACTACCTCAGGTCTGGTGATTTGCTTTTCGCCTACTTCGCCCCAACAAATAGGAGATCGGCACTTACGGCCATACAATGCTTCAAAAGGTGCAGCATTAATGCTAGAGTGATAACTGTTGTTGTACGAGAATTCGGCGAGTGGCAAATGTCTTTCCCAGGCCTTTCCAAAATCAATGACACATGCACGCAGCATGTCCTCCAAGGTCTGAATCGTTCATTCACTTTGCCCGTCAGTCTGAAGATGATAAGCAGTGCTCATGTCGAGACGAGTTCCCATGGCTTCTTGCAAAGAACGCCAAAATCTAGAAGCAAAACGGGGATCGCGATCTGAGATGATCGATAAAGGTACACCATGACGAGATACAACCTCTTTGATGTATAACTGAGCAAGTCTCTCCATTGTATCAGTTTCCTTCATCGCTAGAAAGTGTGCAGATTTGGTAAGGCGGTCAACAATAACCCAAATAGTATCGTATCCGCCCACCGTCTTTGGTAGCTTAGTAATGAAATCCATTGTGATCCTTTCCCACTTCCATTGTGGGATCTCCGGCTGTTGAAGTAACCCAGAAGGTCTCTGATGTTCGGCTTTAACCTTCGAGCAAGTCAGACACTTACCAACATAAGTCGCAACGTCCTTCTTAAGATTCGGCCACCAATACTGTTCTTTAAGGTCGTGGTACATTTTGCCCGCTCTAGGGTGAATCGAATATCTCGACTTGTGTGCTTCATCAAGTATGAGGTTCCGGAGATCTCCATAATAAGGTACCCAAATCCTTCCAGCATAACATCGGAGTCCAGACTCCCTAACCTCGAATCGAGAGACAAGTATGTTCAAATGTTCGTGAGATATGTTCTCCTCCTTCAGAGCCTCATCTTGGGCTACTCTGATCTGGCTGTTGAGGTTCGAATGAATGGTGATGTTCAGAGCCCTAACACGAAGAGGTGTCGTCCTCTCTTTTCGGCTTAAAGCGTCAGCTACAACATTGGCCTTGCCAGGGTGATAACGGAGTTCACAATCGTAGTCGTTGAGCATCTCGATCCATCGACGTTGTCTCATATTCAGTTGCTTCTGATCAAATATGTGTTGGAGACTCTTGTGATCGGTGAAGATAGTGCTCTTAGTTCCATACAAATAGTGTCTCCACAATTTAAGCGCAAAGACAACGGCTCCAAGTTCAAGATCATGTGTAGTGTAGTTCCGCTCGTGAATCTTCAATTGTCAGGAGGCATAGTCAATAACTTTTGATCGTTTCATCAGTACACAACCAAAACCACTCTTCGATGCATCACAATAAATGACAAAGTCGTCACTGCCCTCAGGAAGTGATAGGATAGGTGCGGTGGTCAACTTCTTCTTCAAGGTTTGGAATGCTGACTCGTGTACGGGTTCCCAAATGAACTTCTTGCCCTTGTGAGTCAGCGCGGTCAAAGGACGCGCAATCAGAGAAAATCCTTCGATGAATCTTCGGTAATAACCGGCGAGACCTAGGAATTGGCGAATATGCGTCGGAGTAGTGGGGGTCTCCCACTTACTGATGGCTTCAATCTTGGCGGGATCAACTTTGATACCTTGGTCGCTCACAACATGACCCAGAAACTGTACTTCCTTCAACCAAAATTCGCACTTGGAGAATTTGGCGTAAAGTTGCTCTTGTCTTAAGAGTTCAAGCACTAATCGAAGGTGTTGCTCATGTTCTTCTTCGCTCTTAGAGTAGATGAGGATATCATCTATGAAGACGATAACAAACTTGTCCAAGTAAGGCTTGCAGACACGATTCATGAGGTCCATGAACACGGCAGGTGCATTTGTCAAACCGAATGGCATCACGAGAAACTCATAATGATCATAACGGGTCCTGAATGCAGTTTTCATCACGTCACTTTCCTTCACCCTCAGCTGGTGATATTCGGATCGCAAATCGATCTTTGAATAAACGCTCGATCCTTGTAGTTGATCAAAAAGATTGTCAATTCGTGGAAGAGGATACCGATTCTTGATAGTCAATTTGTTGAGTTCACAGTAGTCGATACACATACGGAAGGATCCATCCTTCTTCTTCACAAACAACACAGGTGCGCCCCAAGGCGAGAAGCTTGGTTGAATAAATCCTCGGTCTAACAGCTCTTGTAGTTGACTCTGTAATTCTTGCATCTCGGAAGGTGCAAGTCTATAAGGTGCGCGAGCTACAGGTGCTGCTCCTGGCACTAAATCAATCTGAAACTCTACTGCTCTCTGCGGCGGTAATCCAGGCAATTCCTCTAGGAAGACATCAGAAAATTCGTTCACAATTCGAACGTCGTTCACGCTCTTCACCTCAGTTTCTACCGCTTTCACATGTGCCAGGACAGCAAAACGACCCTTCTTCATAATCTTTTGCGCTTTCACGCAACTAATGAGGTTCATCTTCGAGGTACATCTCTCTCCATAGATAACCAGTGGTTCGCCATCTCCTTGTGGTATGCGAAGTGCTTTATCTCCACAGATAATATCGGCCTTTATCTTGCTCAACCAATCCATACCGACGATCACGTCAAAACTTCCCAGTTTGATAGGTATCAAGTCAATTTCGAAATCTGCACCAGCTATGTTGATAACAGCTCCATGACTAATATGGTCAACCTTTTCAAGTTTTCCATTTGCGACCTCGACAATCATACTCTCTTTTAACGGGACTAGTGACCAATTAATCTTATCGCAAAAATGTCTACATACATAACTTCTATCCGCACCAGTATCAAACAAGACAGAAGCTAAAAGATTGTTGATTGTGAATATACCTGTCACCAAGTAGGGGTTATCGCGTGCATCCCTTGCATTAACATTGAAGGCTCTACCTCGGGGTGGTCCTCCGTCTTTTCGCTTGTTTGGGCACGCGTTTCTGAAATGGCCCATCTGCCCACATTCGTAGCACTTCTTCGGTCCATTGGTGTTCAGTTTCCCATTCAAAGTGGTGACCTTGCAGTCCTTTCCGATATGCCCAGCCCGTTGGCACTTCTCACAGACAACATTGCAATATCCAGTATGGTGTTTGTAACACCTCTTGCATTGTGGTAAGGTTCCTTTGTAGTTCGGGTTGGTGTTGGTGTTGTTGTTGGGATTAGGGTTTTCACCGTTGTTGTGCCTCTTGGCGAGGGTCTGATCGTAGTTTCTCCCCCTGTTATTGTTGTTGTGGTTGTTGTTGTTGTTGTGGTTGTTATCCCATTTCCTCTTTTCACTACTACCAGCTTCAAACTTAGCCTTCTCCGGCTCATCAATAAGAATCTGATTCATGAGAGTATGCGCCATGCGCATTGCTTCGGGAACATTCGGTGGTTTGGATGAGGTGACATTTCCTTTGATGGACTTAGGGAGTCCCGAGAAGTATTTCTCCATGCGCTTGAATTCGGGGGTGACCATGGTCGGACACATAAGAGCCAACTCCAAAAACCTACGATTGTAACTATTAAGGTCGTTCCCTACGGCCTTCAACTGCATGAATTCAATTTCCATCTTCTGAATTTCGGTTCTCGGACAATACTCATCAATCATAGCCGCCTTGAATTCCTCCCATGGCGTAGCATACGCCTCATCGATACCTTTCGCTTGAGCTAACGTGTTCCACCACGTTAGCGCCGTCAGATAGCGTGCAAGATGCAAACTTGGTCTTATTGTCCTCCGAACAGTTGCTAACTCGGAATACTGATTCAAGTTTCTCGAACCATCTGGTGAGACCAACTGGTCCCTCGGTGCCGCTGAAGTTATGCGGTTTGCAGCTCTGGAATTCCTTGTATGTACACCCATTTCGAACGGGTGGAATAACTGGTGGTGGTGGCGGTGGAGCTTCGAGATTTCTTTCTGCTAGGGCTGCAGCGACCCGTTCGTTGATCATGTCCTCAATCTGGGCGGCGGTAGGTGTGGATCTTCCGTTAGCCATGGTATTCTAAACAAAAATTTTGACTCAAGTCAAAATCCAGTATGCAAGTAGTAATAATACAGTATATAGTGACCAACATGGAATCAAAACATCACATGTTATTAAATAATGCATCTAGGTACAAATACCACAGAATCATCGTACAACAATGTAAATAGAACATCGTGCAAGAATTTAAATAACGCAAAGTTCCATTCATTAATAATAATAAGTTTCATACATCTGAATAAGTTCGTACAATACATATGAAATACATGAAACTATATCTAGATTACATCATGAAATCTAAATACAAGGTCCTACGGTGAAGGCGGGTGAACTGCTCCTCGAGCCAACTGCTCCTCGAGCTCAGTGACTCGAGCTCGGAGAGTCTCAATCTCCCTCATCAGTTCCTCGTTAGAGGGAGCTGGTGGGGCAGGCGGTGCAGGTGGGGCGGGTGGTGTGGGTGGTGCCGGTGGTGCTGATTTAGATGGTCCGGCTCCGGATGTAGACGGTACGTCCCTAGATGTAAGTGGTCCGTATCTAAATCTAGGTGGTACGGTTCCAGGAATAGTCAATACGTAATGGGGAACCTTACGTATCTGTGGGTCGGCAGGGTATGGCACAACTCGTTTACGAGCAGTAACCCTACGACGATGGCCAAATGCGTCAGTAAAAGCACGACCTCCATTCACCCCTGGAATGACGGTGCCGTTGAAACGGTACCGCTTCTTCGGCGGGGTGGAGGGTGCCTGAATAGGTCTATCAGCAGGATCCTCATCATCGCTGGAGTCGTCTGATGATGAAGAATCGGTGGATGATGAGTCATCCGAATCGTGTGGTGGTGACACTGGTGGCTGAGCTGGTAATCCGAAGCGTCCGAAGGCGGCCAACATCTGTCTGTGTCTGCCGGGCGGAATCACGACTAAATGTCCGTCGGGAGTGCGTCGGCAAGGCGTGCGCATGTGGTTACGAAACGGCCCTTCCCCGAACTCCGCGGGGATCTCAATACCACCAATGCGGGGCTGTGACCTCGAGGGTCCGGGAGCAGACACTGGGGCAGGTGCACTAGTACCAGCTCCGGAAGTAGAAGCGCCGGGATCACTAGTGGGTGTTGGGGCCGGTGTATCGGCAGTAGCAGCAGCAGGTGTAGCAGTAGGTAGGGCGACGGGGTCTGAGTCTGTACTGCCCGAAATGCCAGCAGGTGGAACATCCGACATCTGAACAAGGAAAAATAAATTTTCCATGTCAGTATGTCATAAAGCAAGCAAATAATAGGCCAACAGTTTAAATCATGTATAACGGTAACTAGCATGGCAATAACAGTAATTCGTATGAAAGTAGCATGCAATCGAAAGCAAGTAGCATCATGCAGTAGTGAAATCATGTAGTAGCATACGGCATATAGCGGAAAAGTAAGCAGTAGCATGCAGTAAATTCAGCGGAAACAAGTAAACTAGCAAGTTGTAGATTAGTCCTATTAGTGAATCCTACTCGGGTCGATCTTAGACTCACTAATGCAACCTAATTCCCTACAACCAATGCTCTGATACCAAATGTGACACCCCGTACTAAATCATCATGTACGGACCATCAACAACAGGATCATTACAAGGTTAAGTACTATATGCGTTTTCAAAACAGAGTTTGCATTCATTAATAAAAGGTGACGTCATAACTAACGTCAAATGTTTTACAATCCAAAAGCATGCTTCGCTAAGTAGAAGCAATAAATAAGTGTACGTGACCCAAAGGTCGTTACATAACATAGTTTCAAAAGAAAATAAGTTTGAATGCAAGATAAGTAGTCATGCGATAACAACTCTAAGCAGCGGGTTCTACAGCACGACTAGTACACAGCGGAAGCAACCTCAAGCACCTCAGAAATACATGCTTAAAAATGTCAACACAAAGGTTGGTGAGCTATAATTTAAGTATAACAGTATGTAAGGTAGGCCACGAGATTTCAGTGCTACAAAGAGCGTTTCAAAACAGTATGATAAAGTATATGTTAACCGTGGGCACTTGGTAACTAACTTAACGTTTATACCCCCTGAAAGTACACTTGGCAAGTGCGTATATCTACGAAGTATTAAACACTCGTTAAATGCTAGCGCTACTAGCCCGAGTGGGGATGTCAAACCCTATGGATCCATATCTAAGATTCGCGTTCACCGGTTCAAAAACCAATGACTAAACGTTACCGAGCTAAAGGGAATGTTTCTGCTGTTATATAACCCACACATATATAGGTTTAAGTACTCGTGCCTAGTATGTAAAACGTAAAATGTGCATGTATTCTCAGTTCCCAAAATAAGTTAAAGTAAAAAGGAAATGCTATAACTCACAATGATATGTAGCGGTAAAGTAGTAGTCGGGAAAGGTGTGCAAGTAAACGGTCCGAAGGTCCTCAACCTAAGGCAAATAGTACTAAGTCAGTAAATCGTCTTAATAGGTTTAAAATTATGTAAATAAGGTCTTAAGGGTCATCATCATTCATCATTAAACTAAAGGCGTAAAGTAGGTTTTGTTTATGAAAGTAGTTTAAAACAAAGTCTGACTTCAGTCAGTCACCACGGCCTCTACCCTTACTGAATTAAGGTGAGACCAGTGGCCATGGCTCCGTATATGAGTCCTTTAAGTGTGGTAAAATTTACAGAAGCAAACTCGTCTTCGTTTGACCGTGGCGACGGTCTAAGTGCGAGTAGGTCAGAAATTTCTGCACTACGTTAAAAGGACATAGTGACGATCGGAGGGCCATAAATCCTAAACCGTAACTCGGATTAAGACGAGTCTTATATGAAAAGTTATCTACTCGAAAAGATCTATCTAGAAATCATGGTTAGAACAGCACAGGTCTGCTGGTCTGTTACAGAAACAGCAGGTCAGTAGGTTTGGACAGAAACAGTAAGTTTAAGTGAGTTCCGGTGGTCTTGGTGCTTGATGTTCATCATGGTTCTCATCCTTGATGCATATAGCTTCAAGTGTATAACTCATTGATGTGTCTACATCATCTTAACCAAGTCTTGACCATCATAACTCTAGTGCAAGTCTAAGACATGAAGCACAACTCACTTAAGAGTTGCATGTAGTTTGATGAACCAAAGTTACATCAAAGTCTTAGGTTTGACACTTACATGAACTATAAGACTAATAATAAGTTACAAACTTGAAAATGAACTTATGAAATCAAGATCTTAAAATGTAGAACATAGTTCTTAGTTAGATCTTGAAGATCCAAGACTCAAAAGTCTAGATCTAACATAAGTGTACAAAGTTATAATTAAAAAGTTTCATTTACATGTTCTTGAACTTTTAAGTTAACTTTTAGTTCCAAGAGATATGAGATCAAGACTAACTTGTAGTACTTGACCAACAACAACCAAAATCATAAAATTAAAGTGCAAGTAAAACTAAATAAACAAGTAAATAAGTTCATGGGTTTCATACTTTAAAGATTCAAACCAAAGTTTGATCTTTAGAAAGTAAACTTTAAGTTTACTTCAAGAACTACAAGTATGATTTCAACACATGAACATTAATCTTTTAAAATTAACAAGTGTAGAACATAACTAGAAAGTTTATGTTCTTGTTGTTCTTGTTATAACAAGATAAAATGAAGAATCAAACTAGAAAGTTTGGTTCTTGGAAACTAGTAAGTAAAGTAACTAACAAATACATGTAACAAAGTAACAACAATAAGTAATCAAACTACAAGTAACAAAAGATGAATCAAACAAAGAATGATGATGATTATGTGGGTGATATGCTACGGTTTTGAGGGAGGAAAAAGGAGAGAACATCTTGGTTACTTACAATAATTAGAGAGAAAAGATGAGAGGAAAATGAAAGTAAGTTTGAAGTGTGTTTTGAATGAGAGAATGAGAGTGAGTAAGTAATGCATAAAATGAAACAAAACTCCCCCACCCATGCAATAAGGCCGACGGTTTGGGCATCCAAATAGGGAAGGGAAGAGTCCACTAGATCAAGCATGGTAAAGCCTTACAAAAGTTGGTTAATGGATGGTTGTTCATGGGGATAACAAGCTAACTAGATTCTTTCAAGTATTAACTAACAAGTTCCATTCAAATTAATACTTACAAGTGTAACATGGGCTAGTTTATCCATTAACATAAGTAGGGTGGGCTTGGAAGCCCAAGTTCAAGAGTCCATAACACTAATAAAGCCCAAGTACAATTAATAACAAGTTAAGCCAATTAAAGCCCAAGTAACTAACTAATAGTCTTAGTTAATTAAAATGATTAATAAAACTTAATCATGAATGCAAATAATATCTAGAAATATTATTCGTGAAGTTTCGTGTGTCACAAAGACATTTCGGGCTCATAAAAGTCAAGTACGGGCAATCATGGCAACACGTAAATGTAATAACATACATTCGTTTAATCACACGTATTAATAACAATAATTATTAATAAATAAACGTTGGAAATTCCAGGGTCGTTACACGCGTCATCGTAAATCCGCACCACACGTGATTCACCTCCCAAATCAAAACTCACATCATCGGGGTTATTCAACCGCAACTCAATACAAACCCTTCGCTATCGGGGTTATATAAATCCACATCACAAGCCCATGTGATAACGTACACACGAAATGTGCACCTCGCCAAAGGTGGTCAACCAAAACGCACAACCGTGCCAATTGGACCAATACACAAGTCCATCAAATCCACCTATATGTGAAGTGAGCTCTATAGCCGAGATTCACTTCACTCAACCCGCACCCATCCTATACATACATATGCATATAGTATATTGACACTCACCTTGAAATCTTGATGGATGCAACACCAAAATCCGCAATCGCCAATGGAAAGTACATATTCCATTTGTCACATGGCAAACAACACAATTAGGGTGGATTACAAACCAACCCATATTGACACCTAGTGCAATTTCGACCCAATTGCACTTTTAAACACAACCCATGCCCAAAATTGCCAATAATCACTAACTAGAGTGATAATAGTACCAATAACGCCAATCAAACCCAAACATAAGTGTTAAACACCTATTTTGCCCAATTTCACACATAAACCCTAATTTTGACCCATTTCAAAATTAGTCAACCCAAATACACCCAAAAGGGTTCCAACACTTCCAAAATCACTAAACTAAGTGATTACACCCAAAATTAAAGCCTAATCATGGATAAAACGTCAACCAACCCAAAACCCACCAAGTATAAAAAATAACTAGTCACCATAAACCTACTTCATCATCTAAATGGGTTTCACAATTAACAAGCTCAAACCCTAACTTGAATATCAAATCATAAAGATGAAATTCGGAGTTGAGACTTACCAATACCACCAAAATGATGCCGTTGACGAGTAGAACAACCTTAACTCTTGCACTTTAACCCAAATCAACCTCCTTCTTCTCCAAATAGAGCTTCCTCTCACTAAAACTCTTCCTCTCTCTAGGGTTTGAAGATGAGAGAGTTTGTGGTGTGAAAAATGAGAATAAGATTGACCCATGAATCAGTCTTATGGCTCTAAAACCGTCCATATGTGAAATTACCAAAACACCCCCAAAATACCCTTAAAACGAGCTTAAAATAGACTTCATACACATTTGTCGCGTTCGCGACTGCCTATCGCGTTTCGCGACACTCCCGTACGTGATACATTCAGCTCAAACGTGACTAGGTGATCAGGGATTCGAGGAAATTAGCCATCGCGTTTTGGTCTTGTGTGTCGCGGATCGCGACCATCTGGAACGCGACAATCCTTATCAAAACGCGACAGATGACCTGATCGTACCCAATTTCATTTTAAAAACACCATAAGTTAAACTTGGTCATGCAATAACGTTTCAAAGAATTAAATACGCACCTTTGGACTCCGTATGACGCCCCAAGCGTCATGTTTAGAAAAATGGGGTGTTACATCTCTCCCCCACTTAAATTTGATCACGTCCCCGTGATCTTCGTCACTTAACCATTCGGACCCACACTCTATGATCCTCAAACAAACATTTTAATCGACTTCCCCACACTCTATGATCCTCAACTACTACAATTCTATATGAAAAACTGATTACATTAATATTTCGCATTCAAACTTTTATACAATATTTTATAAACTTACAATACTGCTATTTTACATATAGCATGAAATACAGTACACAATAACTTTGATACAAGGCAGTTGTGAAGACAATTCTAGTTAATACGCAAGTTGTTCAGTAAAGGCAATAAAGACACGTAATTCATAAGTCCAGAAACAAGTCATGCATTCGGGTTTTACTAGTATTATTTCCCATCCTTGATCTTGTGGAAAATAACCGTTGTGACCGTTGGCTAGGCAGCATGTTGTAACGTTTTCAAAAGGACGAGGGTTACGTAATGCCCAACAGCCCCGTAATTATCTAAAAATCTTATTTCTCACCCCAACTATTGAATCCGTCACTTGTGGGAATGTTTTATTTAGTAGTTGCAATCCTATGTTCTTTTTCTCGATTTGGTGAGAAGCGAACATTACTAACCCGTAGACATAACATGCTTCTTTATGTTGCATGTTTGAAGCTCTTTCTAAAGAACGAAGTCCTATGTTGGGATAGGTAGAGTCAAAATAGGCTCTCAATCCGTAGCGTAAAATTACATCTGGGTTCCATGCATTCAATGCTTTAAAGAAAACACGGCGTAATTTATGGTCTCCCCAATGTGATATACTCCATCTATTAAAGGAAAGCCTTTTATAAACTAAGGCATGCCTGGAACGTCTTTCAAATGTTTGACAAACTAATTTCGCCATAAATAATTGTGCCGATGAACTCTGACCGACTCTAGACAAGATTTCATCAATCATGTCCCCAGGTAGGTCTTCTAAAATATTCGGTTGTCTATCCTTAACGTCCATTGTGTGTTTTTATACTGTAAAATAGACGAGGATTAGATTTGTAAAGATAATTAACAAACAATACAAGCAATTTTTACATATAACATGAAAATACAAGCACACTACAATACATATATTACACAACATGATTACAACTCTTTATTCTGACTCACTTGTTTCTTCCTCTTCGGACTTGGTTCGTTTCGCTAATTTCCTAGGGATATATGGTGCTCCCCTAATACGAGCCGTTCTTTTCTCAAATGGTCTAGAAAAACCTGGTGGCTTAGATGTTCCCGGGTTATAGTGAAAGTTTAAGAAATACGGGTGTTTACGGTACACCCCATCAGGGTACTTCATGTTAACATAAAGTTCATCAGTTTTGGGCTCGGGTTTTTCTATTTTGATGCCTTTTCCCTTATTGTTTTCTTTTGCTTTTTCAAATTGGGTCGAGGTAATTTCTATAACGTCATCGGAATCCTCATCGGGATCCGATTCATCAGAAAACTGGTAATTTTCCCAATATTTTGCTTATTTGGCGGAAACACCATTGACCATTTTTAACTTTGGTTCATTGGTTGAGGATTTTCTTTTATTTATCTGGTTTTTGTGGTTCCTAATATTTCCCCCTCCGAAATCTCTTCTTCCAGTTCCTCTTCTTCCGGTTCCTCCTCTTCCGGTTCCTCTTCGGGAATTTGTGAATCTTCTCAATATATATTTGACTCTTCATTATTATTAGGTGAGTCGATGGGATTTGTACTAGAGGTAGACATCTATCACACAATATCAAACACGTTAAGAGATTAATATATCACATAATATTTACATGTTAACAATATATAGTTTCCAACAAAAAATGTTAAGCAATCGTTTTTCAAGTAAACACGGTCGAATTCCAGACTCACTAATGCATCCTAAAGAACTCGATAAGACACACTAATGCAAATTTCTGGTTCTCTAAGACCAATGTTCGGATACCAACTGAAATGTCCCGTTCATATCGATTATAAACGTTTCATATTTATTGGTTTCGTTACGAGGTTTTGACCTCTATATGAAACATTTTTCAAAGACTGCATTCGATTTTAAAAACAAACCATAACCTTTATTTTATCGATAAAGGTTTAAAAGCATAACGTAGATTATCAAGTAATGATAATCTAAAATATAACGTTTTACACACGACCATTACATAATGGTTTACAATAATATTACACATCGATTTAAATCTTCGAATGCAGTTTTTAAACAATATTTTACAAGCATGCTGACTCTAATTCTTGTCCTTAATTTAGCATGCAACAGCGGAAGCTCTTAATAATCACTTGAGAATAAACATGCTTAAAACGTCAACAAAATGTTGGTGAGTTATAGGTTTAATCTATATATATATATATATATATATATATATATATATATATATATATATATATATATATATATATATATATATATATATATATATATATATATATCAAATTGTAATAATAGACCACAAGATTTCATTTTTTCATAAACATCCATCTCATATCAGGCATTTCGCAAACTACATAGAGATAAAAATCATTCATATGGTGAACACCTGGTAACCGACATTAACAAGATGCATATAGAATATCCCCAAAACAGAATCCTCTCGTCTGTATAATAATAAATTGAAGTACTAAAGCATCCGTACCTCGGATGGGGTTTGTTAGGCCCATAGATCTATCTTTAGGATTCGCGTCAATTAGGGGTACTGTTCCCTAATTCTTAGGATACCAAGCTAAAAGGGGCATATTCGATTTAGATAATCCAATCATAGAATGTAGTTTCGATTACTTGTGTCTATTTCCTAAAACATTTATAAAACTGCATTTATTCTCATCCCAGAAATATTAGATTTTAAAAAATGGGACTATAACTCACTTTCACAGATTTTTACTTTGCCGGAAATAAGACTTGGCCACTGGTCGGTTCACGAACCTATAAAAAATATATACATATATATCAAAGTATGATCGAAATATATTCACAACATTTTTATTACGTTTTAATGATTTAAGTTTGTTAAGTTAGCAGTCCATCGTTAGTAATCTACAACTAATTGTCCATAGCTAATAGTACAGAAATAAATCAATATATATTATCTCGAATCAATACACGACCCAGTGTATATAAGTCTCAGGCTAGATCACAACTCAAAGTATATATATATTTTAGAATCAACCTCAACCCTGTATAGCGAACTCTAGCATTACAGCATATAGAGTGTCTATGGTTGTTCCAAATAATATATATAGATGACGTCGATATGATATGTCAAAACATTGTATACGTGTCTATGGTCTATCAAGATTACATAATATGTTAGAGTACATGTATAATACAATATAAGTTAGTTAAGTTATGGTTAGAATAGATTTGTTACAAATTTCAAGTAGCTACAACAAGCAAAAATATCCAATTTTGTTTTACCCATAACTTCTTCGTTTTAAATCCGTTTTGAGTGATTCAAGTTGCAATGGTTTCATAATGAACTGAAATTTATGAAACTAAACAGAAAAAGTATAAGTTTATAGTTAGAAATACAGGTTACACGTCATTTTTGTAAGAGGTAGTCATTTCAGTCGAAAGAACGACGTCTTGATGACCATTTTGAAAAACATACTTCCACTTTGAGTTTAACCATGATTTTTGGATATAGTTTCATGTTCATAAGAAAAATAATTTTCCCAGACAGAAAACTTTTAAATCAAAGTTTATCATAGTTTTAATTATCTAACCCAAAACAGCCCCCGGTTTTACTACGACGGCGTATGTCCGGTTTTACGGTGTTCTTCGTGTTTCCAGGTTTTAAATCATTAAGTTAGCATATCATATAGATATAGAACATGTGTTTAGTTGATTTTAAAAGTCAAGTTAGAAGGATTAACTTTATTTACGAACAAGTTTAGAATTAACTAAACTATGTTCTAGTTATTACATGTTTAAATCTTCGAATAAGATAGTTATATATATATGAATCGACTGATGTTATGAACATCATTACTACCTCAATTTTAGTATTTAAACCTACTAGAAGTGACAAGAAATGATTTAGCTTCAAAGGATCTTGGATGGCTTGAAAGTTCTTGAAGTAGAATCATGACACGAAAACAAATTCAAGTAAGATTCCTACTCGAATTAAGATTGTTATAGTTATAGAAATTGAATCAAAGTTGGAATATGAGTATTACCTTGAATTAGAATGATAACCTACTGTAAATAACAGAGGTTTCTTGATCTTATATGATTACTTAGAATGGATTAGAAAGCTTGAAAGTAGACTTGCAAACTTGAAAGTGTTCTTGAAGTTTACTTAAGTAGTTGTTTTAAAAGTTGATCTAGGTTAGGATTTATGAACTAGATTGAGTTAGATTTTGTTAAAGATGATGAATAACACTTAGAACACCAAGAGAAAACTTGAGAGAGATAAGTTTGATGCATGAAAGTTGAAAAATGAAAGTGTTATGGTTTGTGAAGAAAAACGTGAACCTACCCTTGAATATAAGGTTCCATTAGTTTGTATTTTTGTTAGATATTTCATGCTAGTTGCCAAATGATGGTTCCCACATGTTTAGGTGACTCATTAAGGCTGCTAAGAGCTGATCATTGAAGTATATATACCAATAGTATATACATTTAGAAGTTGTATATTGTACGAATACGAATACAGATTGAATACGAGTAAATAGTGTGCTGTAGTAAATAGTGTTTACTGTAGCAAATATTATTTTACTGTAGCGAATAGTATTTTATTGTAGCAAAGCAAAAATTTACTGTAGCAAATAGTGTTTACTGTAGCAAATAGTATTTTACTGTAACAAATAGTATTTTACTGTAGCAAATAGTGTTTTAGTTGTACATCTTTAATTTAATTGTATTTCTTATATATATATATATAAAAACTTACATCATAAAAAAATAAAACGATTATATAATTATCACAAGTTATGACGTTCGTGAATCATCAGGCAAACGGGGTGGTCAATTGTCTACATAAACTCATTTCAATTAATCAAGTCTTAACAAGTTTGATTGCTTAACATGTTAGAAACATTTAATCATGCAAATATAGTTTTCATTTAATATATAATCATGGAAAATTTAGGGTCATTACAACACATCACAATACCTTGCTCCAACCTTGATCATACGAAGGATTTCAGATCGTCCTTCTCCACTTCATTCAAGTCGTTCATTAATTCGAACACAAAACATCGTCCTTGCAATCGCCCGATTGCTATGGCTTGTCAAATTCCGCTTAGTCACTCATGTACCTAAGGGTTTCTATAGGGTACCCTAAGTACAATGTAACCACAACCATCGAAGTCGCACATCACACCAGCATGTATAAAAAGGTACCTGGCATCGCATCACGTAGACTCCATTACCAACATACATCGAGATCAAACACTCGATCTCTAGGGTTCCATCCACCCGATGAACCTCATGGTTCACCATCCTCAACACAAAAACGAACACGCGCTTAACAACCGAACACCAAAGCCCATTCTCATGGCTTAGTAGAAACATTTCCCAAACACTAAGGAATGCTTGGTTGCACCAAGTCTTACGCCCTTCATCCGCTAATCCAAACGCCACCGTAGGGTAATTCCATTAGGAATGTCACCCATAACAATAACACGCACAACACAAAGCATTTAACAACCCGAACTCATCGGCACATAATAAATAATCGAAGGACATATTTATTAAAATGAAAAGTACCTTAACGTCTTCTCGCCGCACCCGTCCCCGCTAACTCGGGACACTCCGAATTGCGATGTCCTTCTCTTTGGCAATTGAAGCACACCGTGCCATCACCTTTTGGCACCGAACATTCCCAAAACTTGTGAACCCTCACGCCATAATTGTAACACCTAGACGCACTAGAATCCGATATACCTATCCGTATACCACCCGTGCTCACACTTGCACCCTTAGTTCTCTTACTTGGAGAACCATGCGAATCAACCCTTCTCTTACTTGAAGGTTCACCAACTATCGATTGCGAATGCGATTCGAAACCCCTAGCCATGGCGAATAACTCCGCGAACGAGTTCACTTGACCAAGGCTAATATTGCTCCGCAAGTCATCATTCAAAGTTCGAAAGAAATCTCCCATCAACATACTATCTCTTCCGTTATACTCCGGGTAAAAACGAGCCTTCGCCATAAAGGTCGCCTTGAGAGTATTCAAATTCATAGAACCTTGTTGCAAATTTCGCAACTCGTCACGCAATTCCGCCAAATCGGCTTGCGTCCGGAACTCCTCGAAGAATTCCTTCTTAAAATCGTCCCACGATAATCCCATAAACGATTCACCACCAACAATATCAATTTTACCATCCAACCAATCCTTCACCCCTACCCCGCAACAAGCTAGTAGCGAGTCTTGTCCTCTTCTCGGGAGGGCATTCAATAGTGCGAAAACACCCTTCAACATCCGAGATCCATGATGTGCTAATCAAAGGATCCGGTTTTTTGTCATACATTGGAGGTTTAGTTATCATGAATCTCTTATGACAATGCTTCATTTCACCACTACTTCAAAATTCGGAATACTTCATATCCATCTCTTCTCGTAATGCTCCCAATTGCTCCACAACAGCAGGCGCAACTCTAGCATTAAACTCAACGTCGCTCGCTTCGATCCCGTTTCTCATCGTCATTCTAAAGAATGCAAAACGATTAGACCATGAACATATAAAACCACACGCACAACACTGTCCCATCTTGCTCAACACTCGTTGTACTTCACTTGATAAACACGATTTGCACCCGTAACAATGGTAGCTAGTCATTATTAAGCGCACATGCCGTAACAACTTGTTAGTAAAACGACCGCCTCTCTCGATGATATAAACCAACACAAACAAAATTCTACGCGATATATAAACACACGCAAGAATAATATCACGATACAAGCCACAATCCTAGTTAGTTCACCTACACGCTAAGGCACTAACCAAATCCCCGTCCGACCCATTCTCCTACAAGTCCCACAACAAATAAGCACACACAAAAGTCTAAGTCTAGGCACCTATCTCAAGTCGCCTAAATCCCTTAGACCATGCTCTGATACTAGGGATGGCAATGGATCGGATATGGATCGGATGATGCCATATCCACATCCATATCCATTTATGTTTTGCTCATCCATATCCATATCCATATCCATTTAATTTCATTCCATCCGTCCATATCCATATCTGATGGATTAAGCGGGTTAATGGATATCCGTTGGATATCAAGTGAAATGTTAATTTAACGACAATTTTATCAATTTAATATAGATTATAATAAATGTAAATATTAAATCTTTATGTTTTTGATTTGTTTCACATGTTTTGATTATAATTTGTCATTTATTGTGAATTTAATTGAGCAAAATTCGTTATGATATAAGTAAATATACACTTAAACTAATATAAATATGTAACTTTTAATATTGTTAGTAACAATTTAATAATTGTCACTATCACACCCTTATTTTCGTTAATAATTCAAGAATTTGTAGGTTTTATGTATATGTATATTGATATGCAGATGTATATGCATATATTTTAGTACGTATATATGTATATATAGATGTATTTCGGGTGATAATGGATATATCTGTGAATGGTAAATTGTCATCCATATCCGACCCACGAAATATTTAGGTCATCCATATCCATATCCATATCCGTTAATCATCCATTTACATCATCCATATCCATTATAAATGGACCGGATCGGGTGGATGTCCATGGATGCAACATCCATTGCCATCCCTATCAGATACCACTTGAAACGACCCAACCCGTCGTATTCGGCCCATATTTTTTTCTTCTTTTATAATGCAATAATATTATTAACATTTAGGTCCCATTTATGTTTCCAAAAATATCTTCATTACAATAGTAAGTTTAATCGACCTTAAAACATTTATTACATAAGTTGAAACACAAAACGGGCATACAACCCAAGAATCGTTTGACATAACCAAAAGACGCTAATAAGTTTTCCAACAAAAGACCGAGCATGGTGATTGGGAACGATCTACCCAATCCTATAAAATCCAAAAGCCAAGTCTTCTAAGCATCACAAGCTAGCTCACTAGTCCCGGTACTTACCTATGCCGCCATCATGCGAACCTATAAAAATAAAGTCAACGAGAGGGTAAGCTAACGCTTAGTGAGCGAGAATATACTACATACATATATATGCATAAAATGGACATGCCACACGATAATAATCAAGTAGCACATACCGGAGTCCGAGCATAAAGGCAAGCTAAACTAAGCATACCTTACGATCGCTATACAACAAGCCAATAAGTCAACAAATGAAAGTACACCAACAACGATATGTACAACGCCATCAAGCTACACCCGGAGGGTTAGCTACAACACAACAATACGATAATATATATATATATATATATATATATATATATATATATATATATATATATATATAACAAAGCATACACCGCCCAAGATTAACCCCTTAACCCAATACCGAAAACCAAATACCAAATATCAAAATGAAGATTGGCCGAAACTACACGAGCCTTAGTAAATCCGCACCACACGCGACTACTATCTTCAATACCATTACAACGTCGAGGTTGGCCAAAACTACACGAGCCTTAGTGAATCCGCACCACACGTGACCACTACCTCAATATGATGACCGAATCTACACGCGTCACCGTGAATCCACACCACACGTGATTCACCTCCCAAATCAAAACCCACATCATCGGGGTTATTCAACCGCAACTCAATACTAACCCTTCGCCATCGGGGTTATATAAATCCACATCACAAGCCCATGTGATAACGTACACACGAAGTGTGCACCTCGCCAAAGGTAGTCAACCAAAATGCACAACTGTGCTAATTGGACCTATACACAAGTCCATCAAATCCACCTATATGTGAAGTGAGCTCTATAGCCGAGGTTCACTTCACTCAACCCGCACCCATCCTATACATACATATACACATAGTATATTGATACTCACCTTGAAATCTTGATGGATGCAACACCAAAATCCGCAATGGCCAATGGAAAGTACCTATTCCATTTGTCACATGGTAAACAACACAATTAGGGTGGATTACAAACCAATTCATATTGACACCTAGTGTAATTTTCGACCCAAATGCACTTTTAAACACAACCTATGCCCAAACTTACCAATAATCACTAACTAGAGTGATAATGGTTTCAATAACGCCAATCAAACCTAAACATAAGTGTTAAACACCTATCTTGTCCAATTTGACACATAAACCCTAATTTTGACCTATTTCGAAATTAGTCAACCCAAATACACCCAAAAGGGTTTCAACACTTCCAAAATCACTAAACTAAGTGATTACACCCAAAATCAAAGCCTAATCGTGGCCAAAACGTCAACCAACCCAAAACCCGCCAAGTATCAAAAATAACTAGTCACCATAAACCCACTTCATCATCTAAATAGGTTTCACAATTAACAAGCTCAAACCCTTACTTGAATATCAAATCATAAAGATGAAATTCAGAGTTGAGACTTACCAATACCACCAAAATGATGCCGTTGACGAGTAGAACAACCTTAACTCTTGCACTTTAACCCGAATCAACCTCCTTCTTCTCCAAATGGAGCTTCTTCTCACTAAAACTCTTCCTCTCTCTAGGGTTTTAAGATGAGAGAGTTTGTGGTGTGAAAAATGAGAATAAGATTGACCCATGAATTAGTCTTATGGCTCTAAAATCGTCCATATGTGAAATTACAAAAACACCCCCAAAATACCCTTAAAACGAGCTTAAAATAGACTTCCTGCACATTTGTCGCGTTTTGCGACTGCCTGTCGCATTTTGCGACACTCCCATACTCGATACATTCAGCTTAAACACGACTAGGTGATCAGGGATTCGAGGAAATTAGCCATCGCGTTTTGGTCTTGTGTGTCGCGGATCGCGACCAACTGGAACGCGACAATCCTTATCAAAACGCGACAGATGACCTGATCGTACCCAATTTCATTTTAAAAACACCATAAGTTAAACTTGGTCATGCAATAACGTTCCAAAGAATTAAATACGCACCTTTGGACTTTGTATGACGCCCCAAGCGTCATGTTTAGAAAAACGGGGTGTTACAGTGCGGGTCTTAGAGATGAAGATACGGAGCCCGAGGATGAAGCACAACGACCAACTGAAGAACACAATGATTACACAAGCTATTTTGAATATCTTAAAGAGCATCGTCAACAAACTGAACTACAACAAACTGAAGAAGGTTTATGTGTGAATGATACAACGACTTTGAGAGATGAATCAGGTTATTTTTTCTTTTTCTAAATTGGTTTGTTTATTAGATTTATATTGTCTCTTGTTTAGTATATCAGTTGTAAATCAAGTGCACATATTTTGTAGATAATCAAGTTGATAAACCGAGAAGACCGACTCTTATGCGGAAAATTTGGAAACAAAAGTCATCTATTCGAATTCCTATTGTTGTTAATGAACATGGATAGCCAATTGGTGCAAACAGTTGTAAATTTACCCATTTTTTTGGTCACTTATCGCGGAGTTACCAGTATTGTCCAATTTATAGACCGCAGAACAAAGTTAAACCTGAAAAAAAGAATAAGTTGCTGAAGTTCTTAAGGGTACATAATTTAAAATCTGTGTGATAATAAGTTTTTTTTTGTTCTCATGTGATATATATGTTTTTTCTTTTTATAATTTGTAGACAAAGTTTGATATTCCACCAACTGCTGATTCTTGGATACTCCAATCATATGGGCGCAAGATGAAAAATTGGAGGGCGAGAGTTAAGGACTGTTTTTTGACCCGTCTAAACCAATGGAGGCTCAATTAAAGTCACCACCCCTAGAACTAACCAAAAGACACTGAAGAAGACTTCTTGAATATTGGACCAGAGATAATGTGATGGTATGATATATTCTTACACTTTCATGTAGATAGACTAACGATCGTGGCTAAATAATAAGAATAAGATAGATGTTCAATGGTTAGTTGACGTATACCAAATCTTTGACTTTTCTTAGCTATATTTTACATGTTTGCCTCTTGTAACTAGTAGCCATTATACTTGGGCCTGGACAACCAAACGTAACATAGCATATGTAGCACTCAATGGGAGATCCTTGATGAAGAAAGAATAAAGCCAATGGGGCTAACATCCGTTACTTCATCATGATTTGATCTCCTGGAATACTGACCACTCTTTTCTTATTCAGGAGATGACCGAAAGAAACAAAGCCAATAGGGCTAAAAAGAAGTTGTCACAATTGACGGGAAAAAAAGTTTTGCAAGAATTCGTGAAGAACTGAAGGTAATATATCATGGGAGAATTATTTATTTAGTATAGCTTTTGAATATACATCGTTAATAGTTACCTCGGTTTTACTCATTGTAGGTGAGTTTAGGAAGAGAACCAACTAGGGTGGATATGTTTAAGGAATGTTATTCAAATGGAAGTGGTGAAGGTGAAGCTGCTCGTGCCTTTGTAAGTAAGTTTACAAAAGTAAATCAAATATATCCTACACATGATATCAGTAGATATATATTTATATGTTAATCACCATAAACCACTTGTGAGGTTGTTATTTCATTTGAAGTATACTTTTAGGTCGGAGATAAAAGAAAATATCTATTAACCATATCTTTAATTTAGTTAGTTGTAGTTGACACTTATGGTAAGCATTGCATATACTGTGATTGGGCTATACCATTTCATATATCGAATATCAGAGTAGAATTATAAGTCAACACAATCCTGACTAACCAAATCATCTATTTATAGGATATATTTGATTGTATAGATGTGTGTTATTATGTGATAGTTATCCTTTGTATAACTCACAAATTAGTTGGCAATTTTCCATGTATATCGATGTCATCTCCTATATATATACTGGTCATATTATTGAATAAAATATCAACGATTTACAATCTCTTTTATGCAGGAAAAAATGAAAAAACTTACTGAGAAACTCAGTGATGGTGCAACTGATGCACCTGGACCAGATGATGTTTTTGCCACGATAATGGGTACAGCTAAAAATGGTACTGCAGAAATGTATGAACTTGGTGTTCGCGCCAATCATTTGTGGGGTGCAGTACCTAGTCGATTAGCTGTTAACAAAGAAAATGCCCAGCTGATGTCAAATGCAAAACTTGAAGATGAAAATGCAAGGTTAAAAGCCCTAGTGGAGAAGAATAATGGTTCGGGTGTTCAGAATGATGGTTCGCGTGTTCATGATAATGGTTCGGGTGTTCAACGTTTAAGGGTATGTTTCAATTTAATAGCTTACTGTTTTTTCTACCCTTTTAGCGTTCATAAATATTTTTTTGACAACTTAATTTTAGCTCGGAAAGGAAGTTTATATAAAAAGCATTAACTTCGAGAACGTAGCAAGAGGATGGTTGAAGAGCATGGATCTAAGTACGGTTGTTTTGGGGACAGAAATTGAACATGATTGGTGTGAGGTCGAGGTTCAAGTGGGCATAAAAAAAGATGAAGCTTTGTTTAGGCCATTTGATCATTTGATATGCATTCAGGACGTCACTGGTGTAGTGACCCGTCCTAATCCATCTGGACGAAGTCTTCAACAGTTGGTCCCATTGCGATGTTTTGACCTCTATATGCCATGAACAACTCCATGTAATATGAGCAAATGCACAGCGGAAGATTTCTTTCATACCTGAGAATAAACATGCTTTAAAGTGTCAACCAAAAGGTTGGTGAATTCATAAGTTTATCATAAAACAATAAAATTCATCATTTTGATAGACCACAAGATTTAAATGTTGCATGGTACAAATGGGTCTGAATCCTATACCCACCTGTAATGTACATGCGATATCTTTTAAATACAGTACACCTTTCTCGTGTACGAAACCATCTTTCATAAATCTTAGTAACCGTACACATATCTCGTGCACAAAAATAACATACACATAATCTGTGTATAAAATCATTCTCTCGATACATAACATTCACTTTTCATTGCTTTTATAGCTTGGCTTGGTAACCGACCTTAACATATAATGCGCATAATAATATCCCCAAAACAGAACATCTCGTCTGTATAATAATCATATAAACTTCGAAGTACTAAACACCACGCCCACTAGCTCTTCCGTCTAGTGGACATTCTGGGTGGGGGTGTTAAACCCGGTAGCTACCTTTAGGAATCGCGTCAATTAGGCGTGCACTAATTCTCAAAATTAGTGATGTTCCCTAATTCCTAGGTTACCAAGCAATAATAATCAGGGGAAAAATATTCATATCAATTGTGGCAATTATCACGGCCACATAATTCAATGGTGGCAATTATCACGTCCACATAATTCATTCGAGGAATGTTTTGCTTGTGTCTATCTCGTCAAACATTTATAAAAGAATTTCATGTATTCGCAGTTCAAAATGTATTTCAAAAGCATTTAATAAAGCAGTTGTAAAAACAGCGCATGTATTCTCAGTCCCAAAAATGTAAAGAGTAAAAGGGAATCAAATGAACTCACCATACTGTATTTTGTAGTAAAAATACATATGACGTCATTTAACAAGTGTAGGATTGACCTCGGATTTACGAACCTATAACATTAATGTATATTAACACATATATTTGTAATCGAACAAATTTATATATATTATATCTTAGTTTATATGTTATATGTACTTAATTTGTATATATTTAAAATGATTAATATTTATACATGTAGATATCTTAATATGTATATTAGTATTTCATTAATAATTTGTTATTTGTAATATTTATAAAAATAATGTTAATATGTTTAGTATATAATTATATGTAATATAAGTATAATACTTATTTGTTATAAAAATAATAATAAAAATGATTATTAATATAATAATGATAATTAAAATAGTAATGATAATAATAATGATAGTTTTTAATAATAATGTAATTTAATAATAATAAGAATAATAATAATATAAAAATAGTAATGTTTTTATATAAAAATTATTTCAATAATAATAATAATAATTATTATTATTATTATTATTATTATTATTATTATTATTATTATTATTATAATTATAATTATAATAATAATAGCAAAATAATAATGATAATGATAATAATAGCAAAATAATAATGATAATGATAATTAAGTAAACTACCTCAAAGGAGTAGCCCTAAAAAAATGCCCAAGTCCGGGTTTGAACCCGCGACGTCCCGCTAACCCAATAATATCCTTAATCATTACTCCATTTGTGATTTCCTAATTTATATTGAATACGAATTATATTAAACCCATATATCGTACTTCCTATTTCTTTCTCCCTCATCATTATATCATATGTTAACATTATCATCCTCTATCATAATAACCGAACATCTTTATCATCAATATAACCGATTATAATCATCATCATCTTATCGTGAACATCATCAATCATCTAATTATAATCATCATAATATATTATCGAATTCGTTATCATCATCATTCATTGTAAGGTATTATATTAATAACCTTCTTAGTCCAACAAAAGCTTATGACCCGATATCAAACTAAAGAAAAGAACTCACGGCCCATGCTGCAATTAAAAGCCCAATAATCCATTCCCATATTGTAAGTCCAATTAACTCGTAACCGGTCCAATAGGAAAACTAAATCACGGCTTATTAGCAGAATTTGGAACCCCGGCCCAAATGCAAAAGAAAATAAACTTGTTCAATATCTAAATTGATAGTCCATGTCCAGTTTTTGTTTTGCAGTAAACGAGTTAGGAGTATCAAGCAGTATAACGAATAGAATTTTTGGTTTTCAATCTTCACGAATATTAATTTAACACCGACCCGTTTGTCATCATTTATTAAGTCATCTTCACCATTAATCATTCATCATCTCATTCACTGTCATAGTACTAGATTACCGAAAATAGATGTAGTAGGTAAAACCATGGTGTTGGGTTGTGAAGATGAAGTGGAAACAGAAGCATATAGCAGCGAGGTTTTGTTTGGTTGAGTTCACGAAAAAAAACAAGGGACTCGATGGGTGGCAAATAATAACAGTGCAGTCTCATCATCTTTAATAAAACAAGTAGGTTATCATGTTTAAAGGTTGTCGGCCACTAGGATATAACATGCTTCACATGCACACAATTGTATTGAAGATTGATAAAGTTGAGCATATTAATATTAATATTCAATACCTTAGAATTGACAATTATTAAACTGTAGATGTGGCAAGAGATGGTGACTGAGTACGTTCCATTTAATCCGACTAGGAGGTGGTGAACAAAGTTGGTTGTTTTAAAATAGAAACATGTAGCACGATGGAGTATTATGCGATGGTTTTTATATGGTGACGGTTTTATGGTTTAATCGGTTTAATAGCCATGGTGATGATACTTGGTTGTAAGAGGACAAGAATTAATTGATGTGGTGATGTTCATAAATAATAAAAAAAAATACGGAGGTTAGAGAGATGAAGAGAGAGATGGTGATCTTTGATGGTTTCATGGTGCAGGTGGTGGTGGTTTGATGAGTCGTTTTCGATGGTGTTTATCACGGGTGGTGGTCTCTCAGATAGTGGTGGCGATGGAAGGGTGATAAAGGTGGTGATGGAGGTTGAAGTGGGTGTTCATGATGAAGGCGATGGTTAGTGGTGGTTGGAATTTGAATCAGTGGTCGTTTGAAGAGATACATTGGAATTGTTTGATAATATTGAAGAGGAAGAGCACACACAGAAAAAAAAATGGGTTGGCATCAAACAAAAAGAAAACATACTCATTTGATATAAGCAGACAATGCATTTGTTAAAGGTGAGACTTTATTTTCCCTATGTATATTATATACATATGTATATATAAGAGTTCTGCCTTTTGCCTTTTTAAATACATTAGCTGAAATTGAATTACGAATTAAATAGTACAGCAGCCACATAATTTGGATGTTAGCCGTCGACATAATTTATTTAAGGGTATTATTTCGTACTCCGTTGATAATCAGTGACGGATACTAGTCTTCAGAAAAATCTCAAATTTTTAGATTAAGTTTCTTTAATTATTTCAGTCATTTTGGTATAAAATTCGATCCTTAATTTGTTAAATAAAAATTACATCAATTGTCCCTCTCATAAATGGGTAAAATATAAAAAATGCTAAAATTTAATAACTAGATACTAAATACATTTTTAGTAAGCCTAAAATTTATAGAACTCATTTTTGGGTCACCGTTTATTTTAAAATTATATAAGTTCGAATTTAACTTGTTTAATATCAATCGGAATATCAAATGAGTATTATAATCATTTAATACTTATTTTTAATATACTTTATTTATATATAAAAATATATTTTAAATATAATTATTATAACATCCTATTTTTATTTTATTAATTTTTTTAATAACAACAATATATAATACTTCAAATATTATTTCGAATTATTATTTATATATACATACACACATATCTATTTACAATTAATTGTTCGTGAATCATCGAGGGCGGTCGAAGGTCAATTGAATATATGAAACAGTTCAAACTTTTTGAGACTTCAACATTACAAACTTTGCTTATCGTCTTGGAAACATATAAAGATTAAGTTTAAATTTGGTCGAAAATTGTCGGGTCGTCACAACTGATACGTCTATTGCTTGGCCTGCTAAGTTAATCGAGGTATGTCCTTGTTATAATTGTAATAATTAAGATTAATTTTTATAATGTGCACCTTTATGCTTATACATGGATGGTTTAATTTGTAGTTGGTACGTAGTGATTGATCAAGATGTATGGTGGCGGCTTGAAGACTTTTTGTGTTTGTTAATGTTGGCCGATTTATTAATGAATGTTTGTGTGTTTGAGACAATTTGTTGATGTATGTGTTGGTGTATTTGAGACAATGATCCGTTGATGTTAAACATTTTCCTATGGTGATTTGATTGAAACAATATAATTGTAACTTTAATGTGGTGATCAAAATTATATTTGATATTTAATATTTGTTTTGTAATTTAAAAAATTTTAAATTATTGTAATTGTAATGAATAATAAATTGATGCAATCAAAAGAAAACTGGATCCGAACAGGGCCCAAAAGGCCCAAATAGCTGAAGCAGGCCCGAAAGGCCCAGTAAGCTTAAACGTGGCGACATGCCCAATTAGCATAACCTGGCCCAAAAGGCCCAATTATCTTAACTGGCATGGAAAGGTCCAATTACCATAAACTGGCCCAAAAGGACCAATTATCTGAACTGGCCTGGAAAGGCTTAATTACCATAACCTGGCCCAAAATCCGAAATGGACCCGAATACCTGAACCGGATATTCGAAACTCCTATGACTTGTTAGGACGCTTTTTTGTGGCACTAAGTTAACATATAGTTATATTAGGACCCTTTTTTTGTGGTACTAAATGTATATTATGACCCTTATATATTGGTACTAATGTATATTAGGACCCTTATATTGGTACTAATGTAAGTTATCTTCATATTAGGACTCTTTTTTCTTGGTACTAAACTACTGTATTTTTATAATACGACCCCTTTTTGGGTACTTACATAATTTATAATTATTTTAGGACGCTTTTATTGATACTAACATAGTTTCTCATTATATTAGTACACTTTTTTGGGGTCCTAATATGATCTAACATACAAATGTAGGCGTCATAGGACCCTTTTGTGCATCTCAAAGTATTATAAAGTGTCCCAATATGTTACCTGATAGGACCCTTTCGATGTTATTTATAGGACTCAAACAAAGGTCCTATAAGCGTTAGGACCCTTTTCGGTTAATAGGACGCCCGTTGATAGGTCGGGCGATTTGGGTGTCCTATCAGGCAAAGGGTCCTAAGAATGGGCCTTTTAGGACACTTATGGGGGTCCTATAAAGTCAGTTTTCTTGTAGTGAGTGTACTTATCTCTGACTGAAGTTCAGATGTGAAATGTAGTGACCCAGGAGGTCTATTTATAGGCGTAGAATGTCCGAAATTCTCGGGATACACGTGTCAGTAGCTGAATAGTTCTGTTACGCGAAGTATCCGGAAGGTGGGTGGCGTGTGCTGACGTGGCTGCATGCTGTTCACGCGCCTAGTAAAAGGGCTTAAGCATAGAAGCTGCCTCCAGGGCTTACGCTTAACGCTGGGCGGCCTGCTGTACGCTGGGCTACAAATACTAAAAACCGCCAAATCTTGCTATCTTTTGTGTTCTTTGATCCAATTTTCTGTATAAAAATGATGTTTTTATGCGTGTATCTCCTAGGATACACCATTAAGTCCCCCAGTTTAATGTCTTTATTTTTGTAAAAAATAAAGTCATTAAACTAAAAATAAAAGATGCATTTTTTCTCGGGAACAGAAACCTGCTTTGATTTTGTCAGCCTCAAGTTCACTAGCAGTCTTTGGACGTTCGGTTACAGAAAGGGGATCCAAACTGGATTTTTTAAAAAATTTGTAGACCTGCATTTCTTCTTCTGCAACAGATGAAAACATGGAACAAAAAGTATATATGGATACATTTAATTTATAGTTACATAGTACAAGTATGGCATATTCATAAAAATGCCTACCACAGCCTTTTCAGTGCAACACTGGTAGAAATCCAGTAGGCCAATTATCACACATATTACAGTGGACTAAAATGGCTTCATTATCAGCATATGATCGTTGTGGAAGTTCCAGTGATTTCCAGTCTTCAACCGTTATTCTCTCATCATCAGATAAATTGATCGACTTACTCACTCCTATTTTTGTTTTTCTCTATTTGCGAATGTTTGCCCAAGCATCCTGAATGATCCTTTCGTTGACAAAAAAGTAGGGTTCTTTCGAATTTTTTAAAGACGATTCTTTCGCTCCAGTAAACGCTTTATTTGGCTTACAGTCGAACGTGTACCAACATTTACTCACCAATCAAGTTCTAAATAACTGGTGAAAAACATTTATGCTTGGAATTTTACCTACAACGTTACAGTATATTTCAAAAAGAACAATTTTCTGCATCCCAAGTGGATGAATTTGGCTAAGGCCAATCCCATAGTGAGCCAGAAGTTCTTGAAGAAATACGGAAGGAGGAATACGGAGGTTACCTATAGTTAGTTGAAGTTTATACAGTGTGATCATCTTTTTAGGGGGTTTATTAGCTCTATCACTAGAGGAAGGAACCATGGGGTTCAGTAATCTAAGATTCCTATGATCTATACATAATTTATCTATTTCGGCGATGCTGGAAGAAATAGTGCTCACATCACGATTGTCTTTTTGGGAAGAAGTGCTGCTGGATTCGGTCATGGTAATACACAAAATAAAACAATACAAACAGAAGAGAAAGAAGAACAAGAACGGACCTTGCACAAATTAAATCGCTAAGTGAGTAATTGCAGATATCTTCAAAGCAGATGATCAATTTTCGGAAAAAGGAAAATGAAAGGGGAATAGATTATTTATAATCAAACTGGTGGACGATGAAAGGATGAGATTGAGCCACGTGTATGAACTAGATTAATTGGACAACAATTTAAATTTAAAAAATAAATCAAAAAGATTTTTTGGGGCAAAGTCATAATTGGAAACATGACATCAGCACAGAAACACAGACGGCTACAGCAGTTTTGTGTCTTCGAGGAAAAAGGAATCTTTTATTTTTAGTTTAATGACTTTATTTTTTGTAAAAATAAAGACATTAAACTGGGGGGACTTAATGGTGTATTCTAGGGGATTCACGCATAAAAACACCATTTTTATACAGAAAAATGGATCAAAGAGCACAAAAGATAATAATATTTGGCGGTTTTTAGCATTTGCTGAAATGTCCCGTTCTTATTGATTAAAAACGTTCCATATTAATTGATTTCGTTGCGAGGTTTTGACCTCTATATGAGACGTTTTTCAAAGACTGCATTCATTTTAAAACAAACCATAACCTTTATTTCATCAATAAAGGTTTAAAAAGTTTTACGTAGATTATCAAATAATGATAATCTAAAATATCCTGTTTACCCACGACCATTACATAATGGTTTACAATACAAATACGTTACAACAAAATAAGTTTCTTGAATGCAGTTTTTACACAATATCATACAAGCATGGACTCCAAATCTCGTCCTTATTTAAGTATGCTACAGTGGAAGCTCTTAATAATCACCTGAGAATAAACATGCTTACAACGTCAACAAAAATGTTGGTGAGTTATAGGTTTAACCTATATATATCAAATCATAATAATAGACCACAAGACTTCATATTTCAATACACATCCCATACATAGAGATAAAAAATATTCATATGGTGAACACCTGGTAACCGACATTAACAAGATGCATATATAAGAATATCCCCATCATTCCGGGACACCCTTCGGATATGATATAAATTTCGAAGTACTAAAGCATCCGGTACTTTAGATGGGGTTTGTTAGGCCCAATAGATCTATCTTTAGGATTCGCGTCAATTAGGGTGTCTGTTCCCTAATTCTTAGATTACCAGACTTAATAAAAAGGGGCATATTCGATTTCGATAATTCAACCATAGAATGTAGTTTCACATACTTGTGTCTATTTTGTAAATCATTTATAAAACCTGCATGTATTCTCATCCCAAAAATATTAGATTTTAAAAGTGGGACTATAACTCACTTTCACAGATTTTTACTTCGTCGGGAAGTAAGACTTGGCCACTGGTTGATTCACGAACCTATAACAATATATACATATATATCAAAGTATGTTCAAAATATATTTACAACACTTTTAATATATTTTGATGTTTTAAGTTTATTAAGTCAGCTGTCCTCGTTAGTAACCTACAACTAGTTGTCCACAGTTAGATGTACAGAAATAAATTGATAAATATTATCTTGAATCAATCCATGACCCAGTGTATACGTATCTCAGTGTTGATCACAACTCAAACTATATATATTTTGGAATCAACCTCAACCCTGTATAGCTAACTCCAACATTCACATATAGAGTGTCTATGGTTGTTCCGAAATATATATAGATGTGTCGACATGATAGGTCGAAACATTGTATACGTGTCTATGGTATTTCAAGATTACATAATATACAATACAAGTTGATTAAGTTATGGTTGGAATAGATTTGTTACCAATTTTCACGTAGCTAAAATGAGAAAAATTATCCAATCTTGTTTTACCCATAACTTCTTCATTTTAAATCCGTTTTGAGTGAATCAAATTGCTATGGTTTCATATTGAATCTATTTTATGAATATAAACAGAAAAAGTATAGGTTTATAGTCGGAAAAATAAGTTACAAGTCATTTTTGTAAAGGTAGTCATTTCAGTCGAAAGAACGACGTCTAGATGACCATTTTAGAAAACATACTTCCACTTTGAGTTTAACCATAATTTTTGGATATAGTTTCATGTTCATAATAAAAATCATTTTCTCAGAATAACAACTTTTAAATCAAAGTTTATCATAGTTTTTAATTAACTAACCCAAAACAGCCCGCGGTGTTACTACGACGGCGTAAATCCGGTTTTACGGTGTTTTTCGTGTCTCCAGGTTTTAAATCATTAAGTTAGCATATCATATAGATATAAAAAATGTGTTTAGTTGATTTTAAAAGTCAAGTTAGAAGGATTAACTTTTGTTTGCGAACAAGTTTAGAATTAACTAAACTATGTTCTAGTGATTACAAGTTTAAACCTTCGAATAAGATAGCTTTATATGTATGAATTGAATGATGTTATGAACATCATTACTACCTTAAGTTCCTTGGATAAACCTACTGGAAAAGTGAAAAATGGATCTAGCTTCAACGGATCCTTGGATGGCTCGAAGTTCTTGAAGCAGAATCATGACACGAAAACAAGTTCAAGTAAGATCATCACTTGAAATAAGATTGTTATAGTTATAGAAATTGAACCAAAGTTTGAATATGATTATTACCTTGTATTAGAATGATAACCTACTGTAAGAAACAAAGATTTCTTGAGGTTGGATGATCACCTTACAAGATTGGAAGTGAGCTAGCAAACTTGAAAGTATTCTTGATTTTATGTAACTAGAACTTGTAGAATATATGAAGAACACTTAGAACTTGAAGATAGAACTTGAGAGAGATCAATTAGATGAAGAAAATTGAAGAATGAAAGTGTTTGTAGGTGTTTTTGGTCATTGGTGTATGGATTAGATATAAAGGATATGTAATTTTGTTTTCATGTAAATAAGTCATGAATGATTACTCATATTTTTGTAATTTTATGAGATATTTCATGCTAGTTGCCAAATGATGGTTCCCACATGTGTTAGGTGACTCACATGGGCTGCTAAGAGCTGATCATTGGAGTGTATATACCAATAGTACATACATCTAAAAGCTGTGTATTGTACGAGTACGAATACGAGTGCATACGAGTAGAATTGTTGATGAAACTGAACGAGGATGTAATTGTAAGCATTTTTGTTAAGTAGAAGTATTTTGATAAGTGTATTGAAGTCTTTCAAAAGTGTATAAATACATATTAAAACACTACATGTATATACATTTTAACTGAGTCGTTAAGTCATCGTTAGTCGTTACATGTAAGTGTTGTTTTGAAACCTTTAGGTTAACGATCTTGTTAAATGTTGTTAACCCAATGTTTATAATATCAAATGAGATTTTAAATTATTATATTATCATGATATTATCATGTATGAATATCTCTTAATATGATATATATATACATTAAATATCTTTACAACGATAATCGTTACATATATGTCTCGTTTAAAAATCATTAAGTTAGTAGTCTTGTTTTTACATATGTAGTTCATTGTTAATATACTTAATGATATGTTTACTTATCATAGTATCATGTTAACTATATATATGTCATCATATAGTTTTTACAAGTTTTAACGTTCGTGAATCACCGGTCAACTTGGGTGGTCAATTGTCTATATGAAACATATTTCAATTAATCAAGTCTTAACAAGTTTGATTGCTTAACATGTTGGAAACATTTAATCATGTAAATATCAATCTCAATTAATATATATAAACATGGAAAAGTTCGGGTCACTACATTTGCCGCTCAGCGTTCAGCAGGCCGCCCAACGTCAAGCGTAAGCCCTGCAGGCAGCTTCAATGCTTAAGCCCTTTTACTAGGCGCGTGAACAGCACGCAGCCACGTTGGCACACGCCACCGACCTTCCGGATACTTCGCGTAACAGAACTATTCAGCGATTGACACGTGTATCCAGTGTTGTAAATCTCCCGAGATCTCCCCGAGATCTCCTCCGAGATCTCGTTTTTAGAAGGCAACCGAGACGAGAAGTTTATCTCCCGAGATTTCTCGGTCAACGGGGTCAAACATAGTCAAAACCACGATTTATCGGATTTTCTTGCTAATTTGTAAGATTTTCTTGTAAAATTCGTAATTTCTAACATTTTCTCGCTCATTTCTCGAATATTTTTGTAAAATCTCGTAAAAACGTATATAAATATACATATATTTATGTTTTTGTGTATATTTTTATTAAAAAGCCTATAAAGTCAACGTAAGTCAACGTCCGAGATCTCCCCGAGATTATTCCGAGATGCCGAGATCTCCCTAAAAAAGTCTAAACGAGATCTCCCCGAGATCTGAATTCTCCAACCTTGCGTGTATCCCGAGAATTTCGGACATTCTACGCCTATAAATAGACCCCTTGGGTCACCACATTTCACATCTGAACTTCAGTCAGAGAGAAGTACACTTTCTCTCTCACACAGTTCTTTCTCACTCTAAACGTACATTAGCCGCTTAGCTGCAGAACGCTAGACGGATCAATTACAGATTGATCCCCAGTTTGATTGAGGCCACCCCATGGATCTCTCATCCGTGTTCCGGGTCTGCAGGGATTATTTCCCGAGGGCAAACATCAATCAACATACAATAATTCTACGCTAGGCGGATAGTGTTCTGTACTGGTACCTTACACCCGCTATACGGAAAATCGTACCAACAACGATATAACGTGATTAACTTGTTTTCTTGTTCAGTGTAATAGTCTATTGGAACAAGCCTGTCAAAAAGAACGTATAAAAAGGAATCGAGAAGTTGAAAATCATTCTAGGTGGTTTATTTTTCAGGAAATCACATGTTCGTTATACTGTGTCAGCGGATGTTCAAACTGAGATGACGTCAAAGTTTGAGAATAGTCGAGATGGTGTTAAACATGTTCGGGAGAGCCACGTAACATGTTACAAATGTGGTGAACAAGTTGTGTGAAACATCTTCGAAAATTCGAAAACCACGCAAAACGGATTGCAATCAAACAACATGAGAAACCATTCCCGAACAAGGAGTCACCTTATCTACACCCATCAAACCAAAATTCAAATGAAATAAAAACATTATAAAATTCTAACGGTCATGAATAAAACACGGGTAAAGTAGTAATTGCATCGGGTTTCCTGAAAGTGTCAGATAGGGCTATCGTGTAGTTTCATTTACCTTTTTCCGTTTATTGATTGCTTAATTTGTTTGGCTTGGTTCATGTTATTATCATATAGTATTCAATTTAGTTTTGGTTTGTTTCAGAGTATATCGGTTTGTTAAGGGCAGTGGCGAGTCTAGCCTTTGGGTTGTGAAGTCCTATGGTCTTAACACTTTGAAAATTTTTAATCAATATACTTTTCATATTGTATAGGACATTACTAATTTAATTACATGACCTCGTACATTTTAGAATTTATGAATTTTTAGAGGTAAACAACCTCTAATATACATTTCAAATATAATTAGTTTTGAAAAAATAATTTTATTGGATTTTCATCCTGAATTCATCACTAGTTAGAGATTAGAGAAGACTCTTTTATAAATAGATTTTTTTTAGATCGCTGCTTTCTTCCTTTTTTTTTTTTGTTTTTGTTTATTATGGTATAATGAGTTTTATTTTATTTATTTTTGAAGAAAAAAAAAAAGGTTAGATAGGGCTATCGACATATGATTGGCTAAGAAACAAATACTACACTTTGGGGCTAAATTGAATTGAATCGCCCTTGGAGATAACCTCCTGAAAACTTGTAAAAATGGTTGTGGCAGCAGCACCTTCGACTACCACACCTACTGCTTTTCTCAACACCGTTAACCGTCGTCTCGCGAGCTTCAACTCTCCTTCGCCACGTCGTCCTTTTCCCGCCAAAAGCACATCCACGATTTTGGCCATGGCGCCCCAAAAGAAGGTAACACAAAACATATTTAATTTATTCTCGAATTATTTCTGTTTTTTTTTTCTTTTAAATTTGTAATAAAATCAATCGATAGTGTTAAAATTTGCGTATAATAGGTTGTTACAAGCTCTAATGTATATGTTAAATGCTCATTTATATCTCTTTTACCTGATACCGGTTTCGGTTATGTGACTACTTTTAGACCACCCCTATGGTTAGTTACCCGTCCGTTACCCGCTCATTACTCGTCATTACCCGTAATGAACCATAGGCACGAGCTAGTTACCCGCTTTAGTTACCCGCTTCCACCATGGATTTAACGAAAGTATGAAGGTTGGTTATAGTAATTGTTTGTTTGGACTTGATGCTTTATTGCTTGTACATTGTATATTAAGAGGAGTATTTGTTTAGCCATTATAGGGAGTGTTTAGTTATGGGTTAGTTATAGAATATTGGTGTTGATGTGGCGCTGATGTGGAAGGTTAAGAGGATGAATAGTTTAGTTACGATAGGGAGTGGCTTTATGGTGGTTAATATACCGGTTACCTAATGAATCATCATCCTATGCATAATGTAATAATAGTAGAAATTTTTATTTTCTAATATCAAAACTCAAAGGATCCCGAAGTGTGCTAGAGTTATATTTAGTAAATGTTTACCTAAAAAACTATAAATCCCAAAAATATATTGAGTCATGTAGTTAAAGTTAGTGGTGTATTATACAACAACAACAACAATACCCAATCCCACGAACGTAGGGTATGGGGGAGGTAGAGTGTAAACAATCATTCCTCGTACTCTAGATTAGAAGGAAGTCACTACTCCATCCGCGGGTATAGAACCCGCAACTATATAAGGTTGTCCCTTCTTCTACTCGAGAGCAAAGAGATTGCTTCCTAAAGGACCTCCGGCCATAAATGCTCATAGAAACGAAATAGTGAGGGCAAATAATACGTACCTGTAAGAGTTATGTGCACTTAGGAAGATGTAACCATACAAAGTAGCTATAAAAAGAGGACACATATAGCAGTAATGCACAATAGTAGGACATATAGCATGGTAATGAATTATAAAAAGTAGAAAGAGCATAATTACAAAAAACTGCTCATCTCCCCTTCAAATAGGCAACCAAACACTCGATACACTTTATGGGTTGTATCAATAATACAGTAACATAACATATAAGCAGCAATAAAAGACACATTGATATAAGTTTAAGTAATAATGCAGGTGAACAAGTATGATAAGGCTTGGAAAAAGGAATGGTTCGGGGCAGGCCTTTTCTTCGAAGGAAGTGAACAAGTAGAAGTCGACGTATTCAAAAAGCTAGAAAAACGTAAAGTGTTGAGTAACGTCGAAAAGGCAGGACTATTGTCGAAAGCAGAGGAATTAGGGTTTACTCTATCATCAATCGAGAAATTAGGGATTCTTTCAAAAGCTGAGGACTTGGGCGTTCTCAGTTTGCTTGAAACGGTGGCTGGATACTCTCCTGCCGCCTTAGCATCGGCTTCTTTGCCTGTTTTGGTGGCGGCAATACTAGCGGTTGTATTGATACCTGATGATTCTACTGCTCTTGTGGTGGCACAAACGGTTGTTGCAGGTACGCTTGCTGCCACTGCAACTGGATTGTTTGTTGGTTCGATTGTGTTAGAGGGATTACAAGAAGCTGATTAGAGTGTTGTTTCATTTTTATCATTATCCATTAGTGAAGTTTTGGATTGTGAATAATGTATGTTTGTTCTGATTTTTAAATTTGTTGCAAAAGGTTGTGATTATATTATACATTTGTAAGTTTTATATATAATATGGAGGAAATTGCTAGGAAAGATTAACATATTTTTCTTAGTCACTTTATGTATGCTGATTGTCTTTCTGTACAGGGTTGTAAAAGTCGCTAGTCGGGGACTATTTGGTTGGAACTTTGATGACTAAATCTGACTTTTGACCAATTTTGACCGATTCTGACCAATTTTGACCGATTCTGACCCATTGATCGGTTATTTTTGACAAACTTGGCCTAGTGGGATGCAGTGGCGGATGTTAGTGGAGACGGGTAGGGGCATCCACCCTATTTGGATTTAAAAAAATAAAAAGATTTACACTAAAAAAATAACTAAAAAATAAGATTTTTATTAGTGTTTACTCTCTTGAGAATGAAAATTTATTAAGTTTTTGCACCCGCCCCATCTGTATTCGGGTTCTATGTTTCGCCATTGGTTGCATGCTAATTGTTTTAGATAAGTACAGTTATAGACTTATAGTCTAGATTAGTATAGCAATGTTCACAAATCGCTTTCTCTGTTATGTTCTATTATCGTTAATTGTTTTTGTAAATGAAATAAAACACTTATAAAAACTGTTTATCTATAGATACATAATGATGTAGCCTTCCACCATCATTTTTACTTCTTCCACATTAATATGCATTAACATTTGTACTGTACAACATATTAATGCACAGTTATGGTGGAAGAAGTAAAAATGATGGTGGATATATCAATTCCCTACTAATCATTGTAATTAGTCCCTGACCACATATGTAGATATCAAACCATTTTTTTTTTTTTTTTTTAAATTAGTAATACTTCTTTGTATTATGTCAACATAATCATCAATATTATCAGGCTTTCAGGATTGATGATGACTATTTAAGTATTGGACCATTTTATGAGCAGTAAATTGAAATGTCTTTATCTTTTGGGCATATATCATTCAGTTTTGTGTGTGCTGTCATTGTTTTATTGCATGCTACCTTGGTGGAAAGTTTTTTTTTTTTACATTTCTTGAATTTAACATTAATTAATTCTCACAATAATCCTTTCCTTAAATGGATTATAAAGGTACTCACACTTTTCAGATTTGAGCATGCTTCTAGTGCAAACAGTTCAGCCAGATTCACCATCTTAGAGCCACATATCAAACTTGTTTGGAATGATTGTTCTAGTTTATTCCAATTATTACTCTACCTATAATCCCCAGTATCTGAAACAAGGTTTTAAATGTTACTAGTTGGAGGTTGACTAATTTTGACATTGACTGTTTTGACTTTTGACCGACCTTGACCAAATAAATCTGACTCTGACCTACTAAAATCTGACTTTTGACTGTTTTGACCAATTACCTGAAGTTGACTTTACTAGCCACTTTTGACCGACTTGGCTTAGCGGGACTAAATTCTTCAAAATCCCGACTAGTTGACCGACTTTTACAACCATGATTTTAACTGCACATCAGCACATCCAAACACCTATTAGTTCATTTGGTGCTTTATTTCTGTTATAAATTTGCACAAATGATATCGGTATCTTTCCGAGTCTCTGACTAACATGGTATAACGATGATATATGTGGCGACCCGACCAAAATCGTCATTGACGGCGTCGCTAACTGAGGTCCCGAAACGTGGTCGTAGTCCCTATATGAGACTCGTTTGACCAAAATTATGTCGCATTCTTTTGAAACGTATCATGCTTGCAAAGTTTAGTTTACAAAACCGTTCGACAACAATTTTAAATTTGCAAAAGTATAAATTATAAATGAGGTAACTTGCGACATAATTAGTTTAAAATCGCGGTTGCTATAAATAGCGTAAGTATGTAAACAATATGTTTGAATCCAAAGGTGCTATTACTAGCGTATGTATGTATGTATGTATGCTTGACCCCAAGCAAGAAATCAGAGTGTATGCATGCATGCTTGACTCCAAGCAAGTATGAGTGTACGCGGAAGCATGTATCAAATGGCCAAGTATGAACCTGAGAAACATATAGAAAACTGTCAACGAAAAACGTTGGTGAAATCATAGGTGTTTTAGTAAACGTTGTATTTGAACTACAAGATTTAGTATAAGATGATTATCAAAATCATTTGCATTCCAAAGTTGTTGTTTGTATCCCGGGCACCCAATTATCAAACTTAACTGTTTTGCACCCTTTGCGTAGTGTTAGAACATACACTAGACCCGAAAATATATTTCATCCGCTAACGGTAGCGAACCGTCCGAATGAGGCTCGTCAAGCCCATGTGATCACATAATATAAGTTCACCTTTACACCCTGCAAGTGTAACTAATGATAATTGAATTGAGGCTTTTTGTTCAAACCCGTACGTGGAATGTTCGTTTTCGTACTTGTGTTCAATGTATAAAAGTATGATACGTATATGTTTCTCATCCCATAGTTTAAAGCATAAAAGTTGTTTGAAAGATGGGACTATGATCTCACCTCGAGTGCACGAGTATAAAAGTACTTCACAAAGTAAACGTGTGCATGATAGTTGCTTAGCCTTGACCTAAACAAGTAAGTTGTATTAATTAACCGGTTACGTCACAAGGTCGGGCGAAATGTGTTCAATTAGTCCTATGGCTCGTTACGACTCGATTAAATATAGCATGTGAATCAATTTGTCAAGTTTCATGCAAGATACAAGTATAGAAACAAGTTAGGAAGATTGCACAATCATTTGGTTAAGTTTGACAAAAAGTCGAACTTCGGTCGGTCAAAGTCAACGAAAAGTCAACACGTTCGGGTCGGGTCCCGAACTATTTTTCTAAGGTTTTTAATCATATATGAGCATGTTAGAACAAGTTACATGTGAATCGGAGGTGCGTAGCATAGCAAACATTATTCAAAAATCGACAAAGTTGGACAGACCACTTTGGCGCGCCGCGCCATTACCTGTGCAGAGAATTCTGGCAGTTTTTAAGTTTTATGCACGAACCTAACTTCAACCAATCACCATTTATGACCCGCAAACAACCAAAGCATGTATCTTATATCATCGGAAAGGTATTTTGACAAGGAAAACAACTAAACACATTTCATCCATCACATTTACTTTTACAACAACCAAAATCACATTCAAAGCTCCTCATTAAATGCACTCAAGTTCATAAATGAAATTCGATGATTTGGCAACCAATTTATATGAATGATATGCCGTTTCGAAGGTGATCAAGCATACAATACAACCTAACACTTACAAATAACATTTCATGTCATTCAAAGCATCAAAAGTTCATTTCAAGTTCATCAAACCCTAACCCAAATCCACCAAAACCAATAATCAAGTTTATGAAGGTTTCTAAAACAACCTACACATCAAATTGAAGCTAGTGATACTAGTAACACAATTAAAACATGAACTTTAACAATTTAACAACCTTTAATCTTCCAAAATCAAAGATTAAGCAAACCCATTTTCAAGTGTTCAAACTAGTTACTCAGATCAACAAATCGAACAAACAAAACATATATTCATGTTATACACGAGCCATAGACACTAACTAACACCATTTCAAGTATATAAAACGAATTTAGAGAAAATCTAGAGTTTTAGAAATGTTACCCAAATGTGAAGAAATTTGTACCAAAATGTAGAGGATGAAGAGAGGATCACGAAAATGTAATTTGTTTTGAAGTTTGCTTCTCGATCCGGATTTAGATGATGATTTTATGAAGATGGGTGTTTGAGTTCATGAAAGGGAAGTAGAGAGAAAAGAGGAAGAAGGTGGGAGGTGAAATGAATTGATGGATAAGGTGGGTTGACTAGTTGACCTAGTCAACTAGTTTGCCCACTTGGCAACCTCGATCCCTCAAGTTTCAAAGCGGGTGCGGGAATTAACCAAACGAATATTTTAAAAACGCTCGAGTAAACGAGTGATGTTATAATTAAATAACGGGAAAATTAAGAACGTTGGTCAACGGAAACTACGAATTTAAATAACGAAAGGTATTATTTAAAAAAAAAGATAGTGTTAAAAATAAATTTAACGGAAAAACGCGGGATGTTACATTACCTACACCTTAAAAGAAATTTCGTCCCGAAATTTAGTTGGAAGTAGTAGTCGTTGTTTCTTCCTCGAGATCTTGCGTTGTCGGTTCTATGAATAAGTGAAGGTACTCCCTCGGGTATTTCAACGAACTTCGACAGTCGCGATTTTACGTTGGTTTAAAGTTTGGTTCCACGATTTATAGTTTCAACCGGTCCTCCTTGGAAGTGAGGTTTATCGTTGATAGTAAGTTCATCGAAGAGGATAACAAGTTCTTGTCTCGCAAGACACGCCTTTAAGTTTGATACACAGAATGTAGGATGAACGGAATTTGTTTGAGTCGGAAGTTCGAAGCGGTAAGCAACGGGCACAACACACCCCAAAATTTCAAAAGGACTAAAAATATCGCGGATTTAGCTTTCTACGTTTCCTAAACGGACTACAACTTTTCAAGGTGCGACTTTTAACGTTACGAGGTTTCCCACTTGGAATTCGAGAGGTTTACGTTTAACCCTTGTATGGCTCTTTTGGCGACTACGGGCCGTCTTGAGCCTTTCCTGGAATTGAAAAATTTTCCGGTTGTTTCATGAATGAGTTCGGGTCCGGTGGTTCGCTTGTCACCTACTTCGGTTCAACAATTTAAGAAAATGACATTCACGGCTATACGGGTCCTCGAAAAGTGTGACGTTAATACTCGAATGAAAATTATTGTAGTAAGAGAATTTGACTAAAGGCAAGTACTTTTCTCAATTAAATTTGAAGTCGATAACACGAACTCGAATTATGGTTTCCAAAGTTTGAATCATACGTTTGCTCGGTCCGTCGGGTTGTGGTTGATGTGTTGTACTTGAAATGTCCCGTTCTTATTGATTAAAAACGTTCCATATTAATTGATTTCGTTGCGAGGTTTTGACCTCTATATGAGACATTTTTCAAAGACTGCATTCATTTTAAAACAAACCATAACCTTTATTTCATCAATAAAGGTTTAAAAAGCTTTACGTAGATTATCAAATAATGATAATCTAAAATATCATGTTTACACACGACCATTACATAATGGTTTACAATACAAATATGTTACAACAAAATAAGTTTCTTGAATGCAGTTTTTATACAATATCATACAAGCATGGACTCCAAATCTCGTCCTTATTTAAGTATGCGATAGCGGAAGCTCTTAATAATCACCTGAGAATAAACATGCTTAAAACGTCAACAAAAATGTTGGTGAGTTATAGGTTTAACCTATATATATCAAATCATAATAATAGACCACAAGATTTCATATTTCAATACACACCCCATACATAGAGATAAAAATCATTCATATGGTGAACACCTGGTAACCGACATTAACAAGATGCATATATAAGAATATCCCCATCATTCCGGGACACCCTTCGGATATGATATAAATTTCGAAGTACTAAAGCATCCGGTATTTTGGATGGGGTTTGTTAGGCCCAATAGATCTATCTTTAGGATTCGCGTCAATTAGGGTGTCTGTTCCCTAATTCTTAGATTACCAGACTTAATAAAAAGGGGCATATTCAATTTCGATAATTCAACCATAGAATGTAGTTTCACGTACTTGTGTCTATTTTGTAAATCATTTATAAAACCTGCATGTATTCTCATCCCAAAAATATTAGATTTTAAAAGTGGGACTATAACTCACTTTCACAGATTTTTACTTCGTCGGGAAGTAAGACTTGGCCACTGGTTGATTCACGAACCTATAACAATATATACATATATATCAAAGTATGTTCAAAATATATTTACAACACTTTTAATATATTTTGATGTTTTAAGTTTATTAAGTCAGCTGTCCTCGTTAGTAACCTACAACTAGTTGTCCACAGTTAGATGTACAGAAATAAATCGATAAATATTATCTTGAATCAATCCACGACCCAGTGTATACGTATCTCAGTATTGATCACAACTCAAACTATATATATTTTGGAATCAACCTCAACCCTGTATAGCTAACTCCAACATTCACATATAGAGTGTCTATGCTTGTTCCGAAATATATATAGATGTGTCGACATGATAGGTCGAAACATTGTATACGTGTCTATGGTATCTCAAGATTACATAATATACAATACAAGTTGATTAAGTTATGGTTGGAATAGATTTGTTACAAATTTTCACGTAGCTAAAATGAGAAAAATTATCCAATCTTGTTTTACCCATAACTTCTTCATTTTAAATCCGTTTTGAGTGAATCAAATTGCTGTGGTTTCATATTGAACTCTATTTTATGAATCTAAACAGAAAAAGTATAGGTTTATAGTCAGAAAAATAAGTTACAAGTCGTTTTTGTAAAGGTAGTCATTTCAGTCGAAAGAACGACGTCTAGATGACCATTTTAGAAAACATACTTCCACTTTGAGTTTAACCATAATTTTTGGATATAGTTTCATGTTCATAATAAAAATCATTTTCTCAGAATAACAACTTTTAAATCAAAGTTTATCATAGTTTTTAATTAACTAACCCAAAACAGCCCGCGGTGTTACTACGACGGCGTAAATCCGGTTTTACGGTGTTTTTCGTGTCTCCAGGTTTTAAATCATTAAGTTAGCATATCATATAGATATAGAACATGTGTTTAGTTGATTTTAAAAGTCAAGTTAGAAGGATTAACTTTTGTTTGCGAACAAGTTTAGAATTAACTAAACTATGTTCTAGTGATTACAAGTTTAAACCTTCGAATAAGATAGCTTTATATGTATGAATTGAATGATGTTATGAACATCATTACTACCTTAAGTTCCTTGGATAAACCTACTGGAAAAGTGAAAAATGGATCTAGCTTCAACGGATCCTTGGATGGCTCGAAGTTCTTGAAGCAGAATCATGACACGAAAACAAGTTCAAGTAAGATCATCACTTGAAATAAGATTGTTATAGTTATAGAAATTGAACCAAAGTTTGAATATGATTATTACCTTGTATTAGAATGATAACCTACTGTAAGAAATAAAGATTTCTTGAGGTTGGATGATCACCTTACAAGATTGGAAGTGAGCTAGCAAACTTGAAAGTATTCTTGATTTTATGTAACTAGAACTTGTAGAATATATGAAGAACACTTAGAACTTGAAGATAGAACTTGAGAGAGATCAATTAGATGAAGAAAATTGAAGAATGAAAGTGTTTGTAGGTGTTTTTGGTCGTTGGTGTATGGATTAGATATAAAGGATATGTAATTTTGTTTTCATGTAAATAAGTCATGAATGATTACTCATATTTTTGTAATTTTATGAGATATTTCATGCTAGTTGCCAAATGATGGTTCCCACATGTGTTAGGTGACTCACATGGGCTGCTAAGAGCTGATCATTGGAGTGTATATACCAATAGTACATACATCTAAAAGCTGTGTATTGTACGAGTACGAATACGGGTGCATACGAGTAGAATTGTTGATGAAACTGAACGAGGATGTAATTGTAAGCATTTTTGTTAAGTAGAAGTATTTTGATAAGTGTATTGAAGTCTTTCAAAAGTGTATAAATACATATTAAAACACTACATGTATATACATTTTAACTGAGTCGTTAAGTCATCGTTAGTCGTTACATGTAAGTGTTGTTTTTAAACCTTTAGGTTAACGATCTTGTTAAATGTTGTTAACCCAATGTTTATAATATCAAATGAGATTTTAAATTATTATATTATCATGATATTATCATGTATGAATATCTCTTAATATGATATATATACATTAAATGTCTTTACAACGATAATCGTTACATATATGTCTCGTTTAAAAATCATTAAGTTAGTAGTCTTGTTTTTACATATGTAGTTCATTGTTAATATACTTAATGATATGTTTACTTATCATAGTATCATGTTAACTATATATATATCCATATATATGTCATCATATAGTTTTTACAAGTTTTAACGTTCGTGAATCACCGGTCAACTTGGGTGGTCAATTGTCTATATGAAACCTATTTCAATTAATCAAGTCTTAACAAGTTTGATTGCTTAACATGTTGGAAACATTTAATCATGTAAATATCAATCTCAATTAATATATATAAACATGAAAAAGTTCGGGTCACTACAGTACCTACCCGTTAAATAAATTTCGTCCCGAAATTTTAAGCTGTTGAAGGTGTTGACGAATCTTCTGGAAATAGATGCGGGTATTTCTTCTTCATCTGATCTTCACGCTCCCAGGTGAACTTGGGTCCTCTACGAGCATTCCATAGAACCTTAACAATTGGTATCTTGTTTTGCTTAAGTCTTTTAACCTCACGATCCATTATTTCGACGGGTTCTTCGATGAATTGAAGTTTTTCGTTGATTTGGATTTCATCTAACGGAATAGTGAGATCTTCTTTAGCAAAACATTTCTTCAAATTCGAGATGTGGAAAGTGTTATGTACGGCCGCGAGTTGTTGAGGTAACTCGAGTCGGTAAGCTACTGGTCCGACACGATCAATAATCATGAATGGTCCAATATACCTTGGATTTAATTTCCCTCGTTTACCAAATCGAACAACGCCTTTCCAAGGTGCAACTTTAAGCATGACCATCTCTCCAATTTCAAATTCTATATCTTTTCTTTTAATGTCAGCGTAGCTCTTTTGTCGACTTTGGGCGGTTTTCAACCGTTGTTGAATTTGGATGATCTTCTCGGTAGTTTCTTGTATAATCTCCGGGCCCTTAATCTGTCTATCCCCCACTTCACTCCAACAAATCGGAGACCTGCACTTTCTACCATAAAGTGCTTCAAACGGCGCCATCTCAATGCTTGAATGGTAGCTGTTGTTGTAGGAAAATTCTGCTAACGGTAGATGTCGATCCCAACTGTTTCCGAAATCAATAACACATGCTCGTAGCATGTCTTCAAGCGTTTGTATCGTCCTTTCGCTCTGCCCATCAGTTTGTGGATGATAGGCAGTACTCATGTCTAGACGAGTTCCTAATGCTTGCTGTAATGTCTGCCAGAATCTTGAAATAAATCTACCATCCCTATCAGAGATAATAGAGATTGGTATTCCATGTCTGGAGACGACTTCCTTCAAATACAGTCGTGCTAACTTCTCCATCTTGTCATCTTCTCTTATTGGCAGGAAGTGTGCTGATTTGGTGAGACGATCAACTATTACCCAAATAGTATCAAAACCACTTGCAGTCCTTGGCAATTTAGTGATGAAATCCACGGTAATGTTTTCCCATTTCCATTCCGGGATTTCGGGTTGTTGAAGTAGACCTGATGGTTTCTGATGCTCAGCTTTGACCTTAGAACACGTCAAACATTCTCCTACATATTTAGCAATATCGGCTTTCATACCCGGCCACCAAAAATGTTTCTTGAGATCCTTGTACATCTTCCCCGTTCCAGGATGTATTGAGTATCTGGTTTTATGAGCTTCTCTAAGTACCATTTCTCTCATATCTCCAAATTTTGGTACCCAAATCCTTTCAGCCCTATACCGGGTTCCGTCTTCCCGAATATTAAGATGCTTCTCCGATCCCTTGGGTATTTCATCCTTTAAATTTACCTCTTTTAAAACTCCTTGTTGCGCCTCCTTTATTTGAGTAGTAAGGTTATTATGAATCATTATATTCATAGATTTTACTCGAATGGGTTCTCTGTCCTTCCTGCTCAAGGCATCGGCTACCACATTTGCCTTCCCCGGGTGGTAACGAATCTCAAAGTCGTAATCATTCAACAATTCAATCCACCTACGCTGCCTCATATTCAGTTGTTTCTGATTAAATATGTGTTGAAGACTTTTGTGGTCGGTATATATAATACTTTTGACCCCATATAAGTAGTGCCTCCAAGTCTTTAATGCAAAAACAACCGCGCCTAATTCCAAATCATGCGTCGTATAATTTTGTTCGTGAATCTTCAATTGTCTAGACGCATAAGCAATCACCTTCGTTCGTTGCATTAATACACAACCGAGACCTTGCTTTGATGCGTCACAATAAATCACAAAATCATCATTCCCTTCAGGCAATGACAATATAGGTGCCGTAGTTAGCTTTTTCTTCAATAACTGAAACGCTTTCTCTTGTTCATCATTCCATTCAAATTTCTTCCCTTTATGCGTTAATGCAGTCAAGGGTTTTGCTATTCTGGAAAAGTCTTGGATGAACCTTCTGTAGTAACCAGCTAGTCCTAAAAACTGGCGTATGTGTTTCGGAGTTTTCGGGGTTTCCCACTTTTCAACAGTTTCTATCTTTGCCGGATCCACCTTAATACCTTCTTTGTTCACTATGTGACCGAGGAATTGAACTTCTTCCAACCAAAATGCACACTTTGAAAACTTAGCGTACAATTCTTCCTTCCTCAATACTTCTAACACCTTTCTCAAATGTTCACCGTGTTCTTGGTCATTCTTTGAGTAAATAAGTATGTCATCAATGAAAACAATGACAAACTTGTCAAGGTATGGTCCACACACTCGGTTCATAAGGTCCATGAACACAGCTGGTGCATTAGTTAAACCAAGCGGCATGACCATAAACTCGTAATGACCGTAACGTGTTCTGAAAGCAGTCTTTGGAATATCATCTTCTTTCACCCGCATTTGATGATACCCGGAACGTAAGTCAATCTTTGAATAAACAGAAGAGCCTTGTAGTTGATCAAATAAGTCGTCGATTCTCGGTAGTGGGTAGCGGTTCTTGATGGTAAGTTTGTTCAACTCTCGGTAGTCGATACACAACCTGAATGTACCATCTTTCTTCTTGACAAACAAAACAGGAGCTCCCCACGGTGATGTGCTTGGTCGAATGAAACCACGCTCTAAAAGTTCTTGTAATTGGCTTTGCAGTTCTTTCATCTCGCTGGGTGCGAGTCTGTAAGGAGCACGAGCTATTGGTGCAGCTCCTGGTACAAGATCTATTTGAAATTCAACGGATCGATGTGGGGGTAATCCCGGTAATTCTTTCGGAAATACATCGGGAAATTCTTTTGCAATGGGAACATCATTGATGCTCTTTTCTTCAGTTTGTACTTTCTCGACGTGTGCTAGAACAGCATAGCAACCTTTTCTTATTAGTTTTTGTGCCTTCAAATTACTAATAAGATGTAGCTTCGTGTTGCCCTTTTCTCCGTACACCATTAAGGGTTTTCCTTTTTCTCGTATAATGCGAATGGCATTTTTGTAACAAACGATCTCTGCTTTCACTTCTTTCAACCAGTCCATACCGATTATCACATCAAAACTCCCTAACTCTACTGGTATCAAATCAATCTTAAATGTTTCGCTAATCAGTTTAATTTCTCGATTCTGACATATATTATCTGCTGAAATTAATTTACCATTTGCTAATTCGAGTAAAAATTTACTATCCAAAGGCGTCAATGGACAACTTAATTTAGCACAAAAATCTCTACTCATATAGCTTCTATCCGCACCCGAATCAAATAAAACGTTAGCAGATTTATTGTCAATAAGAAACATACCCGTAACAAGCTCCGGGTCTTCCTGTGCCTCTGCCGCATTAATATTGAAAACTCTTCCGCAGCCTTGTCCATTCGTGTTCTCCTGGTTCGGGCAATTTCTAATAATGTGGCCCGGTTTTCCACATTTATAACAAACTACATTGGCATAACTTGCTCCGACACTACTTGCTCCACCATTACTCGTTCCGACACCATTTGTTCCTTTCGTTCTATTAACCCCTGGTCCGTAGACCTCACACTTCGCCGCGCTATGACCATTTCTTTTACACTTATTGCAAAATTTGGTGCAGAACCCCGAGTGATACTTTTCACACCTTTGGCATAGCTGCTTCTGATTGTTGTTGTTGTTGCGGTTAATATTGTTGTTGGGATGATTGTTGTAGTTGCTGTTGTTGTTGTTGTTGTTGTTGGGCCGTTTGTTGTAGTTGCGATTGATGTTGCGATTGTTGGGATAATTGTTGCGATTATTGTTGTAATTGCTGTTGTTGTTATATTGGTGATTCTTATCAACGTTTTCCTCCCACTTTCTTTTGACTTGCTTCACATTGGCCTCTTCAGCAGTCTGTTCTTTAATTCTTTCTTCAATCTGGTTCACTAGTTTGTGAGCCATTCTACATGCCTGTTGTATGGAGGCGGGCTCGTGTGAACTTATATCTTCTTGGATTCTTTCCGGTAATCCTTTCACAAACGCGTCGATCTTCTCTTCCTCATCTTCGAATGCTCCCGGACACAATAGGCACAATTCTGTGAATCGTCTTTCGTACGTGGTAATATCAAATCCTTGGGTTCGTAACCCTCTATGTTCTGTCTTGAGCTTATTGACCTCGGTTCTGGGACGGTACTTCTCGTTCATCAAGTGCTTGAATGCTGACCACGGTAGTGCGTACGCATCGTCTTGTCCCACTTGCTCTAGATAGGTATTCCACCATGTTAACGCAGAACCTGTGAAGGTATGCGTAGCGTACTTCACTTTGTCCTCTTCAGTACACTTACTTATGACAAACACCTATTCGACCTTCTCGGTCCACCGTTTCAATCCGATCGGTCCTTCGGTTCCATCAAATTTCAAAGGTTTGCAGGCAGTGAATTCTTTGTAGGTGCATCCTACACGATTTCCTGTACTGCTAGATCCAAGGTTATTGTTGGTATGTAGCGCAGCCTGTACTGCGGCAATGTTTGAAGCTAGAAAAGTACGGAATTCCTCTTCATTCATATTCACGGTGTGTCGAGTAGTCGGTGCCATTTCCTTCAAAATAGTCAAATGGAACAAGTTAATCATACAGAATATTAAGAGTAGTTAATAGTATTTCGTAGCATAATATGAACTCATTTATAAAAGCTTTTTCTTCATATTAGCGTTTTATAAGTTTAAATTCGGGTAGTACCTACCCATTAAGTTCATACTTAGTAGCTAATATACAATTCAACTACTACAATTCTATATGAAAAACTGATTATAATAATATTTCGCGTTCAAACTTTTATACAATATTTTACAAACTTACAATACCGCTTATTTTACATAAAGCATGAAATATAGCACACAATAACTTTGATACAAGATAGTTGTGAAGATAATTCTAGCTAGTACACAAGTCGTTCAGCAAAGGCAATAAAGACACGTAATTCATACGTCCAGAAATAAGTCATGCATTCTGGTTTTACTAGGACTACTTCCCATCCTTGGTTTTGTGGAACATAACCGTTATGGCCGTTGATAAGACAGCGTGTTGTAACGTCGTCAAAGGGACGAGGGTTACGTAATGTCCAACAGTCCCGTAACAATCTAAAAACCTCATTTCTTACCCCAATTACCGACTCCGACACTTGTGGGAACGTTTTGTTTAATAGTTGTAGGCCGATGTTCTTGTTCTCACTTTGGTGAGAAGCGAACATTACTAATCCGTAAGCATAACATGCTTCTTTATGTTGCATGTTAGCCGCTTTTTCTAAATCACGAAGTCCAATATTCGGATATATTGAGTCAAAATAATTTCTTAACCCATTGCGTAAAATAGCATTTGGGTTCCCCGCAATATATGCATCAAAGTAAACACATCGTAACTTATGGATTTCCCAATGTGATATCCCCCATCTTTCGAATGAAAGCCTTTTATAAACCAAGGCATTCTTGGAACGTTCTTCGAATGTCTTACAAACTGATCTCGCCTTAAATAGTTGTGCCGAAGAATTCTGACTGACTCTAGACAAGATTTCATCAATCATGTCTCCGGGTAGGTCTCTTAAAATATTGGGTTGTCTATCCATTTTGTGTTTTTATACTGTAAAATAGACAAGAGTTAGATTCATAAAAAAAATACTTATTAATACAAGCAATTTTTACATATATCATAAAGCATAAGCACACTATATTACATATATTACACCACACGAATACAACTATCTTATTCCGACTCGCTTGTTTCTTCTTCTTCGGTTTTGGTTCGTTTTGTCAAGTTTCTAGGGATATATGATGTTCCCCTAATACGAGCCGTCGTTATCCACATTGGTTTAGAAAAACCTGGTGGTTTAGAGGTTCCCGGGTCATTGTTACAACTTAAGGACTTCGGGGGTTGACGATACATATAAAGTTCATCGGGGTTGGAATTAGATTTCTCTATTTTTATGCCATTTCCCTTATTATTTTCTTTTGCCTTTTTAAATTCAGTTGGGGTAATTTCTATAACATCATCAGAATTCTCGTCGGAATCCGATTCATCGGAGAATTGGTAATCCTCCCAATATTTTGCTTCCTTGGCGGAAACACCATTGACCATAATTAACCTTGGTAGGTTGGTTGAGGATTTTCTTTTACTTAACCGTTTTATTATTTCCCCCACCGGTTCTATTTCTTCATCCGGTTCCGATTCTTCTTCCGGTTCCGATTCTTCTTCTGGTTCCGACACTTCTTCCGGTTCCTCTTCGGGAACTTGTGAATCAGTCCACGAATCATTCCAATTTACATTTGACTCTTCATTATTATTAGGTGAGTCAATGGGACTTGTTCTAGAGGTAGACATCTATCACATAATATCAAACGCGTTAAGAGATTAATATATCACATAATATTCACATGTTAAAAATATATAGTTTTCAACAAAATTTGTTAAGCAATCATTTTTCAAGTAAACACGGTCGAAGTCCAGACTTACTAATGCATCCTAACAAACTCGATAAGACACACTAATGCAAAATTCTGGTTCTCTAAGACCAACGCTCGGATACCAACTGAAATGTCCCGTTCTTATTGATTAAAAACGTTCCATATTAATTGATTTCGTTGCGAGGTTTTGACCTCTATATGAGACGTTTTTCAAAGACTGCATTCATTTTAAAACAAACCATAACCTTTATTTCATCAATAAAGGTTTAAAAAGCTTTACGTATATTATCAAATAATGATAATCTAAAATATCATGTTTACACACGACCATTACATAATGGTTTACAATACAAATATGTTACAACAAAATAAGTTTCTTGAATGCAGTTTTTATACAATATCATACAAGCATGGACTCCAAATCTCGTCCTTATTTAAGTATGCGACAGCGGAAGCTCTTAATAATCACCTGAGAATAAACATGCTTAAAACGTCAACAAAAATGTTGGTGAGTTATAGGTTTAACCTATATATATCAAATCATAATAATAGACCACAAGATTTCATATTTCAATACACACCCCATACATAGAGATAAAAATCATTCATATGGTGAACACCTGGTAACCGACATTAACAAGATGCATATATAAGAATATCCCCATCATTCCGGGACACCCTTCGGATATGATATAAATTTCGAAGTACTAAAGCATCCGGTATTTTGGATGGGGTTTGTTAGGCCCAATAGATCTATCTTTAGGATTCGCGTCAATTAGGGTGTCTGTTCCCTAATTCTTAGATTACCAGACTTAATAAAAAGGGGCATATTCGATTTCGATAATTCAACCATAGAATGTAGTTTCACGTACTTGTGTCTATTTTGTAAATCATTTATAAAACCTGCATGTATTCTCATCCCAAAAATATTAGATTTTAAAAGTGGGACTATAACTCACTTTCACAGATTTTTACTTCGTCGGGAAGTAAGACTTGGCCACTGGTTGATTCACGAACCTATAACAATATATACATATATATCAAAGTATGTTCAAAATATATTTACAACACTTTTAATATATTTTGATGTTTTAAGTTTATTAAGTCAGCTGTCCTCGTTAGTAACCTACAACTAGTTGTCCACAGTTAGATGTACAGAAATAAATCGATAAATATTATCTTGAATCAATCCACGACCCAGTGTATACGTATCTCAGTATTGATCACAACTCAAACTATATATATTTTGGAATCAACCTCAACCCTGTATAGCTAACTCCAACATTCACATATAGAGTGTCTATGCTTGTTCCGAAATATATATAGATGTGTCGACATGATAGGTCGAAACATTGTATACGTGTCTATGGTATCTCAAGATTACATAATATACAATACAAGTTGATTAAGTTATGGTTGGAATAGATTTGTTACAAATTTTCACGTAGCTAAAATGAGAAAAATTATCCAATCTTGTTTTACCCATAACTTCTTCATTTTAAATCCGTTTTGAGTGAATCAAATTGCTATGGTTTCATATTGAACTCTATTTTATGAATCTAAACAGAAAAAGTATAGGTTTATAGTCAGAAAAATAAGTTACAAGTCGTTTTTGTAAAGGTAGTCATTTCAGTCGAAAGAACGACGTCTAGATGACCATTTTAGAAAACATACTTCCACTTTGAGTTTAACCATAATTTTTGGATATAGTTTCATGTTCATAATAAAAATCATTTTCTCAGAATAACAACTTTTAAATCAAAGTTTATCATAGTTTTTAATTAACTAACCCAAAACAGCCCGCGGTGTTACTACGACGGCGTAAATCCGGTTTTACGGTGTTTTTCGTGTCTCCAGGTTTTAAATCATTAAGTTAGCATATCATATAGATATAGAACATGTGTTTAGTTGATTTTAAAAGTCAAGTTAGAAGGATTAACTTTTGTTTGCGAACAAGTTTAGAATTAACTAAACTATTTTCTAGTGATTACAAGTTTAAACCTTCGAATAAGATAGCTTTATATGTATGAATTGAATGATGTTATGAACATCATTACTACCTTAAGTTCCTTGGATAAACCTACTGGAAAAGTGAAAAACGGATCTAGCTTCAACGGATCCTTGGATGGCTCGAAGTTCTTGAAGCAGAATCATGACACGAAAACAAGTTCAAGTAAGATCATCACTTGAAATAAGATTGTTATAGTTATAGAAATTGAACCAAAGTTTGAATATGATTATTACCTTGTATTAGAATGATAACCTACTGTAAGAAACAAAGATTTCTTGAGGTTGGATGATCACCTTACAAGATTGGAAGTGAGCTAGCAAACTTGAAATTATTCTTGATTTTATGTAACTAGAACTTGTAGAATATATGAAGAACACTTAGAACTTGAAGATAGAACTTGAGAGAGATCAATTAGATGAAGAAAATTGAAGAATGAAAGTGTTTGTAGGTGTTTTTGGTCATTGGTGTATGGATTAGATATAAAGGATATGTAATTTTGTTTTCATGTAAATAAGTCATGAATGATTACTCATATTTTTGTAATTTTATGAGATATTTCATGCTAGTTGCCAAATGATGGTTCCCACATGTGTTAGGTGACTCACATGGGCTGCTAAGAGCTGATCATTGGAGTGTATATACCAATAGTACATACATCTAAAAGCTGTGTATTGTACGAGTACGAATACGGGTGCATACGAGTAGAATTGTTGATGAAACTGAACGAGGATGTAATTGTAAGAATTTTTGTTAAGTAGAAGTATTTTGATAAGTGTATTTAAGTCTTTCAAAAGTGTATAAATACATATTAAAACACTACATATATATACATTTTAACTGAGTCGTTAAGTCATCGTTAGTCGTTACATGTAAGTGTTGTTTTTAAACCTTTAGGTTAACGATCTTGTTAAATATTGTTAACCCAATGTTTATAATATCAAATGAGATTTTAAATTATTATATTATCATGATATTATCATGTATGAATATCTCTTAATATGATATATATACATTAAATGTCTTTACAACGATAATCGTTACATATATGTCTCGTTTAAAAATCATTAAGTTAGTAGTCTTGTTTTTACATATGTAGTTCATTGTTAATATACTTAATGATATGTTTACTTATCATAGTATCATGTTAACTATATATATATCCATATATATGTCATCATATAGTTTTTACAAGTTTTAACGTTCGTGAATCACCGGTCAACTTGGGTGGTCAATTGTCTATATGAAACCTATTTCAATTAATCAAGTCTTAACAAGTTTGATTGCTTAACATGTTGGAAACATTTAATCATGTAAATATCAATCTCAATTAATATATATAAACATGAAAAAGTTCGGGTCACTACAGTACTCATGTTTAAGCGTGGTCCCGAAGCTTTTTGTAAGGCACTCCGAAATCTAGAAGTGAAATGAGAATCTCGATCCAAAACGAGGTACATTTCTTTAAGGTATATTTGAAAAAGTTTGTTAGGACTTGAAAACGTTAGATAGAACAAGTTTCTCAAGAAATTCGCGCCGCGGAAGATTTATCGATTTTCGAAAATGTTCGTTAGGACTATTCACCCTCGTGGCGAATGCTTGTATAGTGTGAAGAGTCTCTCTCTCCATTGAGAATTTAGGTAGAAGGTTTCTTTATACGAAAGTACGAGTGTAATGCGGGAGAAGTTTCCGCCTCGATATGAGCATAACAAGCATATCGTAGTTCGTCGATAAAACTGTGCGAAAACGAGATAGTATACACGTGTAACATATGTTTGAAAATGAAAGAATTTGTCATTCCTTCGGAAGCATGGGTATGGTTCTACAATAATCGAAGATGTGTCCCTGGTATGGTTGTTATCAACATTCTCGGAGTTTTTGGATATTCAAACAAGAAAAATGAAGTCATGTACATGGCACATGGTGGTGATTAGGTTGATCGAGTCCAATCACCATCACGAGTCATTAGAACTTTGGTATGGCTTACTGTAATATAACCACGTAGATCGAGTGTCGTTATATTACGCTAACTCATACCTCCATTCCCACATCACTCCATAACATCAAGTTCGTGTAACTGTGAAGATCTAGAATGAACAAAGTGTAACGACGTCTCAAACGTGACTCGTATTAAATCGAAAGAATTTCTGCAACTCTAAAGAAGCGTTCCCCAAGGGAAGTGTATAAATGTTTGTTCACGTCAATGCGGTTCGAGTCAGACAATAATGTATTCAGGTATGAAAAGAGTAACGAGTCATGATAACGAGTAGCACGCAACCGTAGTGATACATGTTGATGACGATACTCACCTAGAGTAGTGATGGTAGTAACACCAAAAAGTAGATAGTAAGAAACACCAGTGGAAAACCGATAGTAAGTTGAAACTGTGGCAAATAACAATCCGGGAGACAGAGTTCCCGAACAAGTGTGACTAATGAAGTCATCGTCATCCATACGTGTATGAATCTTGAATTTACGTGTGTTACCAGAAAGTGGCAGAATACGGATTCGTATGATGAAAGCTTGGTACCATCATGAAGTTTGCCTAAGAATGATTCAAGTATAATGCACAAGTAGTCAAGTAAGTGCTATCTATAGCAAATGTATGTCAAAATGCAATGGCTAACTATCCGGTTGTAGTCTAGATTCACTAATGCGTCCCAACGACTCTGTCAGACACACTAATGCACATCCTAGTTCCCTACAACCAACGCTCTGATACCATCTGTGGCGACCCGACCAAAATCGTCATTGATGGCGTCGCTAACTGAGGTCCCGAAATGTGGTCGTAGTCCCTATATGAGACTCGTTTGACCAAAATTATATCGCATTCTTTTGAAACGTATCATGCTTGCAAAGTTTAGTTTACAAAACCGTTCGACAACAATTTTAAATTTGCAAAAGTATAAATTATAAATGAGGTAACTTGCGACATAATTAGTTTAAAATCACGGTTGCTATAAATAGCGTAAGTATGTAAACAATATGTTTGAATCCAAAGGTGCTATCACTAGCGTATGTATGTATGTATGTATGTATGTATGCTTGACCCCAAGCAAGAAATCAGAGTGTATGCATGCATGCTTGACTCCAAGCAAGTATGAGTGTACGCGGAAGCATGTATCAAATAGCCAAGTATGAACCTGAGAAACATATAGAAAACTGTCAACGAAAAACGTTGGTGAAATCATAGGTGTTTTAGTAAACGTTGTATTTGAACCACAAGATTTAGTATAAGATGATTATCAAAATCATTTGCATTCCAAAGTTGTTGTTTGTATCCCGGGCACCCAATTATCAAACTTAACTGTTTTGCACCCTTTGCGTAGTGTTAGAACATACACTAGACCCGAAAATATATTTCATCCGCTAACGGTAGCGAACCGTCCGAATGAGGCTCGTCAAGCCCATGTGATCACATAATATAAGTTCACGTTTACACCCTGCAAGTGTAACTAATGATAATTAAATTGAGGCTTTTTGTTCAAACCCGTACGTGGAATGTTCGTTTTCGTACTTGTGTTCAATGTATAAAAGTATGATACGTATATGTTTCTCATCCCATAGTTTAAAGCATAAAAGTTGTTTGAAAGATGGGACTATGATCTCACCTCGAGTGCACGAGTATAAAAGTACTTCACAATGTAAACGTGTGCATGATAGTTGCTTAGCCTTGACCTAAACAAGTAAGTTGTATTAATTAACCGGTTACGTCACAAGATCGGGCGAAATGTGTTCAATTAGTCCTATGGCTCGTTACGACTCGATTAAATATAGCATGTGAATCAATTTGTCAAGTTTCATGCAAGATACAAGTATAGAAACAAGTTAGGAAGATTGCACAATCATTTGGTTAAGTTTGACAAAAAGTCGAACATCGGTCGGTCAAAGTCAACGAAAAGTCAACACGTTCGGGTCGGGTCCCGAACTATTTTTCTGAGGTTTTTAATCATATATGAGCATGTTAGAACAAGTTACATGTGAATCGGAGGTGCGTAGCATAGCAAACATTATTCAAAAATGGACAAAGTTGGACAGACCACTTTGGCGCGCCGCGCGGGTATATGGCGCGCCGCGCCATTACCTGTGCAGAGAATTCTGGCAGTTTTTAAGTTTTATGCACGAACCTAACTTCAACCAATCACCATTTATGACCCGCAAACAACCAAAGCATGTATCTTATATCATCGGAAAGGTATTTTGACAAGGAAAACAACTAAACACATTTCATCCATCACATTTACTTTTACAACAACCAAAATCACATTCAAAGCTCCTCATTAAATGCACTCAAGTTCATAAATAAAATTCGATGATTCGGCAACCAATTTATGTGAATGATATGCCGTTTCGAAGGTGATCAAGCATACAATACAACCTAACACTTACAAATAATATTTCATGTCATTCAAAGCATCAAAAGTTCATTTCAAGTTCATCAAACCCTAACCCAAATCCACCAAAACCAATAATCAAGTTTATGAAGTTTTCTAAAACAACCTACACATCAAATTGAAGCTAGTGATACTAGTAACACAATTAAAACATGAACTTTAACAATTTAACAACCTTTAATCTTCCAAAATCAAAGATTAAGCAAACCCATTTTCAAGTGTTCAAACTAGTTACTCAGATCAACAAATCGAACAAACAAAACATATATTCATGTTATACACGAGCCATAGACACTAACTAACACCATTTCAAGTATATAAAACGAATTTAGAGAAAATCTAGAGTTTTAGAAATGTTACCCAAATGTGAAGAAATTTGTGCCAAAATGTAGAGGATGAAGAGAGGATCACGAAAATGTAATTTTTTTTGAAGTTTGCTTCTCGATCCGGATTTAGATGATGATTTTATGAAGATGGGTGTTTGAGTTCATGAAAGGGAAGTAGAGAGAAAAGAGGAAGAAGGTGGGAGGTGAAATGAATGGATGGATAAGGTGGGTTGACCTAGTCAACTAGTTTGCCCACTTGGCAACCTCGGTCCCTCAAGTTTCAAAGCGGGTGCGGGAATTAAACAAACGAATATTTTAAAAACGCTCGAGTAAACGAGTGATGTTATAATTAAATAACGGGAAAATTAAGAACGTTGGTCAATGGAAACTACGAATTTAAATAACGAAAGGTATTATTTAAAAAAAAAGATAGTGTTAAAAATAAATTTAACGGAAAAACGCGGGATGTTACAATATATTGCTTCCTCAGTTATGTTCTGTTCGTTCGTTAAAGTTAGAATGATGTAGCCATCTGTATTGTAAATTGTCATTTATGATCCACCGGCCATATTATACCTTATATCTAAAAGATATAGTCCAAATGAATAGTGGACTTTAGAAGTTTTACAAACTTACACCAAACTTTTTATTTTTTACAATTCAACCCAACCCTTTAGAATAGTTACCTTCATAGTTTTTATAAACATAACACAAACTTTTCACATTTTATAATTTAATCATCAAACTTCTCATCCATTATAAATCGTCTACACAATTTTCACTATCCAATAACTACTCACTATTATTAATTTTATTAATAGCAAATCAATCACATAGTTTTTTTTTCTTTCATTACAAATTAACCACGTAACTCATTTTTTAATAACTGTTTTTTTGTTATATATATATATATATATATATATATATATATATATATATATATATATATATATATATATATTATAAATAGTTTTTCCTATTTTATTAAATAATTTACATCAATCGTTGATGTACCTCTCATTTTATTGGTTGAGCATTTTGTTCTTTTCGCTCAACAAGACGAAAACTAAAACAAAAAATGATGAATAATTACTTTTACGCTTATTACAAATCAATCACATAACTATTTTGGGTACTTCCTCGACAAAACGAAAAATAAAACAAAAAAAATATGATAAATAATTACCTTCTCAATAATTAACTATGTAAGGGTGAAGAACCGGCGCAAAGCTAGGTCGCCCAACTAGTTATATTTATGTAGATATCAAACTTTCAAGAAATAAAAGGACACTTGTTTACTTTTTTTATTTTTTTTATTTATTTGTCTCTGTTTTCATTTGCCTCTTATTTTGGAGGGGTGTGAAACAGACCAATTTTCAGATTAAATGACAAAGAGAAGCAATTTTACTTACTAAATTAAGAGCTGTACAGAAACACATCATTAAGTGAAAAGTAAACAAACCCTTATTCGTTTGATGTCAAAGTTATCGTTATCATTATTATTACGATTTGAGGATTGATGACGACTCTTAGTGATTCCTTATCAGACCATTTTGTGAACAGTAAACTGTCTTTTTCTTTTGGACTCTGATCATTCAATTTTGTGTATGTTGTCATTGATTTATTGTATATGGTTAACTTAGTGGAAAGCTTTATCAAATTTTTGGATATAATATTAATATTTGTAATTATCCCGACCTTATTTGGAAATTAGTAATCATCCCTTCCTTATCTGGAAATTTGTAATGGATTTTGAAGATAACAACAGTTTTCAGATGTGATCATGCTTAATTTCACAACTTTAATTAGAACCACATATTTCACTTGATTAGACTTCAAATCAACAAATTAACTTGTTCAATAGCTCATTCATTTTTATCTTTTGTTCCTTTATGTTACTAAGTCAAGTCACAATTATCAGTTTATAGTGTTTGGCACAAATGATACATAGGCAATACTTTTTATTCAAAATATACACTAAATCATAAGCAATATCATGTGTAGCTCCAACTTTCTAATTACAAAATACTACATTGCCATTGATATATGGCCGGATTGCGCGGAAGTAGTCTCCTTAACATAGAAACGCGTACGTAACCACCTCCAGAGTAGTTGAAACTGCGTAAAATATCATACTCCCGAAGACTTGCACAACATTTGAGAGTCATTTAAACCGTTAGTACTTTTTGATACGTACTTGTACGATTTAGCCCACACGAGATACACAAGAAAGTTCACGCCACTTAGTACGCACATTAACCAATAAAACCGTTCAAGATGATAATGATTCAAGTTGATACCGTAAAGCCATGGGTTATGATCGAAGGTGCCGGTAACATGATTCACAATCGAAATGAGCACCGAACTAAGATAGTAACCCATGGCTAACGAGGCCCAAGAAAGTGATGTCGCGAGTGACCTCATGCTAAATGGCGCTTCGCTAAAAAAGAAATCCATCATGCCAGCTAAGCTAAAAAGATCAGCTGACCCAAGAAACAAATATTGCAACGAAACCCATAGGAACGTAATTGGTAATGACTCGTTAGAGTTCGTTAATGCGTTTTGGTACGCGACTTTTTTTCGTTTGTTTTCTACTAAAGCTGCAACCGCCATAGCCATGATGGATAAAAACAGGCCGATTCCTATTCGTTGAAGATAAGTTATGCCCGTTTCTGTTTTGGTAATCTTTCGTGCAAATGGGATGACAACGTGGTCGTATAATGGTGCTAGTACCATAATGAAGAGTACCGGGAATATAGGAAGTGAAGCTGGTGGGACCCGGAATGAGCCGATGTTAGTATTCATGGTAGCAGCTTGTTGGACCGAAAAAGTGGAGAGTTGAGCAAGGCAACAGTTTAGCATTATGGTTGATAAGAATACTGGGAAGATTTTAAGCACAATTTTAACCTCTTCTACTTGTTTAACAGTGACCTCAAATTTTGACTTATTTTTAACTGCTTTGTTGAGGAAGTTGAGGTTTTCTGTTACGTTATCGTTCGATTTTCCCTCTTCTTCCTTAGTTTCTGTTGAAATTGATGTACTGACAGCAGCGTTTCTTGCATTATTAGACAAAGTGTTGAAGATTGCTGCAGCAAGTACCTGGCCAGTTTAATTAACTTGATTAGCACATTAGTTTGGTTGGCCTGATTGCATAAAAAGGTGACAACTATCAACTATGGCTTAAATCTAGTTTTGGTAGCCAAGGTTGCAAAACTCGCTACTATCATTCGGGTCGGGACTTTGGAGGGAGTAATTGGCAACTCACAGATTAATCGGATTTGACTTTTGTAGAATTAAATAAATAATAAAGTTCAAAGTTATGTGTATAAATAGAAGAAACCCGTAAACATAACATTAACTTTAACATAATTGTCTAGAAACATTAATATAATCGTTCATTGATTTAAATCCATATTAAAATGTTGACCGACTAAACCGACTTTGACCAACAAATCTAAATTTGACCAATTAACTGACTTTGGCGATTAAATAAATGAATTTTGGAAATCCGAATCTGTATGTTCTTGAAAGGGTTAAAGCTATAAATACGCCTTATAGTTCCACTTTTGTTTCAACGCAAGCCTATATATCAAAAAATATGCCAGTGTAGGTCACATATTTTCAAAAAGTGTGCTAATGTAAACAGATGGAGACCGATTCCTTCCTCAATCAGTAAAATTAATTCTTTAGTATTTTTTTTTTAATATTATATGGTTAAAAATAGGTCATATATTTTTAGTTTTGTTGTGATGTAGATTATATAAAAGATATTTGTTCCGATGTATCACTAACTTCATTCTACCTTACAAATAGTTGTTATAGGACTTCCTGTGGGAAGTTTGATCCTGTAAACAGTAGAACCAAGTAGAAAAATCGGGATCGAGATTAAAATCGCCAAAGTGGAGATACCGAAACCCCACTGCCATCCTTTATTGTCCTCAATCCACACAGCAAACGTCACTGCAATGAGCGCACCACACGCAAGACAAAATACATAGTAATTGAAAAACGACGATCTTTGTTTTCTTCCAATAGTAGTTTCTTCATCAAATTGTTCCGCTCCATGAGGTGGTAGCGAACCTTTTATTCCACCAACTCCTAATGCAACCAGATAAAGGCCTATGAACAAAATTACTTCGTTACCGCCTTCAACTTCTTGGCATTTAGCGTCCCTGTTTGCTGATAAACAGCTTTTTGGTTTTAGAGAACGCGCGTGAGCTTGTATTGTGAGTACTATCAGTCCCTGATTCAATCGTAAAACATATATTACTCGTATATATCTTATGTACTGATTAAAAACAAGTTACCATCTTTTTTTTTCGGTTGAACTTCAAGTTCTGCATATCAGTTGCCTCAACATGATGTCAGGCACATTTCAAACCTTGAAATAAAACACTGATAAAGTTGGATTATGACAATTCATGATATTAAGCCATGTGATAAGATGTCATATTCCTTATTCCCTTTTTTACAAGGAATTGAGTTGAATGAATGAATGAATGTAATGCAATATACTAGATGGTTATTGAACTCTTATATCATGAATTAAATTTAGATTAGAGTTAAGTGAAAATAAGACTAAAGTTCTTACTGTAAGTTCAATCATAGCGCTTATGAGATAGATGCAATAGGTGGTGAAGAACGCATCCGATAAGAAGCCACCAAGGAGAGCGAGCAGGAACGCGGTGCCCATGAAATTACTAACGATATTCGAAGAACTTGAGGGCGTAAAGTGCATGAATTTAGACAAATACAGCACAAGGTTGCTTGCATTGGCTAGGTATGCTAGATTCTCCAATATCTCCACAACTATATGTTCACAAAAACAAAATTTAACTTTTAACTTTGTGAAGGACTTAGCGAACGACAGCTAAGGTTGTCGTTAACATGCTTTATATTATTGTACAATTTGATAACCGCCCGTTATTAAGTAATTGATAGCCGCTATGTAGAATGATTGTTAACGACAGTCCTAGTCCTAAGGATTGTTGATAGCAAAATCCTTGTTTGAAAGATCAGTTGCAAGATTTTTGAAGTTCTATTTGACTTACCTAAGACAAAAGATGCGGCAAGTGTGCCACCATGTTGACCTTCTATGGCTGGTTTGTTTCTCCAACTTACATACATATTGGATTTGCTTATTTGGCGTTCTACGTCCTACATGAACATCAAAAAACAAAATAATGTTATAAGAGGTAAGAATTTAGAATGTGGTAAATTTTGAAAGGGGTGTCAAAGAAAAGAACACAAGTAGAAATGATGAAATATGAACATGAAGTGGTACCATATAGTTATGCAAATATGAGATTTATGATCTTTCTCTTACAATTAATTCTGTTAGTGCGACAATGAATGATGCAGGGTGTCCTATTTATATTTGCCGTTATATGGAGTAGTAAAACTCACCTAGAATGGTCTAGACAACTGAAAGTGACTACTCTCTCTAATGGTGTTAACCAACTAATTTGTAACAGTTAAACCTACCACTATTTTATTAACTGATACTGATAGAAGACAAAGTATGATATCAATCGTATATTATTTTCTGTGTTTTTACAGTGCAAATACCCATTGGTATATATACATTATAATGATCTTGTCCTCCAAGGTAATCCTAACTAACCAAGAGATATATTAGGTAAACATAGCTGTGCAAATCTATTCTATATTTACAATATACATGCCAAATATATCGGTTGACTAATACTCCCCCGCACTCGAAACGGGAGGAGATCGGACGTTGAGAGTGTCCCGAAAATCATTGAATAAAACCAACGGTAAGCCTTTTGTAAAGATGTCCGCTACTTGGTAACGAGAGGGGACATGTAGCACTCGAACTTGTCCACGGGCAACCTTTTCTCGCACAAAATGTATGTCAAGTTCAACGTGTTTGGTGCGTTGATGTTGGATCGGATAACTAGACAAGAAAATCGCACTAACATTATCGCAATAAACAAAGGTGGCTTTGTGAATCGGATGGTAAAGCTCAAGTAGAAGATTGCGTAACCAACACGATTCAGAAACGACATTTGCCACGCCACGGTACTCCGCTTCGGCACTAGATCTAGACAATGTAGGTTGCCGTTTTGAAGACCAAGATATCAAATTATCCCCCAGGTAAACACAATATCCGGAGGTCGACCGTCGCGTATCGGGGCATCCGGCCCAATCGGCATCCGTGTACGCCACTAAATTAAGTGATGAAGATTTGCGAAGATAAATGCCATGGTCGATAGTACCCTGAATATACCTTAAAATACGCTTTAACGCGCCCATGTGACCGTCATGTGGAGCGTGCATATGAAGACAAATTTGTTGCACCGCGTAAGAAATATCCGGGCGTGTAAACGTAAGGTATTGAAGTGCGCCGGCCATGCTACGAAAAAATGACGGGTCATGATAAACAGCCCCTGCTCGTGAACTCGACTTGGATTTGGTGTCAACTGGTGTTTTAGCCGGTTTGCAATATAACATGTCTGCTCGTTGAAGAATCTCTCGAGCATAAGTAGCCTGACTGAGAAATAGCCCTTGTTCCGAATGTGTTACTGAAATGCCAAGGAATGAACTTAGGTGACCAAGATCAGTCATTGCGAATTCAGTACCGAGTTTGTGGATGATAACATCTTTAAGTGTAGTAGAAGAAGCGGTCAATATGATATCGTCAACATATAAAAGGATGTAAGCAATGTCTCGGCCGTTGTTGTAGATAAATAGCGAGTTATCACATTTGCTATGAACAAAACCGAGCCGAGAGACGTATTGGGCAAAACGTTGATACCAAGCACGTGGAGCCTGCTTTAAACCATAAAGAGACTTCTTTAAATGACATACATGATTCGGGTAACGAGTATCATGAAAACCAGCAGGTTGGTGCAAAAACACTGTTTCGGAGAGTGTGCCGTGTAGAAAGGCATTCTTGACGTCTAACTGATGAATAGGCCATGAATGCTGAAGTGCAAGACTAAGAACAGTACGTATTGTAGTTGGCTTGACGACTGGACTGAACGTCTCTGTACAATCGATACCAACCTGTTGTGACCTACCATCACCAACCAAACGAGCTTTATATCGCTCAAAAGAACCGTTAGCACGAAATTTATGTTTAAAAATCCACATAAAACGAATAATATGCATGTCAGGTGTACGAGGGACAAGTTCCCAAGCCCCATTTTTAATAAGAACATGAAACTCTTCTGTCATGGCACACTTCCAATGAGGATCGTTAAGAGCCTCGGCAGGGTTTCGTGGAATAGGGAGGGGAGAGAGGTAGTGGAAAGATTAAATTGTTGTTTTGGTTTGCGGATACCTGACATACCTCGGGTTTGAATCGTTCGGGTAGGCACAGATTGAGATGTAGTCGAAGTTTGGTGAGAAGTGGATTGGTGTACAGTGGCGGTTGAGTTAGAAGTGATAGGTGTGGGAGATTGAGTGGGTGGTGAGTTCGTGGAAGGATCAGAGGGATCAAGTGGAGATTGAGTTTGGTGAGGGTTGGACAGAGAATCAGATGGTTGGGCCGCAAGGTCTGGTTGGGTCTGTTGGTCCGTAGAGGGTGGTGAGGATTGATGGGGCGAAGTGGGTGAGGAGGGAGATGTATGTGTCGGGTTTGTGTGGGCCGAGGTTGGTCCAGTAGTGGGATGAAATGTAGGAGTGGGACTAGGTAACAAGAAGATATTTTGGTGTAAAAAATCATAGGTGTCGTGATTTGTATTAGTAGTAGAGGAGAATGGAAAAATGTTTTCATTAAATAAAACATGTCGTGAGGTGAGTATACAGCGAGTCTGTGGATCGTAACACTTATATCCACGATGAGCGGAAGGATAGCCAAGAAAGATACAAGGTGTTGAGCGTGGTTGGAGTTTGTTAATCGTGGTTGATGGGAATAGTGGGTAGCATTGACAACCAAATACGCGGAGATGAGAATATGTCGATTGTCGGTTGTATAGGAGGTGTGTGGGAGTAAGGTTGTTTAGGATTTTAGTAGGTAATATGTTAAGTAAGTAGGTAGCTGTATCGAGGGCATGGTGCCAAAAACTAGAAGGAACGGCACTTTGAGAGAGGAGGGTACGTACTATATTGTTAATTGCGCGGATTTTGCATTCGGCTTTTCCGTTTTGTGGTGAGGTGTGGGGACATGAAAAACGAAATATTATGCCATTATTTTTGCAAAAGGTATGAAGTAAAGTGTTGTTATATTTGGTACCGTTATCACATTGTAGAGATTTAATTGGTAGAGAAAATTGTGTTTGTACGTATTTGTGAAAGGTGACAAAAATGTTGTAGACTTGGGTCTTGGTGCCTATGGGAAAAGTCCAAAGATAATTAGTGTAATCATCAAGAAAGAACACGTAATATTTATGTCCGGATGAGCTAGGGATTGGCGATGTCCATACGTCACTATGCACAATTTCAAAAGGAGATGTAGTATTAGAAGACGACATAATAAAAGGCAACTTAATATGTTTGCCTAACACACATGATTCACATAAATCAAAGGTTTTTGTATTATTGCTAACAATAGACTTTTTATTATTAAGAAAACGAAGAATATTGGCGCCGGGGTGACCGAGACGACGGTGCCAAATATCCTGAGATAAAGCAACAAACGTAGAAGGAGAGCTTAATTGTTGAGCAGCTGTGGGGGTGAGCGGGTATAGGTCTCCGGTGCTATTACATCTCATAAGTGGGATCCCTGTCCTGAAATCCTTCACAGTAAAACCAAATGGATCAAAGGTAAGTGTAAGATTGTTATCAGTTCCGACCACCCCTGCTGGTGTTGTTACGACCACCACGGCCACGTACATTATTGTTTCGATAAGAATTGGAGTTATCTCGGTTTTCGGAAGGCGAATTAGAAGGTTCTTTCGAATCGGCAATTAGTGCAGTGTTTGTTGAAGATGAATTGTTCAGTGCAGCTTGACGAGTTTTCATGGTTTGTAAGACCCGAATATTCGTAGTGTACATATGTGTATATGAGTTACTCAAGTTTTGGGTTTTTGTTGCACAAAATTAAAAAGACAAAAGATGCTGAACTGGGAGGGTCGCGCGCCGCGCGGCCTGGTGGCGCGCCGCGCCATCTGTCTGTGACAGATTCTCTCTTTCTTTTAAATTAGATATTTTGAGGGTATTTTGGTAAAATCACTTGGAGGCCGGATTTAATGCCTTAGATCAGTTTTGGGGAGTTCATTTACTCCTTCCACAACTACCAACACTTATCCAAATCAATTCTAGAGAGAGAGTGGCTTTTAGTGAGGGAAACCCCATTTTGGAGAAGAAGAAGAAGGTTTCTTGCTTAAGTCCAAGCATTAATGTTGTTCGCCTTCCCTCTAGCTTCGTTGTGATAGTTGTGGTATGCTCTAATCTTAATTTCTTTGTTTAATTTGATTTAGGGCTAGGGTTTGGGGTGAAGATGAACATAAAACCCATTTTGTTAGTGTTTTGGGTGTTCTAGGGTAATTTGAGTCATGTAGACTCAATATTGGGTTAACTAGGGTTTGGAAGAGTTAATTGTTGTTAGAGAACCCTAATTAGCTAGTAAAATTGCTAGAACACCATGATCTATGTAAATGGGTGTAAATGGGTTAGTGGTTGACCCAAAATGGGTAGGTTGACTTTGAAAGTGTCAAATGGGTCAAAATGAACCTAAGCTAATTAATATGTGTGGTTGAAGCCTAAAACTAGTGTTAAAATGTGTAATGAACCTACTTTGGTTAATGATAGGGTTTTATGATGAGTTAACCCGATTTTAGGGTTAAGGGTGCAAATGGGTCGGAATTGCACCATGGGTCAAATTAACACTAGGAGTGAGCTTTAGAGTGTTGACCAACTCGAGTTGTGATTTTGATATTGTGATAAATGTAATAGGTGCGTTACATTGAAGTGTTCAAGCTCGGTTATCTTTCACCAAGAGATTTTGAGGTGAGTGGAATGATTATATGCGTATGTATATAATGTATCTATTTGTTGTAGCGTGAAAGGTGTAGTGTCGAGGTGTTAAGACACCACGTTTCACGTGAAGAGTGTAACATCGAGGTGTTAAGATGCCACTCGGGTGTAGCATCGAGGTGTTAAGATGCCACCTAGGAGTGTAGTGTCGAGGTGTTAAGACACCACTCCGTAAAATAATGAGTGAAGCATCGAGGTGTTAAGATGCCACTCGGGGTGAAGTGCCGAGGTGTTAAGGTGCCACCCTAGGGGTTAGTGGAGCGAGGTGTTAAGTGCCCTAACGGATGTTATGAACACCGATGGCGTTTTCGCGAGCGCCGTTCCCTTGTACTATTGGTTAACCATGGTTATTTGTGTTGTAAGCATATTATATTATTCGAGTTATATTTATATGCGGTTGTTATGCTAGCTTGTGGTATTGGAGATTTATAGCTTGATATTGCGACGATAAGCTAATGTTGTTTGCTAGCATGTTTGCGGTTGTGTAGTTTATGCAAGTAGGTATAATTATATATGTATTCGTATAATTATTGCATTCACTAAGCTTTGCTTACCCTCTCGTTGTTTACCATTTTATAGGTTCGGTTTTGGACAAGGGTAAGGGCATCGTTTTGGACTAGAGATCCCGCTTGATGCTAGGGGACGCTTTTGGCTTTAGTAGCTCTTGGAGTTTGACCGATAGTTGGGTAGTTTAATCCCAAACGCCATGCTCATTGTGTAGTTTGGAACTTAAACTTTTTGGTGGTCGAAACTCGTAAATTGTATTAAACTCGTAAAACGGCCGATGTGGGCCCCGCTTGTAAAACTTTAATTTTATGTTTGAAACATGTTAGTTTTACATATTTGGTTGTATGGTAAAAAAGCGTTTTGTCTAAAAGTGCCGGGAACTAGTCAATCTTTTCGCGGTTAAAAGTCCCGGGGACAGCCAGATATGGCGCGGCGCGTGGGCCATATGGCGCGGCGCGCCGATGGTCTGCAACAGAATTTTTTTTTTATTTCGTATTTTCACAAGGTTTTGTCGGGTGTTGGTTTGGGTTGTTACAAGTGGTATCAGAGCATGGTCTAAGGGATTTAGGTGACTTGAGATAGGCGCCTAGACTTAGACTTTTTGTGTGCGCGTTTATGCGGGACTTGTAGGACTTCGGGTCGGATCGGGATTGGTTTGTGCATAGGTTTATGTAAACTAATCATGTGCTATTTGTTATGTATGTTTAGCGAGCATCGAGCGAGATGGACGTTGTACTAGCAAGTTAATGCGACGTGCTCGCGTAACAATGATTAGCTACCATTGTTACGGGCGCAAATCGTGTCGAACGAGCAATGTACGACGATTGTTGAGCAAGATGGGTAGTGTGGTGTATATGTATATACTTATGTGTTAAATCCTTTTCGTCTCGTTGTTTACTCTATTCCGTCTTATAGAATGAAGATGAGGAACGGGCATGATATCAACGGCGGAGGTACTAGTGAAGAAGTCGAGTTTACGGCCAAGGTTGAGGCCATTTTGAAAAGGCATCATGAAGCTTTTCTCGAGGACGTTAAGAAGATGTTCCTAGATACGATTGACGATCAATTAGTCAATGTGGTAAGGGAGTAAGTTAAGGCCGTTCTTCGCGAAGATAATGTGGGAAGACGGGACTTTTTCTATAAGAATTTCAAGGACTCTCAACCTCCCTCTTTTGATGGTGAAAGAGATCCTCTTAAGAGCGCCCGTTGGATCTCCGATATGGAGGGGGCCTTCCGTACTTGTGAATGTCCTCTCTATAAGAGGACAAGGTACGGGTGTAGTATGTTGAGGGGCGATGCCAAGTTGTGGTGGGACGCAAAGCTCCAAGTTTATGGTGAAGAGCAATGCATGGAATTCACTTGGGATGAATTCAAGTCCGAATTTTTCAAGGAATACCGAACTTCGGCCGATCTTACTAGGCTTAAGGACGAGTTACGTTCCTTGAGGCAAGGGTCGATGGATTTGAACACTCTCAAATCCGTGTTTTTGTCCAAGACCCAATTTTGCCCGGAGTACGTCGGGAATGATAAAATGTTGAAGGAAGATTTCTATCGAACCTTGAACGACAACTATCAAGATAAGATTAGTGTGAACGTAGTGAAAAGCTTTGATGAGTTGTTTGACATGGCCAAAGGTTTCGAGTCGCTCATCTTAAGAAAGAGTGGTTTTACTTTTGGCAAGAGAAAAAGTGAAGGTTCGAGCTATTCAAACTTTTCGAACAAAAAGAACAAGAAAAGTTCCGAAAGTGTCAATAGCGTGAGGAAGGGCGCTTCCGGTGGTTTTACTTTTACGTGCTATAATTGTGGGCAAGCGGGTCATATGGCTCATGATTGTCCAAAACCATCTTCCGGAAACAAGCTCACTTGTTTTAATTGCGGTAAAGAAGGGCATAAGAAGACGGAGTGTCCCGATTTGCGCAACGATAATGTTAAGCGTTTAGAGAAGGCGGCGGGTACGGCTAGGGGTCGCAACTATTTGATGACCAATGATGAAGCCAAACAATCGCACGAAGTTGTCTCAGGTACTTACATGGTTAATTCTAATCCGGCAAGGATTCTTTTCGATAGCGGTGCAAATTTGTCGTTTGTGTCTCCTAAATTTGTACCTAAACTTAATAGACCGTTAGCTAAGTTAAGTCGTCCGATAGAAGTCGAAATAGCGGACGGCAAGACGGTGCTAGTGGTTGATGTGTGTGAAAATTGTGATGTTGTTTTTGGTTCTGAAACCTTTAAAATTGATCTTATTCCAATGACCTTGGGCGACTTTGATATTGTCATTGGTATGGATTGGCTCGATTGTTATAGAGCCGATATTGCATGCCATGATAAGTTTATTCGTGTGAAGACCCTAAGTGGGGGAGAGTTAATTATTCATGGTGATAAGCGAAGGAGACCGGTGCCGATATGCACTTTTGCACGGGCACGTCGTTTTGTTGTTACCAGTGGCATGGCTTTCCTTGCTCATGTTGTTGATACTCGCAATGAGCCACCACCTATTCGTGAAATTCCGGTTGTAAGACCCGAATATTCGTAGTGTACATATGTGTATATGAGTTACTCAAGTTTGGGGTTTTTGTTGCACAAAATTAAAAAGACAAAAGATGCTGAACTGGGAGGGTCGCGCGCCGCACGGCCTGGTGGCGCGCCGCGCCATCTGTCTGTGACAGATTCTCTCTTTCTTTTAAATTAGATATTTTGAGGGTATTTTGGTAAAATCACTTGGAGGCCGGATTTAATGCCTTAGATCAGTTTTGGGGAGTTCATTTACTCCTTCCACAACTACCAACACTTATCCAAATCAATTCTAGAGAGAGAGTGGCTTTTAGTGAGGGAAACCCCATTTTGGAGAAGAAGAAGAAGGTTTCTTGCTTAAGTCCAAGCATTAAAGTTGTTCGCCTTCCCTCTAGCTTCGTTGTGATAGTTGTGGTATGCTCTAATCTTAATTTCTTTGTTTAATTTGATTTAGGGCTAGGGTTTGGGGTGAAGATGAACATAAAACCCATTTTGTTAGTGTTTTGGGTGTTCTAGGGTAATTTGAGTCATATAGACTCAATATTGGGTTAACTAGGGTTTGGAAGAGTTAATTGTTGTTAGAGAACCCTAATTAGCTAGTAAAATTGCTAGAACACCATGATCTATGTAAATGGGTGTAAATGGGTTAGTGGTTGACCCAAAATGGGTAGGTTGACTTTGAAAGTGTCAAATGGGTCAAAATGAACCTAAGCTAATTAATATGTGTGGTTGAAGCCTAAAACTAGTGTTAAAATGTGTAATGAACCTACTTTGGTTAATGATAGGGTTTTGTGATGAGTTAACCCGATTTTAGGGTTAAGGGTGCAAATGGGTCGGAATTGCACCATGGGTCAAATTAACACTAGGAGTGAGCTTTAGAGTGTTGACCAACTCGAGTTGTGATTTTGATATTGTGATAAATGTAATAGGTGTGATGTGAAGCGAGGTGTATATAAAATAGTTATTATTTTACTAGGAAAATACTATTAAATACGATACAATTTTACACAAGATATTTATTTATTTATAGAATGGATATACTTAATCCTTGCTACAACACTTATAGGCAGTGTACCTAATCGTACAGTAGTGTAGTTTTTAGTAAGTCCGGTTCGTTCCACAGGGAAATCTTTAAACAAAGCTCAACGCTATATTAGTTTACTTTTATAAAAATACAAATATATATATAAGTAATATTATTATTATAAAGGGGGGTTTTTACCGTTTAATGACCGGTTTGTCGATTTTAAGACTTTAGTCGCAGTTAAAACCTAATGTAAAATATAAAATAAATACAAGACTTTAAATTAAAGCGTAAAGTAAATAACGATAATGAAATTGCGAATAATAAAAATGCGATAAAATAAAATTGCGATAATTAAAAAGTACGATAATTAAAAGTACGATTAAATAACAATAAATAAAAGTGCGATAATTAGAAGTGCAATTAAATATAAAGTAAAGGAAATAAAATATGAAATAAAAGAATTATGCTTATTTAAACTTCCGTAATCATGATGTTTGACGTGTTGATTTTAGTTTTATGCCCATGGGTTAATTGTCCTTTGTCCTGGATTATTTAATATGTCCGTCTGGTTTTTGTCCATAACAGTCCATCAGTCATAAATATAAATTGCAAGTGTCCTTGTCAAATTATTATTATACCCGAAGATAAATATTCCAACTAATTGGGGATTCGAATTGTAACAAGGTTTTAATACTTTGTTTAATGAATACACCAGGTTATCGACTGCGTGTAAACCAAGGTTTTACTACTTTGTTAACAATTACACCAATTACCCTTGAATGTAATTTCACCCCTGTTTTAATTATTCTAGTGGCTATTAATCCATTCCCGTGTCCGGTTAAATGAACGATTATTCGTACATATAAATACCCCGCCCATCGTGTCCGATCGAGTGTATATGGTAATTTATAGGGACGCCCAATTGTAAATCTTTACATTAACATTAACAAACTTTCATTTAGTTAAACAAATATAAAGCCCATTAATAGCCCATAGTCTAATTTCCACAAGTGTCGTTCTTTTGTCCAAACCCCAATTATGGTACAAAGCCCAATTACCCAATTTTAGTAATTAGCCCAACATCATGATTACTTCGTTTTAAATAAGCATAATAATAACTTAGCTACGAGACATTAATATAAAAAGGTTGAACATAACTTACAATGATTAAAAATAGCGTAGCGTTACACGGACAGAATTTCGACTTACACCCTTACAACATTCGCTAACATACCCTTATTATTAGGATTTAAAATTAAAATTAAAATTAAAATATAAATTATATATATATATTACGTATATATTGAGAGAGAGATGAAATAAGATATGAAATTTGATCAGAATTCGGTTTGCTTTATAGCCAGAGTAGAATTTTGGGGCTCCGCGACTCGCGGCAAAAACCTCTCCAAACTCCGCGAGTCGCGGAGATAGAAATTACAGCTCAGTCCTTGGAGTTTTCTCTGCCGACGGTTTTTAATATATATATATAATATATATATAATTAATATAATTAATTATATATTATATTATATTTATATACATAGTTAACTTGTAATTTTTAGTCCGTTGCGTCGAGCGTTAAGAGTTGATTCTGGTCCCGGTTCCGGATTTTCGAACGTCCTCGCGTACAATTTTATATTTTGTACTTTGCGTTTTGAATCTTGTACTCTTGTGATTTCGAGACGTTTCTTATCAATAATTGGAACCTTTTTGATTGTCTTTTGTTCTTTTGAGCTTTTTGGTCGTTTGCGTCTTCAATTCGTCGAATCTGTCTTTTGTCTTCACCTTTTATTATTTAAACGAATATCACTTGTAAATAGAACAATTGCAACTAAAAGCTTGTCTTTCTTGAGGAATAATGCTATGAAATATATGTTCGTTTTTAGCATTATCAAATATTCCCACACTTGAGCGTTGCTTGTCCTCAAGCAATATCGTCTTGAAATACTAGAATCACTTCTTTATTCTTCACACTTTGTACATCAGTGATTTCTATACGGCGGTATAAACAATGGTAGTAACGATATGGTTTACAGTCCCACATGACTATAAAAATTTAGATCCATTAAGGAAATTGGATCTTTATGAAAACATTTGATCTTTTGAAAATTAAATCTAGTTTTTACCCTAGATAAGTTTTCCGGAATAACCCTTTACCGGTGTTTGCAAAATATTTTTGTGGGTTTGGTGGGTTTCAAATTTGAAAATTTTAGGTCAAAACTTGTGGTTTTGTGTCACCCACTTGCTAACCTTGTATTTGGAAAGCAACACGTCCAGTTTACTTGTTCCGTATATTACCTTTCGGCAAACTACCGTCCGGTTGTAAAGGAAAGCGTTGAACAAGCAACTGTTTAAGGCAATGTCCCGTGACATGCTTTTGATTATGGTCTATAACGTGTCGGACGCAATTACTATCCTTGGTAGGAGCAATAGTAAAGCTCACCCTTATAATTTGTCGGTTTGGCACAAAGTCCTGTCTTTGACCATGTTATGCAACCACCGTTCTTACGGTTGACACCCGATTTAGTTCAGGTGACCTAATGAATTCCAGGTGAATTCCTAGGATTTTACGTTCAATGGTAATGAACGCATTGAAAATAGGGTTTTCAGAAAACAAATCGGTTTATAATTTTGATCAAAATATTTTCTCGTTCAAGCTCGAGTTTAGATATCATTGAATTCCATGAGTTTGAATTCTCAATCTTTAAGGTCAATCTCTAGGATTGAGTAATATCAGTCTTAAAAGCTGATTTTTAATCTTTAAGGAGATTATCCTTTCTGGGGATCTGATTCATTAGTCTTATCCAGCTAATTTGCACGGTGCCCCCCCATTGTACGAGATAAATCCTTCTCATGGTTAGGATAAATCTGACCACTTGGCGACCCTGTTTAATGCTGAGGTCCGTGGATTTCCTGCTGATTTTAGAGATGACTTTTCTAGATTTTTCGTCAACCTACAGCTGGTCTGGACGACAACTTCATGACCTAAATCAAGAAGCGCGTGTCTTTTTCGGAAGACTTTACTTCCTTTTAATGATGGAATTGATTCATCGTGTAGATCCATCTTTTCTTTTCTTTCATCGGGTAAAACAGTTTAGTTTAGTACAAAGCAAAAGTATTTTCAGTTATTTGTTACAGATATATGTGACATATGTTTAAAATAACTTGGTAAATTTTCCCACACTTGGCTTTTTATTTTTCTTTTTATCGTCCTCTATTCCATTTTAAATGAATTTTAACATTTTAGTTTGTTTCTCAATTTATGTCCTTTCCGAGGTAACAATAATTTCGGTGTTAAAACCTAGTTTTATCGTTCATAAATATGTATAAACATGATTTTGAATTCATTTAATTGAAAATTTTGAAAAATTTTACTAGAATTGGGTAGTCAGTATATAAGACTAGGGCTGTTCTTTTTTATCAGAGAGCACTAGATTCTAATACAACTACTGCTTTACTAGTATTTTTAATGGTAACCAAGTGTTTAATATAAAAATTTTAAAATCCGGAAGAATTTAACCCCTTCCCACACTTAAGATCTTGCAATGCCCTCATTTGCAAGAAATCAGTAACAATTTAAATTATTGAGGGTGATTTGTGTGAAAATGATTAAATTTTTACCAAAGTTTCCAAATATATTGGCGTTTGTTTGCTGAATGATAAATGGTGCACATCATTTGTTCATTCCGTCTTGTTGTTATTTCACATATATTTTGCATCTTGTCGTCAAAATTAGTTGCTTTTGCTGAACTTAATGCCAGTCTTTGAAAATGCGTTGTTTTACCCTGTTGTGTACATAAGATAAACTGCAAACATATATACATATTTTTGAAGTTTGGTATATTACCCCACGTTCAAAAATTATTAAAATCTAAGAATAAAAGTTAGATAATTATAAAAATGATTACAATATTAACAAAAATATTAAATGTATCAATAAATACAAATTACAAAATAATAAAAAAAAAATAATAAGTAAACTAAGGTTGATATTGGTACCAATAGGGGTTCCAGGCATAACCATACGTGCTATAGAATGCTTCGGCAGGATCATACGTAGGGTATGGTGGCTGCATCTCTATCGACCAAGGAGGGAAGACGGGTTTCGGTGTAGGAATATAGTTTCTACCTATATGTTGGCAATGCGCTATGATCTGGTTCTGATGAACTTGCCAATCTTCAAATGCTCTCTGTCTAGCATTTTCGTATTCCTGAGAAGCTATAAACCTATGCATTTCTTGCATCTCATTCCCCCCTCCTACATTACCTTGTTCCTGGTTTCTCTCCACCTGTGGATGTCTACCATGGTATCGTACTGCGGCGTTATTTCGCCGCTTCAAAACTTTCGCACCATGGTATACATTTAAACCTATAGTGTCGCGGGGTTCCGGCTCTTCTAGTAATAATCTCCCCCGACTTATATCCACACCGAGATATTCACCAATCAAAGTAATAAAAATACCACCTCCTATTATGCTATGTGGACGCATCCCCCGAACCATAGCTGATAAATAATAACCCACACAATATGGTATACTTACAGCGCTCTGTGGGTCTCGAATACACATATGGTAAAACAAATCTTGTTCATTTACCTTTTCTTTGTTCTTACCCCTTTGTGTAATCGAATTAGCTAAAAACCTATGTATCACTCTTAATTCGGCTCTATCTATATCCAAATAAGAGTAATTTCCCCCTTTGAAACGGTGATGGCTTGTCATTTGACTCCACACACCGTGTGTATCAAAATTTTCATCTATCTTTCTACCGTTTAGTATCAATCCTCTACAATCGGCAGACGCTAACTCCTCAGGCGTATATATACTTAAAGCCTGAGCCATGTCCAGTAAAGACATGTGGCGCATCGAACCGCCTAACAAAAATCTAATAAAAGAACGATCGGTTAAACTAGCTACCCGATCATTCAACTCTATACTACATAACAACTCTTCACACCATACTTTATATACAGGTCTGCGTATGGTGAATAAACATATCCAGTCATTAAAAGAAGAATTACCATACCTCTGTACAAGTAATTCCCTAATTGGCCCGGCCAATTCTACAGCTTCTAAGGGTCCCCATTCTATGACCCTTGGTACCTCAACAACCTTAGAGTGAAGAGTATGCAAACCCCGTTGATATTTTGGATAATCTAATCAAAGTCTGTCAAATCGCAGGTTCGGGTGCAACTCTTCCTAATGCATATCGGAAAAGGTCATGACTGGATGAGGTACATCCTGCTTGTAGTAGTTATCTACCTCCTGTTGTTCCAAATTCTCGGCAGGAGCATTGCGGGTTTGGGATGAAGATTCACCCCTTTCATTCTGCAAAACACATCAAACATAAATTTTGTGCATCCAAATATGCATTAGTGTCAGCAAAATCATCAATCAAAATAATTACAATGACATTATCAATTTATATCAAACTTAAGCTTATTTTCACATTTTTATCAAATCTACACTTTTTCAAATAAGCATATACGAAAATTTTCGCCAAGTTCATAAGCATTCAACTCAAATAACATGTCAAAATAATCATTACTAGCAATTAAACAAGTCTCAAATGGCATTATCTTTCAAAAATCAAGTTCATGAATTTTGGACTTGAAAAAGTCCACTTTAATTCTCAAAATCATGTTTAGGCTCAAAGTTTGGATCATTTAACTACCTAGACATGTTACACTACTCAATTTAGCAACAATTCATGACAAAAATCGGCCATAACCTGTTTATATCAAAAAGCCCCAAATTGCTCAAGAACACAAACCCTAGATTATTCAAAATTTGAAGTTTAAGGCTTCTAATCATGTTAAACAGCATCAATCTAGGTTATACAAGCATAATACATAAACAATTTAAGTCTAATTACACTAAAAAGCATCAAAATCAAATTGGGGAAAAATAGCTCAAGAACACTAAAATTCGAATTAAATGGTGTTTAGGTGTAGAAATTTACCGTTTTTCTTGAGTAATTCTTAGATATCATCCTTCTCAACATGATTTTAGCAAAAAATTTGGTGATTAACGGTTAAAAATTGAGATTTTTGGGGGTGATTTTCGGGTTTTTTCGGGGTTTTTTCGAGCTGTATTTTTGCAGTTTTGTGTGTGGGAGCTGATCAGTTCGTGCAGCTCTCTATATTTTTTTTTCTGTAATTTGGTCCCTCCGCGAGTCGCGGAGGTTTGCACTTCAAACTCCGCGAGTCGCGGAGTTTACTCTTTTTTTTTTTTTTTTATATAATCATTAACTTATAAATCAATTAAGTATTTAATTTTAAAATTTTGTTTCCCTTGTTATTTAGGACGAGGTCGTTTCGGATCGATGTCCTAGTCCGTCCTTCGACAAAATTTTAAAATTTGTCTTTTTGTAGCGATTGTTTTAAAAGCTAAGATTTTTGGGTTTTTTTAAATGTTTTTGGTATACTTTAAATTAATAAGATTAAAAATAATGATAATAAAAGTTCTCGTCCCTCCCTTGGGTAAAGCAATTTCGGTTCAAAGACCTAGTCTTCAACTTACGACGAATTTTAAAAATCATATTCTTAACTTAATGAGATAAAGTAAATTTTTGTTTTTAAATTCACACGACTTAAATATAAAATTCAAAATTAATAAAAAAAATAATCACACCAAACTTAAAATTTGAAATGCATAAAATTAAAAATTCATATTTTAAAAATTAAAAATTCACACCAAACTTAATTTAAAAATTCATATTATAAATTCATACCAAACTTATATTAATTTTTCAAATATTTAAAATTTTAAAAATATTGTTTTTACAAAGTTTACAATATTAATTTAAGATTTAAATATTAATTTTAAAAACATGGTAAAAAAAAATAAATTAAAAATCTTTTTGTCTTTTTATCCCACTTTAATCAATCAAATATTATCAAAAATATGCGCCCCTCTTTTCGGTAAAGTAATTTCGGTTCCAAGACCTAATTTAACTCATGACGAATTTTTGAAATATTTTGGGTTGATTGATTAAAGATATTTATACCTTAAGAATAAACGTTAAATTTCGCAGTGATGTAATAAATTTTTGAATGATATCAATAATTTCGGTCGCCAAACCTAATTTTATTCAATACCAATTTAATACTTTTTAGCGAACAAATTAGCGTTTATTATCAAAAGGTTAAAAATAAAAATAAAAATAAAAACTATACAGACATACCTGTGAAATAGATTTCTTAGTTATATGATCTATTATATTCATAAGATAGTCGGTTTAATTGGTTTTCCATGGCTGCATAGGCGTAACCTCGAGCATTCATTGTCTTTTCTTCTAAACATATGAACGGTCCGTCTCTGCATAAAGTAACAAATTCGGTATTTGAATAGGTTTGATTATTTGAACATTTACCTCCATGTGACCATTTTCCGCATTTGTGACATCTTTCTAGGTGTCGTGCTCTTCTTTTCGCTGCGGATTTTGATTTTCCTTTACCAAATTGTAACTTATTATCTTCGCATCTGGATCCTTTTCTAACTCCGTCCATTCTTTCTCTGATTACTGATACTAATTCGCTCGGTAGTATGTCATTATTTCTTTTAGTGATCAAAGCGTGTAGCATTAGACCATGGTTTAGTTCACAGGCAGTCTTCATATCGTAAAAACCTAAAAAAAATAAAAATTCAGAATGGGGGGAGAAGACTAGTTCTTTAGGGTCTGCTAGGGAAAGACCATACGTGTTCCATTTTCGAGAACTACACGAAAACAGACAATCTAACTCTAACAGAAATACATATTATCCTTTAAAGACTTGATTCTCCCCACACTTAGTTAGCTGTGGTGTCGAAATTGTGATTAACTTCGTTGTCGATTTCCATTGGACCATGTATGTAATGTTTAACTCTGTGACCATTAACTTTAAATTCAATCCCATTTGAATTTATCAATTCTATCGTTCCGTATGGGAAAACTCTTTTGACTATGAATGGTCCAGACCATCTTGATTTCAATTTTCCAGAAAATAGCTTGAATCGTGAATTGAAAAGAAGAACTCTGTCTCCTTCTTTAAATTCTTTTGAACTTCTGATTCTTTTATCATGCCATTTCTTCGTTCTTTCTTTATAGATTAACGAATTATCGTATGCTTCATGTCTTAATTCTTCTAATTCGTTTAGTTGACTTAATCGTAGACGTCCGGCTTCATGTAAATCAAGATTACATGTCTTCAAAGCCCAAAATGCTTTGTGTTCAATTTCTACTGGAAGATGACATGCTTTTCCATAAACAAGTCTAAAAGGTGTGGTTCCAATTGGAGTTTTGTAGGCTGTTCTAAAAGCCCAGAGTGCATCATCCAATTTAATGGACCATTCCTTCGGATTTGATCCTACGGTTTTCTCTAGAATACGTTTTAAAGCTCGGTTGGTATTTTCAACTTGTCCACTTGTTTGTGGATGATATGCGGTGGAGATTTTATGAGTTACTCCATATCTTTTAAGAACTTTCTCAAGTTGATTATTACAAAAATGAGTTCCCCGATCACTTATTAAAGCTTTCGGTGTTCCAAACCTTGCAAAAAGATGTTTTAAAAAGTTTACTACAACTCGTGCATCGTTAGTTGGGAGAGCTTGTGCTTCCGCCCATTTAGATACATAATCAATGGCTACGAGTATATATAAATTATTATGAGATTTTGGAAATGGACCCATAAAGTCAATACCCCAAATGTCAAATACTTCACATACTTGGATGACATTTTGTGGCATTTCACCATGTTGACTTATTTTTCCGGTCCTTTGACATGCATCACAGGATTTGCAAAGAAGGTGTGCGTCTTTGTAAATTGTAGGCCAATAGAATCCAGCTTCATAAACTTTTCTTGCTGTTAGTTGAGGCCCATAATGCCCTCCTGTTGGTCCTGTGTGACAATGGTTTAAAATTTTACTAGCTTCATCTCCAAATACACATCGGCGTATTATTCCATCGGGACAACTTTTAAACAGATGTGGATCTTCCCAGAAATAGTGTTTTATATCACTGAAGAATTTCTTTCGTCTTTGGTACGATAATCCTTTTTCAAGGAATCCACAAACTAAGTAGTTTGCATAGTCTGCAAACCATGGGATTTCTTTATAATCTATCTTCAATAGATATTCATCAGGAAAGTTGTCTTGTATGGCTGATTCATTTAGAACTTCTAATTCGGGATTTTCAAGACGAGAAAGATGATCAGCGGCGAGATTTTCTGCTCCTTTTTTATCTCGGATTTCAATATCAAACTCTTGTAAGAGTAAGATCCAACGGATTAATCTTGGTTTAGCATCTTGTTTTGAAAATAGGTATCTAAGAGCAGAATGGTCGGTATAGACCACCGTTTTTGCTAGAACGAGATATGATCGAAATTTTTCAAAAGCAAAGACAATAGCAAGGAGTTCTTTTTCAGTAGTTGTATAGTTCGTTTGTGCTCCTTGTAACGTCTTACTAGCATAATATATAGGTTGAAATCGTTTTTCAATCCTTTGTCCTAAAACGGCTCCCATTGCAAAATCACTTGCATCGCACATTAGTTCGAATGGTAGATTCCAATTTGGTGTTATCATGATCGGCGCATTAGTGAGTTTTTCTTTAAGAATATTAAAAGATTTGATACACTCATCTGAAAAGATGAATGGAGCATCCTTTTCTAGGAGTTTATTCATAGGAGTGGCAATTTTAGAAAAATCTTTTATGAAACGTCGGTAAAAACCGGCATGCCCTAGAAAACTCCTAACTCCTCTAACATTTGTGGGATGTGGAAGTTTAGCAATTACATCTACTTTAGCTCTATCCACTTCAATTCCTTCTTTTGAAATTTTATGTCCAAGAACGATGCCTTCTTTAACCATGAAATGGCATTTCTCCCAATTAAGTACTAGATTTGATTTTTCGCATCTAATTAGCATTCGTTCCAGATTAACTAGACATGATTTAAATGTATCACCGAAGACTGAAAAGTCATCCATGAATACTTCCATGCATTCTTCTATCATGTCGTGAAAAATCGCCATCATACACCTTTGAAAGGTTGCAGGGGCGTTGCAAAGTCCAAATGGCATGCGTTTGTAAGCAAAAGTACCATAAGGGCACGTGAATGTGGTTTTCTCTTGATCTTCGGGTGCTATTGGAATTTGAAAATATCCGGAAAATCCATCTAGAAAACAATAGTAACTATTTCCGGCTAATCTTTCCAACATTTGATCTATGAAAGGTAAGGGAAAGTGATCTTTTCTGGTGGCATCATTTAATTTTCTATAATCAATACATACACGCCATCCTGTTACAGTCCTAGTAGGAATAAGCTCATTTTTCTCATTTGTAATGACAGTCATGCCACCCTTCTTAGGCACGCATTGAACTGGGCTTACCCATGGACTATCAGAAATTGGATATATCAAACCTGCATCTAGCAGTTTAATAATCTCTTTCTTAACTACATCTTGCATATTAGGATTTAGTCTTCGTTGGCGTTGCACATACGTTTTATGACCTTCTTCCATAAGGATTTTATGTGTGCAATACGAAGGACTTATTCCTTTAATATCATGAATCTTCCATGCAATGGCTGGTTTATGAGCTTTCAACACAGAAATGAGTTGTGATTTCTCATTTTCAGTAAGAGAAGACGATATTATTACAGGTAATTCAGATTCACCATGTAAATAAGCGTATTCCAAATGGTTTGGAAGTGGCTTTAATTCTAATTTCGGAGGTTCTTCTATCGATGATTTGTATCGATATCTGTCTTCTTCTTTTAATATTTGAATTTCTTCTGTTGTTGGTTCATATCCATTAGCTATAAGTGTAGCTAACATTTCAGCTTCATCAATTGGTTCATTACCTTCTCCTAAAGAACATTCTCCTGTTCCTTGTAATTCTGGAAATTCTTCTAATAATTCTGTATGTGCATCTATAGTTTGAATATAATAACATGTATCATCTGCAGATTGTGGTTGTTGCATTGCTCTATCAACTGAAAAGGTAACACTCTCATCCTCTATACTTAGGGTCAATTTCTTACCGAACACGTCTATCATTGCTTTAGCCGTGTTTAAGAATGGTCTTCCTAATATGAGAGGAACTTGAGAATCTTCTTCCATGTCCAAAACAACAAAATCTACTGGAAATACTAAAGTACCAACTTTAACTAGCATATTCTCCATTATCCCTCTAGGATATTTTATTGATCTATCGGCTAGTTGTATGCTTATTCTTGTTGGTTTTAATTCTCCAAGGTCTAGTTTAGCGTATAGTGAATACGGCATTAGATTTATACTAGCACCTAAGTCTGCCAATGCTTCTATTGAACTAAGACTACCCAGAAAACATGGAATTGTGAAACTTCCTGGATCAGATAGTTTTTCTGGTATCTTATTCAACAGCACTGCTGAACAATTAGCATTCATAGTAACAGCCGAGAGTTCTTCCATTTTCTTTCTATTCGTGATTAGATCTTTCAAGAATTTAGCATATCTTGGCATTCCTGAAATCACATCAATGAAAGGAAGATTTACATTTATCTGTTTAAACATATCCAAGAATTTGGATTGCTCGGCTTCAAGTTTCTCTTTCTTCATTTTACTCGGGTAAGGAAGTGGTGGTTGGTATGGTTTAACATAAGGTTTATCCTTAACTGTGTTATCTTCATTAACCTTTTCAACTACCGGTTCTTTTTCCTTATCTTGATCAGGTTGTGGTTCTTGTGGAGTAGGAATAGTTTCATCAGAAGTAACAGGTGTTTCAGGTGGTTTAAGTGTTGTACCACTTCTTGTGGTAATAGCTTTAGCTGTTTCATTCTGGGGGTTAGCATTTGTATCGCTAGGTAGACTTCCCGGTTTTCTTTCACCTATTAACCTTGCTAGGTTACTTACTTCTTGTTCCAGATTTTGAATAGAAGCTTGTTGATTTCTAAATGCTTGAGCATTTTGTTCATTTGTTTGTTTTTGAGATGTGAAAAACTGCGTTTGAGTTTCAACTAGCTTCGTCATCATATCTTCTAAATTCGGCTTTTTATCATCGGTTTGTTGTGGTGGTTTGTTTTGAAAATTAGGTCTTTGCTGGTTGTAAGTATTATTGGATACTTGTTGATTGCTAGGACCTTGTTGGTTGTTGTATGGAATATTTCGGTTATAATTCTGGTTTTGATTGTAAATCGGTCTTGGCGGTTGATAATTATTCTGATAATTATTTCCAGGCCTTTGGTTTATGTATGAAATATTCTCTCTTTGTTCCATTGTTAATTCAATACTGAGACAATCTTTTGTCAAATGTGGTCCTCCACACTGCTCACAACTAATTCGTATAGCATGAATATCTTTAGTCATCTTTTCCATTCGTCTCTCCACAGCATCTATCTTTGCGGAAATGGAATCTAAGTCATGGCTAGAATCGGCTCTAGCTGCTTTAGATGATCTAACGATATCTTTTTCTTGGTGCCACTCATGTGAGTGGGAAGCAGTGTTATCAATAATTTTGTACGCATCAGTTTCGGTTTTCTTCATAATAGAACCACCAGCTGCTATATCTATGTCTTTTCTTGTAGTGATGTCGCATCCTTGGTAGAATATTTGTACTATTTGACAGGTGTCTAAACCATGTTGCGGACATCCTCTTAACAACTTTCCATATCTAGTCCACGCCTCATATAGAGTTTCATTTGGTTTCTGTGTGAACGTAACAATTTCTGCTTGAAGTCTTACGGCTTTAGATGCAGGAAAGAATTGTTTAAGAAATTTATCAATTAAAACGTCCCATGTATCGATCGCCCCTTCAGGTAACGATTCCAACCAATCTTTGGCTTCTCCCTTTAAAGTCCAGGGAAATAACATGAGATATATCTGTTCATCCTCCACTTCTCGGATTTTAAATAGTGTGCAGATCCTATTAAAGGTACGTAGATGTTCATTTGGATCTTCCTTCGGCGCACCACTAAATTGGCATTGATTAGTCACCATGTGTAGAATTTGTCCTTTGATTTCATAATCTGGCGCATTAATGTCTGGATGAGTAATTGCGTGACCTTGGCCAGTGCGTTTAGCTCTCATTCGGTCTTCCATACTTAAAGGTTCCAGATTCTCCATAATTGAATTTGTTGAATCGGTATCACTAGATGGTTCTGATTTAATAGTTCGTTCCTCAACAATCTCTGTTTGAATGATTGGTGGTTCCGGAGGAAAGTTTAATGGTTCAGGATCTATGAACCGTTCCTGAATATTTTCTGGATTCTCAATTGTGAGGTTGGGTTCAAAAAATGGATTATCGGAAATTTGAACTGAAGTACTTGGTCGACTGGATGACGATTCTAAAGAAAAATCAACGGCGGTTATATTTGTTAAACGATGTCTTGATCTAGTTACAGGTGGTGAACGTACAAAAGGTGATGAACGTCTTGCTCGGTGCATTCACTGAATATCCTATTAGTTTTTAAAAGGAAAGAAAAATTATAATAAGTTATCCAATCAATAGACTTTTCTGATTTTGCCCACGTTTCGAATAGCCAAAAGATGCAGCAGAGGGGTAGGATTCGTTTGGTCTCAATATAATTGAGGACTGTTTGGCTCCAATAACCCGGTCCACGTACAAATCCAACTATTACTACGAACCAGAAAATTTTGATGTCTATTAATTTAACCACTTAAAATAAATTTTCGTAATTTTAAGAAATTTAGATAAGAAGTAGAATAAAAATCTATGTCCTAAAAACTAGGATGGCGAGAAATAAGAAAGACAAAGAGTTCGTCGAAAAAGGTTGAAAAAGAAAAAAATGGTTGAAAAATAAAAGGTGACGGAAAAATAAAAGAAACTTATAAAAACTTAAAAATACTTTACTAACCTAACCTTATTACTACAACTAACTTAAAATTATAATCGCAAATTGAAATTACTAATTGGAATGATAATTGATACATAGTAAAAGGTGTCTAAAAATATTAAAGCTTACAGGAAAAACTAAATCCCAAATGGAAATAACTTAAAAAGAAACTAAAACTTAAAAAGGCGTCGCAAAATTCTAAAGCACCTAAATCTTAGTCTAAAGAAAAAGCACTTAAGGAGTTTTACGGCAAAGCCTAAAAATCTAGGAGTAAAAATAACTATAGCAAAAACTAAGTTTAAAATTAAAAATGAGCTAAAAATACAAATATTACGCTACAACGATTAAAAAGGTACAAAATATAAAAATATACAAAAAGTTGTAAAAAGTACAATTTTTATAAAAATATTATTTTTATATTATTATTTAATAAAACTATTAATTTTACAATTTAATAAAAACTAATTAAAACTAAATACAACAAATTAAATAAAAAGTAAAAATAAAACTAAAACTAAAACTAATAATAATAATAATAATAATTAGGTTTAATAATTAATAATAATTAATATTAACCGTAATTAATGCAGGTTTAGGGCTTCCTGTCGCCTGTCAGAAACCCTCCGCGAGTCGCGGCAATTAAAGAAGAAAACCCCGCGAGTCGCGGGGTTCAGGAATTCAGTTGACAGCTTTGTGTTTTTACGCGTTTTTCTTTATTTTTTTTTTATTTTATGTTTTCTGTTTTTTTTAAATAAATAAAAGATTTTAAAATAAAACTTATATTTTTATAAACTAAAATAAAAATAAAGAAACTTATAAAACTTAAATATTTAACAAAATCTTAAAAATGCTTATATTTTTGTTTTTTTTTCTTTTTTTATATTTTTGAATATTTAAAACGTATTTTTACAAAAGCGAATTTTAAATAAAAGTAACTAAAAATCTTTTTTTTTTTTTTTTATATTAGCGTTGCGCTTCCGGCTTTTAAGATAAGTCCCCGGCAGCGGCGCCAAAAATTACTTGATGTGAAGCGAGGTGTATATAAAATAGTTATTATTTTACTAGGAAAATACTATTAAATACGATACAATTTTACACAAGATATTTATTTATTTATAGAATGGATATACTTAAACCTTGCTACAACACTTATAGGCAGTGTACCTAATCGTACAGTAGTGTAGTTTTTAGTAAGTCCGGTTCGTTCCACAGGGAAATCTTTAAACAAAGCTCAACGCTATATTAGTTTACTTTTATAAAAATACAAATATATATATAAGTAATATTATTATTATAAAGGGGGGTTTTTACCGTTTAATGACCGGTTTGTCGATTTTAAGACTTTAGTCGCAGTTAAAACCTAATGTAAAATATAAAATAAATACAAGACTTTAAATTAAAGCGTAAAGTAAATAACGATAATGAAATTGCGAATAATAAAAATGCGATAAAATAAAATTGCGATAATTAAAAAGTACGATAATTAAAAGTGCGATTAAATAACAATAAATAAAAGTGCGATAATTAGAAGTGCAATTAAATATAAAGTAAAGGAAATAAAATATGAAATAAAAGAATTATGCTTATTTAAACTTCCGTAATCATGATGTTTGACGTGTTGATTTTAGTTTTATGCCCATGGGTTAATTGTCCTTTGTCCTGGATTATTTAATATGTCCATCTGGTTTTTGTCCATAACAGTCCATCAGTCATAAATATAAATTGCAAGTGTCCTTGTCAAATTATTATTATACCCGAAGATAAATATTCCAACTAATTGGGGATTCGAATTGTAACAAGGTTTTAATACTTTGTTTAATGAATACACCAGGTTATCGACTGCGTGTAAACCAAGGTTTTACTACTTTGTTAACAATTACAACAATTACCCTTGAATGTAATTTCACCCCTGTTTTAATTATTCTAGTGGCTATTAATCCATTCCCGTGTCCGGTTAAATGAACGATTATTCGTACATATAAATACCCCGCCCATCGTGTCCGATCGAGTGTATATGGTAATTTATAGGGACGCCCAATTGTAAATCTTTACATTAACATTAACAAACTTTCATTTAGTTAAACAAATATAAAGCCCATTAATAGCCCATAGTCTAATTTCCACAAGTGTCGTTCTTTTGTCCAAACCCCAATTATGGTACAAAGCCCAATTACCCAATTTTAGTAATTAGCCCAACATCATGATTACTTCGTTTTAAATAAGCATAATAATAACTTAGCTACGAGACATTAATATAAAAAGGTTGAACATAACTTACAATGATTAAAAATAGCGTAGCGTTACACGGACAGAATTTCGACTTACACCCTTACAACATTCGCTAACATACCCTTATTATTAGGATTTAAAATTAAAATTAAAATTAAAATATAAATTATATATATATATTACGTATATATTGAGAGAGAGATGAAATAAGATATGAAATTTGATCAGAATTCGGTTTGCTTTATAGCCAGAGTAGAATTTTGGGGCTCCGCGACTCGCGGCAAAAACCTCTCCAAACTCCGCGAGTCGCGGAGATAGAAATTACAGCTCAGTCCTTGGAGTTTTCTCTGCCGACGGTTTTTAATATATATATATAATATATATATAATTAATATAATTAATTATATATTATATTATATTTATATACATAGTTAACTTGTAATTTTTAGTCCGTTGCGTCGAGCGTTAAGAGTTGATTCTGGTCCCGGTTCCGGATTTTTGAACGTCCTCGCGTACAATTTTATATTTTGTACTTTGCGTTTTGAATCTTGTACTCTTGTGATTTCGAGACGTTTCTTATCAATAATTGGAACCTTTTTGATTGTCTTTTGTTCTTTTGAGCTTTTTGGTCGTTTGCGTCTTCAATTCGTCGAATCTGTCTTTTGTCTTCACCTTTTATTATTTAAACGAATATCACTTGTAAATAGAACAATTGCAACTAAAAGCTTGTCTTTCTTGAGGAATAATGCTATGAAATATATGTTCGTTTTTAGCATTATCAAGGTGCGTTACATTGAAGTGTTCAAGCTCGGTTATCTTTCACCAAGAGATTTTGAGGTGAGTGGAATGATTATATGCGTATGTATATAATGTATCTATTTGTTGTAGCGTGAAAGGTGTAGTGTCGAGGTGTTAAGACACCACGTTTCACGTGAAGAGTGTAACATCGAGGTGTTAAGATGCCACTCGGGTGTAGCATCGAGGTGTTAAGATGCCACCTAGGAGTGTAGTGTCGAGGTGTTAAGACACCACTCCGTAAAATAATGAGTGAAGCATCGAGGTGTTAAGATGCCACTCGGGGTGAAGTGCCGAGGTGTTAAGGTGCCACCCTAGGGGTTAGTGGAGCGAGGTGTTAAGTGCCCTAACGGATGTTATGAACACCGATGGCGTTTTCGCGAGCGCCGTTCCCTTGTACTATTGGTTAACCATGGTTATTTGTGTTGTAAGCATATTATATTATTCGAGTTATATTTATATGCGGTTGTTATGCTAGCTTGTGGTATTGGAGATTTATAGCTTGATATTGCGACGATAAGCTAATGTTGTTTGCTAGCATGTTTGCGGTTGTGTAGTGTATGCAAGTAGGTATAATTATATATGTATTCGTATAATTATTTCATTCACTAAGCTTTGCTTACCCTCTCGTTGTTTACCATTTTATAGGTTCGGTTTTGGACAAGGGTAAGGGCATCGTTTTGGACTAGAGATCCCGCTTGATGCTAGGGGACGCTTTTGGCTTTAGTAGCTCTTGGAGTTTGACCGATAGTTGGGTAGTTTAATCCCAAACGCCATGCTCATTGTGTAGTTTGGAACTTAAACTTTTTGGTGGTCGAAACTCGTAAATTGTATTAAACTCGTAAAACGGCCGATGTGGGCCCCGCTTGTAAAACTTTAATTTTATGTTTGAAACATGTTAGTTTTACATATTTGGTTGTATGGTAAAAAAGCATTTTGTCTAAAAGTGCCGGGAACTAGTCAATCTTTTCGCGGTTAAAAGTCCCGGGGACAGCCAGATATGGCGCGGCGCGCGGGCCATATGGCGCGGCGCGCCGATGGTCTGCAACAGAAATTTTTTTTTTATTTCGTATTTTCACAAGGTTTTGTCGGGTGTTGGTTTGGGTTGTTACATGGTTTCTTCAAGGATTAACTTCGACCTCGCATCGTAGAAGGAAGGTAAGGTTTCCATTTGATTTATATTGGTGGCGACAGTGCTATAGTTCTCATTGAGTCCGGCTACCATTTGAAGGACTAGATTCTGAGGTTCAATTTTGGAGCCGACATCAGCCAGTTGATCGGCTAGATTCTTCAATTCTTCACAATAGGCGGAGATGTTGGGAAAGTTGTCCAGTTTACAGTTGGTGAATTGATTCATGAGTGCGAGAGCTCGGGTGCGTTTGTTATCATGAAACATGCTTTTCAACCGATCCCACGCCTTCTTGGCCGTGAGATCTGGTTCCATGACTGTGCGAAGTAGTTCTTTGGAGATGGTGGCGTACATCCACTGAAGAACAATTGCATCATGCTGTTACCAGGTTTCTTGATCAATTTCAACAGCTTTTGAGGAGGTAGAAGCGGGTATGGTTTCTGATGTAAGGTGTACCAGCACGTTGTGTGCTTTGCAATGAATTTTGAAAAGCTCGCTCCAGGTATTATAATGACTAGTATGTAGTTCGAGTTTGAGAGGAACTGATTGAAGGATGTTGTTAATAGGTTGGATTTTAGTGAGATCAGATGCCATTTGATTTAGTGTGATAGAGATAGAGGAATTGAAGAAGAGAGATGCAGTGATCGGTTGGAAGAGGTGAGAAAAAGAATGGATCTTGCTCTGATACCATGATAGAAGACAAAGTATGATATCAATCGTATATTATTTTCTGTGTTTTTACAGTGCAAATACCCATTGGTATATATACAGTATAATGATCTTGTCCTCCAAGGTAATCCTAACTAACCAAGAGATATACTAGGTAAACATAGCTGTGCAAATCTATTCTATATTTACAATATACATGCCAAATATATCGGTTGACTAATAGATACTGATACCGTTTTTGAGGAAGGAAAAAAATTTGTATCTTTTTTTTTTAGTTCTGTTTCAGCCACTACTTGTAACTGAACTTTAGTGTTATATAAGCAACAATATAGTTATTATTATTATTATTATTTTTAACCTGGGTATCCAAACGGTCAACTTGACTAATCCCAGGGCGACTACTCGCTACGCGAGCAGCCCGGAGTCATTGCAGGCGAACCTCCGAACAATATAGTTATTAAGTCATACAGTAGTTATTTTTATAAATGTTGTGAAGTTGAGTATTTAGTTATAGGATATATGATGATGTTACAATACGTTAATGACAGTCACCAAGTCATAATTAGTAGCCGTGCCACCTTGTCAGTATTGGCGGCGCCTGCAACCAGTTAAATGGCGTTGACCAGTGTTAATTTTATAGGTTTCAGTGACTGTACGAACTTAATGAAATTACACAGTTAACCGCGTGAACAGTAAATACGGGTCCGTAATTAGTATAGTAGATTAATAATAATAATAATTAATATGGTGATATCAGTCTAAATATAGAGTTTTTATTTACTTATTTACCAATCTAGAATTTTGGTTTTTACTACTAATTTTTATGTTTTATGCACAATATATCATAATCCATTCAAGAAAATTGATATACATGCTCATCACTGTAATGAAAAAGAAATGTTTAAATTAGAATCTTACTTGTCAAATAAATGATTAAAATATTTGGGAAAGGAACTTGTTATCTTGTCGGTGATGTTTAGAGGTTACACTTTGGAATAGTAAAAAAAAAAAAAATTTAAAAATCTAAAATAATCTATTGTTATTTTGTATCACCAATAATCTAAATTTCCAACCACGCCACTACTCATGATGTCTTAATGATTATAATTCTAGTAGGCAAAAAAATCTCAGATATCTATGATCATGAGACATATAATTATCAATATAAATAAGAAATAAAATTCCAACAGTACTGTTAATATTGACATAATAGAAGTAAGTGGATGGATTAAGTATTAAGTATCCGAATTCTAAAGAAAAACTATTATTGATAATCCAAGACTATACATATTGATAATAGATAATAGATACTAGCGTTACACATTCAAGCACCAAACGTTCATTTGTATCACCATTGATGCTTAGGGTGATATCATGTTACTATATGTTATATCAATGTGTTCGAACACAGTGTGTTCGAACAATGCATTTTCTTTCAAAATGCTTTCTGTAAACCAAAGTCTCGAACGTCAATGTCTTCGAAAGAAGCTTTCGAGCACACATATAATCGTAAAATTTACTTTCATTACGAAATTTACTTCCGTAATACACATCGAATGAGACAATGATCAGCCAAAAGGGTCAACATTTTTTAGTAACATTTTTGAGTGAGTGAAGTTTATGAAAATGTCATCAAAACTTGCGCATTTTTTTAGCAGTTCAGTACAAAACGGCATTTCAAATGACGGTTTCATAAATGTGTCATCGAAGCCGGCATTTCAAATGCCGGTTTAAGGCACGAGTGGCAGAAAAATATGAAGGGTTGAAAAGTGGTGTGATCTAAGCACAAGCTGACATTCCAAATGTCGATTTGGGGCAAAACGGCATCAGGAATGCCGGTTATACTATGGTTATATAAATTTTTTTTTTCAAATACTATTTGTGTAAATCATATAAAAACAACTATTTCAAAAAAAAAAAAAAAAAAAAAAAAAGAATTCCACATTCTAGCACCAATTGTTCATTTGTATCACCATTGATGCATAGTGGGATATGGTGTTACTATGTTATATCAGTTTCCAATTAGACCTATCATGATCATGATTTCCTTCATTACTAAACAATTCTTCAAGACTATCACATGAGACTCTGGGGAACATCATCATAAAATCGCCCAATTCGGATGGACCTGAATCACCAGAGTTTTCACCACTATGCTTCTTCTTTAGCTTCTTTTTTTCCCCTAAGATTTCACTTCATAAGATTCTGTCACCCTGGAAAGTAGATTATGCAGTACTAGGTATTGTTGAATCAAATAACCACTTTATATGGTTCAATTTGAGCTGATCTGATGTAAGTGAGGCACCTAAATAATAGGTGTCAAGACTTCGTGTGTCCTAACATTCAAGGAAATAAAACATGTTGTAACGCATACGAAATTTGATTTATGATATCTAAATGGTACAGAATGACCTTGTACTAAGCGTGGGCCTTGCGTATTGATGATAAACCTCTAGGTAGTTCAGGACATTACGATAAGGTGTATAATGAAACTTTAACTAAAAATCGGTTGAAAATCACCATTTACCCATAAACTACTACTAGTACATAACTATAGTCATTTAATTCGCATAGCTTGTTATCATGCCTCCATTGTTCATTTCCTTTAATATCACTACTACAAATATTACAAATATGAGAAAAGAAACCCCAAATGAAACCTCTTTCTAGAGTAGCAATCAAAAAGAGGTTTCAATAATGAAAAGGAACCGGTTTGTATAGTTTGAAAAGGAAACCGGTGTCAATAGTTAACTTAACAAACCTCTTTTTCCAGTAAAACCGGTTCCAGACCTTTGGAATCTCTTTTCACTTAGAAAGAGGTTTTTTTTCTTCAACTTAAGGAACCTATTTCGTAACAAAACCGGTTCAAAACTTTTGAAACCTCTTTTTACACTAAAAGAGGTTGATTTTATTCAACTAAAAGAACTTGTTTTGTTTCAAAACCGGTTCTAGGATTTTGGAACCTCTTTGTGATAAAAAACCGATTTCATTTTACAAATTCTGACTACAACTTCGTTTACAACGGCTATTTTTTAAACATATGGCTTGATCGACCTGCAGTACCATATTATTGATAATTTGAAAAGAGAAGAGAAGCTCTTGAAAGCTTTGAAGACCCATTTAAGAAGACCAACAGATCACTGCCTGAACCTGACTCATTTAAGAACACCAACAGACCCATTTAAGAACACCAACAGACCCATTTGACTCATTATGCTGGGGATAATCCCCTTTACTCGTACATCTGACTCATTAACCTAAAGGTTCTGAGTTGAATCTAATGATTGTATCTCTCAATTTAATCGCAAAAGAAAACAATACAGAAGTTAATGTTGACTACTTTGGCTTTGGTTTCCATTTCCATTGAGATTTAACACTTAGCAGAAGTTACCCTAACCGGACTTTTGACACCACATGGTGGTTTGTGCTTCGTACGCCATGAAAATAAACCGTGAAACCCTAATCCACACCCTTTATGCGAAGTGTCGATGATTTGAGGCTTATAGTTCTCGGTTGGTTACTAATGTGAACAAAGACTATCCTGATGCATTGCACTCATGTTGAGTGTTGACACATACAATCTAATCTTAATGCTTGAATATTAAGTTTAGTTTTAGTTATCTAACTATTACATACAATCTAATCTTAATAAATCTATATCTTTTGACTAACATGCTATTTTTTGTTCTTTTTATAGATGTCGTGGATTACTACACAACCATTTAGCGCGACTGAGTTGGGAAGTATCGTTAGTACTTGGATCTGCGAATATTTGAAGCCTTGATTAGTTAAGTTTTTAATGGTACTTTGATATTTTATTTGTGGTTGTAGAACATTTTGGTTGATATTTCAACAAAACTAAACTGTGTAAGTTATTTTGGCGGATGTTTCAACAAAACTAAGACTTGTGTCCCTTTTGGAGTAGTTTGTATGTTTATGAAGTTAGAATATTACTTTTTTTGCAGTTTGTTTAAAATATTGAATAGCAGGTTTTAATATATATATGAATATATATGGGGTTTGTTAACCAATACAACTGAATTAAAGAAAAAAAAATAGAAGCTTTAAAAACCGATTTTTTGGTAAGAAAAGGTTCCAAATAAATGGTATTGAAACCAGTTAAATTTATAAAAAGAGGTTCCTTTTGTTAAGAATAAAACCGGTTTTGTATAAAAAGATGTTTCTTATATTCAAAAAGGAAACAGGTTTTATGTAAAAAAAGAGGTTTCTTTGCTTTACCAAAGGAACCGGTTTTTAAACCAGTTCCACACTTTTGGAAGCCCCATTTAAAGAAACCTCTTTTAAAATCGGTTCCTAATGGGTAAAAAAGAGGTTCTTTTGCTTATTTTTTGTAGTAGTGTATGTCTCATCTGCAAAACCCCACATGAGAATAACGAAACCCAAAGTAGGAGTGTTAGATTATTGAAAATGAAATAAAAATTGTCCAGACAACCATATTTATGCGAAGAGTACGAGTATAGGAGTACGTACATGAGGGTTTTTTAGTCATTTTATGTGGATCGTTAGTGTACATATATTGTTAATATGTATTGTACGTGTAAATCTCATGTTATGCACACTAACGACGAAGAAATACTACTACATTCTGGGACCGACGACGCAACATCTTCATACATTAGGGTCATCTACGTCGAAAAAAATACTTTATGTCCATCCATAAAACTTTGTGCAAAACATTAAGGACCAGTGGCTTTGTCTAAATTTAGTACAGATAAAAATGATCATTTCTAATAAATGGAAATAGAATCTTTAACATTTCTATTTAGGGCAAATGGCCCGAAAAGGTAACCTAAGTTATCCAATTTGACAATCAAAGTAACCCCCAATTTGCCTAAGCCCAAAAAGGATTCTAATTTTATTTTTGCGCAAGAAAAGGATTACGTGTTCAAAATTTTTAAAATTGAGGTAATATTCGTCAAATTCATTAACGATCGTTAGTTAAAAATACAAATTTGGTCTCTTAAGTTTGTTAAAAAATTGCACCAAACGTCCTATCATCTTCATTCCCACCACCACTTCGTTGATCATCAGATTACGTCCTCTAAGATTCTAATCCTAAATCAATACTTAGTTGATCATCAGATTACATCAACAAGAACAGATTCATGATTCGATTATAGCTTCTTTCAAAATTTTCGTATCCAAAATTCGAAACACAAACTCAAATTACAATTCACAGCAATATTTCTGAATTTTATTCACATCAATTCTCAGATTACAATTATTCATAAAAACACAAATTCATGATCATTTGAAAGTGCTACAGTACCGAGTTCTATTTCAACATCAAAATTCAAATTCTTCATTCATGATTTTCAATTCAAGCTAATCGCAAATTCGTGAGTATTCATAATCATAACAACATTATTTGTACAGCAACAATTCTCTATTTAAACATCATCACAAGCTCATCGTTCTGCATCATCTTATACACTAATGGTAACCGATTTGTGCGTTCATCGATTTGAAGTTATAAATTCAAACGAAATTCAAATTCATTATCCATAACATCAGTCCAAGCATCTTTGATCATCAGATTGTGTTAACTTCAATGAATTCATGAAGATTCATCTCGAGTTCTTCGCTTATCGAATACACTTACCGTTTTAGGGTTCGGAACATTTCAGAATCGTATTCAGAAAAGTAAAAATGCAGAGTTCATCAGATTCATCTCGTGAAGCTATACACAAAGTTTCAGATCCTAATTCGAAGAATCGAGCTCGAATTCGAAGGTCAAAGTTTGGGATAAAAAGTCAAGTTTGTTCATAATCTGGAATCATCAAAGTTCAAGCTTCTAACATGAATCGTAGCTGCTGTTCTTCAAAGAGCAACTTGTAACCACCACTACATCTGGAAACAAACCACCAGATTCGAAGGTTTCAGGTTGCCATTCGTTAATTGATGTATGAATGGATCTGTTTACACACTTCAGGGACTTTTGGTTCTGTGTATGATGAAGATGGGTTTTGAAGATGGTTTGGTTAATTGATGTATGAATGGTCTGGTTTTTAAGATGGATCTGTTTACAAGATGGTTTGGTTTTTAAGATGGTTTTGAAGATGGTGATGATAAAGATAATGAAAAGGACTTTTGGTGCAATCTTTTAACAAACTTCAGGGACCAATCGTGTATTTTTGACTAACGATTGTTAATGAATTTGACGATGTTACCTTTTCTCTGAAGTTTTTAAAATCAGAATCCCTTTCGGGCTTCAGTGAATTGGGAGTTACCTTGTTGATTGTCAAATTTGTCACTATAGGTTACTTTTTCGGGCCATTTGCCCTTTTATTTAAGTCGTCTAAAAACAATAAAGTGTTACCATCTCAGTATTTTAGCAGCTATGAATACTAATATATAGCTTTCATTATCAATGTTCTCATCACCAGAAAGTTTTCTCAAATACATACGAAACGTGTTGGCTACGTTATTCTGTTGTCACTGATGTATACGTACCTTCCAAATATGTTCTTGGACCATATGGTTCTTATTCCTAGCCAACCATAAGATTGGTTCATGGATATGTTCTTTGTAGTATCAAATCTCATTTAAGTGTCTTTTGCTAGCTATAAAAATAGATGGCTATATTACAGGACCACTTCATATGACCTTTCTCTAAGGTTTGCTCTAATATAGAACTACCAATCGTACTATCGTGCGTATCTAAGGCAAAATTTATGTTACATGTGACGAGGTAAACATAGGGTGAGGCATGTCAAAATCCAATCTTTAACAAAATCTATTAATATTGTGTCTTCCGTTATAATGTGCCATATTTTTCTGTTTTCGGTAAAAGGTAAAATTTTAAACAATAATGTGTGATCATAAACTTACCTCGCGTGTTTCTTGAACATTCAATTCCTTTTGATCATCTACAAGCATTAACTAATTAGTCTCAGTCAATAAATATATAAGAAAATTTATGTAGCTTTTTTTTTTTTTTTTTTTTTTGAGAAAGGTAACTTAAAAGATTAAAATTCTCAATAAAATTAGTAACATATGTTAGTGCATAATCCCAAGTTCTATAAATGTAATATGTTCTATTCGTATTGTCATTAATATTTCAGTCGTGTATGAACATTGTCATTGGTACATTGTGTTTAATTTGATTAATCAGATGACATGAAATGGTTAGAGCTATTTGGTTGGCAGCTCAGACCATCGACCGATGGTAGAGACCATCGGTCGAGGGACGAACACCACCGGCCGTAGGTCAAACACCACCGGCCGATGGTCACTGTAATCATATATATATATAGGGATGCCGGGTTTCATTGGTAGGTTACACACCCTACACCCAATTGCCGTCATATTTCGCTGTTACAATCGTCCTAGACCATACCCCAACCGAATACAATCATCAAGGCGTCGATTATATCAACATATTGTTGGTTAGATTGATCCTAAGGTGAACCAAGTATTCGATTCATCCTAGTTTAGTGTATTCCGCCTCTAATATAGTAATAACGTTTGTTCGAAGATCCTAAGTACGTCTACAAAGTCGTATCAGAGCTGTGGCTTGTTGATCTAAACGTTTTTGAATCGAATTCATAATTTTTGATATTAGGGTTTTTGGTCAAAACGGGTTTTTGATTCAAAGTTGTGATTTTTACGTGTTAATCTTATGTTTTTGTGTTTATTAGTGTTTTTGGGTGAGTCTCCTAAGTTTCTACCGGTTTAGTTTTGGTTTTGAACATCAAAATCTGTCACAATCGAAGTATTGAGAGAAAACCCTAGTTTTTTCTGCCCAGTTTACGTAAGAACTACCCTCGGCCGATCGTCATTGACCATCGACCTTTCGTCTCGACCCTCGACCGTTCGTCAATCCCGATTCAACCGATCGTCTCATTTAGAACCGGAGGACAAGTTGTCATATCCTAGAGCAGTTTGTCTTACCATCGGCCGTTAGTCTTTAGACAATCGACCGATCGTCTCCTACCATCGACCGATAGTTACCTCCATCGACCGAAGGACTTTATACTTATACTCAGCCACTTAAGTTTACACCATCGGCCGTTCGTCCACGACCTCCGACCGATAGTCAAGGACCTCCGACAGATTGTCTTACCCTCGGCCGACACTCTTTTGAGACATAATCTTAAAACAGCAATTAATTAACTTCAATTAATTAAAATGCCGGACACTAATGAACAAGAGGCTAATGAACTCAGTGCTTTAGTGATTTTACCCGGACTTCACAAATTAATACTGTCAGAGAATGAGTCTGGAACTTCCAATAAGGTTCCCAAGCTTGATAATCTAAAGGGCTTTTTGGACTGGAAGGCGCGTTTTATGATTTATTTGAATGGTATTGACTCTAGACTATGGGAATTTATTGAGACTGAATTCGCATGGCCAAATGGGGCGGACGGTGAACCTAAAGAGACCGGCCAGTTCAATCCTGCTGAGCGTGAACAATATAACTTGGAGTGTAAATGCTATGCTCAACTTACTCAGGCACTGTCTAAGGAGATTTTTTCACATTTCAAGAACAGGAACAAGACCTCGTATACCCTTTGGCTTGCTCTTCAATCAGCCACAGAAGGGACAACCACTTACCGTGCCACTAAGGGTAAGGTTCTCAAAGATGAATGGAGAGTGTTTGCTGCTCTTCCTTCCGAGTCTCTTGGACAAACTTTGGTGAGATATCGTCTACTGGTTGCTGAAATGGCAGATTATGGAATAGATTTATCTGATGAGAAAGCAGTTAGAGTTTTGAAAGACGGTCTTCCTGAGAAATGGGACAATGAAATTGAAAAGATTCAGAACAGGTACATTGCATCAGGTCATACGTTAACCTTGACGGCTTTTACTTCCAAGTTGATGGAAAAGGATATTCAGGTTGAGGCAAAAAGGAAGAGACTTGGTACTGTAGCTGGTTCGTCCATCATTGGGTCATCTTCGGGAAATCATGCTCCTTTGCAAACTGCTTACATTTCAACCAATGCATCACAGACCTCAGCTCTAGTATCATATTCTGGTTATTTCAATGCCAAATCTCAAGCACTGAAGTCAACTGCTAAACTGATTGATTCCAGCATTATGCAACAGACTCAATCACCAGTGATCAAGACAGAAAATATCAAGAAAAGGCCTCTAGAATTGATTCGGGAGGATATGGCTTTAGCTGCTATCGTAGTTAACTCTTACAATGATATGATAAGTGGGCAGTTAATTAATGGTCATCTGGAGAATGAGGACTATGATCAGATCGATGAGGATGAGATTGAGATAATGGACATCCTGTATGCTATGGGCAGTGTGGTGAGACGTGCTAGAAAGTATTTGAAAAGAACATGTCAGAGTACTTTGAGTTTGAACCACAATACTAAGTTTGGTTTTGATATGTCCAAAGTGAGATGCCATAATTGTGATGAACTTGGTCATTTCAAGAGGACTTGCACAAGACCACCTAAGCCTGGTTTTCATAATCCTTTTTATAACACTTCAATTGAGGTGACTCCTAGATATGCTGGTCCGATAGTGAACAAGGAAGCAACTTCTATTGGTCAATCCAAAGCTTTGACTACTACTTATGCTGATGAAGTTTGTGATTGGTCGATCTCAGTTGATGCTGAAAAGGCTAACATGGTTTTTGTTGGTAAGAGTGAAGCTGAAATAGAAGAAGAAAGGGTTAGCAAAAGAAATGCTGGGTGTATAGGTAAAGATGATCCAGCTTGCACATGCTTTGTATGCAAATGTGACGCACGAATGAAAAGGGTTGAAGCTGTAATGAAGATGTGTCTTAGGAAGAGATTTAGTGATAGGTTGTATGATAAGTTCCGAAAAGCCAAGGATCTGCCTGATCTTGAATTCACAACTGACTCTTCAGATGATGATGAATCCTCAGGAATGAGTTGTCATACAAGAACCTGGTTTAGAAAAGAACTTGCACATTTGATCAAGGGTGATGTTGAAGGTACTGATGAGAAGGCAGTCACGGTGACAAGTTCGGATAATCCTGCTAAAGTTGAGGGCAAAGAAGGTTATGATGCTGATTATTCAGACAGTACAAGTTCAGAGTCAGAATCAGAATCAGATACAGATTCGCAGGTCGGTAGAAAAGATTGCGCGTTCATGGCTAACACATCCAGCAATGACAAGGTATGTAATGATTCAGATTCTTTTTGTTTAAAATGCACTGACCTTGAACAGGAAATAGCTAGACTTGAATGTATGGTCTCTAAGCTTAATGAGATACCTGCTACTTATTAAACTTGTCCGAAACTTAGACTTGAACTTAAGAACTTGAGTCTTGAAAATCAGACACATATGAAGAACTATGATGATGCTCTTTTCTACCTAAATAAGCAGAAAGAGTATGTTGATGTTATTAAGTCCTTAGAGAATCAGGTAGGTCATTTAAAATCGACTATTGTAGATGATGAGAAAGTGATTCACCTATATTTGAGCCAGATAGAAGCACTTAAGGCTAAAAAAGATTGATATAAGTTAAAATATGAGTCAGAAAAGGCTAGGATCGATAACTGGCAAAGAATGTCATACGTGACACAAACTTTAAAACATCCTAAAAACCAAGGTATAGGCTATAATCAGGTTGCACCACCACTTTTGGGAGAGTTTGTAAATAAGCCTGTTTAGAAAAGTAGGGATCCAGTTGTAGAACCGAAGTATGGTAAGCCTGAGAAAAATCCTGATGAGTGTAAAAGTGAGAATGGTGATGGTAAAAAGCCATTAGATGTTGTTTATGAGACGGAGTCTGACACTGATGTCGACACCGAAAAAGATGGTAAACCTTTTGTAGTTGTGACTAAGCCCATTACTATTTTGAAAAATCCAAAGAATGAGGCAAATAGGAGTGAGGGTCAGAAGTCTGAGAAAAGGAGTGTTAGAAAACTGAAACAATCTAGGAAGAAAAACACTCAGCTCACCCCTATTAAGTTTGTTAAGGATAGTAGTACTGTGAATTCTCAGGTAGTTGATTCCAAAGTTGAACTTCCACCAAAAGGTGAGAGTTCAAATTCAGGAAGCGTGATGAAATATATTCCGCCTAATCGTCGATAGACTGTTAAATAGCAAGTCACGTCACCACCCCAGCTAGGCAACATAATACTCCCCCGAGGAGACAGTTTTCAACTTCTAGGCGTCAAGTGTTTAATGCTAATGGTTTTGATAATGTTAACTGTTTCAATTGTGGGATGTTGGGACACAGGGCTATGAATTACAAACCCATTCGACATATACCACACAAGAAGATTGATCTTAGTCCCAAACGTACTTTCGATAGAAGATCATCTTCACCTGTGTTTAAATCTATTTCTGTGAAATCAACTGAAACAAAAGTTTTCCAAACAAATGACTATTAAAGGAAACCATTACCAAAAAATGCTGTTTGGAAAAGTAAATCAGAAGTGAAAGGTGTCCAAAATTCTGAAGGTCCTTCCGGATCTAAGGGACAATGGGTGGAATTGCCAGTGGTTGGCGTTTATGGGAAACCCACTGTCATTCGGGCATGGGTGTCCCTTTCTAGCTAATCTCCTTATTTTTATGTGCAGGTCACCTACAATCCTCGCTGCAGTACATGGATTGTTGATAGTGGGGCGTCCAGGCACATGACAGGGAACTTGTCCTTACTTTCTAATGTGAAAATAGTGGATGGAGGACCAGTTTCCTTTGCAGGTAGTGAAGGAGGTTTTATTACTGTGCAAGGGGTGATTGTTAACGAGAATATCAGCTTTGATAAAGTCAATTTTGCGGAGCAAATGTCGAATAATTTGCTTTCAATATCACAGTTTGCTGACAAAAAGTTTACGGTTGCTTTTGATGATAAATTGTGTTATATCTTGAGAAAAGAATTCATAATTCTGGAAGACATGATTTTGATGACTGCTCCAAGGTGTAAGGATCTTTATATTCTTGATATGCGAAAGGCTCATGTTAAAGCAGCTACATGCCATCAGGCTTTTGTTTCGAAGGCTACTGAACAGGAGTCCATTATTTGGCACAAGCGTATGGGTCCACTGAGTCTAAGGAAGATGAATAATCTAGTTCACAATGGACTAGTTGATGGTGTTAATCTTAAGAGTTTTCATATTTCTGAAGGATGTCTTCCGTGTAAGAAAGGGAAACAGACAAAGAAGTCTCATGTTACCAAGAAGCATCATTCTGTTAATATTCCTTTGGAGTTGTTGCATATGGATCTCTTTGGTCCAGTTAATTGCAAAACTATCACTGGAGAATCATATTGCTTGGTGGTTACAGATGAGTATTCATGTTTCTCTTGGGTTGTGATGCTGAAGCATAAATCAGATACTTTTGAGCACATTAAAGTCTTAATTCTGAAGCTTGAAAGTTTGTATAAATTGAAGGTTAGAAAGATTCGTACAGACAATGGTACGGAGTTCAAGAATTAATGAAAAGGGGATACAACAACAGTTCAGTCCTGCTTATACACCTCAGTCGAATGGGGTTGCTGAAAGAAAGAATAGGACGTTAATTGAAACTGCAAGAACCATGCTAGATGATGCATGTTTACCTATTATTTTCTGGGGAGAAGCCGTGAGCACAGCGTGTTATGTGATGAACAGAGTTCTAGTGGTGAAGAGACACAGTAAGACGTGTTATGAATTGTTGCATAAGAGAAAGCCTAACATTAAACATTTTGAACCTTTAGTGCTCCTTGTACTATTATAGTACGCGACACAGGAGGAAAATTCAATTCTAAGGTTGTCTCGGGTATCTTCTTGGGTTATGGGAATCCGAATTAGCGAGTGTATAATACTGAATCAAAATGCGTTGAAGAACGTTTCGAGGTTGATATTTAGCGTAACGCTCCAGCTCGTGTTAGTAAAGGATTCGCATGGCAATTTGAATATGATAAACTGTTTGACTCTTTTAACTTTCCACCGAAGGCTACAGACGATGCGATCCTAACTCATATGCTGTATGATTCTCAGAATTCCACAGAGAATGTTATCTCTATTCCTAGCCAGACTCAGGTCCAGACTCAAAGTTCTCATCAGAGTCCGATTCGGAGTCCACGGTAAAGTACGCAGAGTGACAATTCTAATGCTGATATTAATGTGGAAATGGTGTATGAGACAGATGAAGATAGTGATTCAGAAGAAGATGAGGGTGTTAATTGAGCACGGTTGACAGAAGAGCATTTAAATCCTCTTTATAATCAACCTCCAACTGTAACAGGGTCTGAACAGCCAACTGAAGCAGGAGGAGTGCGTAGGTGAAATTGTGTTATCATGTCTCCAAAACGTTTAGAGGATTATTACGTAGATTCTAGGGGCATTCCTCATATTGGCATCCCTCATGTCAAGTCTGATGAAGCATCTACGTTTGAAGTTCCTACTACATCTGATGTTCCTGTGGTAAGTGAGAGTCAACCGGCAGCAGAAGATGGTGAATCGCAAAGTGCGAATGTGTTAACAGCTTTTTATTCCTCGTTGAACAAGACAGGGAAAGTATTGTACATGCTCATTCATGCTATGTGTGTCAAATTGAACTGCAAGATGCATTTGAAGCATTAAAATATGATGAGTGGGCTAGCACTATGCAGGAAGAGCTGTTACAGTTTAAACATTTGAAAGTTTGGAGACTAGTCAATCCACCCCATGGTTGTGAACCCTATGGTCTTCGATGGGTGTTGAAGAATAAGAAAGATGAACAGGGTATTGTTATCAGAAATAAAGCTAGATTGGTGGTAAAGGGATATCAACAAATCCCTGAGATTGACTATGATGAGGTTTTTGCTCCGGTTGCGAGACTGGAAGCAATTCGTATTTTCTTGGCTTTTGCATCCTTCACGGGTTTTAAAGTATTTCAGATGGATGTGAAAAGTGCATTTTTGTATGGAGAGATTAACGAGATGGTATATGTTGAGCAACCACCTGGTTTCGAAGATCCGCATTTCCCAGAAAAGGTTTATCGACTTGAAAAGGCACTTTATGGTCTTCACCAAGCTCCTAGAGCGTGGTATGCCACGTTGTCCAACTATATGCTTGAGAACGACTTTAGGAGAGGTGTCATTGATCAGACACTTTTCATTAAGAAAAAGGGGCAACATCATATGTTAGTGCAGGTTTATGTTGATGATATCATCTTCGAGTCAACGGATCTGGGAATGGTTGATGAATTTGAAAAGGTCATGCAGCGGAAGTTTAAAATGAGTTCCATGGGAACTATAAAGTTTTTCTTAGGTTTGCAGGTAGCTCAGATGGATAAAGGCATCTTCTTGCATCAGACCAAGTATGTTGCTGATATTCTGAAGAGATTTCAAGTGGAAGCAGAAAGACCAGCTAAGACTCCGTTGTAAGTGAATCATGGGATCTCACCAGATTGTGAGGGTGCTCCTGTAGATCCTACGTTATACAGGGCGATCATAGGTTCTCTAATGTATCTAACCGCTTCTTGACCAGATATTATGTTTGCGGTTTGCTTGTGTGCATGTTATCAGGCGAATCCGAATGTTCATCATATGTTTGTGGTTAAGAAGATTTTGAGGTATTTGAAAGATACACTGAGTTTAGGGTTATGGTGTCCGTGTAAGGATGGTTTTGATCTCACATCTTATAGTAATTCTGACTATGGCGGCTGCAAGAAGGACTTCAAGTCAACATTAGGAGGTTGTCAGTTCCTTGGTCACAAGCTAGTCACTTGGCAGTGTAAGAAGCAGACAGCAGTGGTTCAGTCCACTTGTGAAGCAGAATATATTGCCGCAGCCAGCTGTACATCACAGGTTATCTGGATTCAACAGCAGCTACATGACTACGGTTTGCATATTTCTAACACTCCTATTTACGTTGATAATACTGCTGCTATAGCTGTCACTAAAAATCCCGTAAATCATTCTAAAATGAAACATATAGGGATTAAATACCATTTCATTAGAGACTGCTATGTGAAAAAGTTAATAGATGTAGTGCAGATAGACACTACAACCCAACGGGCTGATCTCTTCACTAAAGCTTTTGATAAATCACGCTTTGAGTTCTTGTTAAAAGAAATTGGAATTAAATTGCTAACTGACGTGGTTCCTGAAACTGAGGCTCCTAACACAGAGGAACCTCCCAAAGAAACTGAGTTGTGAATGCCCTAGAACTGCCTGTATAGTATGTGTACTTTTTTGCATATTGGTTAGTAGGTCATTTGCATGTTTAATTTTCGCTTGCATGATAGATATTTGTTTTCTGATAGTACTGCATGCTAGTTTGTGTTTTTATTTTGTTTTGTTTTTGTGTTTTTGTACAGATAAAATCAAAAAGACATAAAAAATTATAAAACCAGAAAATCAAATAAACAGTTGAATAATTGAAAAAAAAACCCATAAAAAGTGAAAAATTCAGAAAATGAGTTGCATATTCTATTCGTGGGGAAGTGATTGCAATACTGAACTGACATGTCTAGAGGATGATTGATAGTATATTGATAGACTTTATTGATATAACTTTTGATAGAGATGATCACAATAACAACGCGTAAATATTACGATGAGGAATTCATGGAAAGGTTTACAGCGGTTGAGGGTAGTCACCTACTTATCACTGAATATGTACTTAGAAATGATTGTTTAGAAACTCAACAGACGGTTGAGGTCTCCCCTATTACGATTTATACTCGGTAGCAAAGGATAATTTTGTGAGTCCCCAAGGTGAGCATACTTTGTCTAGAATTCATACTTGTTTATATCTACCTTTATTACTTGGACCGAAAGTCAACAACATACATGTCAGGTATCCAAAGGGAGGTGTTCTCTCTAGCTGGGTTGAGGAGTGCAATCTTGTATCACAGACACGGAATGATTTGTACAATGTAATGTGACCGGGTTATAGATTTCAACATCAAAAGCGTGATTTTTCGTGCAGATACAACAAAAGTCAAAGACAGTGGTGCATCATCATGTATAGTTGTATTTATTTATTTTGTTTGTTTTACTTATGTGCTGTTAAATAGTATGGAGAAAAGGCAACATCAGAAAATCCAAAAAAACATAAGAAAGATTCCCAACAAGTTCAACATGTCTGAGCTAATTGTAAAGATTTGCAAGCCAGGGAAAGAAATTAATTCTGGTAGGATTGAAATTAGTGACGACGAGGTATTACCTCAACTTGAGCTTCACCTAAGGATAATCAAGCAAAATGTCACCTTTAGGAATTATGAAGACAATCTGTTGAGCGGCACTGAAGCTCTGCTATTGTATTGCTTACTAGAGGGTATTCAGGTGAATATGGGTCACTTTCTCATCAATGTGATGAAAGAATTTCTCGAGTTTGAGGAAACATTTCCTTATGCAGCACTATTGCATAACATATTTGAGAGACTTGGCGTGGTGCAATATGTCACAAGGCAGTGCCACAGAATCCCATTGTGGGATAAGTGATTCTGAATTTCTCGAGTTTATGTGTTTAGCCTTGTCTTAATGTGTTTTCAGCTTTGGTATGTAATTTGATAATGCTAGCCTGTTAGCATTGATACATTACTCTAAGCCTGTAATAATTTCATTTCGGACACGTAATCGTGTAATTGTGACCTTGATCTACTAGGCTATGTAATGTAATATATTCTGTGATGATTGCACTGTGTTATCTAACAGGTCATGTATATACTATGCTGATTTGAATTGTGTTTGCAGTTTTTGTTAATCATGTCAGGTGTGCAAATTGGTATTAGAGCTGGTACAACTGAGTTCGTGATTGGATTGAAGGTAAAAGACGTTAATTTTGCTGAAAAATCGTTTTAGATCTCACAGTTGACTTTTGTTGACTTTTATGGGTTTTTGAGATCTTGATCGAATTAAGAAAAAGTGTTTAAATAGAAAGGTTGAAAATCATATCGTGAATGCGTATGTAAAATCTCAGATTAGTATTCTTAGTATTCATCGAGTTATCAATTTTTCTTATTACGAATTTTTGGATCTGAGATCGATTGATTCTGTAATTTTGGGTGTTTGTTTGAAAAATCTGAGAATGGGTTAATGTTTACCGGGTCCTAATGGTGCTTCTTGCAAATTTTCATGAATTTTGGTGAAGATTTGATGAATTTCGTATGTTTCAATTAGGGTTTCATGTGAGGAAGAAGAAAGAAACTGCAACAATAAACCATCGATGGCATGGATGGTAATTTTTGAGAAGTTTGACTCATGGGACCCACTGGTACTAGACTTTGTCCCTTTGTCTCCCACATGTAAACATTTTATCTTTACAAGAAAAGCATCACACATTATCATATTTATATATACGGATCTGTTGACCCAGATCCAAGATCCACAGGGATTCGACCCAGTATCCAACCAGGATCCATACCCAGCCACTTAACAGCCGTTAACCATCTCAGTTAAATATTTAGGTGCTGTTAACTTCAGGGATTATCAGTGTAAAATTTTTGAAACTTTTTTAGAATTTTCGTTTTCAGTCCCTTAACTTTCTGAAAGTTTTATTTTTAGCCCCTAAACTTTGTAAAATTTACAATTTTGATCCCCGAGCTTTCAAAGTTTTATATTCTTGGTCCTCAAGTTTCGTAAATTTTTTATTCAAGGTCCTTAATTTTAATTATTCATTATTTTCACACGAAACCTTTCTATTGTATCATTCACTAAAGTATTGATGTATAAAGTTTAGTAGACAACCTCCTTGTCCGTTAGATTTATTTAGTAGGTGAGTACGGAAACACTTGTTTTGAGAAGTATTAGTGGGGTAGTTGGGAGCATACGACTATTTATGGGCTAACAACGTTTATTATTTCGCACTTCTCGATATTCCGCTTTATGGAGGGAATATGTTTGTTCCAGTTCCGCTTCGTGGAGAGATCTGAGGTTGATATTTCGCGATCATGAGGTACCTATTTGACTTTCTTTGGTGAGTTTGATGGCAACAAAGACTTATTTGAGTTATTAATTGTGGACAGGACTCCTCTATATATTTTGCCTTTACAAGATGCAAGTTAGGATGAACGTTAGTGCTACGATGTTTAATAGGATACAACTAACAGTGAGGGGGAAGATTCTGCAGTTTATGATTCTGAGAGAGTTGGTTTGTTTGAAGATTTTATCAGAGATGTCGATAGGGATCTCAGCTCAGTCTTAGGGGGAATCTTGCTGCATTGGTACTATGGGTAATACGTACGAGTGAAGTTTGAAGAAACTACAGGATGACTATTAGCATTTCGACTTCAATGCTGGAAGACTTTGACGTTTGAAGTTTGGATTTTCACGTATTCTAGAAGACTTTAGATGGAGTTTGTTATTCATAAGATTATGGTACTAATGCAGAGATTGACTGAAGATTGCAAGAGGTGTTTACAATAATTCGCTAGCAACGTCCAAGGGGGAAATTGTTTATGCATATTTTGTTTGGCTGTCACTGGACGAATAACGTTTATTCTTACATTGTACACCTAGATGTATTACACGCGTGAAACTCATCAGTTACAGGAGCATATGTGACTGTTGGGCCGACTGTTGGGTCGTTCATGTCGATAGGCCCATTAGGGCAACCTAAGCCTAGGTCGTCTATATGTAGATGACCTAGGCTTAGGTTGCCCTAATGGGCCTATCGACATGAACGACCCAACAGTCGGCCCAACAGTCACATATGCTCCTGTAACTGATGAGTTTCACGCGTGTTATCTAGGTGTACAATGTAAGAATAAATGTTATTCGCCCAGCGACGGCCATACAAAATATGCATCAACAACAACATAAAGATATACAGCGGAAGCAATATTTAAGTACCTGAGAATAAACATGCTAAATAGTGTCAACCAAAAAGGTTGGTGAGTTCATAAGTTTATCATAAATCACAGTTTTCAATAATAGCATTAGACCACAAGATTTCAGTTTAAAGCTGATTGATACCCATCATATCAATCTAAAAAGAGTTGCTGCAGTTTGTAATATCGCGACTAAACAGAATTTTACCCCGAGACACCTTGAACAGTCAGTGTCAATTGAATCATTATTATGTAACCAAAGACCTACGGTCAAATGGTTAGAGACGTCACTCTCTGTAGCGCTACTCACAATAACTAAGCTTGCATCTTATACCTCAGCAATTAACGATATTACGGCAGGGATTTAGCATGACAAAGCACGTATTCAGCAGATAAGTTTTGAGCACTTGTGTCTAACGTGTAAAACAGTTTATAAAAATAGTGCATGTATTCTCAGCCCAAAAATATAGATAAAAAGGGAGCAGATGAACTCAGAGTAAATTGGCACATCAAAGATTTCACATAGCTGTAATTGAAGTTGACCGGAAAACTCAACCTAGAGATAATAGTTGGTCGTTAATTAACTAAGCAATAAAGTGTTTTAGTATAATTATTCGTTTGTTCGAAAGATTACTATTAATAGTAATTTTCCTTTTAAAGAATGTTTAAGTTCGAGTTATAATCCTTTATAAAACGTTGTACAACTTTGCCCAAACTTCAATGCTATCAAGTAAGTCAGGAATGACCAGCTGTAACCGGGGGCCCAGGACTCTTGACCAGAATCTAAGTCATGGCATTCAAGATCCACAAGCTTACCCATAAGTGGCAACCTAGACATCATTCAATTACGACCGTGAGTAGCGATGAAGTTCGTATAGCCGTACGTTTATATTTTAACTTGTTATATATGTATATAAGTTTGAATATGTATATAAGTTTGGATATGTATATAAGTTTGGATATGTTTTATTAATAATTTAATTAAATATATTTGTTTTAATTCCTTAAATAAATAATTAATACTTGATGCGGTAGCGGAGTGGTATAAAATACTATTAAATTTTTGCAGGAAATACTATTAAATACGATACAATTTTACACAAGATATTTATTTATTTATAGAATGAATATACTTAAACCTTGCTACAACACTTATAGGCAGTGTACCTAATCGTACAGTAGTGTAGTTTTTAGTAAGTCCGGTTCGTTCCACAGGGAAAATCTTTAAACAAAGCTTAACGCTATATTAGTTTACTTTTATAAAAATACAAATATATATATATATATATATATATATATATATATATATATATATATATATATATAAGTAATATTATTATTATAAAGGGGGGTTTTTACCGTTTAATGACCGGTTTGTCGATTTTAAAACTTTAGTCGCAGTTAAAACCAAATGTAAAATATTAAAAATGAATACAAGACTTAAATTAAAGCATAAAGTAAATAACGATAATGAAATTGCGAATAATAAAAGTGCGATAAAATAAACTTGCGATAATTAAAAAGTTCGATAATTAAAAGTGCAATTAAATACAATAATAATAAAAATGCGATATTTAGAAGTGCAATTAAATATAAAATAAAGGAAATTAAATATGAAATAAAAGAATTATGCTTATTTAAACTTCCGTAATCATGATGTTTGACGTGTTGATTTTTGTTTTATGCCCATGGGTTAATTGTCCTTTGTCCTGGATTATTTAATATGTCCATCTGGTTTTTGTCCATAACAGTCCATCAGTCATAAATATAAAATGCGAGTGTCCTCGTCAAATTATCCTTATACCCGAAGTTAAATATTCCAACTAATTGGGGACTTAAACTGTAACAAGATTTTAATACTTTGTTTAATAATTACACCAGGATGTCGACTGAGTGTAACCCAAGGTTTTAATATTTTGTTATCAATTATACCAAGTGTCCTTTGAAATGTCCCGTTCTTATTGATTAAAAACGTTCCATATTAATTGATTTCGTTGCGAGGTTTTGACCTCTATATGAGACGTTTTTCAAAGACTGCATTCATTTTAAAACAAACCATAACCTTTATTTCATCAATAAAGGTTTAAAAAGCTTTACGTAGATTATCAAATAATGATAATCTAAAATATCCTGTTTACACACGACCATTACATAATGGTTTACAATACAAATATGTTACAACAAAATAAGTTTCTTGAATGCAGTTTTTACACAATATCATACAAGCATGGACTCCAAATCTCGTCCTTATTTAAGTATGCGACAACGGAAGCTCTTAATAATTACCTGAGAATAAACATGCTTAAAACGTCAACAAAAATGTTGGTGAGTTATAGGTTTAACCTATATATATCAAATCATAATAATAGACCACAAGATTTCATATTTCAATACACATCCCATACATAGAGATAAAAATCATTCATATGGTGAACACCTGGTAACCGACATTAACAAGATGCATATATAAGAATATCCCCATCATTCCGGGACACCCTTCGGATATGATATAAATTTCGAAGTACTAAAGCATCCGGTTCTTTGGATGGGGTTTGTTAGGCCCAATAGATCTATCTTTAGGATTCGCGTCAATTAGGGTGTCTGTTCCCTAATTCTTAGATTACCAGACTTAATAAAAAGGGGCATATTCGATTTCGATAATTCAACCATAGAATGTAGTTTCACGTACTTGTGTCTACTTTGTAAATCATTTATAAAACCTGCATGTATTCTCATCCCAAAAATATTAGATTTTAAAAGTGGGACTATAACTCACTTTCACAGATTTTTACTTCGTCGGGAAGTAAGACTTGGCCACTGGTTGATTCACGAACCTATAACAATATATACATATATATCAAAGTATGTTCAAAATATATTTACAACACTTTTAATATATTTTGATGTTTTAAGTTTATTAAGTCAGCTGTCCTCGTTAGTAACCTACAACTAGTTGTCCAAAGTTAGATGTACAGAAATAAATCGATAAATATTATCTTGAATCAATCCACGACCCAGTGTATACGTATCTCAGTATTGATCACAACTCAAACTATATATATTTTGGAATCAACCTCAACCCTGTATAGCTAACTCCAACATTCACATATAGAGTGTCTATGGTTGTTCTGAAATATATATAGATGTGTCGACATGATAGGTTGAAACATTGTATACGTGTCTACGGTATCTCAAGATTACATAATATACAATACAAGTTGATTAATTTATGGTTGGAATAGATTTGTTACCAATTTTCACGTAGCTAAAATGAGAAAAATTATCCAATCTTGTTTTACCCATAACTTCTTCATTTTAAATCCGTTTTGAGTGAATCAAATTGCTATGGTTTTATATTGAACTCTATTTTATGAATCTAAACAGAAAAAGTATAGGTTTATAGTCGGAAAAATAAGTTACAAGTCGTTTTTGTGAAGGTAGTCATTTCAGTCGAAAGAACGACGTCTAGATGACCATTTTAGAAAACATACTTCCACTTTGAGTTTAACCATAATTTTTGGATATAGTTTCATGTTCATAATAAAAATTATTTTCTCAGAATAACAACTTTTAAATCAAAGTTTATCATAGTTTTTAATTAACTAACCCAAAACAGCCTGCGGTGTTACTACGACGGCGTAAATCCGGTTTTACGGTGTTTTTCGTGTTTCCAGGTTTTAAATCATTAAGTTAGCATATCATACAGATATAGAACATGTGTTTAGTTGATTTTAAAAGTCAAGTTAGAAGGATTAACTTTTGTTTGCGAACAAGTTTAGAATTAACTAAACTATGTTCTAGTGATTGCAAGTTTAAACCTTCGAATAAGATAGCTTTATATGTATGAATCGAATGATGTTATGAACATCATTACTACCTTAAGTTCCTTGGATAAACCTACTGGAAAAGAGAAAAATAGATCTAGCTTCAATGGATCCTTGGATGGCTCGAAGTTCTTGAAGCAGAATCATGACACGAAAATAAGTTCAAGTAAGATCATCACTTGAAATAAGATTGTTATAGTTATAGAAATTGAACCAAAGTTTGAATATGATTATTACCTTGTATTAGAATGATAACCTACTGTAAGAAACAAAGATTTCTTGAGGTTGGATGATCACCTTACAAGATTGGAAGTGAGCTAGCAAACTTGAAAGTATTCTTGATTTTATGAAACTAGAACTTTTGGAATTTATGAAGAACACTTAGAACTTGAAGATAGAACTTGAGAGAGATCAATTAGATGAAGAAAATTGAAGAATAAAAGTGTTTGTAGGTGTTTTTGGTCGTTGGTGTATGGATTAGATATAAAGGATATGTAATTTTGTTTTCATGTAAATAAGTCATGAATGATTACTCATATTTTTGTAATTTTATGAGATATTTCATGCTAGTTGCCAAATGATGGTTCCCACATGTGTTAGGTGACTCACATGGGCTGCTAAGAGCTGATCATTGGAGTGTATATACCAATAGTACATACATCTAAAAGCTGTGTATTGTACGAGTACGAATACGGGTGCATACGAGTAGAATTGTTGATGAAACTGAACGAGGATGTAATTGTAAGCATTTTTGTTAAGTAGAAGTATTTTGATAAGTGTCTTGAAGTCTTTCAAAAGTGTATGAATACATATTAAAACACTACATGTATATACATTTTAACTGAGTCGTTAAGTCATCGTTAGTCGTTACATGTAAATGTTGTTTTGAAACCTTTAGGTTAACGATCTTGTTAAATGTTGTTAACCCAATGTTTATAATATCAAAAGAGATTTTAAATTATTATATTATCATGATATTATGATGTACGAATATCTCTTAATATGATATATATACATTAAATGTCATTACAACGATAATCGTTACATATATGTCTCGTTTCAAAATCATTAAGTTAGTAGTCTTGTTTTTACATATGTAGTTCATTGTTAATATACTTAATGATATGTTTACTTATCATAATATCATGTTAACTATATATATAACCATATATATGTCATCATATAGTTTTTACAAGTTTTAACGTTCGTGAATCACCGGTCAACTTGGGTAGTCAATTGTCTATATGAAACCTATTTCAATTAATCAAGTCTTAATAAGTTTGATTGCTTAATATGTTGGAAACATTTAATCATGTAAATATTAATCTCAATTAATATATATAAACATGGAAAAGTTCGGGTCACTACATCCTTGTACATAATTTCACCCCTGTTTTAATTATTCTAGTGGCTATTAATCCATTCCCGTGTCCGGTTAAATGAACGATTATTCGTTGGTATAAATACCCCGCCCATCGTGTCCGATCGAGTGTATATGGTAATTTATAGGGACGCCCAATTGTAAATCTTTATATTAACATTAACAAACTATCATTTAGTTAAACAAATATAAAGCCCATTAATAGCCCATAGTCTAATTTCCACAAGTGTCGTTCTTTTGTCCAAACCCCAATTATGGTACAAAGCCCAATTACCCAATTTTAGTAATTAGCCCAACATCATGATTACTTCGTTTTAAATAAGCATAATAATAACTTAGCTACGAGACATTAATGTAAAAAGGTTGAACATAACTTACAATGATTAAAAATAGCGTAGCGTTACACGGACAGAATTTCGACTTACACCCTTACAATATTCGCTAACATACCCTTATTATTAGAATTATAATTAAAATTAAAATTAAAATATAAATTATAAATATAAATATATCGTATGAATGAGGAGAAAAAAAAAGATGATGATTTGCGATCAGAATTCGGTTGCTTTTATAGGAAAATTCGACTTTTGGGGCTCCGCGACTCGCGGTGAAATACTCTTCAAACTCCGCGAGTCGCGGAGAATGAAATTACAGCTCAGTCCCTTTGGAGTCTTTCTTGCCGACGGTTTTTATTATTTATTATAATATATAAATAATTATAAGAATTATTTAAATATTATATTATATTTATGTGCATAGTTGACTTGTAATTTTTAGTCCGTTGCGTCGAGCGTTGAGAGTTGACTCTAGTCCCGGTTCCGGATTTTCGAACGTCCTTGCGTATAATTTAATATCTTGTACTTTGCGTTTTGAATCTTGTACTCTTGTAATTTCGAGACGTTTCTTATCAATAATTGGAACCTCTTTGATTGTCTTTTGTACTTTTGAGCTTTTTGGTCGTTTGCGTCTTCAATTCGTCGAATCTGTCTTTTGTCTTCACCTTTTATTATTTAAACGAATATCACTTGTAAATAGAACAATTGTAACTAAAAGCTTGTCTTTCTTGAGGAATAATGCTATGAAATATATGTTCGTTTTTAGCATTATCAAATATTTCCACACTTGAGCGTTGCTTGTCCTCAAGCAATATCGTCTTGAAATACTAGAATCACTTCTTTATTCTTCACACTTTGTACATCAGTGATTTCTATACGGCGGTATAAACAATGGTAGTAACGATATGGTTTACAGTCCCACATGACTATAAAAATTTAGATCCATTAAGGAAATTGGATCTTTATGAAAACATTTGATCTTTTGAAAATTAAATCTAGTTTTTACCCTAGATAAGTTTTCCAGAATAACCCTTTACCGGTGTTTGCAAAATATTTTTGTGGGTTTGGTGGGTTTCAGATTTGAAAATTTTAGCTCAAAACTTGCGGTTTTGTGTCATCCACTTGCTAACCTTGTATTTGGAAAGCAACACGTCCAGTTTACTTGTCCCATATATTACCTTTCGATAAACTACCGTCCGGTTGAAAGGAAAGCGTTGAACAAGCAACTGTTAAGGCAATGTCCCCTGATATGCTTTTAATTATGGTCTATAACGTGTCGGACGCAATTACTATCCTTGGTAGGATGTATTGAGTATCTGGTTTTATGAGCTTCTCTAAGTACCATTTCTCTCATATCTCCAAATTTTGGTACCCAAATCCTTTCAGCCCTATACCGGGTTCCGTCTTTCCGAATATTAAGATGCTTCTCCGATCCTTTGGGTATTTCATCCTTTAAATTTCCCTCTTTTAAAACTCCTTGTTGCGCCTCCTTTATTTGAGTAGTAAGGTTATTATGAATCATTATATTCATAGATTTTACTCGAATGGGTTCTCTGTCCTTCCTGCTCAAGGCATCGGCTACCACATTTGCCTTCCCCGGGTGGTAACGAATCTCAAAGTCGTAATCATTCAATAATTCAATCCACCTACGCTGCCTCATATTCAGTTGTTTCTGATTAAATATGTGTTGAAGACTTTTGTGGTCGGTATATATAATACTTTTGACCCCATATAAGTAGTGCCTCCAAGTCTTTAATGCAAAAACAACCGCGCCTAATTCCAAATCATGCGTCGTATAATTTTGTTCGTGAATCTTCAATTGTCTAGACGCATAAGCAATCACCTTCATTCGTTGCATTAATACACAACCGAGACCTTGCTTTGATGCGTCACAATAAATCACAAAATCATCATTCCCTTCAGGCAATGACAATATAGGTGCCGTAGTTAGCTTTTTCTTCAATAACTGAAACGCTTTCTCTTGTTCATCATTCCATTCAAATTTCTTCCCTTTATGCGTTAATGCAGTCAAGGGTTTTGCTATTCTGGAAAAGTCTTGGATGAACCTTCTGTAGTAACCAGCTAGTCCTAAAAACTGGCGTATGTGTTTCGGAGTTTTCGGGGTTTTCCACTTTTCAACAGTTTCTATCTTTGCCGGATCCACCTTAATACCTTCTTTGTTCACTATGTGACCGAGGAATTGAACTTCTTTCAACCAAAATGCACACTTTGAAAACTTAGCGTACAATTCTTCCTTCCTCAATACTTCTAACACCTTTCTCAAATGTTCACCGTGTTCTTGGTCATTCTTTGAGTAAATAAGTATGTCATCAATGAAAACAATGACAAACTTGTCAAGGTATGGTCCACACACTCGGTTCATAAGGTCCATGAACACAGCTGGTGCATTAGTTAAACCAAACGGCATGACCATAAACTCGTAATGACCATAACGTGTTCTGAAAGCAGTCTTTGGAATATCATCTTCTTTCACCCGCATTTGATGATACCCGGAATGTAAGTCAATCTTTGAAAAAACAGACGAGCCTTGTAGTTGATCAAATAAGTCGTCGATTCTCGGTAGTGGGTAGCGATTCTTGATGGTAAGTTTGTTCAACTCTCGGTAGTCGATACACAACCTGAATGTACCATCTTTCTTCTTGACAAACAAAACAGGAGCTCCTCACGGTGATGTGCTTGGTCGAATGAAACTACGCTCTAAAAGTTCTTGTAATTGGCTTTGCAGTTCTTTCATTTCGCTGGGTGCGAGTCTGTAAGGAGCACGAGCTATTGGTGCAGCTCCTGGTACAAGATCTATTTGAAATTCAACGGATCGATGTGGGGGTAATCCCAGTAATTCTTTCGGAAATACATCGGGAAATTCTTTTGCAATGGGAACATCATTGATGCTCTTTTCTTCAGTTTGTACTTTCTCGACGTGTGCTAGAACAGCATAGCAACCTTTTCTTATTAGTTTTTGTGCCTTCAAATTACTAATAAGATGTAGCTTCGTGTTGCCCTTTTCTCCGTACACCATTAAGGGTTTTCCTTTTTCTCGTATAATGCGAATTGCATTTTTGTAACAGACGATCTCTGCTTTCACTTCTTTCAACCAGTCCATACCGATTATCACATCAAAACTCCCTAACTCTACTGGTATCAAATCAATCTTAAATGTTTCGCTAACCAGTTTAATTTCTCGATTCCGACATATATTATCTGCTGAAATTAATTTACCATTTGCTAATTAGAGTAAAAATTTACTATCCAAAGGCGTCAATGGACAACTTAATTTAGCACAAAAATCTCTACTCATATAGCTTCTATCCGCACCCGAATCAAATAAAACGTAAGCAGATTTATTGTCAATAAGAAACGTACCTGTAACAAGCTCCGGGTCTTCCTGTGCCTCTGCCGCATTAATATTGAAAACTCTTCCGCGGCCTTGTCCATTCGTGTTCTCCTGGTTCGGGCAATTTCTAATAATGTGGCCCGGTTTTCCACATTTATAACAAACTACATTGGCATAACTTGCTCCGACACTACTTGCTCCGCCATTACTCGTTCCGACACCATTTGTTCCTTTCGTTCTATTAAACCCTGGTCCGTAAACCTCACACTTCGCCGCGCTATGACCATTTCTTTTACACTTGTTGCAAAATTTAGTGCAGAACCCCGAGTGATACTTTTCACACCTTTGGCATAGCTGCTTCTGATTGTTGTTGTTGTTGCGGTTATTATTGTTGTTGGGATGATTGTTGTAGTTGCTGTTGCTGTTGTTGTTGTTTTTGTTGTTGTTGTTGGGCCGTTTGTTGTAGTTGCGATTGATGTTGCGATTGTTGGGATAATTGTTGCGATTATTGTTGTAATTGCTGTTGTTATTGTATTGGTGATTCTTATCACCGTTATCCTCCCACTTTCTTTTGACTTGCTTCACATTGGCCTCTTCAGCAGTCTGTTCTTTAATTCTTTCTTCAATCTGGTTCACTAGTTTGTGAGCCATTCTACATGCCTGTTGTATAGAGGCGGGCTCGTGTGAACTTATATCTTCTTGGATTCTTTCCGGTAATCCTTTCACAAATGCGTCGATCTTCTCTTCCTCATCTTCGAATGCTCCCGGACACAATAGGCACAATTCTGTGAATCGTCTTTCGTACGTGGTAATATCAAATCCTTGGGTTCGTAACCCTCTAAGTTCTGTCTTGAGCTTATTGACCTCGGTTCTGGGACGGTACTTCTCGTTCATCAAGTGCTTGAATGCTGACCACGGTAGTGCGTACGCATCGTCTTGTCCCACTTGCTCTAGATAGGTATTCCACCATGTTAACGCAGAACCTTTAAAGGTATGCGTAGCGTACTTCACTTTGTCCTCTTCAGTACACTTACTTATGGCAAACACCGATTCGACCTTCTCGGTCCACCGTTTCAATCCGATCGGTCCTTCGGTTCCATCAAATTCCAAAGGTTTGCAGGCAGTGAATTCTTTGTAGGTGCATCCTACACGATTTCCTGTACTGCTAGATCCAAGGTTATTGTTGGTATGTAGCGCAGCCTGTACTGCGGCTATGTTTGAAGCTAGAAAAGTACGGAATTCCTCTTCATTCATATTCACGGTGTGTCGAGTAGTCGGTGCCATTTCCTTCAAAATAGTCAAATGGAACAAGTTAATCATACAGAATATTAAGAGTAGTTAATAGTATTTCGTAGCATAATATGAACTCATTTATAAAAGCTTTTTCTTCATATTAGCGTTTTATAAGTTTAAATTCGGGTAGTACCTACCCGTTAAGTTCATACTTAGTAGCTAATATACAATTCAACTACTACAATTCTATATGAAAAACTGATTATAATAATATTTCGCGTTCAAACTTTTATACAATATTTTACAAACTTACAATACCGCTTATTTTACATAAAGCATGAAATATAGCACACAATAACTTTGATACAAGATAGTTGTGAAGATAATTCTAGCTAGTACACAAGTCGTTCAGCAAAGGCAATAAAGACACGTAATTCATACGTCCAGAAACAAGTCATGCATTCTGGTTTTACTAGGACTACTTCCCATCCTTGGTCTTGTGGAACATAACCGTTATGGCCGTTGATAAGACAGCGTGTTGTAACGTCGTCAAAGGGACGAGGGTTACGTAATGTCCAACAATCCCGTAACAATCTAAAAACCTCATTTCTTACCCCAATTACCGACTCCGTCACTTGTGGAAACATTTTGTTTAATAGTTGTAGCCCGATGTTCTTGTTCTCACTTTGGTGAAAAGCGAACATTACTAATCCGTAAGCATAACATGCTTCTTTATGTTGCATGTTAGCCGCTTTTTCTAAATCACGAAGTCCAATATTCGGATATATTGAGTCAAAATAATTTCTTAACCCGTTGCGTAAAATTGCATTTGGGTTCCCCGCAATATATGTGTCAAAGTAAACACATCGTAACTTATGGGTTTCCCAATGTGCTATCCCCCATCTTTCAAACGAAAGTCTCTTATAAACCAAGACATTCTTGGAACGTTCTTCGAATGTCTTACAAACTGATCTCGCCTTAAATAGTTGTGCCGAGGAATTCTGGCCGACTCTAGACAAGATTTCATCAATCATGTCTCCGGGTAGGTCTCTTAAAATATTGGGTTGTCTATCCATTTTGTGTTTTTAAACTGTAAAATAGACAAGAGTTAGATTCATAAAAAAATACTTATTAATACAAGCAATTTTTACATATATCATAAAGCATAAGAACACTATATTACATATATTACACCACACGAATACAACTATCTTATTCCGACTCGCTCGTTTCTTCTTCTTCGGTTTTGGTTCATTTTGCCAAGTTTCTAGGGATATATGATGTTCCCCTAATACGAGCCGTCGTTGTCCACATTGGTTTAGAAAAACCTGGTGGTTTAGAGGTTCCCGGGTCATTGTTACAACTTAAGGACTTCGGGGGTTGACGATACATATAAAGTTCATCGGGGTTGGAATTAGATTTCTCTATTTTTATGCCCTTTCCCTTATTATTTTCTTTTGCCTTTTTAAATTCAGTTGGGGTAATTTCTATAACATCATTGGAATTCTCGTCGGAATCCGATTCATCGGAGAATTGGTAATCCTCCCAATATTTTGCTTCCTTGGCGGAAACACCATTGACCATAATTAACCTTGGTCGGTTGGTTGAGGATTCTCTTTTACTTAACCGTTTTATTATTTCCCCCACCGGTTCCGATTCTTCTTCCGGTTCCGATTCTTCTTCCGGTTCCGATTCTTCTTCCGGTTCCGACTCTTCTTCCGGTTCCTCTTCGGAAACTTGTGAATCAGTCCACGAATCATTCCAATTTACATTTGACTCTTCATTATTATTAGGTGAGTCAATGGGACTTGTTCTAGAGGTAGACATCTATCACATAATATCAAACACGTTAAGAGATTAATATATCACATAATATTCATATGTTAAAAATATATAGTTTCCAACAAAAATGTTAAGCAATCATTTTTAAAGAACACACGGTCGAAGTCCAGAATCACTAATGCATCCTAACAAACTCGATAAGACACACTAATGCAAATTTTCTGGTTCTCTAAGACCAACGCTCGGATACCAACTGAAATGTCCCGTTCTTATTGATTAAAAACGTTCCATATTAATTGATTTCGTTGCGAGGTTTTGACCTCTATATGAGATGTTTTTCAAAAACTGCATTCATTTTAAAACAAACCATAACCTTTATTTCATCAATAAAGGTTTAAAAAGCTTTACGTAGATTATCAAATAATGATAATCTAAAATATCCTGTTTACACACGACCATTACATAATGGTTTACAATACAAATATGTTACAACAAAATAAGTTTCTTGAATGCAGTTTTTACACAATATCATACAAGCATGGACTCCAAATCTCGTCCTTATTTAAGTATGCGACAGCGGAAGCTCTTAATAATTACCTGAGAATAAACATGCTTAAAACGTCAACAAAAATGTTGGTGAGTTATAGGTTTAACCTATATATATCAAATCATAATAATAGACCACAAGATTTCATATTTCAATACACATCCCATACATAGAGATAAAAATCATTCATATGGTGAACACCTGGTAACCGACATTAACAAGATGCATATATAAGAATATCCACATCATTCCGGGACACAATTCGGATATGATATAAATTTCGAAGTACTAAAGCATCCGGTTCTTTGGATGGGGTTTGTTAGGCCCAATAGATCTATCTTTAGGATTCGCGTCAATTAGGGTGTCTGTTTCCTAATTCTTAGATTACCAGACTTAATAAAAAGGGGCATATTCGATTTCGATAATTCAACCATAGAATGTAGTTTCACGTACTTGTGTCTACTTTGTAAATCATTTATAAAACCTGCATGTATTCTCATCCCAAAAATATTAGATTTTAAAAGTGGGACTATAACTCACTTTCACAGATTTTTACTTCGTCGGGAAGTAATACTTGGCCACTGGTTGATTCACGAACCTATAACAATATATACATATATATCAAAGTATGTTCAAAATATATTTACAACACTTTTAATATATTTTGATGTTTTAAGTTTATTAAGTCAGCTGTCCTCGTTAGTAACCTACAACTAGTTGTCCACAGTTAGATGTACAGAAATAAATCGATAAATATTATCTTGAATCAATCCACGACCCAGTGTATACGTATCTCAGTATTGATCACAACTCAAACTATATATATTTTGGAATCAACCTCAACCCTGTATAGCTAACTCCAACATTAACATATAGAGTGTCTATGGTTGTTCCGAAATATATATAGATGTGTCGACATGATAGGTCGAAACATTGTATACGTGTCTACGGTATCTCAAGATTACATAATATACAATACAAGTTGATTAAGTTATGGTTGGAATAGATTTGTTACCAATTTTCACGTAGCTAAAATGAGAAAAATTATCCAATCTTGTTTTACCCATAACTTCTTCATTTTAAATCCGTTTTGAGTGAATCAAATTGCTATGGTTTCATATTGAACTCTATTTTATGAATCTAAACAGAAAAAGTATAGGTTTATAGTCGGAAAAATAAGTTACAAGTCGTTTTTGTAAAGGTAGTCATTTCAGTCGAAAGAACGACGTCTAGATGACCATTTTAGAAAACATACTTCCACTTTGAGTTTAACCATAATTTTTGGATATAGTTTCATGTTCATAATAAAAATAATTTTCTCAAAATAACAACTTTTAAATCAAAGTTTATCATAGTTTTTAATTAACTAACCCAAAACAGCCTGCGGTGTTACTACGACGGCGTAAATCCGGTTTTACGGTGTTTTTCGTGTTTCCAGGTTTTAAATCATTAAGTTAGCATATCATACAGATATAGAACATGTGTTTAGTTTATTTTAAAAGTCAAGTTAGAAGGATTAACTTTTGTTTGCGAACAAGTTTAGAATTAACTAAACTATGTTCTAGTGATTACAAGTTTAAACCTTCGAATAAGATAGCTTTATATGTATGAATCGAATGATGTTATGAACATCATTACTACCTTAAGTTCCTTGTATAAACCTACTGGAAAAGAGAAAAATAGATCTAGCTTCAATGGATCCTTGGATGGCTCGAAGTTCTTGAAGCAGAATCATGACACGAAAACAAGTTCAAGTAAGATCATCACTTGAAATAAGATTGTTATAGTTATAGAAATTGAACCAAAGTTTGAATATGATTATTACCTTGTATTAGAATGATAACCTACTGTAAGAAATAAAGATTTCTTGAGGTTGGATGATCACCTTACAAGATTGGAAGTGAGCTAGCAAACTTGAAAGTATTCTTGATTTTATGAAACTAGAACTTTTGGAATTTATGAAGAACACTTAGAACTTGAAGATAGAACTTGAGAGAGATCAATTAGATGAAGAAAATTGAAGAATGAAAGTGTTTGTAGGTGTTTTTAGTCGTTGGTGTATGGATTAGATATAAAGGATATGTAATTTTGTTTTCATGTAAATAAGTCATGAATGATTACTCATATTTTTGTAATTTTATGAGATATTTCATGCTAGTTGCCAAATGATGGTTCCCACATGTGTTAGGTGACTCACATGGGCTGCTAAGAGCTGATCATTGGAGTGTATATACCAATAGTACATACATCTAAAAGCTGTGTATTGTACGAGTACGAATACGGGTGCATACGAGTAGAATTGTTGATGAAACTGAACGAGGATGTAATTGTAAGCATTTTTGTTAAGTAGAAGTATTTTGATAAGTGTCTTGAAGTCTTTCAAAAGTGTATGAATACATATTAAAACACTACATGTATATACATTTTAACTGAGTCGTTAAGTCATCGTTAGTCGTTACATGTAAATGTTGTTTTGAAACCTTTAGGTTAACGATCTTGTTAAATGTTGTTAACCCAATGTTTATAATATCAAAAGAGATTTTAAATTATTATATTATCATGATATTATGATGTACGAATATCTCTTAATATGATATATATACATTAAATGTCGTTACAACGATAATCGTTACATATATGTCTCGTTTCAAAATCATTAAGTTAGTAGTCTTGTTTTTACATATGTAGTTCATTGTTGTAAGACCCGTGTATTTTATTGTGAACATGTAATTATAAGTGATTCGGATGGTGGGGTTTCGTTACATAATTTAAAACGAGGAAAGAAGCTGATCTGGGCGGGTGCGCGCCGCGCGACCCACTCGCGCGCCGCGCGAAATCGAGCTGACAGCTCACCTCTTTTTATTTAATTTATGGCATGGGCATTTTGGTAAAATCACATGGAATCCGAACTAAAGGCCATAAGATCAGTTTGTGGAGTGTTATAGCTTCATTACCACCAACCTTATCTCCTTCCACCTAAACTTTAGAGAGAGAGAGAGATACTTAGTGAGAGAAAGCTTGAATCAAGGAAGAAGGAGGCGATTTCGGGTCGAATTGCGAGTTCTAAAGTTGTTCATCTAGTCACTAGCTATGTGGTGATTGTGTCGGTAAGTTCTAAACCTAATTCCTTGTTGTAAATTGTTTAAGGGTTAAGGTTTGGAGTAAAGGATGAACATCAAACCCATTTATTAGTGATTTTGGGGTGTTCTTGGGTAAATTGTGTCATGAAGACCAAATGGTAACTAACCTAGGGTTTCATAGTACTAATTGATGTTTATGAACCCTAATAGGTTAGTTAATTACTAGCACACATTTATATAAGTAAATGGGTGTTAATTGGGTGTGGATGACCCAAATGGGTGTATTGACTTTAAATTGGTCAAATGGGTCAATATGGACCTAGGATAGTAATGCTTGTGATTAATGCACAAACCTAGCGTTAAAAGTTGTTTTAGGAGCTAACTTGGTTAATGTTAGGGTTTTTGGCGAATGATGACCCGATTTTAGGGTTAAGTGTTAAAATGGGTCAAGATGAGTAATGTTGACCTAGTTGGGTTAAATTGGTGAAAGATGACCCAAAGGGTGTTAACCTAGAGTTCATTCATGTGTTTGAGGTTTTGTAAGTGTTGAATTGAGTTGCTAGTCATTAGCACTCTTATGAATGATGAAAGACTTGAAAATGGGTCAAATGAGTCAAGGTTGACCGAAAGGGATGAAACGGGTATGAAATACCCTAAGTTTATTCTAGTTGAAGTTAGTAGACTATAATTCGCTAGTTTTAGTGATTAAAGTTGAGTCTTGGCCATTTATGGGCGGTTTCGGTATAGTCGAGCTATTTAATGCATATTGGGTCCTTAAATGCTTAAGTGTAAGTATTGTGGTTAATTCCACTAGTTGCGTAATTGAATGTGTACCTGTGTATTAGGTACGTTGCTTTGAAGTTCAGAAGTGCATAATCATCATCTTGGTGCTAAGGTGAGTGGAATAATTATGCGTATGTGTATATAATGTATTTATTTGTGTTGCGTGAATGTGGCATTGTCGCGGTGTTCAAGACACCACATTCTAGGTAACGAGTAGTATTGTCGCGGTGTTTAAGACACTACTCATTGTTTAATTGACATGTGGTATTGTCGCGGTGTTTAAGACACCACATTGTCATGGGAGTGGAATTGTCGCGGTGTTTAAGACACTACTCATTGTTTAATTGACATGTGGTATTGTCGCGGTGTTTAAGACACCACATTGTCATGGGAGTGGAATTGTCGCGGTGTTTAAGACACCACTCATTGTATTGAATGAAGTGTGGATTCGTCGCGGTGTTTAAGACGCCACATTGTCGTAAGGGTGAGTTAGTCGCGGTGTTCAAGACATCACCCGGGGGATTAGTGATTACGCGGTGTGTAAGTAACACTAGTGGATGTTATGAACTCCGACGGTCTTGTAAGTACCGTTTCCCTTGTTCGAATTGGTTAACCAAGGTTGCGTGAATTATGTATTGAATGTATTTAATTATGAATCGTATGCTATTGTATTATTAGCTACTCGTGGATTTGCGGTTTATGGTATATGCATAATATTGTTGTATGATTGTCGAAATGTTAAACCGAGTATGATGTTGTGTAAGTGATGCAAGTAGGTAGATTATATATGTATATGTATAATTATTTTGCTCACTAAGCTTTGCTTACCCTCTCGTTGTTTACCTTTTTATAGGTTTGTGTGTGGATAAGGGTAAGGGCATTACCTTGGATTAAGTTTCCCGCTTTGATGATTAGGAAGCGCTTTTGGCTTTGGCTTGGAGTTTGACCGAGACTTGGGTAGTTTAACCCCAAACACCATGCTCGTTGTGTCGTTTGCCAATTAAACTTTTGTGGTCGAAACTCTAATTTGTATTAAATTTGTATTTTTACACTTAGCGGCGTTTTGGGCACGTGTGGGCCCCACTTTGTAAAACTCGTTCATACCTTAGTTATGTGCTAGTTTTACATAAATTAATGTACGGTTAAAAGCGTTTTGGCTAAATGTGTCGGGAAGTACCTCATCTTTTTCGCATTAAAGTGCACCGGGGACAGCCCGTATTTGCGCGGCGCGCAAGGGTGTCCGCGCGGCGCGCAGATGGTCAGCCAGCAATTTTTTTTTTTTGTGTCACAAATTTACAATGGTTTTTGTCGCGTATTGGTTTGGGATGTTACAAGTGGTATCAGAGCATGGTCTAAGGGATTTAGGTGACTTGAGATAGGCGCCTAGACTTAGACTTTTGTGTGTGCATTGTGCGGGACTTGTAGGACTTTGGGTCGGACCGGGACTTGGTTAGTACATAGGTTCATGTGAACTAATCATGTGTTATTTGTTCATGTTGCGTAGCAATCATCAAGCGAGATGGACGTTGTACTAGCAAGATAATGCGACGTGCTCGCGTAGTAATGACTAGCTACCATTACTACGGGTGCAAATCGTGTCAAACAAGCGATGTACGACGATTGTTAAGCAAGATGGGGTAGTGTGGCATATGTATATATATATGTATATATATACATACGTGTTATATCTTTTCGTTTCATTGGTTAACCTATTTCATTTCTTAAGAATGAAGACGGAAGATGAATACGGAACGGAAGGGCCTACTAATGAAAGGAAGAACGAATTAGCGGTAATGGTTGAAGCCGCGATTGGACAACGTGTCTCGGGTTTCGCCAACGGAGTTGGCCAAGTGGTCAAAGAGTCAATCGAAGGACGAGTAACCGAAATGGTCCGAGACCAAGTGACTAAGGTTGTAAGGGAAGAGTTTGAGAAGAGGTTTTCTAAACCTCGAGGTGGTGGCGATGAGAATGTACTTGCAAGGTTGGAGTCACGTGCTCCTGGTAAGAGGACAAGAAGTGCGCCTGAAGGCGTCGGAAACGTGAAGAAGAAGTGTAAGGGAGGCCATGCACCTACGTGTTATAATTGTGCTGAAAAGGGTCACTTGTCGCGTGATTGCACGAATGCGACTCCTAAAAACGACATATGTTTCAAGTGTCGAAGGAAGGGACACCGAAGGTCGGAGTGTCCCGAGTTGTTTATTAATCAAAGTAGAAGTGTAATTGAGGCGGCTAGTAGCATGAAGAAGGGAGCGTCAGGCCCCGGTGGGCTAAAGTGTTACAAATGTGGGCAATGGGGACATAAGGCTCGCGAGTGCCCGTTGGGCAAGAAGGTATGTTTTTACTGTTGGAAGGAAGGGCACCAAAAGTCAAAATGTCCTAAATTTATTGCAAAAAGGAATTGTAAGTTGGGGAATTTCGTGCCTACGAGTTATGATCATCTACAACGAGGTTATATGACACGCGATTGTGCAAATATGGCTTCGAGCACGATCAAGTGTTTTATTTGCCAAAAGGAGGGACACCGAAAGTCGGAATGCTCTGAATCGTTTGCTGAGCGGGTTAAGAGGTTGGAGCGCGAGTACTCGATGGATGGTGAAGCACAGAATTCCAATAATGCTACTTCAGGTACTCATTCTCGATACAAATGTGCTTTATTATTACTTGTGGTGCGCCGATGGATCCGATTGTGAATTTAGAGATTTAAATTTCGTTTCGAGGCCTAAATTTGTCTCGAGTGAGCATATATCCCATTTGTATCCTTATGGGTGCGGGGTTAGGAATATCTATGATGGTACACTAGGTCGGCGCCCGAGTCGTCGACTCACAAGGGTGCAACCTAGGGGCGAATGCATTAGTGTAAATACATGGTATTGTTACGGGTAGCGTTCCTAATGGAATTACCCTACGTTGGAGTTGGGATTGTCGACTGCAGGGTGTAAGACTTGGTGCAACCAAGCATTCCTTACTGTTTGGGAAATGTTTTCTACCAAGCCATGGGGACGGGCTTTGGTTTTGGATGTTAGAGCGTGCTCGTTTTCGTGTGGAAATTGATGAGCCATGAGGTTCGTCGGGTGGATTGAACCATTAAGACCAAGTGTTTGATCTAGATAAATGTTGGTAATGGAGTCTTCGGGACGCGACGTTAGGTGCCTCTTCCATAAGTACTAGCGTGGTGTCCGACTCCGATGGTGTGCGATCACATTGTACTTAGGGTACCGGGGAGAAACCCTTAAGTACATGAGTGACCAGGTGGAAATTTGATGAGCTATAGCAATGGGATTTTTGCAAGTGCAAGGTTGTGTAAATCGTGGTAAACTCTTCGTTTAAAGTGTTTAAGGTTAGGTTAGATTCCTTCGTATGCTCAGGGTTGGAGCAAGGTTTTGGTGACGTGCGTATTAAGAGATGCAAGACAGGTGAACCTTGTCTCTCTTATAGGAATTTCGATAATGCGTTCTGGCGAATTAGTTGTTAGGTTAGTGGTCACTCTTCCTGCGAACGCGAATATGTGTTTATCGTCGGGATTTATTGTTAAGGATGAATTCGCGAGAATTCGAGAACTATGACCAATGAGGACATCGATGGTGGTAATGTGGAAAATCTCCTTGGGAGATAATTGATGTATTCGACGAGTAAGGTAAGGTCCCTCGGTTAAGGGATGTGCGTACCGGATTCTCTTCTAGGGGATTATTGTTGCGCCTATGCGCAATATGGGTTGTTTTTGGCTCGATTGTGTTAGCCGTTTGGTTACCTTGGAAATGGCATAATGGGACTTTGAGAAAGGGCACGATGCCTCATTATCGTATACTTTGAGTGATAGTTACACAATAGCCATTATTGTGTATTACGAGATGGTTACATGTAAGTATTTATTTGGGGTTATCTCTAGGTTGACCGCGTTTGACTAGTAATAGGTGATGAGTGATATCCGGGAGGATTAGCTCTTCGTTAACCACTCTTGGTTGTGGTTGGTGGTGAGCGGTTTTCGGAAAGAACCGTTACTCGTAGGTTTATGATGTTAATTGCCCGTGTAAATTGTGCACTTAGCCGTTTTGTGCACATGGTGGTGAGTAATAGTCGTTTTCGACATCAGCGGTTTTTGGTCGCTTGCTTACGATTTTACGATAGTTGTGAACTAGTCGTGGTTGCGCGCTACTAAGAATGTTAAGTAATAGGTGTTATCCGTAAGGATTCTCTTTTGCCCGGTCTTCATCGTTTGGGTTGTTGATCTTGGGTTGAAATTTTGGTTGTTTTTAGCATTGTACTAGGTAAGAGTACGCTAAGGGGTACGTGACGGTTGAGTTCGGTTGTTTTTGGCATTGGTATCTCGGTACGAGGTCGGTTGAGTTTTTCCTGAAGAAAGGGATTTTGACAAATCGCGAGTGACGAATCGATTTTGGTGATGACTCTTAGGGGAGGATTGCATAGAAGAGTGGAAAGGGTACGTGGCGTTCTCGCATATTCTGAATTATCGTTATAGACTTCGGAGGTTGTGTGTATTGCACGTTTCGAAACGCATGCAAATGAGTATTTAGTTTTTGGGTCAATCGGTGGGTTAATACGTATTGTGATGGAAATCGGATCGTAACGTTGTTGAATACCATAGAGTGTGGTTCCGGGTGGTTAAGTGACGTGGATCACGAGGACGTGATCGATTCTAAGTGGGGGAGAGTTGTAAGACCCGTGTATTTTATTGTGAACATGTAATTATAAGTGATTTGGATGGTGGGGTTTCGTTACATAATTTAAAACGAGGAAAGAAGCTGATCTGGGCGGGTGCGCGCCGCGCGACCCACTCGCGCGCCGCGCGAAATCGAGCTGACAGCTCACCTCTTTTTATTTAATTTATGGCATGGGCATTTTGGTAAAATCACATGGAATCCGAACTAAAGGCCATAAGATCAGTTTGTGGAGTGTTATAGCTTCATTACCACCAACCTTATCTCCTTCCACCTAAACTTTAGAGAGAGAGAGAGAGATAGTTAGTGAGAGAAAGCTTGAATCAAGGAAGAAGGAGGCGATTTCGGGTCGAATTGCGAGTTCTAAAGTTGTTCATCTAGTCACTAGCTACGTGGTGATTGTGGCGGTAAGTTCTAAACCTAATTCCTTGTTGTAAATTGTTTAAGGGTTAGGGTTTGGAGTAAAGGATGAACATCAAACCCATTTATTAGTGATTTTGGGGTGTTCTTGGGTAAATTGTGTCATGAAGACCAAATGGTAACTAACCTAGGGTTTCATAGTACTAATTGATGTTTATGAACCCTAATAGGTTAGTTAATTACTAGCACACATTTATATAAGTAAATGGGTGTTAATTGGGTGTGGATGACCCAAATGGGTGTATTGACTTTTAATTGGTCAAATGGGTCAATATGGACCTAGGATAGTAATGCTTGTGATTAATGCACAAACCTAGCGTTAAAAGTTGTTTTAGGAGCTAACTTGGTTAATGTTAGGGTTTTTGGCGAATGATGACCCGATTTTAGGGTTAAGTGTTAAAATGGGTCAAGATGAGTAATGTTGACCTAGTTGGGTTAAATTGGTGAAAGATGACCCAAAGGGTGTTAACCTAGAGTTCATTCATGTGTTTGAGGTTTTGTAAGTGTTGAATTGAGTTGCTAGTCATTAGCACTCTTATGAATGATGAAAGACTTGAAAATGGGTCAAATGAGTCAAGGTTGACCGAAAGGGATGAAACGGGTATGAAATACCCTAAGTTTATTCTAGTTGAAGTTAGTAGACTATAATTCGCTAGTTTTAGTGATTAAAGTTGAGTCTTGGCCATTTATGGGCGGTTTCGGTATAGTCGAGCTATTTAATGCATATTGGGTCCTTAAATGCTTAAGTGTAAGTATTGTGGTTAATTCCACTAGTTGCGTAATTGAATGTGTACCTGTGTATTAGGTACGTTGCTTTGAAGTTCAGAAGTGCATAATCATCATCTTGGTGCTAAGGTGAGTGAAATAATTATGCGTATGTGTATATAATGTATTTATTTGTGTTGCGTGAATGTGGCATTGTCGCGGTGTTCAAGACACCACATTCTAGGTAACGAGTAGTATTGTCGCGGTGTTTAAGACACTACTCATTGTTTAATTGACATGTGGTATTGTCGCGGTGTTTAAGACACCACATTGTCATGGGAGTGGAATTGTCGCGGTGTTTAAGACACTACTCATTGTTTAATTGACATGTGGTATTGTCGCGGTGTTTAAGACACCACATTGTCATGGGAGTGGAATTGTCGCGGTGTTTAAGACACCACTCATTGTATTGAATGAAGTGTGGATTCGTCGCGGTGTTTAAGACGCCACATTGTCGTAAGGGTGAGTTAGTCGCGGTGTTCAAGACATCACCCGGGGGATTAGTGATTACGCGGTGTGTAAGTAACACTAGTGGATGTTATGAACTCCGACGGTCTTGTAAGTACCGTTTCCCTTGTTCGAATTGGTTAACCAAGGTTGCGTGAATTATGTATTGAATGTATTTAATTATGAATCGTATGCTATTGTATTATTAGCTACTCGTGGATTTGCGGTTTATGGTATATGCATAATATTGTTGTATGATTGTCGAAATGTTAAACCGAGTATGATGTTGTGTAAGTGATGCAAGTAGGTAGATTATATATGTATATGTATAATTATTTTGCTCACTAAGCTTTGCTTACCCTCTCGTTGTTTACCTTTTTATAGGTTTGTGTGTGGATAAGGGTAAGGGCATTACCTTGGATTAAGTTTCCCGCTTTGATGATTAGGAAGCGCTTTTGGCTTTGGCTTGGAGTTTGACCGAGACTTGGGTAGTTTAACCCCAAACACCATGCTCGTTGTGTCGTTTGCCAATTAAACTTTTGTGGTCGAAACTCTAATTTGTATTAAATTTGTATTTTTACACTTAGCGGCGTTTTGGGCACGTGTGGGCCCCACTTTGTAAAACTCGTTCATACCTTAGTTATGTGCTAGTTTTACATAAATTAATGTACGGTTAAAAGCGTTTTGGCTAAATGTGTCGGGAAGTACCTCATCTTTTTCGCATTAAAGTGCACCGGGGACAGCCCGTATTTGCGCGGCGCGCAAGGGTGTCCGCGCGGCGCGCAGATGGTCAGCCAGCAATTTTTTTTTTTTTGTGTCATAAATTTACAATGGTTTTTGTCGCGTATTGGTTTGGGATGTTACAATTGTTAATATACTTAATGATATGTTTACTTATCATAATATCATGTTAACTATATATATAACCATATATATGTCATCATATAGTTTTTACAAGTTTTAACGTTCGTGAATCACCGGTCAACTTGGGTAGTCAATTGTCTATATGAAACCTATTTCAATTAATCAAGTCTTAATAAGTTTGATTGCTTAATATGTTGGAAACATTTAATCATGTAAATATCAATCTCAATTAATATATATAAACATGGAAAAGTTCGGGTCACTACATCCTTGTACATAATTTCACCCCTGTTTTAATTATTCTAGTGGCTATTAATCCATTCCCGTGTCCGGTTAAATGAACGATTATTCGTTGGTATAAATACCCCGCCCATCGTGTCCGATCGAGTGTATATGGTAATTTATAGGGACGCCCAATTGTAAATCTTTATATTAACATTAACAAACTATCATTTAGTTAAACAAATATAAAGCCCATTAATAGCCCATAGTCTAATTTCCACAAGTGTCGTTCTTTTGTCCAAACCCCAATTATGGTACAAAGCCCAATTACCCAATTTTAGTAATTAGCCCAACATCATGATTACTTCGTTTTAAATAAGCATAATAATAACTTAGCTACGAGACATTAATGTAAAAAGGTTGAACATAACTTACAATGATTAAAAATAGCGTAGCGTTACACGGACAGAATTTCGACTTACACCCTTACAATATTCGCTAACATACCCTTATTATTAGAATTATAATTAAAATTAAAATTAAAATATAAATTATAAATATAAATATATCGTATGAATGAGGAGAAAAAAAAAGATGATGATTTGCGATCAGAATTCGGTTGCTTTTATAGGAAAATTCGACTTTTGGGGCTCCGCGACTCGCGGTGAAATACTCTTCAAACTCCGCGAGTCGCGGAGAATGAAATTACAGCTCAGTCCCTTTGGAGTCTTTCTTGCCGACGGTTTTTATTATTTATTATAATATATAAATAATTATAAGAATTATTTAAATATTATATTATATTTATGTGCATAGTTGACTTGTAATTTTTAGTCCGTTGCGTCGAGCGTTGAGAGTTGACTCTAGTCCCGGTTCCGGATTTTCGAACGTCCTTGCGTACAATTTAATATCTTGTACTTTGCGTTTTGAATCTTGTACTCTTGTAATTTCGAGACGTTTCTTATCAATAATTGGAACCTCTTTGATTGTCTTTTGTACTTTTGAGCTTTTTGGTCGTTTGCGTCTTCAATTCGTCGAATCTGTCTTTTGTCTTCACCTTTTATTATTTAAACGAATATCACTTGTAAATAGAACAATTGTAACTAAAAGCTTGTCTTTCTTGAGGAATAATGCTATGAAATATATGTTCGGTTTTAGCATTATCAAATATTCCCACACTTGAGCGTTGCTTGTCCTCAAGCAATATCGTCTTGAAATACTAGAATCACTTCTTTATTCTTCACACTTTGTACATCAGTGATTTCTATACGGCGGTATAAACAATGGTAGTAACGATATGGTTTACAGTCCCACATGACTATAAAAATTTAGATCCATTAAGGAAATTGGATCTTTATGAAAACATTTGATCTTTTGAAAATTAAATCTAGTTTTTACCCTAGATAAGTTTTCCGGAATAACCCTTTACCGGTGTTTGCAAAATATTTTTGTAGGTTTGGTGGGTTTCAGATTTGAAAATTTTAGCTCAAAACTTGCGGTTTTGTGTCATCCACTTGCTAACCTTGTATTTGGAAAGCAACATGTCCAGTTTACTTGTCCCGTATATTACCTTTCGATAAACTACCGTCCGGTTGAAAGGAAAGCGTTGAACAAGCAACTGTTAAGGCAATGTCCCCTGATATGCTTTTAATTATGGTCTATAACGTGTCGGACGCAATTACTATCCTTGGTAGGAGCAATAGTAAAGCTCACCCTTATAATAATTTTTTTTTTTCGGTATGGCACAAGGTCCTGTCTTTTACCACTATGCAACCACCGTTCTTACGGTTGACACCCGATTTAGTTCAGGTGACCTAATGAATTCCAGGTGAATTCCTAGGATTTTACGTTCAATGGTAATGAACGCATTGAAAATAGGGTTTTCAGAAAACAAATCGGTTTGTAATTTTGATCAAAATATTTTCTCGTTCAAGCTCGAGTTTAGATATCATTGAATTCCATGAGTTTGAATTCTCAATCTTTAAGGTCAATCTCAAGGATTGAGTAATATCAGTCTTAAAAGCTGATTTTTAATCTTTAAGGAGATTATCCTTTCTGGGGATCTGATTCATTAGTCTTATCCAGCTAATTTGCATTGTGCCCCCCCATTGTACGAGATAAATCCTTCTCATGGTTAGGATAAATCTGACCACTTGGCGACCCTGTTTAACGCTGAGGTCCGTGGATTTCCTGCTGATTTTAGTGATGACTTTTCTAGATTTTTCGTCAACCTACAGCTGGTCTGGACGACAACTTCATGACCTAAATCAAGAAGGGCGTTTCTTTTTCGGAAGACTTTACTTCCTTTTAATGATGGAATTGATTCATCGTGTAGATCCATCTCTTCTTTTCTTTCATCAGTTAAAATAGTTAATTTAGTCCAAAACAAAAGTATTTTCAGTTATTTGTTACAGATATATGTGACATATGTTTAAGATAACTTGGTAAATTTTCCCACACTTGGCTTTTATTTTCCTTTTTATCGTCCTCTATTCCATTTTAAATGAATTTTAACATTTTAGTTTGTTTCTCAATTTATGTCCTTTCCGAGGTAACAATAATTTCGGTGTTAAAACCTAGTTTTATCGTTCATAAATATGTATAAACATGATTTTGAGTTCATTTAATTGAAAATTTTGAAAAATTTTACTAGAATTGGGTAGTTAGTATATAAGACTAGGGCTGTTCTTTTTTTATCAGAGAGCACTAGATTCTAATACAACTACTGCTTTACTAGTATTTTTAATGGTAACCAAGTGTATAAAGTAAAAAATTTTAAAATTCGAAAGAATTTATCCCCTTCGCACACTTAAGATCTTGCAATGCCCTCATTTGCAAGAAATCAGGAATAATTTAAATTATTGAGGGTGATTTGTGTGAAAATGATTAAATTTTTACCAAAGTTTCCAAATATATTGGCGTTTGTTTGCTGAATGATAAATGGTGCACATCATTTGTTCATTCCGTCTTGTTGTTATTTCACATATATTTTGCATCTTGTCGTCAAAATTAGTTGCTTTTGCTGAACTTAATGCCAGTCTTTGAAAATGCGTTGTTTTACCCTGTTGTGTACATAAGATAAACTGCAACCATATATACATATTTTTGAAGTTTGGTATATTACCTCACATTCAAAAATTATTAAAATCTAAGATTAAAAGTTAGACAATTATAAAAACTATTACAATATTAACAAAAGTATTAAACGTATCAATCATTACAAATTACAAAAAAAAAAAAAAAAAATAAGTATACTAGGGATGATACTGGTACCAATAGGGGTTCCAGGCATAACCATAGGTGCTATAGAATGCTTCGGCAGGGTTATACGTAGGATATGGTGGCTGCATCTCTATAGACCAGGGAGGGAAGATGGGTTTCGGTGTAGGAATATAGTTTCTACCTATATGTTGGCAATGAGCTATGATTTGGTTCTGATGAACTTGCCAATCTTCAAATGCTCTCTGTCTAGCATTTTCGTATTCCTGAGAAGCTATAAACCTTTGCATTTCTTGCATCTCATTCCCCCCTCCTACATTACCTTGCTGTTGGTTTCTCTCCACCTGTGGATGTCTACCATGTTATCGTACTGCGGCGTTATTTCGCCTCTTCAAAACTTTCGCACCATGGTATACATTTAAACCTATAGTATCGCGGGGTTCTGGTTCTTCTACTAATAATCCCCCCCGACTTATATCCACACCGAGATATTCACCAATCAAAGTAATAAAAATACCACCTCCTATTATGCTATGCGGCCGCATCCCCCGAACCATAGCTGATAAATAATAACCCACACAATACGGTATACTTACAGCGCTTTGTGGGTCTCGAATACACATATGGTAAAACAAATCCTGTTCATTTACTTTTTCCTTGTTCTTACCCCTTTGTGTAATCGAATTAGCTAAAAACCTATGTATCACTCTTAACTCGGCTCTATCTATATCCAAATAAGAGTAATTTCCCCCTTTGAAACGGTGATGGCTTGTCATTTGACTCCACACACCGTGTGTATCAAAATTTTCATCTATCTTTATACCGTTTAGTATCAACCCTCTACAATCGGCAGATGCTAACTCCTCAGGCGTATATATACGTAAAGCCTGAGCCATGTCTAGTAAAGACATGTGGTGCATCGAACCGCCTAACAAAAATCTAATAAAAGAACGATCGGTTAAACTAGCTACCCGATCATTCAACTCTATACTACACAACAATTCTTCACACCATACTTTATATACAGGTCTACGGATGGTGAATAAACGTACCCAGTCATTAAAAGTAGAATTACCATACCTCTGTACAAGTAATTCCCTAATTGGCCCGACCAATTCTACAGCTTCTAAGGGTCCCCATTCTATGACCCTCGGTACCTCAACAACCTTAGAATGAAGAGTATGCAAACCCCTTTGATATTTTGGATAATCTATCCAAAGTCTGTCAAATCTCAGGTTCGGGTGCAACTCTTCCAAGTGCATATCGGAAAAGGTCATGACTGGATGAGGTATATCCTGCTTGTAGTAGTTATCCACCTCCTGTTGTTCCGCATTCTCAGCAGGAGCATTACGGGCTTGGGATGAAGATTCACCCCTTTCAGTCTGCAAAACACATCAAACACAATTTTTGTGCATCCAAATATGCATTAGTGTCAGTAAAATCATCAATCAAAATAATTACAATGACATTTTAAACTTAAGCTTATTTTCACATTTTTATCAAATCTACACTTTTTCAAATAAGCATATACAAAAATGTTCGCCAAGTTCATAAGCATTCAACTCAAATAACATGTCAAAATAATCATTACTAGCAATTAAACAAGTTTCAAATGGCATTATCTTTCAAAAATCAAGTTCATGAATTTTAGACTTGAAAAAGTCCACTTTAATTCTCAAAATCATGTTTAGGCTCAAAGTTTGGATCATTTAACTACCTAAACATGTTACACTACTTAATTTAGCAACAATTCATGACAAAAATCGGCCATAACCTGTTTATATCAAAAAGCCCCAAATTGCTCAAGAACACAAACCCTAGATTATTCAAAATTTGAAGTTTAAGGCTTCTAATCATGTTAAATAGCATCAATCTAGGTTATAAAAGCATAATACATAAACAATTTAAGTCTAATTACACTAAAAAGCATCAAAATCAAATTGGGGAAAAAAATTGCTCAAGAACACTAATTTCGGATTAAATGGTGTTTAGGTGTAGAAATTTACCGTTTTTCTTGAGTAATTCCTAGATAGCATCCTTCTCAACATGATTTTAGTAAAAGATTTGGTGATTAACGGTTAAAAATTGTGATTTTGGGGGTTTTTTTTCGGGTTTTTCGTGGGTTTTTTTCGCAGTTTGTTTGAGTTGTGGAGTGTGAAACTGAGCTGTTGCAGCTCTTTATTTTTTTTCTGTAATCCGGTACTCCCGCGACTCGCGGCATTTAAGCCTTCAAACTCCGCGAGTCGCGGAGTTTGCTATATATATATATTTTTTTTTTATAATCATTAACTTATGAAACAATTGAGTACTTAATTTTAAAATTTTGTTTCCCTTGTTATTTAGGACGAGGTCGTTTCGGATCGATGTCCTAGTCCGTCCCTCGACAAAATTTTAAAATTTGTCTTTTTGTAGCGATTGTTTTAAAAGCTAAGATTTTTGGGGTTTTTTAATGTTTTTGGCATACTTTAATTCAATGAGATTAAAAATAATGATAATAAAAGTTCTCGTCCCTCTCTCGGGTAAAGCAATTTCGGTTCAAAGACCTAGTCTTTAACTTACGACGAATTTTAAAAATCATATTTTTAACTTAATGAGATAAAGTAAATTTTTGTTTTTAAATTCACACAACTTAAATATAAAATTCAAAATTTATATTAAAAATTCACACCAAACTTAAAATTCGAAATGCATAAAATTAAAAATTTATATTTTTTAAAATTTAAAAATTCACACCAAACTTAATTTAAAAATTTATATTATAAATTCATACCAAACTTATATTAATTTTTCAAATATTTACAATTTTAAAAATATATATTTTTTTTTATTACAAAGTTTACAATATTAATTTAAGATTTAAATATTAATTTTAAAAACATGGTAAAAATAAAATTAAAAATCTTTTTGGCTTTTTATCCCACTTTAATCAATCAAATATTATCAAAAATATGCGCCCCTCTTTTCGGTAAAGTAATTTCGGTTCCAAAACCTAATTTAACTCATGACGAATTTTTGAAATATTTTGGGTTGATTGTTTAAAGATATTTATACCTTAAGAATAAACGTTAAATTTCGCAGTGATGTAATAAATTTTTTGAATGATATCAATAATTTCGGTCGCCAAACCTAATTTTATTCAATACCAATTTAATACTTTTTAGCGAAAAAATTAGCGTTTATTATCAAAAGGTTAAAAATAAAAATAAAAATAAAAACTGTACAGACATACCTGTGGAATAGATTTCTTAGTTATATGATCTATCCCATTCATAAGATAGTCGGTTTAATTGGTTTTCCATGGCTACATAGGCGTAACCTCGAGCATTCAGTGTCTTTTCTTCTAAACATATGAACGGTCCGTCTCTGCATAAAGTAACAAATTCGGTATTTGAATAGGTTTGATTATTTGAACATTTACCTCCATGTGACCATTTTCCGCATTTGTGACATCTTTCTAGGTGTCGTGCTCTTCTTTTCGCTGCGGATTTTGATTTTTCTTTACTAAATTGTAATTTATTATCTTCGCATCTGGATTCTTTTCTAACTCCGTCCATTCTTTCTCTGATTACTGATACTAATTCACTCGGTAGTATGTCTTTATTACGTTTAGTGATCAAAGCGTGTAGCATTAGACCATGGTTTAGTTCACAGGCAGTCTTCATTTTGTAAAAACCTAAAAAAAATAAAAATTCAGAATGGGGGGAGAAGACTAGTTCTTTAGGGTCTGCTAGGGAAAGACCATTCGGGTTCCATTTTCGAGAACTACACGAAAACAGACAATCTAACTCTAACAGAAATACATATTATCCTTTAAAGACTTGATTCTCCCCACACTTAGTTAGCTGTGGTGTCGAAATTGTGATTAACTTCGTTGTCGACTTCCATTGGACCATGTATGTAATGTTTAACTCTGTGACCATTAACTTTAAATTCCATCCCATTTGAATTTATTAATTCTATCGTTCCGTATGGGAAAACTCTTTTGACTATGAATGGTCCAGACCATCTTGATTTCAATTTTCCTGGAAATAGCTTGAATCGTGAATTGAAAAGAAGAACTCTGTCTCCTTCTTTAAATTCTTTTGAACTTCTGATTCTTTTATCATGCCATTTCTTCGTTCTTTCTTTATAGATTAACGAATTTTCGTATGCTTCATGTCTTAATTCTTCTAATTCGTTTAGTTGACTTAATCGTAGACGTCCAGCTTCATGTAAATCAAGATTACATGTCTTCAAAGCCCAAAATGCTTTGTGTTCAATTTCTACTGGAAGATGACATGGTTTTCCATAAACAAGTCTAAAAGGTGTGGTTCCAATTGGAGTTTTGTAGGCTGTTCTAAAAGCCCAGAGTGCATCCTCCAATTTAATGGACCATTCCTTCGGATTTGATCCTACGATTTTCTCTAGAATACGTTTTAAGGCTCGGTTGGTATTTTCAACTTGTCCACTTGTTTGTGGATGATATGCGGTGGAGATTTTATGAGTTACTCCATATCTTTTAAGAACTTTCTCAAGTTGATTATTACAGAAATGAGTACCCCGATCACTTATTAAAGCTTTCGGTGTTCCAAACCTTGCAAAAAGACGTTTTAAAAAGTTGACTAGAACTCGTGCATCGTTAGTTGGGAGAGCTTGTGCTTCCGCCCATTTAGATACATAATCAATGGCTACGAGTATATATAGATTATTATGAGATTTTGGAAATGGACCCATAAAGTCAATACCCCAAATGTCAAATACTTCACATACTTGGATGACATTTTGTGGCATTTCATCACGTTGACTTATTTTTCCGGCCCTTTGACATGCATCACAGGATTTGCAAAGAAGGTGTGCGTCTTTGTAAATTGTAGGCCAATAGAATCCAGCATCATAAACTTTTCTTGCTGTTAGTTGAGGCCCATAATGCCCTCCTGTTGGTCCTGTGTGACAATGGTTTAATATTTTACTAGCTTCATCTCCAAATACACATCGGCATATTATTCCATCGGGACAACTTTTAAACAGATGTGGATCTTCCCAAAAATAGTGTTTTATATCACTGAAGAATTTCTTTCGTCTTTGGTACGATAATCCTTTTTCAAGGAATCCACAAACTAAGTAGTTTGCATAGTCTGCAAACCATGGGATTTATTTATAATCTATTTTCAATAGATATTCATCAGGAAAGTTGTCTTGTATAGCTGATTCATTTAGAACTTCTAATTCGGGATTTTCAAGAAGAGAAAGATGATCAGCGGCGAGATTTTCTGCTCCTCTTTTATCTCGGATTTCAATATCAAACTCTTGTAAGAGTAAGATCCAACGGATTAATCTTGGTTTAGCATCTTGTTTTGAAAATAGGTATCTAAGAGCAGAATGGTCGGTATAGACCACCGTTTTTGCTAGAACGAGATATGATCGAAATTTGTCAAAAGTAAAGACAATAGCAAGGAGTTCTTTTTCAGTAGTTGTATAGTTCGTTTGTGCTCCTTGTAATGTCTTACTAGCATAATATATAGGTTGAAATCGTTTTTCAATCCTTTGTCCTAAAACGGCTCCCATTGCAAAATCACTTGCATCGCACATTAGTTCAAATGGTAGATTCCAATTTGGTGTTATCATGATCGGCGCATTAGTGAGTTTCTCTTTAAGAATATTAAAAGATTTGATACACTCATCTGAAAAGATGAATGGCGCATCCTTTTCTAGGAGTTTATTCATAGGAGTGGCAATTTTAGAAAAATCTTTTATGAAACGTCGGTAAAAACCGGCATGCCCTAAAAAACTCCTAACTCCTCTAACATTGGTGGGATGTGGAAGTTGAGCAATTACATCTACTTTAGCTCTATCCACTTCAATTCCTTCTTTTGAAATTTTATGTCCAAGAACGATGCCTTCTTTAACCATGAAATGACATTTCTCCCAATTAAGAACTAGATTTGATTGTTCACATCTAATTAGCATTCGTTCCAGATTAACTAGACATGATTTAAATGTATCACCGAAGACTGAAAAGTCATCCATGAATACTTCCATGCATTCTTCTATCATGTCGTGAAAAATCGCCATCATACACCTTTGAAAGGTTGCAGGGGCGTTGCAAAGTCCAAATGGCATGCGTTTGTAAGCAAAAGTACCATAAGGGCACGTGAATGTGGTTTTCTCTTGGTCCTCGTGTGCTATTGGAATTTGAAAATATCCGGAAAATCCATCTAGAAAACAATAGTAACTATTTCCGGCTAATCTTTCCAACATTTGATCTATGAAAGGTAAGGGAAAGTGATCTTTTCTGGTGGCGTCATTTAATTTTCTATAATCAATACACACAGGCCATCCTGTTACAATCCTAGTAGGAATAAGCTCATTTTTCTCATTTGTAATGACAGTCATGCCACCCTTCTTCGGCACGCATTGAACTGGGCTTACCCATGGACTATCAGAAATTGGATATATCAAACCTGCATCTAGCAGTTTAATAATCTCTTTCTTAACTACATCTTGCATATTAGGATTTAGTCTTCGTTGGCGTTGCACATACATTTTATGACCTTCTTCCATAGAGATTTTATGTGTGCAATACGAAGGACTTATTCCTTTAATATCATGAATCTTCCATGCAATGGCTGGTTTATGAGCTTTCAACACAGAAATGAGTTGTGATTTCTCATTTTTAGTAAGAGAAGACGATATTATTACAGGTAATTCAGATTCACCATGTAAATAAGCGTATTCCAAATGGTTTGGAAGTGGCTTTAACTCTAATTTCGGAGGTTCTTCTATCGATGATTTGTATCGATATCTGTCTTCTTCTTTTAGCATTTGAATTTCTTCTGTTGTTGGTTCATATCCATTAGCTATAAATGTAGCTAACATTTCAGCTTCATCAATTGGTTCATTACCTTCTCCTAAAGAACATTCTCCTGTTCCTTGTAATTCTGGAAATTCTTCTAATAATTCTGCATGTGCATCTATAGTTTGAATATAATAACATGTATCATCTGCAGATTGTGGTTGTTGCATTGCTCTATCAACTGAAAAGGTAACACTCTCATCCTCTATACTTAGGGTCAGTTTCTTACCGAACACGTCTATCATTGCTTTAGCCGTGTTTAAGAATGGTCTTCCTAATATGAGAGGAACTTGAGAATCTTCTTCCATGTCCAAAACAACAAAATCTACTGGAAATACTAAAGTACCAACTTTAACTAGCATGTTCTCCATTATCCCTCTAGGATATTTTATTGATCTATCGGCTAGTTGTATGCTTATTCTGGTTGGTTTCAATTCTCCAAGGTCTAGTTTAGTGTATAGTGAATACGGCATTAGATTTATACTAGCACCTAAGTCTGCCAATGCTTCTATTGAACTAAGACTACCCAGAAAACATGGAATTGTGAAACTTCCTGGATCAGATAATTTTTCTGGTATCTTATTCAACAGCACTGCTGAACAATTAGCATTCATAGTAACAGCCGAGAGTTCTTCCATTTTATTTCTATTTGAAATTAGATCTTTCAAGAATTTAGCATATCTAGGCATTCCTGAAATCACATCAATGAAAGGAAGATTTACATTTATCTGTTTAAACATATCCAAGAATTTGGATTGCTCGGCTTCAAGTTTCTCTTTCTTCATTTTACTCGGGTAAGGAAGTGGTGGTTGGTATGGTTTAACATAAGGTTTATCCTTAACTGTGTTATCTTCATTAACCTTTTCAACTACCGGTTCTTTTTCCTTATCTTGATCAGGTTGTGGTTCTTGTGGAGTAGGAATGGCTTCATCAGAAGTTACAGGTATTTCAGGTGGTTTAAGTGTTGTGCCACTTCTTGTGGTAATGGCTTTAGCTGTTTCACTCCGGGGGTTAGCATTTGTATCACTAGGTAGACTTCCCGGTTTTCTTTCACCTATTAACCTTGCTAGGTTACTCACTTCTTGTTCCAGATTTTGAATAGAAGCTTGTTGATTTCTAAATGCTTGAGCATTTTGTTCATTGGTTTGTTTCTGAGATGTGAAAAACTGCGTTTGAGTTTCAACTAGCTTCGTCATCATATCTTCTAAATTCGGATTTTTATCATCGGTTTGTTGTGGTGGTTTGTTTTGAAAATTAGGTCTTTGCTGATTATAAGTATTATTGGATACTTGTTGATTGCTAGGACCTTGTTGGTTGTTGTATGGAATATTTCTGTTATAATTCTGGTTTTGATTGTAAATCGGTCTTGGCGGTTGATAATTATTCTGATAATTATTTCCAGGCCTTTGGTTTATGTATGAAATATTCTCTCTTTGTTCCATTGTTAATTCAATACTGAGACAATCTTTTGTCAAATGTGGTCCTCCACACTGCTCACAACTAATTCGTATTGAGTGAATATCTTTAGTCATCTTTTCCATTCGTCTCTCCACAGCATCTATCTTTGCGAAAATGGAATCTAAGTCATGGCTAGAATCGGCTCTAGCTGCTTTAGATGATCTAACGATGTCTTTTTCTTGGTGCCACTCATGTGAGTGGGAAGCAGTATTATCAATAATTTTGTAAGCATCAGTTTTGGTTTTCTTCATAATAGAACCACCAGCTGCTATATCTTTGTCTTTTCTTGTAGTGATGTCGCATCCTTGGTAGAATATTTGTACTATTTGACAGGTGTCTAAACGATGTTGCGGACATCCTCTTAACAACTTTCCATATCTAGTCCACGCCTCATATAGAGTTTCATTTGGTTTCTGTGTGAACGTAACAATTTCTGCTTGAAGTCTTACGGCTTTAGATGCAGGAAAGAATTGTTTAAGAAATTTGTCAACTAAAACGTCCCATGTATCGATCGCCCCTTCAGGTAACGATTCCAACCAATCTTTGGCTTCTCTCTTTAAAGTCCAGGGAAATAACATGAGATATATCTGTTCATCCTCCACTTCTCGGATTTTAAATAGTGTGCAGATCCTATTAAAGGTACGTAGATGTTCATTTGGATCTTCCTTCGGCGCACCACTAAATTGGCATTGATTAGTCACCATGTGTAGAATTTGTCCTTTGATTTCATAATCTGGCGCATTAATGTCTGGATGAGTAATTGCGTGACCTTGGCCAGTGCGTTTAGCTCTCATTCGGTCTTCCATACTTAAAGGTTCCAGATTCTCCATAATTGAATTTGTTGAATCGGTATCACTAGATGATTCTGAATTAATGGTTCGTTCCTCAACAATCTCTGTTTGAATGATTGGTGGCTCCGGAGGAAAGTTTAATGGTTCAGGATCTACGAACCATTCCTGAATATTTTTCGGATTCTCAATTGTGAGGTCGGGTTCAAAAAATGGATTATCGGAAATTTGAACTGAAGTACTTGGTCTACTGGATAACGATTCTAAAGAAAAATCAACGGCGGTTATATTTGCTAAATGTCTTGATCTAGTTACAGGTGGTGAACGTACAAAAGGTGGTGAACGTCTTGCTCGGTGCATTCACTGAATATCCTATTAGTTTTAAAAAGGAAAGAAATATTATAATAAGTTATCCAATCAATAGACTTTTCTGATTTTGCCCTCGTTTCGAATAGCCAAAAGATGCAGCAGAGGGGCAGGATTCGTTTGGTCTCAATATAATTGAGGACTGTTTGGCTCCAATAACCCGGTCCACGTACAAATCCAACTATTACTATGAACCAGAAAATTTTGATGTCTATCAATTTAACCACTCAAAATAAATTTTCGTAATTTTAAGAAATTTAGATAAGAAGTAGAATAAAAATCTATGTCCTAAAACTAGAATAGCGAGAAATAAGAAAGAAAAAGAGTTCGTTGAAAAAGGTCGAAAAAGAAAAATGGTTGAAAAATAAAAGGTGACGAAAAAAAAAAAGAAACTTATAAAACTTAAAAATACTTGACTAACCTAACCTTATTACTACAACTAACTTAAAATTATAATCGCAAATTGAAATTACTAATTGGAATGATAATTGATACATAGGTAAAAGTCGTCTAAAAATATTAAAGCTTACAGGAAAAACTAAATCCCAAATGGAAATAACTTAAAAAGAAACTAAAACTTAAAAAGGCGTCGCAAAATTCTAAAGCACCTAAATCTTAGTCTAAAGAAAAAGCACTTAAGGAATTTTACGGCAAAGCCTAAAAATCTAGGAGTAAAAATAACTATAGCAAAAACTAAGTTTAAAACTAAATATGAGCTAAAAATACAAATATTATGCTACAACGATTAAAAAGTGACAAAATATAAAAATATACAAAAAGTTGTAAAAAGTACAATTTTTATAAAAATATTATTTTTATATTATTTATTTAATAAAACTATTAATTTAATATTTTAATTAAACTAATTAAACAAAATAATAATAAAAACTAAAATTAATACTTAATTAAAACATAATTAGGGTTTTATATTAATAATTATAATATAATCCGTAATTAATGTGAATTTAGGGTTCTGTCAGCGTGTCAGAGCAGCTCCGCGACTTGCGGTATTCAAAGCTTCAAACCCCGCGAGTCGCGGGGTTCCAAAATTCAGCTGACAGGTTATTTAAATTCGACGCGTTTTTCTTTATTTATTTTTTTTCTTTCTGTTTTTAATTTTTTCTGTTAAAAAAAAATATGTGTATAAAAACTTATATTTTAAAAACTTAAATAAAATAGAACTACTTTATAATTTTAATAAATAAAATGCTTAAAACTAGATTTATATATATATATATATATTTTTTTATGTTTTTAAATAAAAACAAAATACTTAAATAAAACTTATGTTTTTATAAAATAAAAATAAAGAAACTTTATAAAACTTAAATATTTAACAAAATCTTAAAAATACTTATATTTTTGTTTTTCTTTTTATATTTTCGAATATTTAAAACGTATTTTTACAAAAGCGACTTTTAATAGAAGTAAACTAAAAATCTCTTTTTTTTATATATATATATATTAGCGTTGCGTTTCCGGCGTTTAGAAAGTTCCCCGGCAGCGGCGCCAAAAATACTTGATGCGGTAGCGGAGTGGTATAAAATACTATTAAATTTTTGCAGGAAATACTATTAAATACGATACAATTTTATACAAGATATTTATTTATTTATAGAATGGATATACTTAAACCTTGCTACAACACTTATAGGCAGTGTACCTAATCGTACAGTAGTGTAGTTTTTAGTAAGTCCGGTTCGTTCCACAGGGAAAATCTTTAAACAAAGCTTAACGCTATATTAGTTTACTTTTATAAAAATACAAATATATATATATATAAGTAATATTATTATTATAAAGGGGGGTTTTTACCGTTTAATGACCGGTTTGTCGATTTTAAAACTTTAGTCGCAGTTAAAACCAAATGTAAAATATTAAAAATGAATACAAGACTTAAATTAAAGCATAAAGTAAATAACGATAATGAAATTGCGAATAATAAAAGTGCGATAAAATAAACTTGCGATAATTAAAAAGTTCGATAATTAAAAGTGCAATTAAATACAATAATAATAAAAATGCGATATTTAGAAGTGCAATTAAATATAAAATAAAGGAAATCAAATATGAAATAAAAGAATTATGCTTATTTAAACTTCCGTAATCATGATGTTTGACGTGTTGATTTTTGTTTTATGCCCATGGGTTAATTGTCCTTTGTCCTGGATTATTTAATATGTCCGTCTGGTTTTTGTCCATAACAGTCCATCAGTCATAAATATAAAATGCGAGTGTCCTCGTCAAATTATCCTTATACCCGAAGTTAAATATTCCAACTAATTGGGGACTTAAACTGTAACAAGATTTTAATACTTTGTTTAATAATTACACCAGGATGTCGACTGAGTGTAACCCAAGGTTTTAATATTTTGTTATCAATTATACCAAGTGTCCTTGTACATAATTTCACCCCTGTTTTAATTATTCTAGTGGCTATTAATCCATTCCCGTGTCCGGTTAAATGAACGATTATTCGTTGGTATAAATACCCCGCCCATCGTGTCCGATCGAGTGTATATGGTAATTTATAGGGACGCCCAATTGTAAATCTTTATATTAACATTAACAAACTATCATTTAGTTAAACAAATATAAAGCCCATTAATAGCCCATAGTCTAATTTCCACAAGTGTCGTTCTTTTGTCCAAACCCCAATTATGGTACAAAGCCCAATTACCCAATTTTAGTAATTAGCCCAACATCATGATTACTTCGTTTTAAATAAGCATAATAATAACTTAGCTACGAGACATTAATGTAAAAAGGTTGAACATAACTTACAATGATTAAAAATAGCGTAGCGTTACACGGACAGAATTTCGACTTACACCCTTACAATATTCGCTAACATACCCTTATTATTAGAATTATAATTAAAATTAAAATTAAAATATAAATTATAAATATAAATATATCGTATGAATGAGGAGAAAAAAAAAGATGATGATTTGCGATCAGAATTCGGTTGCTTTTATAGGAAAATTCGACTTTTGGGGCTCCGCGACTCGCGGTGAAATACTCTTCAAACTCCGCGAGTCGCGAAGAATGAAATTACAGCTCAGTCCCTTTGGAGCCTTTCTTGCCGACGGTTTTTATTATTTATTATAATATATAAATAATTATAAGAATTATTTAAATATTATATTATATTTATGTGCATAGTTAACTTGTAATTTTTAGTCCGTTGCGTCGAGCGTTGAGAGTTGACTCTAGTCCCGGTTCCGGATTTTCGAACGTCCTTGCGTACAATTTAATATCTTGTACTTTGCGTTTTGAATCTTGTACTCTTGTAATTTCGAGACGTTTCTTATCAATAATTGGAACCTCTTTGATTGTCTTTTGTACTTTTGAGCTTTTTGGTCGTTTGCGTCTTCAATTCGTCGAATCTGTCTTTTGTCTTCACCTTTTATTATTTAAACGAATATCACTTGTAAATAGAACAATTGTAACTAAAAGCTTGTCTTTCTTGAGGAATAATGCTATGAAATATATGTTCGTTTTTAGCATTATCAATATTTATTATAAAAATATTAATATAGTTATGTTATATATAGTAGAAATTTTTTTAAAACTAATATTTATTTGATAAAATATTATTAAGAAAAAGTTGTATTATTTTATAATAATAATAATAATAATAATAATAATAATAATAATAATAATAATAATAAAGATAATGATGGTAATAATAATAATGATAGTAATAATATTAATATTAATAAAATAATAATAATAATAATGATAATTTTATTAATAATGTTATTTTAATAAAAAGTATAGTTTTGTTGATAATTTTAATAATAATTATAATATTATTAATGATAATGATAATACTAGTTATAATAATAATTTTAATAATGATATTAATAACAGTGATAATAATTTTTAAAAGTGACGAGAATTATACCATCCTAATCTTGTTGACATCGTTTCGCTAACATCACCATACTTATAACCTCGTTAGCTATAACCCATAATTTCCTTAGCTTTAACCCGTTTAAAAACCTGTTTTGAAATTACCCAAACATCAATTCGTCGTATTATTTTATGTATAATACATAATATTAATAATACTACTAATTATGGAGAGATATAGAGAGTAGAGAGACTTAGAGAGATTGAAAGAAATTTTGGTGTGAGTTTGAATGAAAAATGGTGTGGTATTTATACTTAAAAAAATTAGGTAAAAAGAATAAAATAATAAAAAGAAAAAAATATTTTAAGTTTTAGTTGGTTTGATAATGGGATTTTAAAAATAAAAATTATTAAATGTTAGGTCATGAAATAAAATAACAAAAGTGGGATTTTATCTTTATAATTTTTAATTAAAAAGAAAAAGTATTATTTATTTATTTATTTTTATTTTTTTTAAAAACTTTTAGAAATATTGTTGATAAATTTCTTAATTTATTTTGTACTTATTTCTCTCTCTTTATATATATATATATATATATATATATATATATATATATATATATATATATATATATATATATATATATATATATATATATATATATACATGCCAAAATGTATATGTATGTATATAAATTTTTCGATTCTTATCAAATTTATATGAATATTTTGGCTAATCATTGATTAAATTTTTTTTTATTTACATACAATATAAAAAAAAAATATTTCAAGGTTAATTATATTTACTTTTGTGATGATCTGGAAATTTTCGACCAAATTTAAACTAAATATTTATATGATTCTGATATGATAAGCAAAGTCTATTAAACTGAGTCTTAAAAATTTTGAACTGTTTCATATATTCAGTTAACCTTTGACCATTTCCGGCGATTCACGAACCTTTAATCGTAAACAGAAGTATATATATAAATAATCATATATGTAAATAATTATATATAATAAACTAATTATATTAATGAACTAGTATGTAATTAGTTATTATGAACGATAATTTAAAATGATTAAAACTTGTTATTTTGAATATAGAGAGTAGATTGAACATACATAATTTAGCAATGTTAATAAAGTATTAAATGTTATACTATGATATTATTTTGTTTCAATATATATAATTAACATAATTACCTACTTAATACTTAAAACAAAAATTCTATATATATATATATATATATATATATATATATATATATATATATATATATATATATAGTAGTTTATATATATAAATGAATTCTATTCAAAATTGGTAATTATAGATACATGATAATATATTAAAATGTATAAATAATAAATACTCAAAATATGTAATTTCAAGTTTAAAATATAGTTGTATTAGTAATACTTTAAATAATAACATCAATATTAGTATTAGTAATAAACATATATCATATAGATATGAAATTAGTATATAAATTGTTATAATATTATTAACGATATTATTATTATCAATATTAACAATTGTATTATTATAACTAATATTCTTATTATTATTAGTAATAATATCAGTAATATCATTTTCATATTGTCATCATTATATTATTATAATTATCAGATGTAAGATCCGGTTTCCTCAGACTGGTGGGACGCCGTCCAAATGGGCGGGACGCCGTCCCAGATTAAAGGCCTGGACGCCGTCCAACTTTCTGGACGCCGTCCAGAATGGCTGGCAGACAAGCCTTTTTGTTTTTTTAGAAATTTTAGATGGGCATTTTGGTAATTTCACTTTGTGGACGAATTAAAGGCCCTAGATCAATTTTGTTGATCTTCATTACACCATTTCCAACCACCAAACCTCATCCACTTCAATTCTAGAGAGAGAGTGCATTTAAGTGTGAGAAAGCTCAAATAGGAGAGGAAGAAGCTTGTTTCGGGTTCTAGCTCAAGCATTAAAGTTGTTCATCTCCTCGTTAGCTTCATTTTGATTGTGGTGGTAAGCCCTAAACTTGATTACCTTAGTTTAATGTGTTTAAGGGTTAGGGTTTGGGTTAGTGTTGTACATAAAACCCATTTGTGAGTAATTTGGGGGTTTTGGGTAAGTTTGGGTCATGAAGACCCAAATGGTGACTAACCTAGGGTTTTGAAAGGGTAAATGGGTCTTAAAGGCCTAGCAAATCACTAGTACACTTATAGTTAATGTTAGTGGGTGTCATTTGGGTTGTGGGTGACCCAAATGGGTGTGTTGACCTTGAAATGGGTCAAATGGGTCTTTGATGACCTAGGTTGTCTTTTATGTATGAAAACGAGTCAACTTGGTGATTAAATGTGTGTTAAGACCTTAATGGCTAGAATTAGGGTTTTTGGTGAAGTTAACCCATTATTAGGGTTAAGGGTGCAAAATGGGTCGGGATTGCACCTTGGGTCAAAAGACTCTAGATTTTTGAGTGAGTTGCTTGACCGACTTGAGTTGTGAATTAATTATGTGCTAAAATGTAATAGGTACGTTACATTGAAGTTGCAAGTTCGGTTATCTTTCACGAAGACTCTAAGGTGAGTGGAATAATTATATGCGTAGATATATAATGTGTTTATTTGTGTAGTGTGAGATGTGAAGTGTCGATGTGCTAAGACACCACGTCCACATGGCGAGTGAAGCGTCGATGTGTTAAGACGCCACTCGGGAGGGAAGTATCGATGTGTTAAGATGCCACTCCAAGTAAGGTGAAGAGTGAAGTGTCGAAGTGTTAAGACACCACTCGGGGTGAAGTGCCGAAGTGTTAAGGTGCCACCCGGGGTGAAGCATCGAAGTGTTAAGATGCCACCCGTGGGGTTAGTGTGCGAAGTGTTAAGTGCAATAATGGTTGTTGTGAACACCGACGGTCTTTAAACACCGTATCTTGTACGATTGGTTAACCATGGTCATTGTGTTGTAGTGTAAGCATATTACTTTGTTCATGTTATATACGCTTGTGTTATGCTAGCTTGATTATTGGAGGTTATAGCTTGTATTTGTGACGATAAGCTAATTGTGTTTGCTAGCATGTTTGCGGTATTTGTGTAAGTGATTGCAAGTAGGTATATTATATATGTATTCGTATAATTATTGCATTCACTAAGCTTTGCTTACCCTCTCATTGTTTACCTTTTTATAGGCTCGGGCGTTGACAAGGGTAAGAGCGTTCAATTGGATTAGTGGTCTCCCGCTCGTTTTGATAGGGGATGCTTTTGGGTGTTAGCTTTTGGAGTTCGACCGAGATTGGGTAGTTTAACCCCAAACACCATGCTCTAGTGTCGTTTGGAACTTAAACTTGTATTTGGTCAAAACTTGTATTTTTGAACGAAACTCGTAAAATAGGCGACGTGGGCCCGATGATGTAAAACTTGTTTTGATTATGCAAAACTCTTAGTTTCACGTATATTGACTTGTGGTAAAAAGGTTTTCATTTAAAAATGTCGGGAAGCAGGTTTTACCCATACGTGAAACGGGACACCAGGTCAGTCCCTGGCAGTTCATTGGGACGCCATCCCAATTGCTTGGACGCCGTCCCAGTTTTAAAAGCTGGACGCCGTCCAGATGGTCAGGCCCATAATTTTTTTTTTTTTTGGGATTTGAGATGTCGGGTTGTTACAAGTGGTATCAGAGCATGGTCTAAGGGATTTAGGTGACTTGAGATAGGTGCCTAGACTTAGACTTTATTGTGTGTATGCTTTATGCGGGACTTGTAGGACTTTGTGTCTAATCGGGAATTGTTAGTGCCTTGATTTATATGAACTAACATTGTGCTAATTTATTTGTGTTGTGTTTAGCAATCATCAAGCGAGATGGACGTTGTACTAGCAAGTTAATGCGACGTGTTCGCGTAACAATGGTTAGCTACCATTGTTACGGGTTTAAATCGTGTCAAACGAGCGATGTACGACAATTGTTGAGCAAGATGGGGTAGTGTGGCGTATATGTATATACCTATGTGTTATGACCTTTCGTTTCGTTGCTTAATTACTTCGTTTTATAGAATGAAGATGAGAAATGGACACGACACCAATGATGGAAGTACTAGTGAGGACGTTGAGTTCACGGCCAAAGTTGAGACCATCTTTAAACGTCAAAAAGCGGAGTTTCTCGAAGATGTTAAGAAGATGTTCCTAGATACGATTGACGAACAACTAGTCAATGTGGTAAAGGAGCAAGTTAAGGCCGTTCTTCAAGAGAATAATGTGAGGAGACGGGACTTTTTCTTTAAGAATTTTAAGGATTCTCAACCTCCCACATTTGAAGGTAAACGGGACCCACTTAAGAGTGCCCGTTGGATCTCTGATATGGAGGGGGCTTTTCGTACGTGTGAATGCCCTCTCGATAAAAAGACGAGATATGGTTGTAGCATGTTAAGAGGTGATGCTAAATTGTGGTGGGACGCGAAGATCCGACTTTATGGCGAAGAACAATGCATGGAGTTCACCTGGAATGAATTCAAGAAAGAGTTTTTTGACGAATACCGAACTTCGGCCGATCTTACGAGGCTTAAGGACGAGTTACGTTCCTTGAGGCAAGGGTCGATGGATTTGAACACTCTCAAAACTGTGTTTTTGTCCAAGACCCAATTTTTCCCGGAGTATGTCGGGAATGATAAGATGTTGAAGGAAGAATTTTACCGAACGTTGAATGATTGTTATCAAGATAAGATAAGTGTAAATGTGGTGAAGAGTTTTGACGAGTTGTTCGATATGGCCAAGGGGTTCGAGTCGCTCATCTTGAGAAAGAGTGGCTTCACCCTAGGCAAGAAAAAGTTTGAAGCTACTAGTCATTCAAATTTTTCTAACAAGAAGCACAAGAAGGGTTCCGAGAGTGTTGGTAGCGTGAAGAAGGGTACTTCCGGTGATTTTTCCTATTCTTGTTATAATTGTGGTCAAAAGGGGCACATGGCTCGCGAATGCCCTAAATCATTATCCACAACCAAGCTCACTTGTTTTAATTGTGGAAAGGAAGGGCACAAGAGGCCGAAGTGTCCCGAGATGCGCAATGATAATGTTAAACGGTTAGAGAAGGTGGCGGGTACGGCAAGGGGTCGAAACTATTTGATGACCAATGATGAAGCCAAACAATCGAACGAAGTTGTCTCAGGTACTTTCATGGTTATCTCTAATCCGGCACGGATACTTTTTGATAGTGGTGCTAATTTGTCTTTCGTATCTCCAAGATTTGTGCCTAAGTTAAATAAACCGCTAGTAAAGTTAAGTCGTCCGGTAGAAGTCGAAATAGCGGATGGCAAGATGGCGCTAGTGGTTGATGTGTGTAAAAATTGTAATGTTGTGTTTGGTGCCGAAAGTTTTGAGATTGATCTCATTCCGATGACCTTGGGCGATTTTGATATTGTCATTGGTATGGATTAGCTCGATCGTTATAGAGCCGATATTGCATGCCATGATAAGTTTATTCGTGTAAAGACCCCAAGTGGGGGAGAGTTAATTATTCATGGCGATAAGCAAAGGAGACCGGTGCCGATATGCACTTTTGCACGGGCACGTCGTTTCCTTGTTAGTGGTGGCTTGGCTTTTCTTGCCCATGTTGTTGATGCTCGTGACGAGCCACCACCTATTCGTGAAATTCCGGTTGTTAGTGAATTTGAAGACGTTTTTCCGGACGAGTTACCGGGCGTTCCGGCATAAAGACAAGTTGAATTTCGCATTGAGTTAGTTCCGAGGGCTACCCCCATTGCTAAAACTCCTTATCGTTTAGCGCCGACAGAAATGCAAGAATTGCTAAATCAAACCCAAGAGTTACTTGAGAAGGGTTTTATTCGACCGAGTGCTTCACCATGGGGCGCTTCGGTGTTATTTGTGAAGAAGAAGGATGGTAGTATGCGGATGTGCATCGATTACCGAGAGTTGAATAAAGTGACGATCAAGAATCGTTATCCGTTACCTAGGATTGACGATTTGTTTGATCAACTTCAAGGTGCAACGTATTTCTCTAAAATCGACCTACGGTCCTCCGTGAGGAAGACATCGAGAAAACGGCTTTTCGAACGTGTTATGGGCATTTTGAATTTGTGGTAATGCCTTTTGGTCTTACGAATGCACCGGCGGCATTCATGGACCTTATGAACCGAGTGTGCCAACCTATGTTGGACAAGTCGGTAATTGTATTCATTGACGACATATTAGTCTACTCAAAAAGTATGAACGAACATGAACGTCATTTGCGTGAAGTATTGAAGACGTTACGAAAGGAGAAGTTGTATGGAAAGTTCTCCAAATGTGAATTTTGGCTAAGGGAAGTTCAATTCCTTGGTCATATTGTTAACAAGGACGGTATTCAAGTAGACCCGGGGAAGATAGAGACGGTGAAGAGTTGGGGACGACCGACTACGCCTACGAAAATTCGGAGTTTTCTCGGATTGGCCGGTTATTATCGTTGGTTTATCCAAGACTTTTCCAAGATTTCTTCTCCACTGACGAAGTTGACAAGAAAGAACGCGAAATTTAATTGGGAGAACGAGCAAGAAATTGCTTTTCAATTGTTAAAAGAGAAATTATGTCAAGCTCCGGTGTTAGTGTTACCGGAAGGGGTAGAAGACATGACGGTTTATTGTGATGCATCTTTGAACGGTCTCGGGTGTGTTTTAATGCAAAGAGGTAAAGTCATCGCTTATGCCTCTCGACAATTAAAGGAACACGAAACGAGATATCCGACTCATGATCTTGAGTTGGCGGCAGTGGTGCATGCGTTGAAAATTTAGCGCTATTACTTGTATGGTGTTAAGTGCACGATTTATTTGGATCATAAAAACTTAAAACACCTTTTTAGTCAACGAGATTTGAATTATCGTCAACGTAGATGGATGGATGTGGTAAAGGACTATGATTGTGATACTTTATCATCCGGGAAAGGCGAACGTTGTCGCGGATGCGTTGAGTCGAAAGAGTCAACATCTTGCAATAAAGGTAGGATCGTTATGTTTGATCATTACTAATGATTTCCTTGAGAAGCTTGGTGAGATTCAAATAGAGGCTTACGTTCACAATAAGTATGCGGAACGAATCGTAGGGCAATCGGAATTCATTACTATGGGTTCGCGTGGTTTGTTATCTTTTCAAGGAAGGGTGTGGGTGTCTAAGATGGGTGATTACCGGCGGGTGCTACTTGATGAAGCACATAAGTCAAAGTATTCCATTCATCCGGGTGAGACGAAAATGTATCATGATTTGAGGAAGGATTATTGGTGGCCGGGCATGAAGCGTGATGTTGTAAAATATGTCGAACAATGTGTCACTTGTTTGCAAGTTAAGGCCGAGCACCAAAAGTCGTATGGTAAATTGCAACCGTTAGAAATCCCGAAGTGGAAATGGGAGCACATTATCATGGATTTCATCACAAAGTTACCTAAGACGGCGAGAACCCAATTTGATTCAATTTGGGTAATAGTTGATCGTTTAACGAAAAGTGCTTTGTTTCTTCCCTTTAAAGAAGCAATATCGTCAGAGGCCTTGGTTAAATTGTTTATCAAGGAAGTGGTCTCGCTACATGGGGTTCCTATATCTATTATTTCGGATCGAGACACCCGTTTTGCATCTCGATTTTGGGAAAAGTTTCATGAAGATATGGGTACTCAATTAAAGTTGAGCACGGCGTATCATCCTCAAACGGATGGTCAAACCGAACGTACGAATCAAACTTTGGAAGATATGTTACGGGCGTGCATTATTGATTTTGGTGGAAGTTGGGATGAGCATTTGCCTTTGATGGAATTCTCGTACAATAATAGTTATCATGGAAGGGTATTATTCGATTTCGAAGATGGGGAAAGTTAGCTCCTCGGTTTATTGGGCCATTTAAAGTTTTAGCTCGTGTTGGTGAAGTTGCATATCGATTGGAATTACCCGAAGAGCTTGCGGGGATCCATAATACATTTCATGTTTCCCATCTCCGTAAGTGTCTTGCGGATGATTTTTTCGCGGGTGTCGTTAGACGAGATTGAGCTAAATAATAAGTTAGAGTATGTTGAGGAGCCGGTTGCTATACTTGATGAAAAGGTTAAGAAATTGAGAAATAAAGAGGTGAGGACTTTTAAAATCTAATGGCGTCGAAGTATAGGTTCCGAGTTTACTTGGGAGCCCGAAGAGTTTGTCTTGGTTTATCTTCCTGCTTGTCATGCGGCGTGGATGGCGAGGTCGCAATTCGGTTCAAGTGGGGGAGAGTTGTAAGATCCGGTTTCCTCAGACTGGTGGGACGCCGTCCAAATGGGCGGGACGCCGTCCCAGATTAAAGGCCTGGACGCCGTCCAACTTTCTAGACGCCGTCCAGAATGGCTGGCACACAAGCCTTTTTATTTTTTAGAAATTTTAGATGGGCATTTTGGTAATTTCATTTTGTGGACGAATTAAAGGCCCTAGATCAGTTTTGTTGAGCTTCATTACTCCATTTCCAACCACCAAACCTCATCCACTTCAATTCTAGAGCGAGAGTGCATTTAAGTGTGAGAAAGCTCAAATAAGAGAGGAAGAAGCTTGTTTCGGGTTCTAGCTCGAGCATTAAATTTGTTCATCTCCTCGTTAGCTTCGTTTTGATTGTGGTGGTAAGCCCTAAACTTGATTACCTTAGTTTAATGTGTTTAAGGGTTAGGGTTTGGGTTAGTGTTGTACATAAAACTCATTTGTGAGTAATTTGGGGGTTTTGGGTAAGTTTGGGTCATGAAGACCCAAATGGTGACTAACCTAGGGTTTTAAAAGGGTAAATGGGTCTTAAAGGCCGAGAAAATCACTAGTACACTTATAGTTAATGTTAGTGGGTGTCATTTGGGTTGTGGGTGACCCAAATGGGTGTGTTGACCTTGAAATGGGTCAAATGGGTCTTTGATGACCTAGGTTGTCTTGCATGTATGAAAACGAGTCAACTTGGTGATTAAATGTGTGTTAAGACCTTAATGGCTAGAATTAGGGTTTTTGGTGAAGTTAACCCATTATTAGGGTTAAGGGTGCAAAATGGGTCGGGATTGCACCTTGGGTCAAAAGACTCTAGATTTTTGAGTGAGTTGCTTGACCGACTTGAGTTGTGAATTGATTATGTGCTAAAATGTAATAGGTACGTTACATTGAAGTTGCAATTTCGGTTATCTTTCACGAAGACTCTAAGGTGAATGGAATAATTATATGCGTAGATATATAATGTGTTTATTTATGTAGTGTGATGTAACAACCCTCACTTTTCGACTTCTAAATTACTGAATTAACCCTAGGGTTATATGTCTGACTATATGTATTAAGGGTTGTTATATACAATTAAATATTGACCGAATAGTAATTTTTAGTCAACAATGTACGCTTAAAAAAATATATTATTAATTTATATAATTTGACATAATTTAACTAAGTATATAAACTTTGTATCACTTTTATTATTTAGTTAATATATTTAACTATATAATAAATCCAATTATATATAAATGTAATAATATTTACAAACTTACTAAAGCTATAGTTTAATAATTAAAATCATAATTATTATTAAAAATACAAAATACCGAATTATTTATTATTTTTATGCAAAATTTGTATTTATTAATTAAATAAAAAAAAATAAAAAAAATAAAAAAATATTATTGACAAATATTCTTGGAAAAACATTAAATAAATTTGTTTATTTACAAAAAAAAAAATCCTTAAAATAAATAAAAATTAAATAAATAAATAAATAAATTACTTTTTAATTAAAAATTTTAATGGAAAAACTACTTTTATTATTTTATTTTGTGCATTATCCCATGACCTAACATTTAATACTTTTTAATTTTAAAATCCCATTAAGAATTAAATATTTCTTTTTCTTTTAATTATTTTATTCTTTTTACCTAATTTTTTCAAGTATAAATACCCCTCATTTCTCATTCAAACTCACACCAAAAGTTCTCTCATTCTCTCTTTGAAGAATTACTACTAGTAAGTATTCTCTTCTTACTTTTTATTTTTTTTTACTTTTTACTTTTTACTTTTTTACTTTTTACTTTTTACTTCGGTTATTATTTTTATCGAAATATGTAAATAATGTTATAAATTATATGCAATTAAAAATAAAATAAATAACATGTATACACTATTACTATTACTAGCACCTATAACCTACTACTTATATTGTAACATAAAAATATTTTGGGATATGTATTAGAGATGTATAGATCTTCGAACTTTCTTGATGAATGGTTTCTATGAGATTCTAGGCAGAGGGTTTGGATTTCCGATTTAAAGGGTCCTATGGCTCAAGCCCCTAGATCTAAATTAGCCATTCGAAGGGAAAGGGGTGATTGGAAGCTTATCTAATACGGCAAGTATCCTAAAATGGAAAACATTGATAAAAGTAGAAACTCTCTAGTCATAGAAACTTAGTAAAATAAGAAACTTTCTAAAAATGAAAACTTTATAAAAATAGTAACTTACTAGGAATAGAAACTTAGTAAAACAAACTATACTTAAACACATACTTAAACTTAAACATGGGCAAAACACTTAACTACTCTTAAATGTTAATAGGTTGACTTTCCTGCTCACTCGTTCAACTCTTTATTCCGAGGAATAACACTCTCTCTACTTACTAAGGTGAATTCATAGCCCCTCTTTAATTGCTAGCAAACTTACTTACTTTTACTTGGGGTGAGACACATGCTGTTTTCACTTTTTACACTTTAGACACAAGTACCAAACTGTTAAACTATGCTATACCCGGCTATGTTCGACTAAGTCCCTACAGTGATATTTTTAATTGCTGCGGCATGCTTAATTATTGGGGGTAGGCCTATCGGGAGTAACGTCCCCGATACATTTGACCAAGTCATTGTATTACTTAATCATGAAATTAAACCGACAAGGACAGACACAACTTGTGATGGGGCAAACTTGAACGTTTAGTCTAAATATCACGCATTGGCATAACTTTTTGATCCCGCGGGAGATCAACTTTACAAACTAAATCTTGTGGTCTAAAACAACGACAAACTTTTTGTTAAACCTATGAACTTCACTCAACCTTTTTGGTTGAAACTTTAGCATGTTTTGTCTCAGGTGCTGTTTGATTCAAGCTCTTATACTTACTGCTTATGTGATGCTACTTGGACATAGGATCAAGAGATATCGCATTTATTACTTCTGCATGTGAACATTTACGATATTGTTATTCCTGTCATTGTAACGACATTTCATTTTCTGCTGCGTACTCATTAAAGTTAAATTCATCATTTAGTATTGTTCTCGTTTATTATAATATGTTGGTATGTTTTGATATTAGTGACGTTCCTTCCAGAACCTATTGGGAGGACGTTACAGATTGGTATCAGAGCTTAACCAGGCTGTTATAGAGAACCAGGATTGCATTTTATGTGTGCCGTACTTGTTAGCTAGGGTGCCTTAGAAATCTAGGAAACTATAACCTTTCCTGCCTTAGAATTAAAGCACTTAGGATTGCCCCATAATCTTAACGATTATGCTTTAATAAACTTGACTTAAAGATTCTAATCAAAATATCCTTCCTAATGTTAGGATGTCTAATTATCATCAAACGACTAAAATGAATCTTTTCAAGACAACCGAAAAAGATACTGAAAGGTCTTCCACAGAAAGACCAGTCCAAAGTCCACCTTATGGCTTTGGTGGTCCTCCCTCACCAAATTATAGTCCAAATACTACTCTAAAGTTACATGGGTCTCCTGAATACTATCCAACCCCGAGGAATAAAGACAAGAGGAAATGTCTTGAAGAAACTGGGCCTTCAAAGAAAAGATCCCGATCTCCTTTCTACGATGAAGTTGATGCCAAGAACGAGCTCATGAATCTGCGAAAAACTACCGATGACCTAATTCGCCATATTGCAAGGATCGATTTTCAAATGAAGGAAAAAGACCTAGCGATCAAGAAGCTCATGGAGGAAAATGCTGAACTAAAGAAAGAGATAAAGTTGGTGAAGTATGAAGGTGATAGAAATACCCGATGGGGGAAGCAATCTCTCTCCTACCTAAGAGAAGATGTTGACCTTAGATTGAAGATGGAGGAAAACCGCGTGAATAATCAACTTTCTATAAGGGACCACAAGTACCATGTAATCAACAATGAAGTTTCTAACCTTTATGATAATCTCGAGTTCCTGCATGAGAAACAAAAGGCGAGGAACGAGAAAGTTGATGAGTTTATGAAGAAGGTGGAGGATGAGAAGAAGAAATATGAAGATTACTTCAATCTTAATATTTCCTAGATTATTTTTCCAATTCCTTGTCTATGTAAAGGCTATGCCTTAAACTATTTCTATTTCTGAATCGTGTAATAAAGGCTTATTTAATGCCTCGTTCTAATAATATAAAGTGTTTTATTAATATCATGCGATATCAATACTTTATTTTATTCATACTTGTGATTGCTCAAACTTATAACTTGTTAAACTTATCAAACATATGTTCACTTTTATGTAGTGACATCATGGTTCGTTCAGCTGCACCTACCGTTAACAACGTTGTGTTAACTACTGAGCAATTCCAACAGTTACTCGCTGTCGCCCAAGGAAACGCCCAAGCTAATCATGCTAATACTTAACCGAAACCTTATTCCTACAAGGATTTTTCAAACTGTCATCCTCCTGCATTTAAGGGGACTGAAGAAGCTGTCGAGCTAGTCCGTTGGTTCGAGAAGATGGAATCTATTTTCCGTATTTGCAATTGTGGTGATAACGATTGAGTAAAGTATGCCACTTGGTCATTGGGTGGCAATGCTTTAACTTGGTGGACTGCTCATGCCAAGTCCGTAGGAATTGATAATGCTAATGCAATTCCATGGGATGAACTCAAAAGCATGATGGTCAACAAATTCTGTCCTCGAAGTCAAGTTCAGAAACTTGAAGCTGAGTTCTGGGAACTCAAGGTCAAGAGTACTGACATTGAGAACTATACCAATCGTTATCTGGAGCTTTCTACTCTATGTCCTGAAATGTTTCCTACTGAAGCTAGAAGAATTGAGCGGTATATTGAAGGTCTTCCCGAGGATGTTCAAGGAAATGTTATTGCTGCTGAGAAGGTTACTTTGGATGCTGTGATTCTCATGGCACAAAATCTCATGTTGGCCAAGAGAAGAAGGGCGTCGACCAATAAGCAAGTTGAAACCAAGGGTAATGATGGTAAGAGGAAGTTTGAGCCATCTCAAGGTTCGGCTCAGAATGATAATAAGAAGCATGTGGATGGTACAAGGTCGAATTATAAGGGTACTTATCCTTTCTGTATTCGTTGTGAGAGGCATCACCCGGGGAAGTGTACTGCGGTTTGTGCATTGTGTAAGAAAGTGGGACACGTTGCTAAGACGTGTAAGACTCCTCCGAAGGATAAGGCTATTGTTCCCTCCAAAGCTCCTCCTACATGCTATACTTGTGGAGAGAAGGGACACATTAGTCCGAATTGTCCTAAGAAGAAAAATAATCCCGCTACTGGAGCTAATGCTACTGCTGCGAAGGGTCGTGCGTTTGTTATTACTGCTGCTGAAGCCCGAGATGAAGATGAAGTTATCACGGGTACGTATCTTGTCAATAATTTCTATGCAACTATTTTATTCGATACTGGTGCCGACAGAAGTTACGTGTCTAGTGATTTTTGTACCCTGTTTGCTGAAAAGCCTCAACCCTTAGAAACTAAAATATTAGTACAAGTAGCCAATGGAAAGGTCATGCAAGTCGATAAAATCTATAAAAACTGCAACCTAATCTTAGCCGATAAAGAATTTAAGATAGACCTTTTACCGGTCGAGCTCGGAAGTTTTGACGTCGTAGTTGGAATGGACTGGTTACGTCCATTGAGAGCTGCCATCATGTGTTACGATAAAACCATTCATGTTCCATTGGGAAATGGAGAGACTCTTATCATCCAAGGTGAAAAGAGTGGTTCCAATCTCAATATTATCTCCTGTATTAAAACTCGCAAACACCTTATGAAAGGTTATCCAGCTATTCTAGCCCACGTTAAGATGATCGAATCGAAAGAGAAGTGTATTGAAGATGTACCAGTGGTTAAAGACTTTCCCGATGTGTTTCCCGAAGATCTTCCTGGTCTTCCACCTCCTCGACAAGTTGAATTTCAAATTGATTTAGCTCCCGGTGCTGCTCCTATTGCTAAAGTACCATACCGTTTAGCACCTTCCGAAATGAAGGAACTTTCCAACCAGCTCCAAGAACTATTGGATAAAGGTTTCATTCGTCCAAGCTCGTCCCCATGGGGAGCTCCTATTCTATTTGTTAAAAAGAAGGATGGTACGTTAAGGATGTGCATTGATTACCGCGAACTTAAAAAGCTTACTATCAAGAACCGTTATCCGTTGCCACGTATTGATGATCTATTCGACCAACTTCAAGGGTCAAGTGTTTATTCAAAGATTGATTTGAGGTCCGGATATCACCAACTTAGAGTCAAGGAATATGATATTCCTAAGACTGCTTTTCGCACTCGTTATGGGCACTATGAATTCTGTGTCATGCCTTTTGGTTTGACCAATGCTCCTGCTGTTTTCATGGATCTCATGAACCGTGTCTGCAAACCTTATCTCGATAAATTCGTCATTGTTTTCATTGATGACATTTTGATCTACTCCAAGAGTGAGAAGGAATATGAGCAACATCTGCGCGTGATTTTTGAACTCTTACGAAAGGAACAACTCTACGCTAAGTTTTCTAAGTGCGAGTTTTGGCTCAAAACCGTACAATTCCTCGGACACGTTGTTGATAGTAATGGAATACATGTCAATCCAGCTAAGATTACCGCTATCCAGAACTGGGAGATACCAAAGACTGCGAAGCATATTCGTCAATTTTTGGGACTTGCCGGTTATTATCGGAGATTCATAAAGGATTTTTCACTTCTTGCCAAACCTCTTACGAAGCTAACTCAAAAAGGGAAGAAGTTTGAGTGGTCCGAAGAACAGGAATCTGCTTTCAAGATTCTGAAAGAGAAGTTGACCACAGCCCCGATTCTATCTTTACCTGAAGGTACTGACGATTTTGTTGTTTACTGCGATGCCTCAAAGCAAGGCTTTGGTTGTGTTTTAATGCAACGTGAAAAGGTTATTGCCTACACATCTAGACAGTTGAAGAAACACGAGGAGAACTATACCACACACGACCTTGAGTTTGGTGCCGTGGTAATTGCATTAAAGATATGGAGACATTATCTATATGGTACCCAGTTTACGGTGTACACTGACCATAAAAGTCTTCGACACATCTTTGATCAAAAACAGCTGAATATGAGGCAAAGTCGATGGCTCGAGTTATTGAACGATTATGACTGTAAGATGGAATATCATCCTGGCAAGGCAAACGTAGTTGCCGATGCCCTCAGTCGAAAAGATGATGTTAAACGTGTTCGTGCCTTAAACCTGAAAATCAAATCAAATCTTATATCACGAATCTGCGAAGCTCAACTGGAAGCTATTAAACCAACACTTATCGAAGGTGAAGGACCTATCAGTTTCGAGAACCAACTCCAAGTGAAAGCTAATGGTACACGGTACTTTGGCAACATAATTTGGGTTCCTTGCTTCGGTAATCTCCGTGAACTAGTCTTGGATGAAGTGCATAAGACTAGGTATTCTATTTATCCGGGTTCCAGTAAGATGTACCACGATGTGAAGGAATTCTACTGGTGGCCTAATATGAAAGCCGACATTGCTACTTATGTTAGTAAGTGTCTCACTTGTTTGAAAGTCAAGGCTGAACATCAAAAGCCTTCTGGTCTGTTGACACAACCCGATATTCTGCAGTGGAAGTGGGAATGTATCGCTATGGACTTTATTACTAAATTGCCCAAGACTTCTAGTGGCAATGATACTATATGGGTCATAGTAGATCGTCTTACTAAATCTACTCATTTCTTACCGACCAAGGAGACCGACAAGATAGAGAGATTGTCACAACTGTATATCAAAGAAATTGTCTCTCGTCATGGTGTTCCTATATCAATCATATCCGATCGCGACAGTAGATTCACTTCCAGATTCTGGAAATCCTTACAAACTGCTCTTGGAACTCAACTCGACATGAGTACTGCTTATCATCCGCAAACCGATGGTCAAAGTGAACGAACCATTCAAACATTGGAAGATATGCTTCGCGCTTGTGTTATCGACTTCGGCAAAGGCTGGGATAGACATTTGCCTTTGGTTGAATTCTCTTACAATAATAGTTACCACTCAAGTATTAAGGCTGCACCTTTTGAGGCCTTATACGGAAGAAAATGTAGATCCCCACTGTGCTGGGATGAATTAGAGGACAGACAGTTAACTGGTCCGGAAATCATACACGAGACAACCGAAAAGATAGTTCAGATTAAGAAACGAATAGAAACTGCCCGCAGCCGACAGAAGAGCTATGCTAATAAAGGTCGGAAAGATTTGGAATTCCAAGTTGGTGACAAAGTCATGTTAAAAGTATCCCCTTGGAAAGGCGTCGTTCGTTTTGGTAAACGAAGCAAACTAAGTCCGCGTTTTGTTGGACCCTTCAAGATTACTGAAAGGATCAGACCCGTGGCATATCGATTAGAATTACCTGCTGAACTTAGCAGCGTACACGACGTATTTCATGTCTCGAATCTTAAAAAGTGTCTCGCTGATGACACTCTCGTTATTCCTTTAGATGACATTCGCATTGATGATAAAATGCACTTCATAGAGGAACCCGTAGAAGTCATGGACCGATCTGCTAAACGCTTAAAACAAAGCACCATACCTATTGTTAAGATCCGTTGGAATTCACGACGTGGCCCTGAGTATACCTGGGAACGTGAAGACCAAATGAAACAGAAATATCCCCATCTCTTCTCAACTGCTGATGCATCCGAGAAGTCTACCTAAAACTTCGGGACGAAGTTTATATTAACGGGGAGGTACTTTAACAACCCTCACTTTTCGACTTCTAAATTACTGAATTAACCCCAGGGTTATATGTCTGACTATATGTATTAAGGGTTGTTATATACAATTAAATATTGACCGAATAGTAATTTTTAGTCAACAATGTACGCTTAAAAAAAAATATATTATTAATTTATATAATTTGACATAATTTAACTAAGTATATAAACTTTTTATCAATTTTATTATTTAGTTAATATATTTAACTATATAATAAATCCAATTATATATAAATGTAATAATATTTACAAACTTACTAAAGCTATAGTTTAATAATTAAAATCATAATTATTATTAAAAATACAAAATACCGAATTATTTATTATTTTTATGCAAAATTTGTATTTATTAATTAAATAAAAAAAATAAAAAAAAATAAAAAAATATTATTGACAAATATTCTTGGAAAAACATTAAATAAATTTGTTTATTTACAAAAACAAAAATCCTTAAAATAAATAAAAAATAAATAAATAAATAAATAAATAAATTACTTTTTAATTAAAAATTTTAATGGAAAAACTACTTTTATTATTTTATTTTGTGCATTATCCCATGACCTAACATTTAATACTTTTTAATTTTAAAATCCCATTAAGAATTAAATATTTCTTTTTCTTTTAATTATTTTATTCTTTTTACCTAATTTTTTCAAGTATAAATACCCCTAATTTCTCATTCAAACTCACACCAAAATTTCTCTCATTCTCTCTTTGAAGAATTACTACTAGTAAGTATTCTTTTCTTACTTTTTATATTTTTTTACTTTTTTACTTTTTACTTTTTACTTTTTACTTCGGTTATTATTTTTACCGAAATATGTAAATAATGTTATAAATTATATGCAATTAAAAATAAAATAAATAACATGTATACACTATTACTATTACTAGCACCTATAACCTACTACTTATATTGTAACATAAAAACATTTTGGGATATGTATTAGAGATGTATAGATCTTCGAACTTTCTTGACGAATGGTTTCTATGAGATTCTAGGCAGAGGGTTTGGATTTCTGATTTAAAGGGTCCTATGGCTCAAGCCCCTAGATCTAAATTAGCCATTCGAAGGGAAAGGGGTGATTGGAAGCTTATCTAATACGGCAAGTATCCTAAAATGGAAAACATTGATAAAAGTAGAAACTCTCTAGTCATAGAAACTTAGTAAAATAAGAAACTTTCTAAAAATGAAAACTTTATAAAAATAGTAACTTACTAGAAATAGAAACTTAGTAAAACAAACTATACTTAAACACATACTTAAACTTAAACATGGGCAAAACACTTAACTACTCTTAAATGTCAATAGGTTGACTTTCCTGCTCACTCGTTCAACTCTTTATTCCGAGGAATAACACTCTCTCTACTTACTAAGGTGAATTCATAGCCCCTCTTTAATTGCTAGCAAACTTACTTACCTTTACTTGGGGTGAGACACATGCTGTTTTCACTTTTTACACTTTAGACACAAGTACCAAACTGTTAAACTATGCTATACCCGGCTATGTCCGACTAAGTCCGTACAGTGATATTTTTAATTGCTGCGGCATGCTTAATTATTGGGGGTAGGACTATCGGGAGTAACATCCCCGATACATTTGACCAAGTCATTGTATTACTTAATCATGAAATTAAACCGACAAGGACAGACACAACTTGTCATGGGGCAAACTTGAACGTTTAGTCTAAATATCACGCATCGGCATAACTTTTTGATCCTGCGGGAGATCAACTTTACAAACTAAATCTTGTGGTCTAAAACAACGAAAAACTTTTTGTTAAACCTATGAACTTCACTCAACCTTTTTGGTTGACACTTTAGCATGTTCCTTGTAATTCTGGAAATTCTTCTAATAATTCTGCATGTGCATCTATAGTTTGAATATAATAACATGTATCATCTGCAGATTGTGGTTGTTGCATTACTCTATCAACTGAAAAGGTAACACTCTCATCCTCTATACTTAGGGTCAGTTTCTTACCGAACACGTCTATCATTGCTTTAGCCGTGTTTAAGAATGGTCTTCCTAATATGAGAGGAACTTGAGAATCTTCTTCCATGTCCAAAACAACAAAATCTACTGGAAATACTAAAGTACCAACTTTAACTAGCATGTTCTCCATTATCCCTCTAGGATATTTTATTGATCTATCGGCTAGTTGTATGCTTATTCTGGTTGGTTTCAATTCTCCAAGGTCTAGTTTAGTGTATAGTGAATACGGCATTAGATTTATACTAGCACCTAAGTCTGCCAATGCTTCTATTGAACTAAGACTACCCAGAAAACATGGAATTGTGAAACTTCCTGGATCAGATAATTTTTCTGGTATCTTATTCAACAGCACTGCTGAACAATTAGCATTCATAGTAACAGCCGAGAGTTCTTCCATTTTCTTTCTATTTGAAATTAGATCTTTCAAGAATTTAGCATATCTAGGCATTCCTGAAATCACATCAATGAAAGGAAGATTTACATTTATCTGTTTAAACATATCCAAGAATTTGGATTGCTCGGCTTCAAGTTTCTCTTTCTTCATTTTACTCGGGTAAGGAAGTGGTGGTTGGTATGGTTTAACATAAGGTTTATCCTTAACTGTGTTATCTTCATTAACCTTTTCAACTACCGGTTCTTTTTCCTTATCTTGATCAGGTTGTGGTTCTTGTGGAGTAGGAATGGCTTCATCAGAAGTTACAGGTATTTCAGGTGGTTTAAGTGTTGTGCCACTTCTTGTGGTAATGGCTTTAGCTGTTTCACTCCGGGGGTTAGCATTTGTATCACTAGGTAGACTTCCCGGTTTTCTTTCACCTATTAACCTTGCTAGGTTACTCACTTCTTGTTCCAGATTTTGAATAGAAGCTTGTTGATTTCTAAATGCTTGAGCATTTTGTTCATTGGTTTGTTTCTGAGATGTGAAAAACTGCGTTTGAGTTTCAACTAGCTTCTTCATCATATCTTCTAAATTCGGCTTTTTATCATCGGTTTGTTGTGGTGGTTTGTTTTGAAAATTAGGTCTTTGCTGATTATAAGTATTATTGGATACTTGTTGATTGCTAGGACCTTGTTGGTTGTTGTATGGAATATTTCTGTTATAATTCTGGTTTTGATTGTAAATCGGTCTTGGCGGTTGATAATTATTCTGATAATTATTTCCAGGCCTTTGGTTTATGTATGAAATATTCTCTCTTTGTTCCATTGTTAATTCAATACTGAGACAATCTTTTGTCAAATGTGGTCCTCCACACTGCTCACAACTAATTCGTATTGAGTGAATATCTTTAGTCATCTTTTCCATTCGTCTCTCCACAGCATCTATCTTTGCGGAAATGGAATCTAAGTCATGGCTAGAATCGGCTCTAGCTGCTTTAGATGACCTAACGATGTCTTTTTCTTGGTGCCACTCATGTGAGTGGGAAGCAGTATTATCAATAATTTTGTAAGCATCAGTTTTGGTTTTCTTCATAATAGAACCACCAGCTGCTATATCTATGTCTTTTCTTGTAGTGATATTGCATCCTTGGTAGAATATTTGTACTATTTGACAGGTGTCTAAACCATGTTGCGGACATCCTCTTAACAACTTTCCATATCTAGTCCACGCCTCATATAGAGTTTCATTTGGTTTCTGTGTGAACGTAACAATTTCTGCTTGAAGTCTTACGGCTTTAGATGCAGGAAAGAATTGTTTAAGAAATTTGTCAACTAAAACGTCCCATGTATCGATCGCCCCTTCAGGTAACGATTCCAACCAATCTTTGGCTTCTCTCTTTAAAGTCCAGGGAAATAACATGAGATATATCTGTTCATCCTCCACTTCTCGGATTTTAAATAGTGTGCAGATCCTATTAAAGGTACGTAGATGTTCATTTGGATCTTCCTTCGGCGCACCACTAAATTGGCATTGATTAGTCACCATGTGTAGAATTTGTCCTTTGATTTCATAATCTGGCGCATTAATGTCTGGATGAGTAATTGCGTGACCTTGGCCAGTGCGTTTAGCTCTCATTCGGTCTTCCATACTTAAAGGTTCCAGATTCTCCATAATTGAATTTGTTGAATCGGTATCACTAGATGATTCTGAATTAATGGTTCGTTCCTCAACAATCTCTGTTTGAATGATTGGTGGCTCCGGAGGAAAGTTTAATGGTTCAGGATCTACGAACCGTTCCTGAATATTTTCCGGATTCTCAATTGTGAGGTCGGGTTCAAAAAATGGATTATCGGAAATTTGAACTGAAGTACTTGGTCTACTGGATGACGATTCTAAAGAAAAATCAACGGCGGTTATATTTGCTAAATGTCTTGATCTAGTTACAGGTGGTGAACGTACAAAAGGTGGTGAACGTCTTGCTCGGTGCATTCACTGAATATCCTATTAGTTTTAAAAAGGAAAGAAAAATTATAATAAGTTATCCAATCAATAGACTTTTCTGATTTTGCCCACGTTTCGAATAGCCAAAAGATGCAGCAGAGGGGCAGGATTCGTTTGGTCTCAATATAATTGAGGACTGTTTGGCTCCAATAACCCGGTCCACGTACAAATCCAACTATTACTATGAACCAGAAAATTTTGATGTCTATCAATTTAACCACTCAAAATAAATTTTCGTAATTTTAAGAAATTTAGATAAGAAGTAGAATAAAAATCTATGTCCTAAAACTAGAATAGCGAGAAATAAGAAAGAAAAAGAGTTCGTCGAAAAAGGTCGAAAAAGAAAAATGGTTGAAAAATAAAAGGTGACGAAAAAATAAAAGAAACTTATAAAACTTAAAAATACTTGACTAACCTAACCTTATTACTACAACTAACTTAAAATTATAATCGCAAATTGAAATTACTAATTGGAATGATAATTGATACATAGGTAAAAGTCGTCTAAAAATATTAAAGCTTACAGGAAAAACTAAATCCCAAATGGAAATAACTTAAAAAGAAACTAAAACTTAAAAAGGCGTCGCAAAATTCTAAAGCACCTAATTCTTAGTCTAAAGAAAAAGCACTTAAGGAATTTTACGGCAAAGCCTAAAAATCTAGGAGTAAAAATAACTATAGCAAAAACTAAGTTTAAAACTAAATATGAGCTAAAAATACAAATATTATGCTACAACGATTAAAAAGGGACAAAATATAAAAATATACAAAAAGTTGTAAAAAGTACAATTTTTATAAAAATATTATTTTTATATTATTTATTTAATAAAACTATTAATTTAATATTTTAATTAAACTAATTAAACAAAATAATAATAAAAACTAAAATTAATACTTAATTAAAACATAATTAGGGTTTTATATTAATAATTATAATATAATCCGTAATTAATGTGAATTTAGGGTTCTGTCAGCGTGTCAGAGCAGCTCCGCGACTTGCGGTATTCAAAGCTTCAAACCCCGCGAGTCGCGGGGTTCCAAAATTCAGCTGACAGGTTATTTAAATTCGACGCGTTTTTCTTTATTTATTTTTTTTTCTTTCTGTTTTTAATTTTTTCTGTTAAAAAAAAATATGTGTATAAAAACTTATATTTTAAAAACTTAAATAAAATAGAACTACTTTATAATTTTAATAAATAAAATGCTTAAAACTAGATTTATATATATATATATATATTTTTATGTTTTTAAATAAAAACAAAATACTTAAATAAAACTTATGTTTTTATAAAATAAAAATAAAGAAACTTTATAAAACTTAAATATTTAACAAAATCTTAAAAATACTTATATTTTTGTTTTTCTTTTTATATTTTCGAATATTTAAAACGTATTTTTACAAAAGCGACTTTTAATAGAAGTAAACTAAAAATCTCTTTTTTATATATATATATATTAGCGTTGCGCTTCCGGCGTTTAGAAAGTTCCCCGGCAGCGGCGCCAAAAATACTTGATGCGGTAGCGGAGTGGTATAAAATACTATTAAATTTTTGCAGGAAATACTATTAAATACGATACAATTTTACACAAGATATTTATTTATTTATAGAATGGATATACTTAAACCTTGCTACAACACTTATAGGCAGTGTACCTAATCGTACAGTAGTGTAGTTTTTAGTAAGTCCGGTTCGTTCCACAGGGAAAATCTTTAAACAAAGCTTAACGCTATATTAGTTTACTTTTATAAAAATACAAATATATATATATATAAGTAATATTATTATTATAAAGGGGGGTTTTTACCGTTTAATGACCGGTTTGTCGATTTTAAAACTTTAGTCGCAGTTAAAACCAAATGTAAAATATTAAAAATGAATACAAGACTTAAATTAAAGCATAAAGTAAATAACGATAATGAAATTGCGAATAATAAAAGTGCGATAAAATAAACTTGCGATAATTAAAAAGTTCGATAATTAAAAGTGCAATTAAATACAATAATAATAAAAATGCGATATTTAGAAGTGCAATTAAATATAAAATAAAGGAAATTAAATATGAAATAAAAGAATTATGCTTATTTAAACTTCCGTAATCATGATGTTTGACGTGTTGATTTTTGTTTTATGCCCATGGGTTAATTGTCCTTTGTCCTGGATTATTTAATATGTCCGTCTGGTTTTTGTCCATAACAGTCCATCAGTCATAAATATAAAATGCGAGTGTCCTCGTCAAATTATCCTTATACCCGAAGTTAAATATTCCAACTAATTGGGGACTTAAACTGTAACAAGATTTTAATACTTTGTTTAATAATTACACCAGGATGTCGACTGAGTGTAACCCAAGGTTTTAATATTTTGTTATCAATTATACCAAGTGTCCTTGTACATAATTTCACCCCTGTTTTAATTATTCTAGTGGCTATTAATCCATTCCCGTGTCCGGTTAAATGAACGATTATTCGTTGGTATAAATACCCCGCCCATCGTGTCCGATCGAGTGTATATGGTAATTTATAGGGACGCCCAATTGTAAATCTTTATATTAACATTAACAAACTATCATTTAGTTAAACAAATATAAAGCCCATTAATAGCCCATAGTCTAATTTCCACAAGTGTCGTTCTTTTGTCCAAACCCCAATTATGGTACAAAGCCCAATTACCCAATTTTAGTAATTAGCCCAACATCATGATTACTTCGTTTTAAATAAGCATAATAATAACTTAGCTACGAGACATTAATGTAAAAAGGTTGAACATAACTTACAATGATTAAAAATAGCGTAGCGTTACACGGACAGAATTTCGACTTACACCCTTACAATATTCGCTAACATACCCTTATTATTAGAATTATAATTAAAATTAAAATTAAAATATAAATTATAAATATAAATATATCGTATGAATGAGGAGAAAAAAAAGATGATGATTTGCGATCAGAATTCGGTTGCTTTTATAGGAAAATTCGACTTTTGGGGCTCCGCGACTCGCGGTGAAATACTCTTCAAACTCCGCGAGTCGCGGAGAATGAAATTACAGCTCAGTCCCTTTGGAGTCTTTCTTGCCGACGGTTTTTATTATTTATTATAATATATAAATAATTATAAGAATTATTTAAATATTATATTATATTTATGTGCATAGTTAACTTGTAATTTTTAGTCCGTTGCGTCGAGCGTTGAGAGTTGACTCTAGTCCCGGTTCCGGATTTTCGAACGTCCTTGCGTACAATTTAATATCTTGTACTTTGCGTTTTGAATCTTGTACTCTTGTAATTTCGAGACGTTTCTTATCAATAATTGGAACCTCTTTGATTGTCTTTTGTACTTTTGAGCTTTTTGGTCGTTTGCGTCTTCAATTCGTCGAATCTGTCTTTTGTCTTCACCTTTTATTATTTAAACGAATATCACTTGTAAATAGAACAATTGTAACTAAAAGCTTGTCTTTCTTGAGGAATAATGCTATGAAATATATGTTCGTTTTTAGCATTATCAATATTTATTATAAAAATATTAATATAGTTATGTTATATATAGTAGAAATTTTTTTAAAACTAATATTTATTTGATAAAATATTATTAAGAAAAAGTTGTATTATTTTATAATAATAATAATAATAATAATAATAATAATAATAATAATAATAATAATAATAATAATAATAATAATAATAATAAAGATAATGATGGTAATAATAATAATGATAGTAATAATATTAATATTAATAAAATAATAATAATAATAATGATAATTTTATTAATAATGTTATTTTAATAAAAAGTATAGTTTTGTTGATAATTTTAATAATAATTATAATATTATTAATGATAATGATAATACTAGTTATAATAATAATTTTAATAATGATATTAATAACAGTGATAATAATTTTTAAAAGTGACGAGAATTATACCATCCTAATCTTGTTGACATCGTTTCGCTAACATCACCATACTTATAACCTCGTTAGCTATAACCCATAATTTTCTTAGCTTTAACCCGTTTAAAAACCCGTTTTGAAATTACCCAAACATCAATTCGTCGTATTATTTTATGTATAATACATAATATTAATAATACTACTAATTATGGAGAGATATAGAGAGTAGAGAGACTTAGAGAGATTGAAAGAAATTTTGGTGTGAGTTTGAATGAAAAATGGTGTGGTATTTATACTTAAAAAAATTAGGTAAAAAGAATAAAATAATAAAAAGAAAAAAATATTTTAAGTTTTAGTTGGTTTGATAATTGGATTTTAAAAATAAAAATTATTAAATGTTAGGTCATGAAATAAAATAACAAAAGTGGGATTTTATCTTTATAATTTTTAATTAAAAAGAAAAAGTATTATTTATTTATTTATTTTTATTTTTTTTAAAAACTTTTAGAAATATTGTTGATAAATTTCTTAATTTATTTTGTACTTATTTCTCTCTCCTTATATATATATATATATATATATATATATATATATATATATATATATATATATATATATATATATATATATATATATACATGCCAAAATGTATATGTATGTATATAAATTTTTCGATTCTTATCAAATTTATATGAATATTTTGGCTAATCATTGATTAAATTTTTTTTTATTTACATACAATATAAAAAAAAATTATTTCAAGGTTAATTATATTTACTTTTGTGAGGATCTGGAAATTTTCGACCAAATTTAAACTAAATATTTATATGATTCTGATATGATAAGCAAAGTCTATTAAACTGAGTCTTAAAAATTTTGAACTGTTTCATATATTCAGTTAACCTTTAACCATTTCCGGCGATTCACGAACCTTTAATCGTAAACAGAAGTATATATATAAATAATCATATATGTAAATAATTATATATAATAAACTAATTATATTAATGAACTAGTATGTAATTAGTTATTATGAACGATAATTTAAAATGATTAAAACTTGTTATTTTGAATATAGAGAGTAGATTGAACATACATAATTTAGCAATGTTAATAAAGTATTAAATGTTATACTATGATATTATTTTGTTTCAATATATATAATTAACATAATTACCTACTTAATACTTAAAACAAAAATTCTATATATATATATATATATATATATATATATATATATATATATATATATATATATATATATATATATATATATATATATATATATATATATATATATATATATATAGTAGTTTATATATATAAATGAATTCTATTCAAAATTGGTAATTATAGATACATGATAATATATTAAAATGTATAAATAATAAATACTCAAAATATGTAATTTCAAGTTTAAAATATAGTTGTATTAGTAATACTTTAAATAATAACATCAATATTAGTATTAGTAATAAACATATATCATATAGATATGAAATTAGTATATAAATTGTTAAAATATTATTAACGATATTATTATTATCAATATTAACAATTGTATTATTATAACTAATATTCTTATTATTATTAGTAATAATATCAGTAATATCATTTTCATATTGTCATCATTATATTATTATAATTATCAGATGTAAGATCCGGTTTCCTCAGACTGGTGGGACGCCGTCCAAATGGGCGGGACGCCGTCCCAGATTAAAGGCCTGGACGCCGTCCAACTTTCTGGACGCCGTCCAGAATGGCTGGCAGACAAGCCTTTTTGTTTTTTTAGAAATTTTAGATGGGCATTTTGGTAATTTCACTTTGTGGACGAATTAAAGGCCCTAGATCAATTTTGTTGATCTTCATTACACCATTTCCAACCACCAAACCTCATCCACTTCAATTCTAGAGAGAGTGCATTTAAGTGTGAGAAAGCTCAAATAGGAGAGGAAGAAGCTTGTTTCGGGTTCTAGCTCAAGCATTAAAGTTGTTCATCTCCTCGTTAGCTTCATTTTGATTGTGGTGGTAAGCCCTAAACTTGATTACCTTAGTTTAATGTGTTTAAGGGTTAGGGTTTGGGTTAGTGTTGTACATAAAACCCATTTGTGAGTAATTTGGGGGTTTTGGGTAAGTTTGGGTCATGAAGACCCAAATGGTGACTAACCTAGGGTTTTGAAAGGGTAAATGGGTCTTAAAGGCCTAGCAAATCACTAGTACACTTATAGTTAATGTTAGTGGGTGTCATTTGGGTTGTGGGTGACCCAAATGGGTGTGTTGACCTTGAAATGGGTCAAATGGGTCTTTGATGACCTAGGTTGTCTTTTATGTATGAAAACGAGTCAACTTGGTGATTAAATGTGTGTTAAGACCTTAATGGCTAGAATTAGGGTTTTTGGTGAAGTTAACCCATTATTAGGGTTAAGGGTGCAAAATGGGTCGGGATTGCACCTTGGGTCAAAAGACTCTAGATTTTTGAGTGAGTTGCTTGACCGAATTGAGTTGTGAATTAATTATGTGCTAAAATGTAATAGGTACGTTACATTGAAGTTGCAAGTTCGGTTATCTTTCACGAAGACTCTAAGGTGAGTGGAATAATTATATGCGTAGATATATAATGTGTTTATTTGTGTAGTGTGAGATGTGAAGTGTCGATGTGCTAAGACACCACGTCCACATGGCGAGTGAAGCGTCGATGTGTTAAGACGCCACTCGGGAGGGAAGTATCGATGTGTTAAGATGCCACTCCAAGTAAGGTGAAGAGTGAAGTGTCGAAGTGTTAAGACACCACTCGGGGTGAAGTGCCGAAGTGTTAAGGTGCCACCCGGGGTGAAGCATCGAAGTGTTAAGATGCCACCCGTGGGGTTAGTGTGCGAAGTGTTAAGTGCACTAATGGTTGTTGTGAACACCGACGGTCTTTAAACACCGTTCCTTGTACGATTGGTTAACCATGGTCACTGTGTTGTAGTGTAAGCATATTACTTTGTTCATGTTATATACGCTTGTGTTATGCTAGCTTGATTATTGGAGGTTATAGCTTGTATTACGATAAGCTAATTGTGTTTGCTAGCATGTTTGCGGTATTTGTGTAAGTGATTGCAAGTAGGTATATTATATATGTATTCGTATAATTATTGCATTCACTAAGCTTTGCTTACCCTCTTGTTGTTTACCTTTTTATAGGCTCGGGCGTTGACAAGGGTAAGAGCGTTCAATTGGATTAGTGGTCTCCCGCTCGTTTTGATAGGGGATGCTTTTGGGTGTTAGCTTTTGGAGTTCGACTGAGATTGGATAGTTTAACCCCAAACACCATGCTCTAGTGTCGTTTAGAACTTAAACTTGTACTTGGTCGAAACTTGTATTTTTGAACGAAACTCGTAAAATAGGCGACGTAGGCCCGATGATGTAAAACTTGTTTTGATTATGCAAAACTCTTAGTTTCACTTATATTGACTTGTGGTAAAAAGGTTTTCGTTTAAAAATGTCGGGAAGCGGGTTTTCCGCGTACGTGAAACGGGACACCAGGTCAGTCCCTGGCAGTTCATTGGGACGCCGTCCCAATTGCTTGGACGCCGTCCCAGTTTTAAAAGCTGGACGACGTCCAGATGGTCAGGCCCAGAATTTTTTTTTTTTTGGGATTTGAGATGTCGGGTTGTTACATCAGATTATTATTATCTTTATTATTATTATTATTATTATTATTATTATTATTATTATTATTATTATTATTATTATTATTATTATTATTATTATTATTATTATTATTATTATTAATATCATTATTATTATTATCTATTATTATAATTATTAATATAAGTATTATTAGTGTGAATATTTATTACAAAATACTACATTTTATTAATAATATGATTATTACCAATTTTATTATTATCAGTATCAATATAATTTATTATTATTATTAATATAATAATTATTATAACTAATATATTTATTAATTGTTTGTATTTATTAAATAAACTATAAATTAGGATAAAGTCGTACGAAGTTGTTTAAAGTATCCATCATACTGTTCTAGGTTTTGTTTCTGGTCTCTAATAATGTTAGGGTCGATGTCAGATGTTAGTAACAAGCCAAAATCAGTTATAAATCAATATCATTGTTTGTTTTATTTTATTTATTTATTTACTAAATTCCTATCTGATGAATGAAAACTGTCGAACATGTATTAATATAAATCGAACGTTTCTTTCATATTATCGACAACTGAATCTCTTTTCCACTCCCAATAACCATTACAACTATTTTTGAAACGATTTTAATTGTAAATTTAAACTGAGTTATTATTTTTATATAATCATCCTCTGTTTTTGATCCAAATAAATAAAAGCTTGATTTTGAACGGAATTTAAAAAAGTAATAATGCAGTTCCATTAGAAATCTTCTTCTCAAACTTCCTGTAAAATTACAACCTTCAATTTTAAGTATTCAATTCGAATTTTTGAGTCAAATTTTTGAAATTAAAAAGTCAATGTTTTGTTTATCACAAAATTCGTAACCAAATCGAGGTTTCTGTTTCAATTGAGTATTCATAAAGATTATAGAGGTATTTAGAAACTTTTTCGTGTTATAATCTCTGTCTAAAACATTCCTCAAATCAAGATTTAATGTTGGAGTTCATAAAGGTTCATCGTGAGCTGCTGTCTTTATTTTCATTCATTTTTTTCTGTTAATCTCGATCAAACACAAAGAAACATTCTGAATCAATTTTGTTTATCCAGTGTCAAATCTTAAATTCATTATAAAGATTGTCAATAGGAGTTCTAGTCGAATTAATGTGTGAGGGTAAGGAAGAAATAGAAACAGAATAAATAAACGGGTAAATATAATTAGGAGTGTTTTAATTCTGAAAGAAATAGCTGGAGCCATGGTCGTGGGTGTTGTCTTGGGTTCGAGAGGTTGGGGGTTCGAGCCCGGGCGTGGGCTGTTATCTTTTTGGAACCAATTCTTTTGAGGTAGAATTTTGTTATTTATTATTATTATTATTATTATTATTATTATTATTATTATTATTATTATTATTATTATTATTATTATTATTATTATTATTATTATTATTATTATTATTAGTATTATTATTATTCTTATTATTAGTATTTATATTATTATTGTTGTTATTATTATTATCATTTTCATTATTGTTATTATTATTGTTATAATTATTGTTGTTAATACTATTATTATTATTACTAGTTAGTATTAACAATACTAGTATTATAATTATTAAAAGTATTATAATTAGTATTGTTAACGTAGTTATAAATATTATAACTATTATTATCATTATTGTTATTATGATTTTAACTATTATTATTATTATTATTATTATTATTATTATTATTATTATTATTATTATTAGTATTGTAACTATATTATCACTATTACTAGTAGAAGTATTAATTATCAAATATTCTTATTATTATAAATATAATTATAATTATAATTATTATTATTGTAAGTAAGTATTAATGAGTATTATCATTATTGTAGTTTTATATATATGTATGATGAACACTAAGATTTTATTTATGATTAACATTATCATTATTAATTATTGTTATTATTACCATAACTATAATTGATATTATCATCATTAACATTATATTAAAATTATTATTATTATCACTAATATGATTATAAGAATTATTAGTTATATTATCATGAGTAATATTATGTAATTACAAAAATTATATTCACAACAGTCGTTAACAGAAAAATTAATATTTTTATAGTTATTATCATTAATATCATTATTTTTGTCAATAATAGAGTTATTAACATTATTACCCTTATTAGTAATATTAAGTATTATAATCATTTTTTACCATTTTAATATTATATTAGTATTATTATTACTATATTTTAACAAACAAACGATATATATATATATATATATATATATATATATATATATATATACATATAACATAACAAAATTTATATTTCATATACAAAATGAATATATGAAACATATATATATTTTTTATATAAAATAATATAACTAATAAATTTATATATATATATATATTATTCGATTACGATTATGTATATTAATGTATATACACAAAAGATATAGGTTCGTGAATCCGAGGCCAACCCTGCATTGTTCAGTTGTTCAATATAGTCATATGTATTTTTACTACAAAATACATTAGGTGAGTTTCATTACTCCCTTTTTAAATGCTTTTGCAATATATATTTTTGGGACTGAGAATACATGCACTGCTTTTATAAATGTTTTAAGAAATAGACACAAGTAATCGAAACTACATTATATGGTTGAATGATCGAAGCCGAATATGTCCCTTTTGCTTGGTAGCCTAAGAATTAGTAAACCAGTCTACTAATTGACGCGAATCCTAAAGATAGATCTATTGGGCCTAACAAACCCCATTCGTTGTAGCGGATGCTTTAGTACTTCGATGTTGTTTTATCATGTCCGATGGATGTCCCAGAATGATAGGGGATATTCTTATATGCATCTTGTTAATGTCTGTTACCAGGTGTTCAATCCATATGAATGATTTTTGTCTCTATGCATGGGACGTATATTTATGAGAAATGAAAATCTTGTGGTCTATTAAAATGATGAAAATGATTATTTATGTTAAACTAATGAACTCACCAACCTTTTGGTTGACACTTGAAAGCATGTTTATTCTCAAGTATGAAAGAAATCTTCCGCTGTGCATTTGCTCATTTTAGAGATATTACTTGGAGTCATTCATGACATATTTCAAAAGACGTTGCATTCGAGTCGTTGAGTTCATCAAGATTATTATTAAGTCAATTATAGTTGGATGTATTGTGAAATGGCATGCATATCGTCAACTTTCAATGTAAGAAAAGTTCGTCTTTTCAAAACGAATGCAATGTTTGTAAAATGTATCATATAGAGGTCAAGTACCTCGCGATGTAACCAAATGTAATGTATTCGTCCAAATGGATTAGGACGGGTCTTTTCAAATTTTCATATAGGTTCTTTATTATTTGATAATAAAATTATTAATAATTTTTAATTATATGGTATTAATTGTTATTCCAATAACAACCCGATGGACAAATTAGTGATTTTAAGAGTTGAAAAGTGCGGGTTGTTATAGTACCTACCTGTTAAATAAATTTTGTCCCGAAATTTGATTAAGGAAAATTTGACAATGAAAATAAGAATATTCTTGTATCAAGAAATATTATATAACTTAAATTCTTATCATGAATTCGGTTGTTCATATAATCATCATTAAAGAAATAGAATTTAATAAGTATAGAGTTTCTCATCATCGATAAATATGAATATAATAATTTTATTATGTGAAGATTATGAGTGAAGCTATTACAAAAGATTGTTATGAGAAAAATAAAGATTTAACTTTTAACGTAGTCACAGTTGATTTTAAGAATTAAGGAAATTTAAGAAAAATGTTCTAAACAGAAAGGAAGTATAATAGCATAATTAATTAGTAAATTGCTGGAATCACGGAAAGGATAGAAATATCAAGAAAATATGTTCTTGATATGTTTATAGATTTAAGTAGAATGTAAGAGTCGTGTAACATGGCACATGATATCATCATGTTCCATTAGAAACTCAGCATGACTTACTGTAATATAACCACGTTGATCAGGCGTCGTTATATTATACTAACTCATGCTTCAGTTCCCAACACTACTTTAAAACATTCATAATTTAATTTCAAATTTTTCAAAGATTTAGAAACTAAAACAGTTTCCTTTATGATGTATTACAGATAGCGTGAAGAAATAAATATTCTCAGAAAAGAATAGTTATAAAAATATCTTCAGAGATGTCGAGGAAATTCATACTGAAAGATACGATGAATTCTTAAAATTTATAATCGAAGGGTAACGAGGAAAATTCTTCTGTAGAAATTTAGAATACGTAAAGAGATCTTCGGTGATATTCTTCAGAAATTGAATCATCTAGATTCTTTATGTATAGGTTTAATCTTCGTGATTTGTCAACCGCCTCCTTCATGGGTACCAAGTTTTCTTTTGAGCTTCTTCATCATACCATTCTTTATTATCAAGCTTTTGGTCATTAAGACCCTCTACAGCTTTTGCTGCTTCGTCAGCATTGTCAAAGTTTAACGAATCTAAATCATTGGTTAAAGTTCTGAGGTGTTTTCAAGAATTTTGAATTGAAGTGTTTAAGCGTAGGATGTAACTAGAAATGTTGTAAATCTCAAAAGTAATGAATGATGGTTTCGATGGTTTGATGTGATAAGAATGCGAATGAATATAATTTATGAATGTAGTGATCTTAGGAAGATAACACCTGCTAAAGCTTTGGATGTCCAATTGAATTTGAATGAAAATGGTTGTTCTTCGGTGAACAGATACATATATCTGTGGATGTGAGTAGGATAGTTAATGTCTGCTGAATCAGAATTGAAGATTACACAGTGTAACATATTAATGTGAATTCTAAATATTTCTTGGGTATTACCTACCCGTTAAATTTTTTTTAACATCAACAGTTTGTACAAAAGAATTTGAATATATACCTACATATATATTTTCTTCGGATATAAATCATGGATTTAATGAGTTAATATCATATTAGTCTCATATGATTTGAGGTTGGAACAAGAATAAATAATCTCCAAAAACTTTTAGAAACTACATATTCTCTGCAGAGTATTTCTTCAATGTAGTTATGAATCAATACTTCATCGTTTGTTGTTACTGGTATTCCTTGGTGTCTATGGTGCGTATGATGTTGATGCTCATGGCACAGATTGTGATGTTGAGGCTTTTGATGCGGATGTTGTTGTTGATGAAGATGATGGTGCTGATGTTGTTGCTGATACTGATGCAACTGCTGGTGCTTATAATGCTTGTTGTGTTGATGATGTTGGCGATACTGTTGAGGTTGTTGCTGATTCTGGTAGTGCCGACGGTGCTGGTGATGTTGACAATACTGCTGGTGGTGTTGTGGTTGCTGTTGGTATTGCTTGTGGTACTTGGGTAGTAGATGTGAGCCTAGCTTCCAAATCGTGCACCGTTTCCTCCAGGGTTTCTACTTTATGCTCAAGTCTATGAATTAGTTCTACCCATTCTTCCGTAAGGTTTGTCAATTCTTGATATTTAGTTCGAAGTCTTCTAACTTCTTTTAATAATCCTATCTGATTAGAATTTGGGAGTAGAGGACAAATACTATCTTTGACTATGGTGAGATGACCTTCGAGGTGGAAAATCCTTGCGAAAAGAGTGAAAACGGTGTTGCGAACAGGTTTGCCGGTAAGCGGATCGAGTACTCCGACGTTAGGTGGTAAGTTTGGCTGGTGTGTCCCCGTCATGCTGTCTTCGGAACTAGAGGAGCTTGAAGAATCAGGTGAGAATTTCACGAACCCATCCCCATCTTCTGAAGAAATCACGGTAGTTGATCGGTTGGTGTGTCCCCGTCATGCTGTCTTCGGAACTAGAGGAGCTTGAAGAATCAGGTGAGAAATCCATATTATGTGATTTGGAATAGGGTTTTCGATATGATATGGGTGTTGAATATTGAATGATATATTCGTCTCCTTGAATACGTATATATAGCAAAAAGATTTCGTAATTTGCGGAGAAAATTTAGGAAAAGTGGTAGACAAAGTTTACTGGGATAGATATGATAAGATATGAATTTGTCTGTACATCATCTATGCAATAATCGCAGTATGACGTGTCGAGACTTCAATTATTAAGCAAATGATTTCCAACAAGGATTGATAGATATACTTTCGATTAAAAACTTTCAATTCATAGTGGCCTATTCAAGTCTAGGGGCTTGAGCTATAGAACCCTTTAAATCAGACAATCTAAACCCTTTCATCCTAGAGTTTAGTTGCCGCCACTCGTCAAGAATATTCAATGATAAAAAATAATGAGAAAGCAAAGATTTTGAAAGTAATGAATATGAATAGTAGAGATTTCAAGAATCATGGATAACATTTCATGTAATACATATGTAATACACAAAACCATGATAGATGACAAAGGAATGTTGAGAATTTCAGAAATCATGGTGTCGCATTTAAATGTGGTGGCGAAATTGGATAGTACTTAGGAGAGTGAGCAGAGTTCTTAGATTGGCTTGGCATTCTAAGGAAGATTAAAGAATTTAATAAGCATAGTTTCTAAGGTATAGTGTAGCATCTATCAATTAAAGACAACAATTAAAGGCACTATGGTCAAGGAAAGTTGTAGTCCTACATTGCTAAGGTACCTAATTGTATAAGGCACACTTAAAATGCAATCCTGGTTCTCTACAACAATACTGCTCTGATACCATGTCTGTCACACCCCCAAATAGGGCCTGGGGTATTTGTGACTAATTATATCAAATCACAGTTGTATAAACGAGAACGACTCTATATGAGACGTTTTATTGAGTTTTTCAGTGGAAGATAAATAGATTACATTGTATTTAAAGCATTAAATGTTTTTAAATGAATTGATAAGTAATGCATGAAGACTCCAAGCATGACAAGCAATCATCATCAAAGCAGCAGATATACAGCGGAAGCAATATTTAAGTACTTAAGAATAAACATGCTAAAAAGTATCAACCAAAAAGGTTGGTGAGTTCATAAGTTTATCATAAATCACGGTTTTCAATAATAGCATTAGACCACAAGATTTCAGTTTAAAGCTGATTGATACCCATCATATCAATCTAAAAAGAGTTGTTGCAGTTTGTAATATCGCGACTAAACAGAATTTTACCCCGAGACACCTTGAACAGTCAGTGTCAGTTGAATCATTATTATGTAACCAAAGACCTACGGTCAAATGGTTAGAGACGTCACTCTCTGTAGCGCTACTCACAATAACTAAGCTTGCATCTTATACCTCAGCAATTAACGATATTAGCATGACAAAGCATGTATTCAGCAGATAAGTTTTGAGCACTTGTGTCTAACGTGTAAAACTATTTATAAAAATAGTGCATGTATTCTCAGCCCAAAAATATAGATAAAAAGGGAGCAGATGAACTCAGAGTAAATTAGCACATCAAAGATTTCATATAGATGCAATTGAAGTTGACCGGAAAACTCAACCTAGAGATAATAGTTGGTCGTTAATTAACTAAGCAATAAAGTGTTTAAGTATAATTATTCGTTTGTTCGAAAGATTACTATTAATAGTAATTTTCCTTTTAAAGAATGTTTAAGTTCGAGTTATAATCTTTTATAAAACGTTGTACAACTTTGCCCAAACTTCGATGCTATCAAGTAAGTCAGGAATGACCAGATGTAACCGGGGGCCCAGGACTCTTGACCAGAATCTAAGTCATGGCATTCGAGATCCACAAGCTTACCCATAAGTGGCAACCTAGACATCATTCACTTACGACCGTGAGTAGCGATGAAGTTCGTATAGCCGTACGTTTAAATTTTAACTTGTTATATATGTATATAAGTTTGAATATGTATATAAGTTTGGATATGTATATAAGTTTGGATATGTTTTATTAATAATTTAATTAAATATATTTGTTTTAATTCCTTAAATAAATAATTAATATTTATTATAAAAATATTAATATATTTATGTTATATATAGTAGAAATTTTTTTAAAGCTAATATTTATTTGATAAAATATTATTAAGAAAAAGTTGTATTATTTTATAATAATAATAATAATAATAATAATAATAACGATAATGATGGTAATAATAATAATTAATAATAATGATAGTAATAATATTAATATTAATAAAATAATAATAATAATAATGATAATTTTATTAATAATTTTATTTTAATAAAAAGTATAGTTTTGTAGATAATTTTAATAATAATTAGAATATTGTTAATGATAATAATAATACTAGTTATAATAATAATTTTAATAATGATATTAATAATTGTAATAATAATTTTTAAAAGTGACGAGAATTATACCATCCTAATCTTGTTGACATCGTGTCGCTAACATCACCATACTTATAACCTCCATAGCTATAACCCATAATTTCCTTAGCTTTAACCCGTTTTGAAATTTCCCAAACATCAATCCGTCGTAGTATTTTATGTATAATATATAATATTAATAATACTACTAATTATGGAGAGATATAGAGAGTACAGAGATTTAGAGAGATTGAAAGAAATTTTGGTGTGAGTTTGAATAAGAAATGGTGTGGTATTTATACTTGAAAAAATTAGATAAAAAGAATAAAATAATAAAAAGAAAAAATATTTTAAGTTTTAGTTGGTTTGATAATGGGATTTTAAAAATAAAAATTATTAAATGTTAGGTCATGAAATAAAATAACAAAAGTGGGATTTATCTTTATAATTTTTAATTAAAAAGCAAAAGTATTATTTATTTATTTATTTTTTAAAACTTTTAGAAATATTGTTGATAAATTTCTTAATTTATTTTGTACTTATTTCTCTATCTTTATATATATATATATATATATATATATATATATATATATATATATATATATATATATATATATATATATATATATATATATATATATATATATATATATATATATATATATAGTGGTAGGATCAAGAGGGAAGTAACCATTCGGGGGGAAGCGGGGGGAAGCAAAAACTTTTTTTTTTCGTTTTTTGAAAAAACTTTGTTCACGAACATTATAGATGAGATGAAAATATGAACATTTAGTAGAGACACTTTGTGATAAATGTTTTTTATTTTGGAGGGAAAACGCTCGAAGAAGTAATATATAACAATTATCGTATTTTTCGAGCGTATTTTGAGGTTTTAGCTATTGGGGTTTAGATATTAGGGTTTAGATATTAGGGTATATAGGGCTTAGATATTAGGGTTTAGAAATTTTGGGTTTAGGGTTTAGATTTAGGGTTTAGATTTAGGATTTAGATTGAGTTTTTAACATGAACGGTTTAGAGTTTAGGGTTTAGGGTTTAGGGTTTGGTGTTTTGGGTTTATGGAATAAACCCAAAACACCAAACCGTAAAACCTAAACCCTAAACCCTAAACTCTAAATCGGGCTAAATTTTACTTCACAAAACATGGAAAAAAAAAACGTTCATATTCTTCACGAACAATATTATCTTGAATGTTATTTTTGTCGATCGTTTTCCCGCCTAAATAATAACATTCATCACGAAGTGTCTCTTCTAAATGTTCATATTTTCGTGTGATCTTGATGCCGGAAAAAAAATTAAAAAAAAATGAAAAAAAAAATTTGTTTCCCCCCGCTTTCCCCCGATTGGTTACTTCCCCATTGATCCTGCCCATATATATATATATATATATATATATATATATATATATATATATATATATATATATATATATACATGCCGAAATGTATATGTATGTATATAAATTTTTCGATTCTTATCAAATTTATATGAATATTTTGGCTAATCATTGATTAAATTTTTTTTATTTACATACAATATAAAAAAAAATTTATTTCAAGGTTAATTATATTTACTTTTCATATAGGTTCCTTATTATTTGATAATAAAATTATTAATAATTTTTAATTATATGGTATTAATTGTTATTCGAATAACAACCCGATGGACAAATTAGTGATTTTAAGAGTTGAAAAGTGTGGGTTGTTATAAAAAGTAACATGTTGCCAGCCACGTAGATTTCACATAAGGGTTTCAGATGAGGTGGCAGATGGCATAGCATGCACAATGGTGAATGAAAATGGTTGTTCTTCGGTGAACAGATACATATATATGTAGATGTGAGTAGGATAGTTAATGTCTGCTGAATCAGAATTGAAGATTGCACAGTGTAACATATTAATGTGAATTCTAAATATTTCTTGGGTATTACCTACCCGTTAAATTTTTTTTAACATCAACAGTTTGTACAAAAGAATTTGAATATATACCTACATATATATTTTCTTCGGATGTAAATCATGGATTTAATGAGTTAATATCATATTAGTCTCATATGATTTGAGGTTGGAACAAGAATAAATAATCTCCAAAAACTTTTAGAAACTACATATTCTCTGCAGAGTATTTCTTCAATGTAGTTATGAATCAATACTTCATCGTTTGTTGTTACTGGTATCCCTTGGTGTCTATGGTGCGTATGATGTTGATGCTCGTGGCACAAATTGTGATATTGAGGCTTGTGATGCGGATGTTGTTGTTGATGAAGCTGATGGTGCTGATGTTGTTGCTGATACTGATGCAACTGCTGGTGCTTATAATGCTTGCTGTGTTGATGATGTTGGCGATACTGTTGAGGCTGTTGCTGATTCTGGTAGTGCCGTCGGTGCTGGTGATGTTGACGATACTGCTGGTGGTGTTGTGGTTGCTGTTGGTATTGCTTGTGGTACTTGGGTAGTAGATGTGAGCCTAGCTTCCAAATCGTGCACCGTTTCCTCCAGGGTTTCTACTTTATGCTCAAGTCTATGAATTAGTTCTACCCATTCTTCTGTAAGGTTTGTCAATTCTTGATATTTAGTTCGAAGTCTTCTAACTTCTTTTAATAATCCTATCTGATTAGAATTTGGGAGTAGAGGACAAATACTATCTTTGACTATGGTGAGACGACCTTCGAGGCAGAAAATCCTTGCGAAAAGAGTGAAAACGGTGTTGTGAACAGGTTCGCCGGTAAGCGGATCGAGTACTCCGACGTTAGGTGGTAAGTTTGGCTGGTGTGTCCCCGTCATGCTGTCTTCGGAACTAGAAGAGCTTGAAGAATCAGGTGAGAATTTCACGAACCCATCCCCATCTTCTGAAGAAATCACGGTAGTTGATCGGTTGGTGTGTCCCCGTCATGCTGTCTTCGAAACTAGAGGAGCTTGAAGAATCAGGTGAGAAATAGATATTATGTGATTTGGAATAGGGTTTTCGATATGATATGGGTGTTGAATATTGAATGATATATTCGTCTCCTTAAATACGTATATATAGCAAAAAGATTTCGTAATTTGCGGAGAAAATTTAGGAAAAGTGGTAGACAAAGTTTACTGGGATAGATATGATAAGATATGAATTTGTCTGTACATCATCTATGCAATAATCGCAGTATGACGTGTCGAGACTTCAATTATTAAGCAAATGATTTCCAACAAGGATTGATAGATATACTTTCGATTAAAAACTTTCAATTCATAGTGGCCTATTCAGGTCTAGGGGCTTGAGCTATAGAACCCTTTAAATCGGACAATCTAAACCCTTTCATCCTAGAGTTTCGTTGCCGCCACTCGTCAAGAATATTCAATGATAAAAAACAATGAGAAAGCAAAGATTTTGAAAGTAATGAATATGAATAGTGGAGATTTCAAGAATCATGGATAACATTTCATGTAATACATATGTAATACACAAAACCATGATAGATGACAAAGGAATGTTGAGAATTTCAGAAATCATGGTGTCGCATTTAAATGTGGTGGCGAAATTGGATAGTACTTAGGAGAGTGAGCAGAGTTCTTAGATTGGCTTGGCATTCTAAGGAAGATTAAAGAATTTAATAAGCATAGTTTCTAAGGTATAGTGTAGCATCTATCAATTAAAGACAATAATTAAAGGCACTATGGTCAAGGAAAGTTGCAGTCCTACATTTCTAAGGTACCTAATTGTATAAGGCACACTTAAAATGCAATCCTGGTTCTCTACAACAATACTGCTCTGATACCATGTCTGTCACACCCCCAAATAGGGCCTGGGGTATTTGTGACTAATTATATCAAATCACAGTTGTATAAACGAGAACGACTCTATATGAGACGTTTTATTGAGTTTTTCAGCGGAAGATAAATAGATTACATTGTATTTAAAGCATTAAATGTTTTTAAATGAATTGATAAGTAATTCATGAAGACTCCAAGTATGACAAGCAATCATCATCAAAGCAGCAGATATACATCGGAAGCAATATTTAAGTACTTGAGAATAAACATGCTAAAAAGTATCAACCAAAAAGGTTGGTGAGTTCATAAGTTTATCATAAATCACAGTTTTCAATAATAGCATTAGACCACAAGATTTCAGTTTAAAGCTGATTGATACCCATCATATCAATCTAAAAAGAGTTGTTGCAGTTTGTAATATCGCAACTAAACAGAATTTTACCCCGAGACACCTTGAACGGTCAGTGTCAGTTGAATCATTATTATGTAACCAAAGACCTACGGTCAAATGGTTAGAGACATCACTCTCTGTAGCGCTACTCACAATAACTAAGCTTGCATCTTATACCTCAGCAATTAACGATATTACGGCAGGGATTTAGCATGACAAAGCACGTATTCAGCAGATAAGTTTTGAGCACTTGTGTCTAACGTGTAAAACAGTTTATAAAAATAGTGCATGTATTCTCAGCCCAAAAATATAGATAAAAAGGGAGCAGATGAACTCAGAGTAAATTAGCACATCAAAGATTTCATATAGCTGTAATTGAAGTTGACCGGAAAACTCAACCTAGAGATAATAGTTGGTCGTTAATTAACTAAGCAATAAAGTGTTTGAGTATAATTATTCGTTTGTTCGAAAGATTACTATTAATAGTAATTTTCCTTTTAAAGAATGTTTAAGTTCGAGTTATAATCTTTTATAAAACGTTGTACAACTTTGCCCAAACTTCGATGCTATCAAGTAAGTCAGGAATGACCAGATGTAATCGGGGTCCCAGGACTCTTGACCAGAATCTAAGTCATGGCATTCGAGATCCACAAGCTTACCCATAAGTGGCAACCTAGACATCATTCACTTACGACCGTGAGTAGCGATGAAGTTCGTATAGCCGTACGTTTAAATTTTAACTTGTTATATATGTATATAAGTTTGAATATGTATATAAGTTTGGATATGTATATAAGTTTGGATATGTTTTATTAATAATTTAATTAAATATATTTGTTTTAATTCCTTAAATAAATAATTAATATTTATTATAAAAATATTAATATATTTATGTTATATATAGTAGAAATTTTTTTAAAGCTAATATTTATTTGATAAAATATTATTAAGAAAAAGTTGTATTATTTTATAATAATAATAATAATAATAATAATAATAATAATAATAATAATAATAATAATAATAATAATAATAATAATAATAATAATAATAATAATAACGATAATGATGGTAATAATAATAATTAATAATAATAATGATAGTAATAATATTAATATTAATAAAATAATAATAATAATAATGATAATTTTATTAATAATTTTATTTTAATAAAAAGTATAGTTTTGTTGATAATTTTAATAATAATTATAATATTGTTAATGATAATAATAATACTAGTTATAATAATAATTTTAATAATGATATTAATAATAGTAATAATAATTTTTAAAAGTGACGAGAATTATACCATCCTAATCTTGTTGACATCGTTTCGCTAACATCACCATACTTATAACCTCCTTAGCTATAACCCATAATTTCCTTAGCTTTAACCCGTTTAAAAACCCGTTTTGAAATTTCCCAAACATCAATCCGTCGTAGTATTTTATGTATAATATATAATATTAATAATACTACTAATTATGGAGAGATATAGAGAGTAGAGAGATTGAAAGAAATTTTGGTGTGATTTTGAATGAGAAATGGTGTGGTATTTATACTTGAAAAAATTAAATAAAAAGAATAAAATAAGAAAAAGAAAAAAATATTTTAAGTTTTAGTTGGTTTGATAATGGGATTTTAAAAATAAAAATTATTAAATGTTAGGTCATGAAATAAAATAACAAAAGTGGGATTTATCTTTATAATTTTTAATTAAAAAGAAAAAGTATTATTTATTTATTTATTTATTTATTTTTTAAAACTTTTAGAAATATTGTTGATAAATTTCTTAATTTATTTTGTACTTATTTCTCTCTCTTTATATATATATATATATATATATATATATATATATATATATATATATATATATATATATATATATATATATATATATATATATATATATATATATATATATATATATATATATATATATATATATATATATATATATATAGTGGTATGATCAAGAGGGAAGTAACCATTCGGGGGAAGCGGGGGGAAGCAAAAACTTTTTTTTTTCGTTTTTTGAAAAAACTTTGTTCACGAACATTATAGATGAGATGAAAATATGAACATTTAGTAGAGACACTTTGTGATAAATGTTTTTATTTTGGAGGGAAAACGCTCGAAGAAGTAATATATAACTATTATCGTATTTTTCGAGCGTATTTTGAGGTTTTAGCTATTGGGGTTTAGATATTAGGGTTTAGATATTAGGGTATATAGGGTTTAGATATTAGGGTTTAGAAATTTTGGGTTTAGGGTTTAGATTTAGGGTTTAGATTTAGGATTTAGATTGAGTTTTTAACATGAACGGTTTAGAGTTTAGGGTTTAGGGTTTAGGGTTTGGTGTTTTGGGTTTATGGAATAAACCCAAAACACCAAACCGTAAACCCTAAACCCTAAACCCTAAACCCTAAACTCTAAATCGGGCTAAATTTTACTTCACAAAATATGGAAAAAAAACGTTCATATTCTTCACGAACAATATTATCTTGAATATTATTTTTGTCGATCGTTTTCCCGCCTAAATAATAACATTCATCACAAAGTGTCTCTTCTAAATGTTCATATTTTCGTGTGATCTTGATGCCGGAAAAAAAAAATTAAAAAAAAATGAAAAAAAAATTTGTTTCCCCCCGCTTCCCCCCGATTGGTTACTTCCCCATTGATCCTGCCCCTATATATATATATATATATACATGCCGAAATGTATATGTATGTATATAAATTTTTCGATTCTTATCAAATTTATATGAATATTTTGGCTAATCATTGATTAAATTTTTTTTATTTACATACAATATAAAAAAAATTTATTTCAAGGTTAATTATATTTACTTTTCATATAGGTTCCTTATTATTTGATAATAAAATTATTAATAATTTTTAATTATATGGTATTAATTGTTATTCAAATAATAACCCGATGGACAAATTAGTGATTTTAAGAGTTGAAAAGTGTGGGTTGTTATAAAAAGTAACATGTTGCCAGTCACGTAGATTTCACATAAGGGTTTCAGATGAGGTGGCAGATGGCATAGCATGCACAATGGTGAGGTGGCTTTACGTGGCTAATTATCTTGATGTCAACAAGTTTAGGCCGGATGCTATGGTTCGTTACCCGGGTTCGCCACCCATCGTCAACCGGTCACCACCATAACCAGCAACTCGCCACTGGCTCTGCCAGTGGGTCCTGCGACGAAGGTAACGGCTCTTTTGGTGGGTCCCACGTGATTTTTATGTTTTTTCTTTTTAATTCAAACGGCTATACTTTTTTTTTCTTTTAATACACAACTACTACTACTATATATATTACCACTTCAAACAATCAAAATCACACCAACATTCCAATCATATTTCACAAACAAATAGAAAAAAAATCAATTGGATATGGATGATTTATTGAATTCTCAAAGTGAGAGCAAGAGCGTGAAGTATAGTGATAGCGCGGAGTTCGATTTCGATGAAGATTTAATTCAAGACGGTTACATTACGCTTAACTTACTCGATTCGCTTGATGCAATGGACGAAGAAGATGAAGCTCGAAATTCTCGTACAATTATTAGAAGACGTCGGTTACAAAGAGATCGGATTGATACCGGTAGTCGTTTGTACAACGATTATTTCTCGGATAATCCAACATTTCCGGGTGATTATTTTCGAAATTGATTCCGAATGAGTAAGTAATTGTTTAATCGTATTGGTCATGCTATTCTATCATATGATTCTCAACCGCGACCCGATTATTTTAAATTTTTTGATCAACGTTACGATGCAACCAGTCAACTCGGTTTCAATATTTGATCGAACACATTTGGACACTCCCGGATGATTATATTGTTCGAAACAATTAGCGTTATTTATTGTGTTTTTTTATTTGTGTATTGTCTTTTATTTTTTAATTATGTAATGTTTTTAATTTTTAATAATGTAATGTTTTTATTTTATTTAATAAAATGTTATTTGTATTTATTTATTGTATTTAAATAATAATTTTAAATTGGTTAAAGTTTGAAATGGAGTTTATGATAGTGAGTATTTAGTGAAAGTAATATGAAAGGAATGTTAAAAGGTTTGTGCTGATGTGGCGCTGATGTGGGAGGGAAAATGATAGTAAAAGAGTTGTACCATAGCAAGTGGCCTTATTCTAAGGATCAAGGTTGTAAAAGACGCGAGTCGGGGAAGCATCGGTCATGCCTAAAAAACGACGCATCAGACGCAACGGGGAACGCAACGGGCATTGACTAACGTTGACTTTTTCAAATAGTTTTATTAAATATATATTTATATATAATATTATATAGATCGATTCTTGAAATATAAATTATATTTACAATATATATGAATAATTAACAATTATTAACAATATTACAAAAAAAAAAAAAAAATTGACCGACTTTGACTGACTTTGACCGGCTTTGACCGACTTTTTCTGAATTTAACCGACTTTTTCCGAATTTGACCGACTTTGTACCTTTGACCAAATTTTTAGCAACGACGCATCGGTCAAGCCTAAAAACGACGCGTCGTCCAAGTCGGTCGAATTTTGCAACACTGCTAAGATCAAAAAACATTTTTTTCTTGGGTCAGCGAAGTAATTCCCTAAGAATCAAGCACATTGGCTCTCCCATAGAGGGTAAAACCTCGAATAATCCAGCTTGTCAAGTGCGAGACCTGATACCAGATGAATTGCGCAATATGCGCACCCTCTGGCCACTCTCTCTTTCTGAACAATTGGCATAGCCAGGAATTGAACACGGGTGGTGTGCTTCATTAACCTCAAGAGTTCCCTAGTAGGCTACTACTCTAAAGCCAATTGGTAAAATAAGCGGAACAATCGAACATCGATGACATTGATCACTATGAGAACCAAGTTACCAACCACGCTATATGTGGGTATAAATACAAGCGGGACACCATTGAGCAACATTATTTGCAAGGAGTACGATAGAATACCTCTGTAAATAAGAGTTTGAAATATTGTAAAATTAACTTAACTAATTTCAAAAATCAATGAAAGATTCCTCAATCGTATTTGATTCGTCTTAGGGATGGCGGTAACAACTTGATATGGACCATATGAGGCTTCCTTTTGAAGTACGGATAACTCTACCAGTTCGAAACCTAAAATCTATTTTGACCGATGATACGAATTTCTTTGAGATGCTTTAGGGTCCAGTGAGTCCGTATAGCTTAAAAGGATACGTCGTATTAAGGGAAAAAAAAATAGCCAAAAACATATAGTCGCTAAACTGTAACATAAAACCTCCCCTAATTTCAATATTCTTAGATATATACGTTTTTTTATGGCGTAAATTCGAAATCAAGCATAAATTCATATAATCACAATTATTTCTTGCAATGCCAAAAGTACTGGCGAATCTACCTTATGCTCTATGAGGTTATGGGACCCGCTATTATTAATTTTTTCGTTAAACACTTTTAAAATCGTATACTCCAAAAATTTAAAAGATTTACGATTTTTTTAAGGTAAACAATTAATATTATGAAGTAATTATGAAGGGTATTTAGAAAAAAAAATTAGGATCTCTGATATCGCCCAAAAGTCACGTTTTTATCCCGATATTGAACCCTAAATCCATAAAGTTCCAAACTTTGTTGCAAAAATAATCGTTTTTTCGGTTAATTTTGTAGATTAAATAATTACAAGGGCGATGAAAAAAGAAAATCACGTAAAACGGAGCTAAAATGAATAATTTAGAGCGAAAACAGTGAAAGACAAGTTACGACTATAACAACCCGGAAATTTTTGACAAAATTTAAACCTAACTTATATGTAATTCCAACGATTCACGAACAATTATTTAAAAATAATTATGTATTAGTATTATTATTAATATTGTTTTAAACAATATTATTATTAACTTATATCATTTACAAATCATTATTATTATCAGTATTATTGATATTATTAATATCATTAATATAATAACTAATATATTATTAATATCATCATTATTAATACAACTTATTATTAATAATATTATTATTATTAATACTATTATTGATATTGATACTTATCATTATCTTTATTACCATGAAATTAAGACAAATTATTAATATTATCATTAATTATTATCATTTGCAATTAACATAATCAATATTGTCATTTAATATTATTATTATCAAAATTATTATTATCATCATGTATTATATGATTTAAATTATTATTATTAGTATTACCATTACTAGTATTATTATTACTAATATTATTATTATTATTGTTATACCTATTATTATTATTATTATTATTATTATTATTATTATTATTGATTATCATCACTAATAATATTAAAATATTATTATTATTATTATTCTTATTAATATAATAATTATTATTAGTATTATTAATTATTATTATTAATATTAATTAATAATATCAATTAAAAAGTCAAAAACAGTACATCATATGATATATATTTTTAATTTTGCTGTCCAGATCATGATCAACCTAATTGTGTTCTTTTTATTTTTTTATCCATCATGATCCAATATTTTATATATATCGGATTATTATTTTTATTCTTACTGGTTTTATTTTTGTTTGTATCGATTTCTTATATTTTTATATTTATTTCTTGCCTGCTCTTGTTGATCTATAAAATCAATCCAATTTAGAGTTATGGAATACCAGTTAAATCTCACATTATCAGCTATCAATTTCAATTTCCATTATCAGTTTTAATTTGTTAATTAAATAAAAAAAGCTGTTGCAGTCGTATACTCCTGTTCTTACTTCAATTGTCAAAAGCTCGAAATTTAAATTCATTTCAAAATCTGTAATTTCAGTTTTGTTAGGAATAATTCAATCAAACTTCTTGCAAAATTTCATATTCCAATTCTTTCTATCAAATCCAATTTTCGAAGTCAAGTTTTATTTTTCAAAAGTCAACTGTTGTGTTCATTGTAAAATTCGAATTGATTTTAAGGTTTCTGGAATAATTAATGATTCATACAGTTTCTAGGAAGGTTTTACTACATAATTTGAGTAGAAATCTTTAGCTAAAACGATCTAAATTTTAAACTTAGCATTTGAGTTTTTTCTTTTTTTTACGAACAGCTGCTGTTGTTCTTAATATTTTTTTTATTTTTTTCGCGTTTAGTAATTTAGTAACTCAGTTATAAATCATTTATGGAAAAAAATAACATCCTAATTTCGATTTAGTAACTATTATTAAGGTTTAAAGGAATTGGGTGGACTAAATTATTTGATGAAGAAGGAGAAGAAAATAACAGAAAAATAATACGGGTTAATAGATTTAGTTCCTGGGTTTAGACAGATAAAATGAGACATCAGCATGGTTAAGGGGGTTAGCGGGTATTCGAGAGGTCACGGGTTCGAGTCCCGTCTTGGGCATTTTTTTAAGAAAGCTTCCTAAGGTAGTTTCATTCTTATTCTTATTATTATTATTATTATTATTATTATTATTATTATTATTATTATTATTATTATTATTATTATTATTATTATTATTATTATTATTATTATTATTATTATTATTATTATTATTATTATTATTATTATTATTATTATTATTATTATTATTATTATTATTATTATTATTATTATTGTTATTATTATTGTTATTATTATTGTTATTATTATTATTATTATTATTATTATTATTATTATTATTATTATTATTATTATTATTATTATTATTATTATTATTATTATTATTATTATTGTTATTATAATTGTTGTTATTAGTATTTAAAAAGTATTACTAGTATTATTATTATTATTATTATAATTATTAGTATTATAATTATTAGTATTATTATTATTATTGTATTACTAGTATTATTACTAGTAAAAGTATTGGTTACCACTTTAGAATTACTATTATTATTATTTTGAAAACAAAACAACTTATTATTATAAATATTAGTACTAGTATCATTTTATATAAGTATTATTATTAATGTTATCATTATTATTATTACTAATATGACTATCTTTATTAGCATTATTATTATTAAAAAGTATTATCATTTTTACAAAAATTATTATTTCTGCTATCATTAACACTATAGTATTATTATTATTATTATTATTTTTACTACTAATATCATTCTTATTATTACTAATACTATGATTATTATCATTTTACTACTAGTGTTATTATTGTTATTATAAAAAAATACCACTCTTTATTCACTAACATTATTAATATCATTTTATCAAATAAATACTTATATATAGAATATGTATAAAAGTATATACACAGAAATATATAACAATTGAAGTAATATATATATATATATATAAACTTATTCGATTACGAGTATATGTGTTAATATATACTTGATATAGGTTCGTGAATCCGAGGACAACTCTGCACTTGTTCAGTGCCATCATACACATATTTACTATGAAATACGAAATACAGTATCGTGAGTTTTCATTGCTCCCTTTTTATCTATATTTTTGGGCTGAGAATACATGCGCAACTTTTATAACTGTTTTACACGTTAGACACAAGTACTCAAAATTTTATGCTATATACGTGCTTTGTCATGCTAAATTCCTGCCGTAATATCGTTAATTGCTGAGGTATAAGATGCAAACTTAGTTATTGTGAGTAGCGCTACTGAGAGTGACATCTCTAGTCAGTTGACCGTTGGTCTTTGACTACATAATAATGATTCAACGACACGAATAAGAAGTGTCACGGGGTAACTTTTGTTTAGTCGCGATATTACAAACTCAGCAATACTTTTAGATTGATATTTCTATATCAATAAACTCTTATTAAATCTTGTGGTCTAATACTATTATTGAAATCATTATTTATGATAAACCTATGAACTCACCAACATTTTGGTTGATACTATTTAGCATGTTTATTCTCAGGTCCTACATAATACTTCCGCTATGTATTTGCTAATTGAAAGCAACATTTCAACGAGTCATTCATGGATAATTTGAAGGACTTGCATTTGCTAAATTGATGATGATTGCTTGCTATGATTGGAGTCTTCATTACATATCATATCAATTAAAGACATTTAATGCGTTGTTTATTAAATATAATGTAATCTATTTATCTTTCGCTGCAAAACTCAATAAAACATCTCATATAGAGTCGTTCTCGTTTATACAACTGTGATTTGATATAATTAGTCACAAATACCCCATGCCCTATTTGGGGGTGTGAAAGATTGTTATCAGAGCCAGGCTGTTGTAGAGAACCAGGATTGCATTTTATGTGTGCCTTATACAATTAGGTACCTTAGCAACGTAGGACTACAACTTTCCTTGACCATAGTGCCTTTAATTGTTAAATGCTACACTATGCCTTAGAAACTATGCTTATTAAATTCTTTAATCTTCTTTAGAATGCCAAGCCAATCTAAGAACTCTGCTCACTTTCCTAAGTATTATCCAATTACGCCACTACATTTAAATGCGACACCAAGATTTTTGAAATTCTTGACATTCCTATGTCATCTATCATGGTTTTGTGTATTACATATGTATTACATGAAATATTATCCATGATTTTTGAAAATCCTATATTTGTTACTATTCATACTCAAACGTATATAACTCCCTGTTATATCACGTACCTAAATGCCTTATATCTTTATGCATCGGTTTGCGAACCGGAAAATGTCATTGGGTTATCGAGAATCTCAAAGACATTATAATGTCATCACTATTCACATTCGTTACTTTTAGATCTTTGCTTTCTCGTGGTTTTGATCATTGAACTTTCTTGACGAGTGGCGTCTACGAAACTCTAGAATGGAAGGGTTTGGATTACCGATTTAAAGGATCCTATAGCTCAAGCCCCTAGACCTGAATAGGCCATTATGAATTAAAAGTCTTTAATCGAAAGATTATTAGATTACATACTTATTATTTATAATCTCAACACGTCATACCGCCATTATTGCATAAGTGGAGTATAGACAAATCATATCTTATCATATTTATTCCAATAGACTTTGTCTGCCACTTTTCCTAAATTTTCTCCGTAAATTACGGAAATCTTTTTGCTATATATACGTATTCAAGGAAACAAATATATCATTCAATATTCAACACCCATTTCATATCAAACCCTAATTTCAAACACATAATATGGATTCCTCTAACTCCTCGAGCTCCAATGGCAGCGTAACCGGAACAAACGAACCAATCAGCCATCATCTATTCTGGATGAATTGGGGATGTGTTCGTAGTTGACTTAATTAATGGATAAGTGAAGAAGGAGATCCTTTCCACTCATCAAATTTCCCTATTGGCGAAGAACCAGAAGCACTTAACGGCGAACCAATCCAGAACACCATTTTCACCCTCATTTCCAGGATATTCCGTCACGAGTATATATGATCTAGAATTCTAGATCTTATTCATCCGCTAGTCTGAACCGCCAATCATCCAAGAGTAAGAGAAGAAGTCAACGAGCTTCGCGCTCGAGTGGTGGCTCTGGAGAATATGGTGCGAATTCTACAAGCATCAGCATCACCAGCAGCATAATCAGCATCAACTACCAGTACCATCAGCATCACCACCAACATCACCAGCTTCATCAACAACAACATCCGCATCTCGCACTCGGTACCTCGGATATCAACATCATACGCCCCATAGATACCAAAGAATATTAGTAATAATGAGTTAAAATGTATTGACTCATTCTTCCCGAAGAATTATATATGTATATCTTATATATATGGTTTGGAACAATAATAAATCTTTTCGTACTAAGCTATTACGTATAAATCTTAACTAGTATGTACTACTTGGTTAACTCATATCACTAATATGCTATGATGTACATCCTTTATTAATGACTTAACAATCGTTAATCACTGCTTCAACACAATAAACTCCATTTCATAATAAACCAAGTGTATTATTCAATTACATGTTTGGTTTTACACTTTCATTTTCGACATACTCGAAACTTTCTAGAAAACATTATTCGTGTCTTGTGAATTTCACAAGGATTCCACGAGCACCAACATCATATACTGAGGTATATCAATAACAACAAACGATGAAATATTGATTCATAACTTCATTTGCGAAATATTTCACGACAATTATGAAATCTCTAAGGTTTTGGAGATTATTTATTCTCGTTTCAACCGTAAATCAAATGAGCTTAATATTATATTAACTCATTAAATCTATATTATATCTAAAGAATACATATATGAACGTATATCTTCGCCTTTGTACAAACTGTTAATTGTGAAAATATTTTAACGGGTAGGTAATACCCGAAAAATATTTATATCTCATATTAATACGTTACATTATACATTCTTCAATTCTGATTCAATAATCAGTAACTATCCTACTTACATTCACAAGATATATGTATCCGTTCACCAAAGAATAATCATTTTCATACAAATTCAATTACATATTTTGATTTTGACATATCAAAATTCAAGTAAAGCTTTAGCAGACGTTATCTTCCTAAAGATCACTACATTCATGAATTATATTCATTCGTATTCTATGATGAATTATCACATCAAACCACCGAAATTATCATTCATTACTTTTGAAATCAACAACGCCTATTCGATAACCATTAGATCCATTGACGATTACAATCAGCGTTTAATCATCTAAAAATAAAATTTCTTGAAACCATCTCGGATTGATAATCAATGATTTAGATTCGTTAACCTTGAGAATGCTGACGAAGCAGCAAAAGCTATAGATGGTCTTAATGGCCAAAAGTTTGATGATAAAGAATGACGCATTGAAAAAGCTCAGATTTGGAACTGGAAAATGGATTGAGCAAACAATGAAGGAAGCTGTGGACAAATCACAAGGACTAAATCTGTAATCAAAGAATCTAGATGATTCAATTTCTGATGAAAACCACAGAAGATCTTTTTACGTATTCTAAATCTTTACGGAAGAATTTTCCTCATTATCATTTGATCTTAGAAATTCTAAGATATCATCGTATCTTTCGTTATAAATATCCTCTATATTTCTGAAGATATCTTCACAACGATTCTTGTCCGCAATTAATTATCTCTTTGCGATATCTTTATCACATCATAAAGGAAACTATTTTAGTTTCTATATTCTGAAAAATTCAAGTTTAAATTATAAATGTTTTGAAGAAGTGTTGAGAATTGAAGCATGAGTTAGTATAATATAATGACGTCAGGCCAACGTGATTATATTACAGTAAGTCATGCTAAGTTTTTAATGGAAGATGATGATTCATAGATTTTATAATCATCATTTGCCATGTTACACGCTTCTTACATTCTATTTAACCTCTAAACATATCAAGAAAATATTTTTCTTGATGATTCGGTCTTTTTTAGATATTCTGGTAATTTGACAAATCAAATCGTGCTATTACCTTTCCTTTCTACATTGTATATTATGATCATTCGAAACTTCATACCTACAAATTCTGGACCATTACTTGCTTAACTTAGAGTCGAGAAGAGAATAAAAAGGCAAAGAGCTCCGACATATAAGGGAAAATACAAAGCCCGATAACGACACCTGATGTTATGCGAGGTGTATACGAAATAGTTATATTTTTATTGCGAAATACTATTAAATACGATACAATTTTACACAAGTTATTTATTTATTTATAGAATGGATATACCTAAATCTTTCTACAACACTTATAGGCAGTGTACCTAATCATAAAGTAGTGTAGTTTTTAGTAAGTCCGGTTCATTCCGCAGGGAGCTAGCCAAGTTTAACGCTATATTTTTAAACTATATTTGTATAAAATATATATATATATATATATATATATATATATATATATATATATATATATATATATAAGTAATATTATTATTATTATTATAAAAAGGGGGGTTTTTACCGTTTAGTGACCGGTTTGTCGATTTTATGTCTTAAGTTACAATTAAAATCTAATGTAAAATATTAAAAATATATATAACTTAATTTAAGGCGTAAAGTAAATGACGATAAATAAAAATGCGATAATTGAAAGTACGATAATTAAAAGTGCAATAAATAAAATGACAGTAAATAAAAGTGCGATGAGATATAAAATAAAGGAATTATGCTTATTTAAACTTCCGTAATCATGATGTTTGACGTGTTGATTTTAATTTATTACCATGGGTTAATTGTCTTTTGTCCTGGATTATTCGATATGTCCATACGGTTTTATCCATAATAGTCCATCAGTCATAATTATAAAGTGCGAGAGTCTTCGTCAAATTATCCTGATACCCGAAGTCAAATATTCCAACTATTTGGGGATTCGAACTGTAAAAAGGTCTTAATACTTTGTTTAATGAATACACCAGGTTATCGACTGCATGTAGTCCAAGGTTTTAATACTTTGTTAACAATTACACCAATTACCCTTGAATGTAATCCACCCATGTTTTAACGAGCCCATTGACTATTAATCCATCCCCGTGTTCAGTAAAATGAACAATTATTGGTATTTATAGATATCCCGCCCACCATACCCGATTAAGCGTATGTGGTTATTTATAGATACGTCGAATTGTAACCTTTAATATTAAATTAACGAGGTATCGTTTAGTTAATATAAAACCCATTAATAGCCCATAGTCTAATTTCCACAAGTGTCGTTCTTTTATCCAAACCCCAATTATGGTACAAAGCCCAATAACCCCATCTTTAATATTTAGTCCAACATCACGATTACTTTGGTTTAAATAAGCATAATAATAACTTAGCTATGAGACATTAATTTAAAAAGGTTGAACATAACTTACAATGAGTATTAATCGCGTAGTATTACACGGACAGAATTTCGACTTACAAACTTAAAACATTCGCAACTATAACCTTATTATTATTATTATTAACTTAAAATTAAAATTAAAATAAAAATATAAATATATATATATTGAGAGTATGATGATAGATTAGAAAAAGGTGTAAAAATTCTTCGGCCAAACGTTGCAATTTATAGGACTTGGCCATGTACAGTGCTCCATGCGATCGCATGGATTTTGAAAGGACCCGTTCATATACAATATAAATGATTCACAATAGTTGATTACATTGCGAGGTATTTGACCTCTATGTGATACATTTTACAAACATTGCATTCGTTTTTAAAAGACAATCTTTCTTTACATCAAAAATTGACAGGCATGCATACCATTTCATAATATCCACTATCCAACTATAAATTGATTTAATAATAATCTTTGATGAACTCAATGACTCGAATGCAACGTTCTTCGAAATATGCTATGAAAGACTCCAAGTAATATCTTTAAAATGAGCAAATGCACAGCGGAAGATTTCTTTAACACCTTAGAATAAACATGCTTTAAAGTGTCAACCAAAAGGTTGGTGAGTTCATTAGTTTATCATAATCATTTATTTCCATCATTTTAATAGACCACAAGAATTTCATTTCCAGTTCTCATAAATATACGTCCCATGCATAGAGACAAAAAATAATCATTCATATGGTGAACACCTGGTAACCGGCATTAACTAGATACATATAAGAATATCCCCTATCATTCCGGGATCCTCCTTATGACATGATATAATTTCGAAGTACTAAAGCATCCAGTACTTTGGATGGGGTTTGTTAGGCCCAATAGATCTATCTTTAGGATTCACGTCAATTAGGGTGTCTGTTCCCTAATTCTTAGATTACCAGACTTTAATAAAAAGGGGCATATTCGATTTCGATAATTCAACCATAGAATGTAGTTTCAATTACTTGTGTCTATTTTGTCAAACATTTATAAAAGCGCATGTATTCTTAGTCCCAAAAATATAAAGGGTAAAAAGGTAAATGAAACTCACCATACTGTATTTCGTAGTAAAAATACATATAACGTCATTGAACAAGTGCAAGGTTGGCCTCAGATTCATGAACCTAAATTAATTATATATATTTATGTGTTGGTCAATATTTGTCTAACAAATTAGGTCAAGTCATAGTGTACCACAATCCTAATGCTCGAGACTAATATGCAAAAGTCAACAAAAGTAAATTTGACTCAAAATAATTTCCAAAAATCTATACATGATTAATATATAGTTTAAATATCGTCGTTTTATATTTTTAAATATTTTTAAAAGATTTATTAGAGTAAATAATATAATTTATTTATTAATAAATAAAATTTTATATTATATTTATATAATAAAATATACTTTTATATATATTAAGTAATAAAATTTATAGGGTTCATTTAATATTATAAAGATAATATGATATGTATTATTAAAGTAAGTTATTACACGTAGTAAAATATGTTTGTATCAAATATTTATTTGATAAAATAATATCTATAATGATAGTAAGTAAAAGTTGTATTATTTTGTAATAATAATTATTATTATAAAAATATCAATATTTATAATTACTAAGATGACATTATGATAAAACGATAATTCTAATTATGATAACTTTAATATTTACGATAATTTTTAATTTTATCTTTAAAATAATAATTCTATTTAAAATAATAATAATATTAATGATATTTTATAGTAACAATGATATTTCTATTAAAATGATAATTTTTGTTAAAATTATAGTTTTAATACTAGCGATAATTTTAATAATAATAGTAATGATAAAAATAATAAGAACGTTAATTTTATCTAAATCAATATCTTATAATATTTTAATTTCATCATGATACTCTTACCCATTATTTCCTAATCGTTTCGTTTAATAGCTTTTAACCGTCTTTTATATCGTGTTCGTAATAATGATAATAATAGTAATCAAAATAATTAGGTGTTACAGATATTTGTTTTAATTACACTAATATTAATAATGATAGTTACTATAACATTATTAACGATAATACTAATAATTATCTTAATGATAATATAGTAATAATAATAATAACAATAACAATAACCATTTTTAAATAATGATATATATATTAATAATGATAATAATAATAATAATACCAATAATAATAATAATAATAATAATAATAATAATAATAATAATAATAATAATAATAATAATTGGATAATAATAATAATACTAATTATAACTTTAACGATAATAACGATAGTAATGATAAAAAAAATAACAATTTTTAATGATAAATTCTTTTATTGATAAAGATAATAATAATAATAATAAGATAAAACTAGAACGACGATAATAATGACGATAATAATAATAATCATTTTTAATAATAACTTCAAATCCGTTCATCGAAATCATTCGATATCTAAATGAAAAGTTCTTAATTTTTTGCTAGCTTTCCAACGACATGCATATCTTATACCTTATCTCAGTCGCATATATAACTAATTCAGGATTCAACATAACCTAACTAAAGGCAATATCAAACGTACAAACATGCATAATCCTATATACTCGAGCACTAGTCAGGGATACACTATTAGTATGTAAAAGTTAAATTATGAGTACTCACGTATCAATATTGAGATTCAATATTGCAGGAAAGGTACGTAGACGCAACGGAGATGATAAACACTATATTGATCTCACGAGCATACCCATGAACCATACCCAATCACCTCCATAGCTATAACCCATAATTTTCTTAATCCAATCCCACTCGAAAAACAATTTCGAAATCACTCGGACAGCACTCTGACGTAATATTTTATGTATACTAATAATATCTTGAAATAATACGGAGTAAATATATATATGTAAATCGATTGAGAGAGTTTAGAGAAAAATATTTTCAAGTTTCTTATGAAATAATGAAACCTATTGAATTCTATTTATAATAGATTTTTGAATTATTAAAGTATGAATTATTAAAGTGAATTATTAAAGTGAATTATTAAAGTATGAATTATTAAAGTGAATTATTAAAGTATGAATTATTAAAGTGAATTATTAAAGTTAAAGTAAAGTAAAAATAAAGTAAAGGTAAAGTTTAAGTATAGTAAAAGTATAAAACTATGTACGTATAATACGCGTATAAATATATATAATATTAATTTAAATCGTTATATATATTTAATAAAATAAAATATAAATATCGTTATCTTTATCATACTAGTTAAGTAATGAGTTGTCAAAAGTGGTTCTAGATATTTATAAAAGTTATATACGTTTTAATAATAAAGTTCTTTTTAAACTAAAAACGTTTTTTGTACGTTTGAAACTAAATAGATCAATCGAGTCTTTATGAAATTCAATCTTCCACTATCCTTTGTCTAGTTCTCAATGATTGACAATTTGTTCTTATTTATAAATCACTTTACCATTTTTCGAATATTGTTAAAATGGAAAGATTTCTCAAATCAACGTGGGCCTTTCAACAGAGACTTGTAATCATAATTCAATATATCTGATAATTCAATCATTTGATCTTATCTTCTAATTCCATTGATAAACATTTTGAAACAGATACAATTATATAAAGTATTTAATCTAATATTTTATTTACGTTTCAAGTTATAATATATATACACATATACATATATAATCATATTCGTTTAATGGTTCGTGAATCGTTGGAATTTGGTCGAGGTTGAATGAATGTATGAACATAGTTTAAAATTCTTGAAATTTAACTTAACAAATATTGCTTATTGTGTTGGAAACATATAAAGATTAAAGTTTAAATTTGGTTGGAAATTTCCGGGTTGTCACAGTACCTACCTGTTAAAGAAATTTCGTCCCGAAATTTGAGTGGAAAGGTCGTGAATGATAATAAATATGTTTTCATGATGCATACGGAATGAAAATTAGAGTTTTATCATCAGTGAATAATTTGGATAAACAATCCATTTATATGAAGAGTACGAATGAAGCTAACATAGAAGAGTGAAATGAGTAAGTGTAGATTCATCTTATCATTTGACGTAGATATGATTGATTCCCAGATTTCAAGGGATTTGAAGAAAATCTTCTTAATAAGATTTGACTCTCCGGTAATCAAGGGAATTAGGATCCGCTTTAAATGCGATCGTCCATTTTAATTGTTCTGTCGGAGATTTTCTTATAAATTCACATCCTTCGTTTCCTTACAACTCACACCTTCCGTTGATGCATTTTATGCAAGTCCCTAGACATCTACCCACGTCCATTGTAGGTACAACAGTTTACAGGCCACCATGATTGCTCGTTATTATCCTAACCGTGTTTGTATGTGGTTACAAGAACTGCAGGAACGAGATTTAGATGTTTGACTATATTAGACTTAGTCAGACGTACGAGTGAAGCCTCACTAGTACGACTGACAGGCTCATACGCACGGTTGATGCTGAGCTAAGTCACAATTACAACCTAAATGAGAAGACACGAGTGAGTGATCACCCGTACGGCTGATGAAGCCAACTCGTACGTGTGATGAAGGAATCGTATAGATGAGTCAACAGCAGGGGTATATAAAGTCTTATGTTCTTCATTTTAGGTTAAGCCTCTCATTTGTTACACACACTCAGATCTAGTGAGCTCCTCCGATTCTCTCTCAGTCCAAATCACCCAGGTGGTGAATAATAGCTCTAGGTGTTGATCTAATCACACTTGATTTAGTTGTGGTTTGACTAAATTAATCAAAAAAAAAAAAACTTAACCTATTCACTAGAGGGTTTGATTCACTTATTCCGCCATTGTATGAGTTAAATCTGTTGATTTCTAAGTTCCTAGTCATGTTTCATCACCTTCTATTCTTTCTCCCTCAACTCATATTTTAAAGTATTCATCAATATGCTCCATCCAGTTCTGATTCTCGATATACTTCTAACTTTCATATCGGTCATTCTTCTTTTTCATCTACCGCCGGAAGAATCTATTTACTTCTACTATACTCTTGGGTTTATAGTGTTTCTAGTTCTCCCGTGTCTTTATATTGCTATATGCATCGATATATATGGTTTATAATTTCTGGTTTATCGTTGGGCTTTATATGTTCCCTTATATTTCAAAATCTCTGCTTCTGTCTTCTATAATCATTATCATTCACAGTTAATGCTCTCTTTTATTTGCTGCAATTTATACCCCAATTTCTATTTCGGAGTTTTGTCCTTTCGTTTCTTCTTCTTGCGATTAAGCACCGCTTGTAATGGTCCAGAATTCACAGATATGAATTTCGGAATGAACATTGATAATGTTCTAGGAAGGAAATTGTGATGGCACGATCTTGACTTGTCAAATTACTAGAATACCTTGGAAAAGGCCGAATCATCAAGAAATATTTTCTTGATATTTTAGAGGTTAAATAGAATACAAGAGTCGTATAACATGGCACATGATGATGTTATGATCTGTGAATCATCACGTTCTATTTAGAAACTCAACATGACTTACTATAATATAATCACGTTGATCAAGTGTCATTATATTATACTAATTCATGCTTCAGTTCCCAACACTACTTCAAAATATTCCTATTTTAAACTTGAATGTTTCAGAATTTAGAAACTAAAATAGTTTCTTTTATGATGTAATACAGATAGCGCGAAGAGGTAAATGATTTCAAATAAGAAAAATTAAGAAAATATCTTCAGAAATATGGAGGATATTTATAATGAAAGATATGATGATATTTTAGAATTTCTAATATCAGAGGATGATGAAGAATATTGTCCGCATGGGTTTAGAGTCAGGAGCAAGGTATTCGTTAATGACTTCAGCAGGTACAGAATCATTTGGATCCTTTGAAGTCAGGTTCAGTCTTTGTAATTTGTCCACAGCCTCCTTCCTACTTTGCTCAATCCGTTTTACCGTTTAAAGTCGTTTATAGTTTTTGCTGCTTCATCAGTATTTTTTTTTTCCATTTTCGGAGAACCAATTCGTAGTTCGGAGTGTTTTTCAGAAGCTTCACATTCAAATTAAGTCCAGAAGATAGACGTTATATATACACATATAACTGTTGGCGTTGACATGCTGCGAGATTTCAAAATACTGATTGCTAATTCCCAATGATTCGTATGGCAATTCTCATTACAAGATGCGAATGAGTAAATAATGGGGTTTCAATAAATAATTATAATGACTTTTTGGAGAGGCTAAAGTCAAAGGGTAATGAATTTGTTGGTACATCTGCTAATAATGTGGTGGAATGTAAAAGGTTCCCTGGTAATGATGGTGTATATCTCAAGGTTATAATAAGGTTAGTCTGACTGAAAAGTCAAAGTTGACTTGCTGGAGCTGTGACAAAACTGGCCACTTTGAATAGGAGTCGCAAAGTTATTTTTGCTAATAAATGCCAAAGAATCTGACGCGGATACGTTTTTTCTACTTTTACTTTGGTTTCAAGAGTTTTTCGGGTACATAACTGTGGGTAACATGTGGTTGGATCCTCATCTCGATTGTTCATCATTCGAAGTGTCTTCAGAAATTTTCGAAGGGTTTGAACACAGATTGTAATCGTTAACATACATTTGATGTTCTAACACAGTTTTGAAGTCAAAATATAGCTTGTGAAAGATGTAAGGATCTAAGAGTGATGATTTTGGTCATATCTCGAGTTGAATTTTGAGATTTCAAGATCAGAATATGTAATTAAATTTTGAATGAGTATGGTTGTTTTGATTTCTATAAAAGAATGTATACTGTTGTGAAAGTAGGGAGTATAATGGATGATTTGCTGAATCAGATTCGAAGAATGTAACATATTATTTGTGAATTTATATATCTCTCGGGTATTACCTACCCGTTAAAAAAAAATTCACAATTAATATTTTGTACAAAAGAATTTTATTACAGTCTTTATGAAAATATATATATGTATATTTTCTTCAGATGTAACATAGATTTAATGAGTTAATGTTAAATTAAACTTATTTGATTTACGGTTGAAACTAGAATTGAATAATCCCTAAAGGCTTTAAAAAGTACATAACTTTTACGCAGTATTTCTTTAATGACATTGAAATTATGAATCAATACTTCGTTATTTGTTGATGTATGATGTTCGGTTCGTGGAATTCTTGTGAATTTCGCAAAGTACGAATGATGTTATCTGAAAAGTTTCGGGTACATCGATGATGAAAGTGTAAAATCAAATATATACTTGATTTATTATGAATTGGAATTTGTTGAATTGCGACAGAGATTATAGTTAACGCTGGTTAAGTTGCGGCCGAAGGACGTACATTATTGCATATTTGTAATATGAATTAACCGAGTAGTTAAGATTCACACACAATAGCTTAGCACGGAAAGATTTATTTCAAAATATATATATATATATATATATATATATATATATATATATATATATATATATATATATATATATATATATATATATATATATATATATATATATATATATATATATATATATATATATATAATATACATATAATTTCTTCAGAGGGAATGACTTAATTCTTCATAACTCGTTGATGCAATATACACGTTATTGATTCGTAATGATGTCCACAGTGATTCTTGAACTGACAGAGTTTGTGATGTTATCGGTGTTGTTGATTCGGATGTTGACTGTACTGACGATACTGGTAACGCTGACGGTACTGTTGATGCTGTTGGTAAAGCAAGTTTAGCTTGTTAATCACACACCATTTTTGTCAGGGTTTCTACTCTTCCTTCTATCATTTTGGTACGCTTAACTGATTTATGGTTAGGGCTAGATTAGATAATCTCTAAGACTTTAGAGATTACATAATCACCGCGGAATGTTTCTCCAATGAAGTTATGAATTAATACTTCGTCAGTTATTGTTGTTGGTACTCCTTGGTATCTATGGTGCGTATGACGTTGATGCTCGTGGGACAGATTGTGAAGTTGAGGTTTACGACGCGGTTGTGGTTGGAGGTGGTAATGGTACTATTGGCGTTGATGATGGTGGTACTGGTTATGCTGCTGATGCTGCTGCTGGTGTTTGTAATCTCTGCACCATATTCTCCAAAGCCACTACCCGAGCGCGAAGCTCGTTGACTTCTTCTATTACACCGGGGTGATTGTCGGTTCGGACGAGCGGATAAATAAAATCTAAAATTTGATGTAATATATAATCGTGATGAGATACTCTGGAAATGAGCGAGAACACGGTATTTCGGATAGGTTCGCTGGTAAGTGCTTCAGGTTCTTCGTCAAGAGGGCAATGTGGTGGATGGAAGGGATCACCTTCTTCTTGTCTCCAATGATTGAGGAGGCTACGAACCCATCCCCAATTCATCCAGAATAGGTGATGACTGATTGGTTGATCTATTCTGGTCACACTGCTTTCGGAGCTTGAATGGGATTCCATTTCGGAATCTGAGTGACTTGAACTGATGACGAATTCCATTTCGTACGATTGGATAATGGATTTTTTTTATATGAAATGATTTTGGCTAACGGATGGTATTCTAATTACATAGAATATATATATATATATATATATATATATATATATATATATATATATATATATATATATATATATATATATATATATATATATATATATATATATATATATATATATATATATATATATATATATATATATATATATATATATATATATATATATATATATATATATATATATATAGATCAAAAGATTTCCTAGATTACGGAGGACTTTGCGGGATATGTCAGGCAAAGTTTAAAGTAACAGATACGATAAGATATGATTTAGCAGATATGCTAAGATATGAATTTTTGTCTATACACTATTCATGCAATCAATGCAGCAAGACGTGTCTTAGACTAAAAATGATAAGCAGGTAATTTCCTGAGGATTATAAGTAGTTAATTTTCGACACAAAATGATAAGCAAAACTTTTGACATGCAGACACGGTCGAAGTCCAGACTCACTAATGCATCCTATCGACTTATCAGTTAGACACACTAATGCAGACCTGGTTCGCTAAGACCACCGCTCTGATACCAACTGAAAGGACCCGTTCATATACATTATAAACGATTCACAATAGTTGATTACATTGCGAGGTATTTGACCTCTATGTGATACATTTTACAAACATTGCATTCGTTTTTAAAAGACAATCTTTCTTTACATCAAAAATTGACAGGCATGCATACCATTTCATAATATCCACTATCCAACTATAAATTGATTTAATAATAATCTTTGATGAACTCAATGACTCGAATGCAACGTTCTTCGAAATATGCTATGAAAGACTCCAAGTAATATCTTTAAAATGAGCAAATGTACAGCGGAAGATTTCTTTAACACCTGAGAATAAACATGTTTTAAAGTGTCAACCAAAAGGTTGGTGAGTTCATTAGTTTATCATAATCATTTATTTCCATCATTTTAATAGACCACAAGAATTTCATTTCCAGTTCTCATAAATATACGTCCCATGCATAGAGACAAAAAATAATCATTCATATGGTGAACACCTGGTAACCGACATTAACTAGATACATATAAGAATATCCCCTATCATTCCAGGATCCTCCTTCGGACATGATATAATTTCGAAGTACTAAAGCATCCAGTACTTTGGATGGGGTTTGTTAGGCCCAATAGATCTATCTTTAGGATTCGCGTCAATTAGGGTGTCTGTTCCCTAATTCTTAGATTACCAGACTTTAATAAAAAGGGGCATATTCGATTTCGATAATTCAACCATAGAATGTAGTTTCAATTACTTGTGTCTATTTCGTCAAACATTTATAAAAGCGCATGTATTCTCAGTCCCAAAAATATAAAGGGTAAAAAGGTAAATGAAACTCACCATACTGTATTTCGTAGTAAAAATACATATAACGTCATTGAACAAGTGCAAGGTTGGCCTCGGATTCACGAACCTAAATTAATTATATATATTTATGTGTTGGTCAATATTTGTCTAACAAATTAGGTCAAGTCATAGTGTACCACAATCCTAATGCTCGAGACTAATATGCAAAAGTCAACAAAAGTAAATTTGACTCAAAATAATTTCCAAAAATCTATACATGATTAATATATAGTTTAAATATCATCGTTTTATATTTTTAAATATTTTTAAAAGATTTATTAGAGTAAATAATATAATTTATTTATTAATAAATAAAATTTTATATTATATTTATATAATAAAATATACTTTTATATATATTAAGTAATAAAATTTATAGGGTTCATTTAATATTATAAAGATAATATGATATGTATTATTAAAGTAAGTTATTACACGTAGTAAAATATGTTTGTATCAAATATTTATTTGATAAAATAATATCTATAATGATAGTAAGTAAAAGTTGTATTATTTTGTAATAATAATTATTATTATAAAAATATCAATATTTATAATTACTAAGATGACATTATGATAAAACGATAATTCTAATTATGATAACTTTAATATTTACGATAATTTTTAATTTTATCTTTAAAATAATAATTCTATTTAAAATAATAATAATATTAATGATATTTTATAGTAACAATGATATTTCTATTAAAATGATAATTTTTGTTAAAATGATAGTTTTAATACTAGCGATAATTTTAATAATAATAGTAATGATAAAAATAATAAGAACGATAATTTTATCTAAATCAATATCTTATAATATTTTAATTTCATCATGATACTCTTACCCATTATTTCCTAATCGTTTCGTTTAATAGCTTTTAACCGTCTTTTATATCGTGTTCGTAATAATGATAATAATAGTAATCAAAATAATTAGGTGTTACAGATATTTGTTTTAATTACACTAATATTAATAATGATAGTTACTATAACATTATTAACGATAATACTAATAATTATCTTAATGATAATATAGTAATAATAATAATAATAACAATAACAATAACCATTTTTAAATAATGATATATATATTAATAATGATAATAATAATAATAATACCAATAATAATAATAATAATAATAATAATAATAATAATAATAATAATAATAATAATAATAATAATAATAATAATAATAATAATAATAATAATAATTGGATAATAATAATAATACTAATTATAACTTTAACGATAATAACGATAGTAATAATAAAAAAAATAACAATTTTTAATGATAAATTCTTTTATTGATAAAGATAATAATAATAATAATAAGATAAAACTAGAACGACGATAATAATGACGATAATAATAATAATCATTTTTAATAATAATACAAAAATTCGATGGACTATAACTTCAAATCCGTTCATCGAAATCATTCGATATCTAAATGAAAAGTTCTTAATTTTTTGCTAGCTTTCCAACGACATGCATATCTTATACCTTATCTCATTCGCATATATAACTAATTCAGGATTCAACATAACCTAACTAAAGGCAATATCAAACGTACAAACATGCATAATCCTATATACTCGAGCACTAGTCAGGGATACACTATTAGTATGTAAAAGTTAAATTATGAGTACTCACGTATCAATATTGAGATTCAATATTACAGGAAAGGTACGTAGACGCAACGGAGATGATAAACACTATATTGATCTCACGAGCATACCCATGAACCATACCCAATCACCTCCATAGCTATAACCCATAATTTCCTTAATCCAATCTCACTCGAAAAACAATTTCGAAATCACTCGGACAGCACTCTGACGTAATATTTTATGTATACTAATAATATCTTGAAATAATACGGAGTAAATATATATATGTAAATTGATTGAGAGAGTTTAGAGAAAAATATTTTCAAGTTTCTTATGAAATAATGAAACCTATTGAATTCTATTTATAATAGATTTTTGAATTATTAAAGTGAATTATTAAAGTATGAATTATTAAAGTGAATTATTAAAGTGAATTATTAAAGTATGAATTATTAAAGTGAATTATTAAAGTATGAATTATTAAAGTGAATTATTAAAGTTAAAGTAAAGTAAAAATAAAGTAAAGGTAAAGTTTAAGTATAGTAAAAGTATACAACTATGTACGTATAATACGCGTATAAATATATATAATATTAATTTAAATCATTATATATATTTAATAAAATAAAATATAAATATCGTTATCTTTATCATACTAGTTAAGTAATGAGTTGTCAAAAGTGGTTCTAGATATTTATAAAAGTTATATACGTTTTAATAATAAAGTTCTTTTTAAACTAAAAACATTTTTTGTACGTTTGAAACTAAATAGATCAATCGAGTCTTTATGAAATTCAATCTTCCACTATCCTTTGTCTAGTTCTCAATGATTGACAATTTGTTCTTATTTATAAATCACTTTACCATTTTTCGAATATTGTTAAAATGGAAAGATTTCTCAAATCAACGTGGGCCTTTCAACAGAGACTTGTAATCATAATTCAATATATCTGATAATTCAATCATTTGATCTTATCTTCTAATTCCATTGATAAACATTTTGAAACAGTTACAATCATATAAAGTATTTAATCTAATATTTTATTTACGTTTCAAGTTATAATATATATACACATATACATATATAATCATATTCGTTTAATGGTTCGTGAATCGTTGGAACTTGGTCGAGGTTGAATGAATATATGAACATAGTTTAAAATTCTTGAAATTTAACTTAACAAATATTGCTTATTGTGTCGGAAACATATAAAGATTAAAGTTTAAATTTGGTTGGAAATTTCCGGGTTGTCACAGATTTAAGGCCTCCAGGCCATGCGATCGCATGGCCTCCTTTTCCTGGTCACATCTGATTCCAAAACGTGGGCTGCTCGTATTTAAATATTATATAATATAATATATATAATTTTATATAATTATATATATTATATTATATTCTCGTGCATCGTTGACTTGTAATTTTAGGCCCATTGTGCCGTGCGTTGATAGTTGGTTCATGTCCCGGTTCCGGATTTTTGAACGTCCTTTCGTACGATTTAATATCTTGTACTTTACGTTTTGCAACTTGTACTTTTGTAATTTTGAGACATTTCTCATCAATAAATTGAACCACTTAGATTGTACTTTGTACTTTTTAGCTTTTTGGTCGTTTGCGCCTTCAAATCGTCGAATCTATCTTTTGTCTTCACCTTTTATTATTTAAACGAATATCACTTGTAAATAGAACAATAGCAACTAAAAGCTTGTCTTTTTTGAAGGATAATGCTATGAAATATGTGTTCGTTTTTAGCATTATCAAATATTCCCACACTTGAGCGTTGCTTGTCCTCAAGCAATATAGAACTTAAATATAGCTTTACTAGAATCACTTCTTTATTCTTCACACTTTATACATCAATGATTTTAATACGGCGGTATTAACAATGGTAGTAACGATGTGGTTTACAGTCCCACATGACTATAAAAATTTAGATCCTTTAGGGAAATTGGATCTTTATGAAAACATTTGATCTTTTGAAATTTCAGTCTAGCTTTTACTCTAGATTAGTTTTCCGAAATAACCCTTCACCGGTGTTTGCAAAATGTTTTTGTGGGTTTTGTGGGTTTCAGATTTGAAAATTTTAGCTCAAAACTTGCGGTTTTGTGTCACCCACTTGCTAACCTTGTATTAGAAAAGCAACACGTCCAGTATACTTGCTCCGTATATTACCTTTTGGTAAACTACCGTCCAGTTGTAAAGGAAAGCGTTGAACAAGCAACTGTTAAGGCAATGTCTAATGACATGCTTTTGATTATGGTCTATATCGTGTCGGATGCAATTACTATCCTTTGTAGGAGCAATAGTAAAGATCACCCTATAGTTTTTCGGTCTGGCACAAGGTCCTGTCTTCGACCCTGCTATGCAACCACCGTTCTTACGGTTGACACCCGATTTGGTTCAGTGACCTAATGAATTCTAGGTGAATTCTTAGGATTTTACGTTCAATGGTAATGAACGCATTGAAAATAGGGTTTTCAGAAAACAAATCGGTTTGTAATTTGATCAAAATATTTTCTCGTTCAAGCTCGAGTTTAGATATCATCGAATTCCATGAGTTTAAATTCTCAATCTTTAAGGTCAATCTCAAGGATTGAATAATATCAGGCTTAAAAGCTGATTTTTGATCTTTAAGGAGATTATCCTTTCCGGGGATCTGATTCATTAGTCTTATAAGCTAATTTGCACGGTGCCCCCCATTGTACGAGACAGATCCTCTCATGGTTAGGATAAGTCTGAACACTTGGCGACCCTGTTTGATGCTGAGGTCCGTGGATTTCCAGCTGATTTTCGAGAAAACTTTTCAAGATTTTTCGTAGACTCTACAAGTGGTCTGGACGACAACTTCCTGACCTAAATCAAGAAGCGCGTGTCTTTTTCTCGGAAGGCTTTACTTCCTTTTAAATTCCATTTATATTATAATAAACTGGGTAAAACTGATTAATATCGTCCAAAACAAAAGTATCTTCAATTATTTGTACAAAAATATGTGATATATGTTCTAAATAACTTGGTAAATGTTTCCCACACTTGGCTTTTATTTTTCTTTCTTTGCCTTTTTATTCTCCTCTATTCTATTTTAAATGAATTCAAGCATTTTGGGTTGTTTATCAATTTATATCCTTTCCGAGGTAACAATAATTTCGGTGTTAACACCTAGTTTTATCGTTCATAAATATGTATAAACATGATTTTGAATTCATTTATTTGAAAAAAATTTAAAATTTTTACTAGAATTGGATAGTCAGTATATAAGACTAGGGCTGTTCTTTATTATCAGAGAGCACTAGATTCTAATACAACTACTGCGTTACTAGTATTTTTAATGGTAACCAAATGTTTAAATTAAAATTTTAAAACCCGAAAGAATTTAACCCCTTCCCACACTTAAGATCTTGCAATGCCCTCATTTGCAAGAAATCAGTAGCCATTTAAATTATTGAGGGTGATTAGTGTAGAAAAATGATTAAATTTTACCAAAGTTTCCAAACATATTGTTGTTTGTGTTGAATGATAAATGGTGCACATCATTTGTTCATTTCGTCTATTGTTACATCACACTTGGTTTTCGTTTTGTCGTCAAAATTAATAGCTTTTGCTGAACTTAATGCCAGTCTTTGAAAATGCGCTGTTTTACCCTGTTGTGTACATGAGATAAAATACATACAATACAAATATAAACATGCAAGGTAATTTGAAATGGGACTTAATATCCCACTTTCAAATTACAAAAATGAAATATTAGTACAATATAATAAACATATTAAACATTACATTAAAGTATCAAAATGTTAAAATAGATAAAAATAATAAAAGAGAAGACATCACCAATGGAACACTATTGATTTAGATAGGGGTTCTAGTTCATATCATCGCTCGAGTTCCATGGTTGGTGATAGGTGTTTTGGTAGGCTTGATTGGGGTCGTATAGGTTATAGGGTGGTCGCATATCGGGCTGATGCGGTGGATAGTAAGCAGGTCGAGTCGGGATGTAGTTATTTGGTACCTGATATGATAGTTGGCTCATGATTTGGTGCTGATGAACTTGCCAGCTATCGTGTTGGCGTCGCCTGGAACTCTCATACTCATTCGCGGCTTGCCACTGCTCATACCGACGATGCCTATCCTCATTAGTCATTTCTACCTCGTCTATACGCTGGAAAACGTCAGAAGCACTATCCCTAATGACATATCTAATGTCATCTACTTCCTCCATTTCCTCATTCGATCCCCTCTCTACCTGTGGATGGCGGCCCTGATATGGTATTGCCTGATTGCGTCTCCTAGTCAATACCTTTACACCTTGATAGACTTGCACACCTAAAGTCTCGTCCTGTTCCCTATATACCATCATCGGACCCTCTTATTCCCTATCTACACCTAAATACTCTCCGATGAGAGTAACAAAAATACCTCCTCCTATTATTCCCCCTTCCTGTATACCTTCCACCATTTTGGACAGATAAAAACCAACACAGTAGGGGATATTAACAAAGCTTCGAGTGTTTCGAATGCACTTAAGGTAAAATAAATCGTGTAGGGTCATTTTCTCCTTGTTGTTACCTCTTTGTGTAATCGAATTTGCTAAGAAACTATGTATTATACGAAGCTCAGCTTTATTAATATCTAAATAGGAGTGTCTCCCTCCCCACGTAAACACATTAAAATTTGACATACGCCTCCAGATGGCGTTAGCGTCAAAATTTCTATCTACCCGCTCACCATGATAAATCAAATTTGTACAATCAGGTGATAGTAATTCAGCGGGAGTGTAAATCTGTAAAGCCCTAGCCATGTCCAGCATGGACATCCTGTACATCCTACGGCCAAGTAAAAATCTAAGAAAACTCTTATCGTCTAACTTATCTACATCCTTATTAAAAGCTATAGTACTCATTAACTCAACACACCACTCTTTATATACAGGCCTACGAGTGGTAAATAAACGTTCCCAATCGAAAAAAGAAGATCTGTCATACCTTTGGATTAGATGCTGCCTAACTGGGTTAGTTAGGTGGACCCTTTCCAAAGGCTCCCAATCTATTACCCTTGGAACTTCTACATTTTTGGTCCAAAGCTTAAATTTGTTACTTTGGTACGTCGGGTAATCTCTCCAACTTCTATCAATTCTTAAATTGGGATGCAACTGTTCTTCATGAATTGTTGGGTGTTCTATTATATGGTGAACGAGAAATACTACGTAGGTAATAAAAAATTGTGGTTAGGGTTCATAGTATGGTACGTGTTGATCATAATGTTGTTGTTGTTCAGGTTGTTGTTCTGGTTCGTGATATTGCATCTCTGGCTGTGGTTCCGGATCAGGTTGCATAGACGATGAATTTTTCTGTAAAACACATTAAACACAAAATTTGTGCATCCAAATATGCATTAGTGTTAGCAAAATAACAAATTAAAATAATTACAATAACATGTTTAATCCATATTAAACTTATACTCATTTTCATATTTTTATCAATTTTACAATTTTTCAAATAAGCATATATGAAAATGTTTACAAAGTTCATAAGCTTTTATCTCAAATAACATGTTAAAATAATCATTACTAGCAATTAAACAAGTTTCAAATGGCATTTATATCAAATTAATCAAGTTCATGAATTTTAGACTTAAAAAGTCTACTTTAATTCTCAAAAATCATGTTTAGGATCAATGTTTGGATCATTTAGCTACCTAAACATGTTACACTACTTAATTTAGCAATAATTCATAACAAAATCGGCCATAACCTGTTTATATCAAAAAGCCTCAAATTGCTCAAGAACACAAACCCAAGATTTCTAAAATTTTTGAAGTTTTTGGCTTCAAATCATGTTAAATAGCATCAACCTAGGTTATACATGCATAATATACTAACAATTTAACTCTAATTACACTAGAAATTAACAAAATCAAATTAGGACAAATATTTGTAATTATCACAAAAATTAGGAAATTTATGAGTTTATGGGTGAAATTTTTACCTTTTTGCTTCCCCATTTGAGAAAAGGCATGATTGTAGCTAATTGTAGAACGAAATTTGGTTGAAAAATGATGATTTTATTTGATGTTTTGGGAGGATTTTCGTATGTATGTGTGTGTGTTTTATGGAAGACAGAAACCAGACGATGGCTTTTGATCCTGTCCAGCATTTCAGTGCCATGCGACCGCATGGTTTTGAAGTGTAAACCCCATGCGATCGCATGGGGTCTGATTTTTTTTTTTTTATAAAACCTTTGACTAATAAAACAAAAATTAAATTAATTAAAATTTTGTTTCTTTTAAGAATGAGGGCGTTTCGGTACGTCGACCTAGTTCGTCTCTCAACAAAATTTTAAAATTTGTCATTTTAAAGCGCTGTTTTAAAAACAAAGATTTTTGGTTTTTTTTTTTTTGTTTTAATGTTTTTGGCATACTTTAATTCAATAAGATTAAAAATAATGATAACAAAATTTCTCGTCCCGCCTTCGGGTAAAGCAATTTCGGTTCAACGACCTAGTCTTCAACTCACGACGAATTTTAGAAATCATATTTTTAATTTAATGAAATAAAGTAAATTTTGTTTTTAAATTCACACCAAACTTAAATTTAAAATGCATAAAATTAAAAATTCATATAAATATCATTAATATTTTTATACATTAATTTTGCAAAGTTTATATTGAAAATATTAATTTTTAAAATATTTAAAAAATTAAATATATTGGTTTTTTAAAAATTTACAATAATAATTTAATATTAATTTAAAAACAAGGTAAAAATTAAAATTAAAAATATTTTTGGTCTTTTATCCCACTTTAATCAATAAAATATTATCAAAAATATACGCCCCTCTTTTGGGTAAAGTAATTTCGGCTATATTACCTAGTTTTACTCCTGACGAATTTTTGAAATATTTTGGATTGATTGATTAAAGATATTTATACCTTAAGAATAAACGGTAAATTTCGCAGTGATGTAATAAATTTTTGTATGATATCAATAATTTTGGTTTCGCATACCTAATTTTATTGAATATCAATTTAATACTTTATAGCGAACGATTCAGCGTTTATTACCAAATGGTTAAAAGCAATAAATAAAATCAAATAAAAACTGTACATACTTACCTGTGAGATAGAATTCTCAGAGACCTGCTTTAGTCGACTCATAGGAGAGTCGTGTGATTTAGTTTTCCATAGCTACGTAAGCGTAACCTTGATTCTTCAATAACTTTTCTTCTAAATATATGAACGGTCCTTCTCTGCATAGAGTAACAAATTCGGTATTTGAATATGTTTGATTGTTCGAACATTTACCTTCATGCGACCATTTTTCGCATTTATGACATCTTTCAAGGTGTGGTGATCTTCTTTTTGTTGCGGATTTTGATTTTCCTTTACCAAAATGTGTCTTATGATGATCTTTCCTGAGTTATCTCCTTTCGTCCATTTTGCCTCTTATAAATGATACTAGTTCACTCGGGAAGATGTTATTATTACGTTTAGTAATCATAGCGTGTAGTAGTAGACCATGGTTCGGATCAAAGGAATTCTTCATCTCGTAAAACCTAAAAAAATAAAAATTCAGAATGGAGGGAGAAGACTAGTTCCTTAGGGTCTGCTAGGGAAAGACCATTCGGATTCCATTCTTGAGAACTACATGAAAATAGAACATCTAACTCTAACAGAATTTCATATTACCCTTAAACGATTCGAATCTTCCCACACTTAGTTAGCTGTGGTGTCGAAATTGTGATTAATTTCATCTTTAACTTCCATTGGATTATCTATGTAATGTTTAACTCTGTGACCATTAACTTTAAATTCAATCCCATTTAAATTTATCAACTCTATTGTTCCATATGGGAAAACTATTTTGACTATGAATGGTCCAGACCATCTTGATTTCAATTTTCCAGGAAATAGCTTGAATCATGAATTGAAAAGAAGAACTCTGTCTCCTTCTTTAAATTCTTTTGAACTTCTGATTCTTTTATCATGCCATTTCTTCGTTCTTTCTTTATAGATTAACGAATTTTCATATGCTTCATGTCTTAATTCTTCTAATTCGTTTAGTTGACTTAATCTTAGACGTCCGGCTTCATGTAAATCAAGATTACATGTCTTCAAAGCCCAAAATGCTTTGTGCTCAATTTTTACTGGAAGGTGACATGCTTTTCCGTAAACGAGTTTAAAAGGTGTGGTGCCAATTGGAGTTTTGTAGGCTTTTCTAAAATCCCAGAGTGCATCCTCCAATTTCATAGACCATTCCTTTGGATTTGATCTTACGGTTTTCTCTAGAATACGTTTTAATGCTCGGTTGGTATTTTCAACTTGTCCACTTGTTTGTGGATGATAAGCGGTTGAGATTTTATGAGTTACTCCATATGTTTTGAGAACTTTCTCAAGTTGATTATTACAAAAAAGAGTACCCCCATCACTTATTAAAGCTTTCGGTGTTCCGAACCTAGCAAAAAGACGTTTTAAAAAATTGACTACAACTCGTGCATCGTTAGTTGGGAGAGCTTGTGCTTCCGCCCATTTAGATACATAATCAATGGCAACGAGAATGTAGAGATTATTATGAGATTTTGAAAATGGACCCATAAAGTCAATACCCCAAATGTCAAATACTTCACATACTTGAATGACATTTTGTGGCATTTCATCACGTTGACTTATTTTTCTGGCCCTTTGACAAACATCACATGATTTACAGAGAAGGTGTGCGTCTTTGAAAATTGTAGGCCAATAGAATCCAGTGTCATAGACTTTCCTTGCGGTAAGTTGAGGCCCATAATGCCCTCCTGTTGGTCCTGTGTGACAATGGTTAAAGATTTGACTAGCTTCATCTCCGAATACGCATCGGCGTATTATTCCATCGGGACAACTTTTAAATAAATGTGGATCTTCCAAAAAATAGTGTTTTATATCACTAAAAAATTTCTTTCGTTTTTGGTACGACAACCCTTTTTCAAGGAATCCACATACTAAGTAGTTTGCATAGTCTGCAAACCATGGAATTTCATTATAATCGATTCTCAATAGATATTCATCAGGAAATTTATCTTGTATGGCCGATTCATTTAGAACTTCTAATTCGGGATTTTCAAGACGAGAAAGATGATCAGCGACGAGATTTTCTGCTCCCTTTTTGTCTCGGATTTCAATATCGAACTCTTGTAAGAGTAAGATCCAACGGATTAATCGTGGTTTGGCATCTTGTTTCGAAAATAGGTATCTAAGAGCAGAATGGTCGGTATAGACCACTGTTTTTGCTAGAACGAGATATGAACGAAATTTGTCAAAAGCAAAGATAATAGCAAGGAGTTCTTTTTCAGTAGTTGTGTAATTTGTTTGTGCTCCTTGTAACGTCTTACTAGCGTAATAAATAGGTTGAAATCGTTTTTCAATCCTTTGTCCTAAAACGGCTCCCATTGCAAAATCACTTGCATCGCACATGAGTTCAAATGGTAGATTCCAATTTGGAGTTATCATGATCGGCACATTAGTGAGTTTTTCTTTAAGAATATTAAAAGATTTAATGCATTCATCCGAAAATATGAATGGAGCATCCTTTCCTAGGAGTTTATTCATAGGAGTGGCAATTTTAGAAAAACCTTTTATGAAACGTCGGTAAAAACCGGCATGCCCTAGAAAAATCCTAACTCCTCTAACATTGGTGGGATGTGGAAGTTTAGCAATTACATCTACTCTAGCTTTATCCACTTCAATTCCTTCCTTTGAAATTTTATGACCAAGAACGATGCCTTCTTTAACCATGAAATGGCATTTCTCCCAATTAAGAACTAGATTTGATTGCTCGCATCTAATAAGCATTCGTTCAAGATTAACTAGACATGATTCAAAAGTATCAGCGAAGACTGAAAAGTCGTCCATGAAAACTTTCATACATTCTTCTATCATGTCGTGACAAATCGCCATCATGCACCTTTGAAAGGTTGCAGGGGCATTGCAAAGTCCAAATGGCATGCGTTTGTAAGCAAAAGTACCATAAGGACACGTGAATGTGGTTTTCTCTTGATCCTCGGGTGCTATTAGAATTTGAAAGTATCCGGAGAAACCGTCAAGAAAACAATAGTAACTATTCCCAGCTAACCTTTCCAACATTTGATCAATGAAAGGTAAGGGAAAGTGATCTTTTCTGGTGGGAATAAGTTCATTTTTTCATTTGTGATGACAGTCATGCCACCTTTCTTAGGTACGCATTGAACTGGGCTTACCCATGAATTATCAGAGATTGGATAAATTAAACCTGCATCTAGCAGTTTAATAATTTCTTTCTTAACAACATCTTGCATATTAGGATTTAGTCCTTCGTAGGCGTTGCACATAGGTTTTATGACCTTCTTCTATAAGGATTTTATGTGTGCAATACGAAGGACTTATACCTCTAATGTATGAATCTTCCATGCAATAGCTGGTTTATGAGCTTTTAGCACAGAAATGAGTTGAGATTTTTCATTTTTCATAAGAGAAGACGATATTATTACAGGTAATTCAGATTCATCATGTAAATAAGCGTATTCTAAATGGTTTGGAAGTGGCTTTAACTCTAATATCGATGGCTCTTCTATCGACGATTTATATCGATATCTGTCTTCCTCTTTTAGCATTTGAAGTTCTTCTGTTGTTGGTTCGTATTCATTAGCCATGAGTGTAGCTAACATTTCAGCTTCATCAATTAGTTCAGTTCCTTCTCCTAAAGAACATTCTCCTGTTCCTTGTAATTCTGAAAATTCATCTAACAATTCTGCATGTGAATCTATAGTTTGAATATAATAACATGTATCATCTGTAGATTGCGTTTGTTGCATGGCTCTATCAACAGAAAAGGTAACACTCTCGTCCTCTATACTTAGGGTCAGTTTCTTACCGAACACGTCTATTATTGCTTTAGCCGTGTTTAAGAATGGTCTTCCTAATATGAGAGGAACTCGAGAATCTTCCTCCATGTCCAGAATAACAAAGTCTACTGAAAATACTAAAGTACCAACTTTAACTAGCATGTTTTCCATTATCCCTCTAGGATATTTTACTGATCGATCGGCTAGTTGTATGCTTATTTGTGTTGGTTTCAATTCTCCAAGGTCTAGTTTAGCGTATAATGAATATGGCATTAAATTTATACTAGCACCTAAGTCTTCCAATGCTTCTATTGAACTAAGACTACCCAGAAAATATGGAATTGTGAAACTTCCTGGATCTGATAATTTTTCTGGTATCTTATTCAACAACACTGCAGAACAATTAGCATTCATAGTAACAGCTGAAAGTTCTTCCATTTTCTTTCTATTTGTGATTAGATCTTTCAGAAATTTAGCATATCTTGGCATTCCTGATATCACATTAATGAAAGGAAGATTGACATTTATTTGTTTAAACATATCCAAGAATTTAGATTGCTCGGCTTCAAGTCTTTTTTTTTTCTCATTTTACTTGGGTAAGGAAGCAGTGGTTGGTATGGTTTAACATAAGGCTTTGCCTTAACTGTGTTATCTTCATTAACCTTTTCAACTACCAGTTCTTTTTCCTTCTCTTGTTCAGGTTGTGGTGCCTGTGTAGTAGGAATAGAGTCATCAGAAATTTCAGGTATTTCAGGTGGTTTAAGTGTAATACCACTTCTTGTGGTAATGGCTTTAGCTGTTTCATTTCGGGGGTTAGCATTTGTATCGCTAGGTAGACTGCCTGGTTTTCTTTCACATATCAACCTTGCTAGGTTGCTTACTTCTTGTTCCCGATTTTGAATAGAAGCTTGTTGATTTCTAAATGCTTGAGCATTTTGTTCATTAGTTTGTTTCTGAGATGTGAAAAACTGCGTTTGAGATTCAACTAGCTTCGACATCATGTCTTCTAAATTTGTCTTTTTATCTGTAAGACCCAAATATTTATATTACATACTTATGTACTTATAACATTCGAGTTCTGGTTGCATTGGCTATTTGTATTAGTTAAAAAGCAAAAGAAGCTGGAACAGGCATGTTGCGCGCCGCGCGGTCCTAGTGCGCGCCGCGCAGAATCGAGCTGACAGAACCTATCTTGTTTTATTTATTTTAAATGAAGGGTATTTGGGTAATTTCACATGGGGCCGGACTTGTGGGCATTATCAGTTGGTTTAGATCCAACTTTGGATCATTTCACATCCATTCATCATCCTCATCCATTCTTAGAGAGAGAGAGAGAGGTCTAGAGAGAGATTTGAGGTTTTGGGGAAGAAGAAGCTCGAATCGATCAAAGTCTCGGGTTTTAAAGTTGTTCCTTTCGTTCTCGGCTACGCGGTGATAGTATTGGTAAGCTCAAACTCCGAATTTCATCTATTTAATTTGATATTCAAGTTAGGGTTTTGAGTTAATTTGTTGTAATACCCTTTTAGGTGATGAAATGGGTTTAGTGATGCTAGTAATCGGGTTTATTGTTAATTGTTGGTGGATTTTGGGTTGGTGAACAAATTGGCCATGTTTAGAACTTGAAATTTAGTTTAATCACTTTAGTTAGCGATTATGGAAGTATTGGAACCCATTGGAGGTTGTTTGGTTGACTAACTTTGACTTTGGGTCAAATTAGGGTTTGGTGGTAATTATGACCCGATTGGCGAATTAATGAGGTTTATAAACTTAAAATGGATTAAGTTGAAGTATAAGACCGAGTTAAATGTATTTTGGTGTCAAAACTTGTAAAGGATGAGATTTTGACCTTTATGGGTCAAAATTAGGGTTTAAGTGTCAAAATGGGTATGACACGTGTTTGGCACTTGTGTTCGGGTTTAATGGATGTATTAGGACCATTCTCACTCGTGTTAGTGATTATTGATTAGTTTTGGGCGCGGTTTGTACTTGGAAGTGCATTGGGTCGAATTTGCACTAAGGGTCGAATTGGGTGGTTTATAAATCCATCCTAATTGTATTGTTGTAATTGTGATAATGGAATAGGTATCTTCCATTGGCAAGTTGCGGATTCACTTGGAAGCTTCTTCAAGACTTCAAGGTGAGTGATAATATCCTATGTGCATATGTATGTGTAGGATGGGTGCGGGTCGGGTGAAGTGATTCTCGGTTATAGAGCTCACTTCACATATAGGTGGTTTTGATGGACTTGTGTATAAGTCCAATCGGCACGTTGTGCGTTTTGGTTGACCATCTTTGGCGAGATGCACACTTTGTGTGCACATTATCACACTTGGTTGTGATTTGGTTGTTGTAACCCTAATGGCGAAGGGTTGATATGGTTGTGTTGTGGATGACCCCGATTTGGTGGATTTTATAATCCCGTGACCATGGGTTTTGGTATTGAGAAATGAATCTCGGGTAGTGCGGATTCATGGTGACTCGGGTTGTTCGGTCACCTTATTTGAGGTAGTGAATCTCGGGTAGTGCGGATTCACGATGACTCGGGTTGTTCGGTCATCTTATGGTTGAGAAGTGAATTTCGGGTTGTGCGAATTCACAAGGCTCGGGTAGTTCGCCCAATGTTCGTGTGATTGAGGTTAAGGGGTTAACCTTGTGCATTATTATTATTGTTTATATATTAATGTGTTGTTGTGTTGTAGCTAACCCTCCGGGTTGTAGCTATTTGGCGATGTTCACTTTGTCGTTGGTGGACACTTATTTGTGTTGTATCTTTAGCTCGTTGCTTAGATCGTACGGTATGCTTAGTGTAGATGCTTTATACTTGGATGCCCCTGTATGAGGTATTTGTTTGTGTGGCGTATTCATTTTATACATATATATGTATGTAGTATGTTATCATTCACTAAGCATTAGCTTACCCTCTCGTTGTTGACCCTTTTTATAGATACGATGCGGACGGTGGCTCGGGTAAGCGCGAGGACTAGAAGACGTGCATAGTTGCTTTAGTGACTTGCTTTTGGATCATTTAGGATTGGGTAGCGTATCCCCAATCGCCATGCTCGGCTTTGTATTGTATTAAAGTCTTTTGGTCAAATATTGTATTTCGGTACTTAAGGTGGTAAAATGGGTCGTTGTGGGACCCGCTTCGTAAACTCAATTTTATTAATTAAACGTGCTAGTTATATATATATGAATTTATGGTTAAAAGCGTTTTGGCTAAAAATGTCGGGAACTAGTCAAACATTTTCGTTAAATTGACTTCCGGGGACAGCGGGCTGTCCAGGTGGTTTGGCGCGCCGCGCACCCACCTGGCGCGCCGCGCAAATGAACTGCACCAGAAAATTTTTTTTTATGTTGTGAAATTTAACGGGAATTGTCGTGGTTTGGTTTGGGTTGTTACATTATCATCGGTTTGTGGTGGTTTATTTGGAAAAATAGGTCTTTCCTGATTGTAAGTATTATTGGATACTTGCTGATTGCTAGGACCTTGTTGATTGTTGTATGGAACATTTCGGTTATAATTCTGATTTTGATTGTAGTTTGGTCTTGGCGGTTGATAATTATTCTGATAATTATTTCTAGGCATTTGGTTCATGTATGAAAATTCTCTCTTTGTTCCATTGTTTGTTCAATACTGAGACAATCTTTTGTCAAATGTGGTCCTCCACACTGCTCACAAGTAATTCGTATTGCGTGAATATCTTTAGTCATCTTTTCCATTCGTCTTTCGAAAGCATCTATCTTTGCGGAAATGGAATCAAAGTCATGGCTAGAATCGGCTCTAGCCGCTTTAGATGATCTAACGATATCTTTTTCTTGATGCCACTCATGTGAGTGGGAAGCAGCGTTATCAATAATTTTATAAGCTTCAGTTGCGGTTTTCTTCATAATGGAACAACCAGCTGCTATGTCGATGTCTTTTCGTGTGGTAATGTCGCATCCTTGATAGAATATTTGTACTATTTGATAAGTATCTAAACCATGTTGAGGACATCCTCTCAATAACTTTCCAAATCTTGTCCACGCCTCATATAGAGTTTCATTTGGCTTTTGTGTGAACGTAACAATTTCTCCTTGAAGTCTCACGGCTTTAGATGCCGGAAAGAATTGTTTAAGAAAATTTTCAACTAAAACATCCCATGTATCAATCGCCCCTTCAGGTAACGATTCTAACCAATCTTTGGCTTCTCCCTTTAAAGTCCAGGGAAATAACATGAGATAGATCTGTTCATCCTCTACTTCTCTTATTTTGAATAGAGTACAGATCCTATTAAAGGTTCGAAGATGTTCATTTGGATCTTCCTTCGGCGCACCACTAAATTGGCATTGATTAGTTACCATATGTAGTATTTGTCCTTTGATTTCATAATCTGGCGCATTAATGTCTGGTTGAGTAATTAGATGACCTTGGCCAGTGCGTTTAGCCCTCATTCGGTCTTCCAAACTTAGAGGTTCCAGATTTTCCATGATTGAATTTGTTGAATCTAAATCACTAGAGGATTTTGACTTAATGGTTTCTTCCTCTACAATCTCTGGATGAGTAATTTGTGGTTCAGGAGGAATGATTAGTGGTTCAGGATATCTGAATTGTCCCTGAATATCCTCCGGATTCTCAATTGTGAGGTCGGGTTCAAAAAATGGATTATCGGAAATTTGAATTGGAGTACTTGGTCGACTAGATGACGATTCTAAAAAAAAAATCAACGGCGACAATATTGGATAGATGTCTTGATCGAGTTACAGGTGGTGAACGTATGAAAGGTGGTGAACGTTTTGCTCGGTGCATTCACTGAATATCCTATTAGTTATAAAAGACAAAAATTATATAAGCTATCAAATTAATAGACTTTTCTGATTTTGCTCACGTTTCGAATAGCCAATAGATGCAGCAGGTAGCCAGGACCCTTTAAATCGAAAGCCCACAACTCGCCACTAACAAATCCAACTATTACTACGAACCAGAAAATTTTGGATGTTTATCAATTTAACCACTTAAAATAATTTTTCGTCGAAGTTTAAAGAAGATAAAGAAAATTCTATGTCCTAAAAACTAGAGCGTCGAGAAATAAGAAAGAAAAAGAGTGCGTCGAAAAACGTCGAAAAATAAAAGGTCGAAAAATAATAAGAAAGTAGTGCGTCGAAACTTAAAAATCTAAAAACTAAAAATTAAAACTTACGTCTAAATGTATTAAAGCTTAAAAGGAATTCTATATCCAAAACGGCAATAACTTAAAAGGTACTTAAATTTATAAAATATTAAAGCGATAAGCGACGTCGTAGAATTCTAAAGCCCCTAAATCTTAGTCTAAAGAAAAAGCACTTAAGGGATTTTACGGCAAAGCCTAAGAATCTAGAAATAAAAATAAACTATGGCAAAAACTAAATTTAAACTAATTACGAATGAAATATATACAAATTATGAATTAAACGATTAAAAAGATACGAAATATAAAAATAAAACTTAAAGTTATAAAAATATAATTTTTATAAAAATATTATTTTTATATTATTTATTGTATAAAAGTATTAATCTATATAATTAAAAATAATAATTACACTTAATATTACAAATAATATTAAAACTAAACTAAATATATTAATTAACTAAAACCCTAATTAGGTTTAATAATAATAATAATTAATAAAAACCCTACGTGTAATTAATGTGTACTAGGTAACCTGTAGCCTAACTCATGCGACCGCATGAGTTTTAGGCATCTTGTCCATGCGATCGCATGGAACAAGTTATAAGGCCTGCTGTTGGGCTTCTACAGGCTTCGACCCAATTTATTTTTATTTTAATTTTTATTTGATTTATAATTTTACAAAATAATTAATATTTATAAACTTATTTTTATGAACTTAAAAAAAATACTCTTTTTTTTTATTTAAAAACTTTATTAGATATATATACGTTTTATATTTTTATTTTTAATATTTAAAACTTACTATATTTTTACAAAAATAGATTAAAAATAAATATTTTTTTATAGAAAAAATAGCGTTTCGCTTCTTCGATCCCAAGCAGCGGCGCCAAAAATACTAGATGTTATGCGAGGTGTATACGAAATAGTTATATTTTATTGCGAAATACTATTAAATACGATACAATTTTACACAAGTTATTTATTTATTTATAGAATGGATATACCTAAACCTTGCTACAACACTTATAGGCAGTGTACCTAATCGTAAAGTAGTGTAGTTTTTAGTAAGTCCGGTTCGTTCCGCAGGGAGCTAGCCAAGTTTAACGCTATATTTTTAAACTATATTTGTATATATATATATATATATATATATATATATATATATATATATATATATATATATATATATATATATATAAGTAATATATATATATATATATAAGTAATATTATCATTATTATTATAAAAAGTGGGTTTTTACCGTTTAGTGACCGGTTTGTCGATTTTATGTCTTAAGTTACAATTAAAACCTAATGTAAAATATTAAAAATAAATATAACTTAATTTAAGGCGTAAAGTAAATGACGATAAATAAAAATGCGATAATTGAAAGTACGATAATTAAAAGTGCAATAAATAAAATGACAGTAAATAAAAGTGTGATGAGATATAAAATAAAGGAATTATGCTTATTTAGACTTCCGTAATCATGATGTTTGACGTGTTGATTTTAATTTATTACCATGGGTTAATTGTCCTTTGTCCTGGATTATTCGATATGTTCATACGGTTTTGTCCATAATAGTCCATCAGTCATAATTATAAAGTACGAGAGTCTTCGTCAAATTATCCTTATACCCGAAGTCAAATATTCCAACTAATTGGGGATTCGAACTGTAACAAGGTCTTAATACTTTGTTTAATGAATACACCAGGTTATTGACTGCGTGTAGTCCAAGGTTTTAATACTTTGTTAACAATTACACCAATTACCCTTGAATGTAATCCACCCCTGTTTCAACGAGTCCATTGACTATTAATCCATCCCCGTGTCCGGTAAAATGAACAATTATTGGTATTTATAGATATCCCGCCCACCGTACCCGATTAAGCGTATGTGGTTATTTATAGATACGTCGAATTGTAACCTTTAATATTAAATTAACGAGGTATCGTTTATTTAATATAAAACCCATTAATAGCCCATTGTCTAATTTCAACAAGTGTCGTTCTTTTATCCTAACTCCAATTATGGTACAAAGCCCAATAACCCCGTCTTTAATATTTAGCCCAACATCACGATTACTTTGGCTTATATAAGCATAATAATAACTTAGCTACGAGACATTAATTTAAAAAGGTTGAACATAACTTACAATGAGTATTAATTGTGTAGTATTACACGGACAGAATTTCGACTTACAAACTTAAAACATTCGCCACTATAACCTTATTATTATTATTAACTTAAAATTAAAATTAAAATTAAAATTAAAATTAAAATATAAATATATATATTTAGAGTATGATGATAGATTAGAAAAAGGTGTAAAAATTCGTCGACCAAATGTTGCAATTTATAGGACTTGGCCATGTACAGTGCTCCATGCGATCGCATGGATTTAAGGCCTCCAGGCCATGCGATCGCATGGCCTCCTTTTCCTGGTCACATATGATTCCAAAACGTGGGCTGCTCGTATTTAAATATTATATAATATAATATATATAATTTTATATAATTATATATATATTATATTATATTCTTGTGCATCGTTGACTTGTAATTTTAGGCCCGTTGCGTCGCGCGTTGATAGTTGGTTCATGTCCCGGTTCCGGATTTTCGAACGTCCTTTCGTACGATTTAATATCTTGTACTTTACATTTTGCAACTTATACTTTTGTAATTTTGAGACGTTTCTCATCAATAAATTAAACCACTTGGATTGTACTTTGTACTTTTTAGCTTTTTGGTCGTTTGCATCTTCAAATCGTCGAATCTGTCTTTTGTCTTCACCTTTTATTATTTAAACGAATATCACTTGTAAATAGAACAATAGCAACTAAAAGCTTGTCTTTTTTGAAGGATAATGCTATGAAATATGTGTTCGTTTTTAGCATTATCAACACCAAAATTACAAACCGTGTATATCGATACGTATTGCAACGTAAAGACACGGGAGAATTAAAAACATTATAACCCCAAGGGAATAGTAGAAGAAAACAAATTCCTCTGGTGGTAAATGAAAAAGAAGAAAGACTGTATATATGGTCAATATAATAACAAGGATCAATACAGGATGGAGCATATTAACAAATCTTTTAGAAGTATGAAATTATAGAAGTGGTGAAGATAATGAAATGAAAGAAGCTAATTTATAGCAAAATTCCAAACACATCAATCGAGGCAATTCACCACACTTAATCAAGGAAATCCCAAAATTCCTTAAATACCGGAGAATCAAATCTTATAGATTACGAAGATTTCCTTGAATTCCTTGAATTCCAGAAATCAATCGTGACTACGTCAAAAGTTAAGGCGAACATTTAATTTTTTTATTTCACTCTTTTGTGATAGCTTCGCTTATACTCTTCCTATAATCGAATTGTTTTATCCATACTATTCAAAGGTGATAAAACTATATTTTTCAACTCATATTCAGCATTACAATATTCTTGTTGTAAACAATGACGATCTCTATCAAATTTCATGACTGTGATTTTAACATACATCTCTTTGTTTTGTCTGCCCTAATATTGTGGCATAAACGCTCAAGGTTTTAAATGAGCTCAATACTATTCATAACACATTTCATGTATCCAATTTACTGAAATGACTTGTAAAACATCATCAATCCTTTTTGAGGATAACCTAGTCAAATGACACTCTTGTTAATCCTTTAGATAACATCTGCATTAATGATAAAATGCACTTCATAGAAGAACCTGTAGAAATTATGGTTGTATGACTTAAACGCTTGAAACAAAACAATATTCTATCCGTTAGAATTCACGAAAGGCCCCGAGTATACCTGGGAACGTGAAGACCAAATAAAACGTAAATATCCTCGTCTATGTACGAACAACGCCGATTGATGGCAAAAACTAAATTTCGGGATGAAATTTCTTTTAACGGGTAGGTACTATAACAACCCGGAAATTTTCGACAAAATTTAAACCTAACTTATATGTAATTCCAACGATTCACGAACAATTATTTGAAAATAATTATGTATTAGTATTATTATTAATATTATTTTAAACAATATTATTATTAACTTATATTATTTACAATCATTATTATTATCAATATTATTGATATTATTAATATCATTAATATAATAACTAATATATTATTCATATCATCATTATTAATACAACTTATTATTAATAATATTTTTATTATTAATACTATTATTGATATTGATACTTATCATTATCTTTATTACCATGAAATTAAGACAAATTATTAATATTATCATTAATTATTATCATTTGCAATTATCATAATCAGTATTGTCATTTAATATTATTATTATCAAAATTATTATTATCATTATTTATTATATGATTTAAATTATTATTATTATTATTACCATTACTAGTATTATTATTACTATTATTATTATTATTATTATTATTATTATTATTATTATTATTATTGTTATACCTATTATTATTGATTATCATCAGTAATAATATTAAAATATTATTATTATTATTATTATTAATATAACTATTATTATTATTAGTATTATTAATTATTATTATTAATATTAATTAATAATATCAATTAAAAAGTCAAAAACAGTACATCATATGATATATATTTTTAAGTTTGCTGTCCAGATCATGATCAACCTAATTGTGTTCTTTTTATTTTTTTATCCATTATGATCCAATATTTTATATATATCTGATTATTATTTTTATTCTTACTAGTTTTATTTTTGTTTGTGTCGATTTCTTATATTTTTATATTTATTTCTTGCTTGCTCTTGTTGATCTATAAATCAATCCAATTCAGAGTTATGGAATACCAGTTAAATCTCACATTATCAACTATCAATTTCAATTTCCATTATCAGTTTTAATTTGTTAATTAAATAAAAAAAGCTGCTGCAGTCGTATACTCCTGTTCTTACTTCAATTGTCAAAAGCTCAAAATTTAAATCCATTTCAAAATCTGTAATTTCAGTTTTGTTAGGAATAATTCAATCAAACTTCCTGCAAAATTTCATATTCCAATTCTTTCTATCAAATCCAAATTTCGAAGTCAAGTTTTATTTTTCAAAAGTCAACTGTTGTGTTCATTGTAAAAATTCGAATTGATTTTAAGGTTTCTGGAATAATTAATGATTCATACAGTTTCTAGGAAGGTTTTACTACATAATTTGTGTAGAAATCTTTAGCTAAAACGATCTAAATTTTAAACTTAGCATTTGAGTTTTTTCTTTTTTTTTTGACGAACAGCTGCTGCTGTTCTTAATTTTTTTTTTTTCGCGTTTAGTAATTTAGTAACTCAGTTATAAATCATTTATGGAACAAAATAACATCCTAATTTCAATTTAGTAACTATTATTAAGGTTTAAAGGAATTGGGTCGACTAAATTATTTGATGAAGAAGGAGAAGAAAATAACAGAAAAATAATACGGGTTAATATATTTAGTTCCTAGGTTTAGACGGATAAAACGAGACAGTAACATGGTTAAGGGGGTTAGCGGGTATTCGAGAGGTCACGGGTTCGAGTCCCGTCTTGGGCATTTTTTTTAAGAAAGCTTCCTAAGGTAGTTTCATTCTTATTATTATTATTATTATTATTATTATTATTATTATTATTATTATTATTATTATTATTATTATTATTATTATTATTATTATTATTATTATTATTATTATTATTATTATTATTATTATTATTATTATTATTATTATTATTATTATTGTTATTGTTATTTTATTTAACGCCCCGAAACGACATAGATTTGTTTTTTTAACTGCTCAAACCAAGAGATATGCCGCGGCGCGACAATTCTTGGTCACGCCGCGGTAAATCAAAAGATTTCAGACTATGTTGACAGCCCTCCTGGAATCAAAATATTTGATATGTCGCGACGCGACCTTACACGGTTGCTGGTACTGTTCTGCAACTTGATACAAAAATCACATTTTCACCATTTCATCATTACCCAACACATTTAAACAACATAATACATAATCAAACTTAATTAAAACAGTTTCTTACATCGTCAAACATTACGGAAATCTTTTAATCAAGAGCAACGGATTTACACATCTTAGATATGCCATTTGGTCCCAAAACTTAAAAGAAACATAATTTTCAAATACAAAAGACTTGGCGTTGATAAGCGGTATCATTAAAGCTAGATTCAAAATAGGGACTTGCATTACCACTTACTATATGACCAAAGCTCCGCTATCCTTACATAGGCTCCTTACCTTCTCAATGTCCTTTCGTTCCTATAAAAACATAAAACAACATGGGGGTAAGCTTTTACGCTTAGTGAGTTATAGGCAAATAAAGTAGCACATATCGTTGAGCGTAATCATTTCTTCACTTAGCCTTCCCAACCCAAACGGTTGCTTACTTACTTTCGGATCCGACCCATTACTTACCATAAACATAACTTACTAAGGCCAATCCTAGTAATTATGTCTAAGCTAAACATAACCATAGGCATACACATATGCCTAAGCTACCTTAATCACATTACATTCATACATACATACATACATACATACATACATACATACATACATACATACATACATACATACATACATACATACATACATACATACATACATACATACATACATACATACATGGACACCCAAAGTGTCTAAGCTAAGTCATACCATAGACAAGATCGCTAAGCAAGCTTAATGACCTTGCCTAAGCTAATCATCAACCATAGATACAATTATTAGGCGAACCTAATAATTCTATCTAAGCTATCCATCTAGTGCACTTAGTCGTTGCCCTCTTGCACGGATGCAATCCGGGAACACTAAACCACTCTTGACCCGCCCAATTTACCCCCTATAAACTCACCTTGATTAAATGAGGTTCCTTGATCACTTGAAGCTCCTATGCCTTGATTAGCACCTATACATGAGCTAATTTCATCAATAACATAACTCAACGAAATCACAACTTTCAAAAGCTTTCAACACTTTCATACACTTACACATTGACTTAATCCCCTTTTTACTCCAACATTCACATGAACACTTATATACATAACATATTTAACTTAACTTTTCACAATTTCTCTAGTTCATCTCTTACAATCATGACTTGAAATTCTTTCAAACATTTCATCAAACATCAAATGTGCATAAACCCATTTCTACTACTAGCAACCCTAAAATCATCATTTATCCAAATATCATTACTTACAACAATAACAACAATTCACATATAAACTTTCTCCTTACAATTTGACTAAGTCTCATAAACATTTTCATTGAGGCATTTCATCAAACACCTTGTGCGCATGACTTGATTCAAAGCTATAAATAACATCCATTTCATCACATTCACAACATACACTCAAATTACAAGTTCATACATGAACTTACTTCCATTATCAATTACAAATTCATTTTTTAACCAAACAAATATGCATACACACATCATACAACAACTCTTAAGCTTTAGATTCATCTAAAACACCCAATTCTAGTGATACTTAGATATAAAAGTTTATACCTTGTCTTTAGGGATTTAAGAACCCTAATTGTGCACAATGGAGAAGAAATTGAAGATTTGCAACTTGCTATAATGATTAGAGCACACTAAATTACTCTAATTTCTACTTGCATGCACTAATTTCTTCCAATTGGAGATTCTCCTTCTTCCTCTTGTTTGGATCGACACACACAAGCATACACTAACACTCTGTATTTTAATTTGCAACAATAATAGAAATTCTGCATTTTTACATCTTTTATTAAATTAACTTTGCTTTATTTGCACTTTCTACCCTCCCCACCAAAACTCTATTATGGGAAGTCCTTAAATCTAACTTTGCATCTCTAGTCCTTTCCAACTTAACTAACAAACATTGAATATTATCCACTTACTTATACAAAATCATACCATCAACATATACAACAAATTTTAAATTACATAAAATATTACCTTAAATAATTGGGATGTTACAACTCTCCCCCTGTTGGATTGTTCGCGTCCTCGTGAACCACTCTTGGTGCAACGATGGATAATACTTCATAAGCCATTCCTCGGGTTCCCATGTGCATTCGATACCCTTTCTAAATTGCCATAACACTTTCAATAATGTCACCGACTTATTTCTTAATTGCTTAACCTTTTGATCCAAAATCTTTATTGGCCTTTTCGCATACCTTAACTTATCGTCAACCTCAATCTCATTTAAAGGAACATATGTTGATTCGTCCGCCAAACACTTTCTCAATTGTGACACGTGAAACGTGTCATGTATGTTACTCAATTCATCGGGCAAGGACAAACGATAACCTACCTTCCTGACTCTCGCAACTATCTCAAATGGTCCCACAAATCTTGGGCCCAATTTTCCTCTTTTTCTAAAACGAATTATACCCTTCCACGGGGAAACTTTAAGCATTACCTTATCACCCACTTGAAATTCTATCAGCTTCCTTCTTTTATCCACATATGATTTTTGTCGATCTTGTGCCGCTTTCATTCTTTCTCGAATTTGATCTATCATTTCGGTTGTTTGTTGTACTACTTCCGTTCTTCCTAATTCCCTTTGACCCACTTCACTCCAACATATTGGGGTTCTACACCTCCTCCCGTACAACATCTCATAAGGCGCCATTCCGATTGTAGAATGATAACTATTATTGTACGAAAATTCAACTAAAGGTAGGTGAGTATCCCAACTACCACCAAAATCAATGACCCACGCCCTTAACATATCCTCAAGAGTTTGGATAGTTCGCTCACTTTGACCATCCGTTTGTGGGTGAAATGCAGTACTTACATGCAACTTGGTGCTCATCTCTTCTTGAAACTTTCTCCAATATCGTGAGGTAAATCGGGTGTCATGGTTCGAAACAATGGAAACCGGCACTCCATGCCTTACAACAACCTCCTTCATGTATAACTTAGACATTGTTTCCGATGATGAAGCTTCTCTTATTGCCAAAAATAGCGCACTCTTAGTTAATCTATCAATAATAACCCAAATGGCATCGTGTTGCCGAGGGGTCTTAGGCAACTTAGTCACTAAATCCATCGTGATGTGCTCCCATTTCCATACCGGTACCTCTAATGGTTGTAGCTTACCATACGGCATTTAATGATCGGCTTTCATTTGAAGGCAATTAAGACATTTATGAACGTACTTTACTATATCTCTCTTCATTCCAGGCCACCAATAGTCTTTCCTTAGATCCCTATACATTTTCGTAGCACCGAGGTGAATCAAATACTTAGATTTGTGAGCTAAGTCAAGGAGGTCACTTCTAACACCACTTTGTAAAGGTACCCAAATTCTTCCATATCTAAGCCTTAGACCACGAGAATCTACCATAAAATCATTAACTTGCCCTTTGATCCTTTCTTTCCTCACGTTTTCGGGGGTTAATGCTTCATCTTGTGCTACTCGGATACTATCGAATATTTGTGGTGATATTACCATGACCAAACTCGTTACCTTAATCGGTTGGTGTCTCGACTTCCTACTAAGAGCATCCGCCACCACATTAGCCTTTCCGGGGTGATACAAAATTTCACAATCATAATCTTTCACTAAGTCGAGCCCTCTCCTTTGCCTATCATTCAAATCTCTTTGATCGAACAAATACTTTAAGTTCTTATGATCGGTATAAATAGAGAACTTAACACCATAAATATAATGACACCATATTTTCAAAGCAAAAACCACGGCCGTTAATTCTAAATCATGGGTGGGATAACGTTTTTCATGCGTTTTCAATTGACGAGAAGCATAGGCTATAACTTTCCCATTTTGCATTAGCACACACCCCAAACCTTTCTTAGAAGCATCGCAATAAACCGTCATATTCTCATTCCCTTTCGGTAAGACTAGTATAGGAGCTTGAACAAGTTTCTCCTTAAGGAGTTGAAACGCTTGTTCTTGCTTGTCTTCCCATTTCCATTGCACGTTCTTACGAGTTAACTTAGTGAGTGGGGTGGCTATTCTTGAAAAATCTTGTATAAACCGTCGATAATACCCCGCTAAGCCTAGAAAAATCCTAACTTCGGTGGGATTCATAGGTGGTTCCCATCTCATTATCGCTTCAATCTTTGTCGGATCAACACAAATACCCTTCTTATTAATGACATGTCCTAAAAATTGAACTTCTCGAAGCCAAAATTCGCACTTAGAGAACTTTGCAAACAACTTTTCTCTCCTTAAAGTTTCTAACACTTATCGTAAATGCACTGCATGCTCCTCTCCCCCCCCCCCTAGAATACACTAAAATATCGTCAATGAATACTATCACAAACCTATCGAGCATTGGTCGACAAACCCTATTCATCAAATCCATAAACACTGCCGGAGCATTAGTTAACCCAAAAGGCATAACCACGAATTCATAATGACCATACCTCATGCGAAAAGCCATTTTAGGGATATCTTCTTCTTTCACCTTTAATTGGTGATAACCCGATCTTAGATCTATTTTTGAAAAGAAACATGCTCCTTGTAATTGATCAAACAAATCATCTATCCTCGGCAATGGATATTTATTCTTAATAGTGACCTTATTCAATTTACGATAATCTATACACATTCTCATCGTTCCATCCTTCTTTTTTACAAATAAAACCGGAGCTCCCCAAGGTGTGCTACTAGGACGAATAAAACCTTTTTCTATCAAATCTTGTAGTTGAATCATCATTTCTCTCATTTTCGACGGAGCTAATCGATAAGGTGCTTTGGCAATTGGCATGGCTCCGGGAATCAACTCTATTCTAAACTCTACTTCTCGTTCGGGAGGAACACCGGGAAATTCATCCGGAAACATATCTGGAAACTCATTAACTATCGGTACATCACTTATTCCAACAACCTTCTTCGAATCGTCTATCACATGTGCCAAAAACGCGCAACACCCATGAGACAAAAATCGTTTAGCTCTAGCATACGTGCATATAGGAATAGCACATCTAGCCCGTTCCCCATAAATTCAAATAACCTTCCCACTTGGTGCTTGAACTAATACAATCTTCTTTTGACATAATATTATTCCTTCATTGTCATCTAGCCAATCCATACCTACAATTACCTGAAACTCTCCCATATGCATAGGTATCAAATCTATAACAAACTTCTCATCATCTAAAATAATTTCACATCCTTTAATAACACTATACACCATAACGGTTTTATTGTCTGCTATCTCAACCTCTAAAGGATGCTCTAACATACTTGGGGTCATGTCAAAATGCTTACAAAAAGAATAAGAAACAAACGACCGCGTAGCACCGGAATCAAACAAAACATGCGCAGGTAAAGAGTTTACAATAAAGGTACCTGACACCACATTTTGGGATTCCTTCGCTTCGAGAGCGATAATCTGATGAGCTCGGGCTCTTGGTCGGCTATCACTTGTCTTTGGTTCCATTTTAACTTCCTTTTTAACACCACCACTCACCAAATCTTTCTTATACTCTGGACATTTGGCTTGAAAGTGACCCTTTTCAAAACAATAATAACACTGTTTTCCCTTCTTAGGACATTCGGCTGCTCTATGGCCCGGCTTCCCACATGAATAACAATCGGTAGTACCCGCTTTACACTCGCCCGCATGATTCTTGCCACACCTATTACACGTCTTCACTTCTTTACCACCGCTCTTTCCTGGCGTGAAACCCCCTTTTGATTTGTGCGGGGATTCGGAATTAAACTTACTTTTCTTCGGGCTCATACTTTGCATTGACTTTGAATCTTGATCTAACTTTCGTTTAAACGCAGCTTTCTTCTTAAGTTCGTGTTCCCTCACAAAGGCCCTATTCATCATCTCGGCTAACGTCTTATACGTGCCCTTATCAATAAACTCACTTATTTCGGGGTTTAACTTCTCATGATAGTGATCCATCATCAACTTAGAACTTGAAACAAAGTCCGGGCAAAAACGAGACTTATCATTAAACTCTGCATTAAACTCGGTCACTGATTTACTCCCATGCTCGATATTCATGAATTCAGACTTTAACCTACTAACTTCGGTGGGTGGAGCAAATTGATCCATAAACATCTCACGAAACCTTTCCCATGGAAAACTTGTTACCACATCCCGCCCATGTGACTTAACTATGAAATTCCACCATTCATAACCACTTCCCTTCATTTGGTATGCCGCGTAAATTACCTTTAAGTGTTCGGGGCATTCACACAACATGAAATTTTCCTCTAACTCTTCGATCCACCTTTGACTAAAAATTGGGTCAACCTTACCATGAAATTCCGGTGGATGGCAATTTGCAAAATTCTTGTACTCAAAGCGTTCGTCCTTCTTTTTCGGGGCTTCTACTTCATCTTGCCTTACCCCACTTCCCCCTTCTCCTCTCAACATAGGATTATTAGTCATAAGAGTCATTAACTTTTCATCTAATTGATCATTAATCAATGTCTTTATCTTCTCTAGAAGGGTTGGGGTTTATCGCACCAAAGCTTGCCCTATTTGTCCCGAAAGATCATTCGCCATTGTAACTTCATTGGATTCGGTTTGTGAGCCTTCGATAGATTCCATTGAAGGGGTGTGGACATACTCATCGTCCTCATCATTACCTCTATTTGGAGATACAATAGCCATTCTGAAACAATGTATATAACTCATTAGTTTAAACACATGTATCAACAAATTATCATAACATAAGAGACCGAGAGAATTCCCAACTCATTTCACCGTGACCATAATAGATGTTCATGCGTACTAAAATGATGTAATGGCAATGGCCGGTTGTCATTACACCATCGCATTACGCACTTAATCATTTATGACTCATGGTTAATAAGCATTAAACTCTTCGTCCAAATCATCCACAATTTTAATACTACACTATAGGTCTCGTCAATAAACTCTTCCCTATGGAGCATGGCATAATTGTTCAGTCTCAACTATCATGCAAGTTCTAAACCGCTTATCCTTTATCAACAATGGTTTAAGCCTAGATAATCCCTATAGTGGATTATCCAAGTCCCTTAAACCATAGGTCTGATACCAACTTTTAACGCCCCGAAACGACATAAATTTTTTTTAACTGCTCAGACCAAGTGATATGCCGCGGCGCGACAATTCTTGGTCGCGGCGCGGTAAATCAAAAGATTTCAGAGTGTGTTGAAAGCCATCCTGGAATCAAAATATTTGATATGTCGCGGCGCGACATATAGGTTCGCGGCGCGACCTTACACGGTTGCTGGCACTGTTCTGCAACTTGATACAAAAATCACATTTTCACCATTTTATCATTACCCAACACATTTAAACAACATAATACATAATCAAACTTAATTAAAATAGTTTCTTACATCATCAAACATTACGGATATCTTTTAATCAAGAGCAACGGATTTACACATCTTAGATATGCCATTTGGTCCCAAAACTTAAAAGAAACATAATTTTCAATTACAAAAGACTTGGCGTTGATAAGCGGTATCATTAAAGCTAGATTCGAAATAGGAACTTGCATTACCACTTACTATATGACCAAAGCTCCGCTATCCTTACATAGGCTCCTTACCTTCTAGATGTCCTTTCGTTCCTATAAAAACATAAAACAACATGGGGGTAAGCTTTTATGCTTAGTGAGTTATAGGCAAATAAAGTAGCACATATCATTGAGCGTAATCATTTCTTCACTTAGCCTTCCCAACCCAAACGGTTGCTTACTTACTTTCGGATCCGACTCATTACTTACCATAGACATAACTTACTAAGGCCAATCCTAGTAATTATGTCTAAGCTAAACATAACCATAGGCATACACATATGCCTAAGCTACCTTAATCACATTATATTCATACTTACATACATGTACACCCAAAGTGTCTAAGCTAAGTCATACCATAGACAAGATCGCTAAGCAAGCTTAATGACCTTGCCTAAGCTAATCATCAACCATAGATACAATTATTAGTCGAACCTAATAATTCTATATAAGCTATCCATCTAGTGCACTTAGTCGTTGCCCTCTTGCACGGATGCAATCCGGGAACACTAAGCCACTCTTGACCCGCCCAATTTACCCCCTATAAACTCACCTTGATTAAATGAGGTTCCTTGATCACTTGAAGCTCCTATGCATTGATTAGCACCTATACATGAGATAATTTCATTAATAACATAACTCAACGAAATCAAAACTTTCAAAAGCTTTCAACACTTTCATACACTTACACATTGACTTAATCCCCTTTTTACTCCAACATTCACATGAACACTTATATACATAACATGTTTAACTTATCTTTTCACAATTTCTCTAGTTCATCTCTTACAATCATGACTTGAAATTCTTTCAAATATTTCATCAAACATCAAATGTGCATAAACCCATTTCTACTACTAGCAACCCTAAAATCATCATTTATCCAAATATCATTACTTACAACAATAACAACAATTCACATATAAACTTTCTCCTTACAATTTGACTAAATCTCATAAACATTTTCATTGAGGCATTTCATCAAACACCTTGTGTGCATAACTTGATTCAAAGCTATAAATAACATCCATTTCATCACATTCACAACATACACTCAAATTGCAAGTTCATACATGAACTTACTTCCATTATGAATTACAAATTCTTTTTTAACCAAACAAATATGCATACACACATTATACAACAACTCTTAAGCTTTAGATCAAAACACCCAATTCTAGTGATACTTAGATATAAAAGTTCATACCTTGTCTTTAGGGATTTAAGAACCCAAATTGTGCACAATGGAGAAGAAATTGAATATTTGCAACTTGCTATAATGATTAGAGCACACTAAATTACTCTAATTTCTACTTGCATGCACTAATTTCTTCCAATTGGAGATTCTCCTTCTTCCTCTTGTTTGGATCGACACACACAAGCACACACTAACACTCTGTATTTTAATTTGCAACAATAATAGAAATTCTGCATTTTTACATCTTTTATTAAATTAACTTTGCTTTATTTGCACTTTCTACCCTCCCCACCAAAACTCTATTATGGGAGGTCCTTAAATCTAACTTTGCATCTCTAGTCCTTTCCAACTTAACTAACAAACATTGAATATTATCCACTTACTTATACAAAATCATACCATCAACATATACAACAAATTTTAAATTACATAAAATATTACCTTAAATAATTGGGATGTTACATTATAATTATTGTTACTAGTATTTAAAAAGTATTACTAGTATTATTATTATAATTATTAGTATTATAATTATTAGTATTATTATTATTGTATTACTACCATTAATTATTACTAGTAAAAGTATTGGTTACCACTTTAGAATTACTATTATTATTATTATTTTGAAAACAAAACAACTTATTATTATAAATATTAGTACTAGTATCATTTTATATAAGTATTATTATTAATGTTATCATTATTATTTTATTATTATTACTAATATGACTATCTTTATTAGCTTTATTATTATTAAAAAGTAGTGTCATTTTTAGAAAAAAATATTATTTCTGCTATCATTAACACTATAGTATTATTATTATTTTTACTACTAATATCATTCTTATTATTACTAATACTATGATTATTATCATTTTACTATTAGTGTTATTATTGTTATTACAAAATAATACCACTCTTTATTCACTAACATTATTAATATCATTTTATCAAATAAATTCTTATATATAGAATATGTATAAAAGTATATACACAGAAATATATAACAATTGAAGTAATATATATATAAACTTATTCGATTACGAGTATATGTGTTAATATATATACTTGATATAGGTTCGTGAATCCGAGGACAACTCTGCACTTGTTCAGTGCCATCATACACATATTTACTACGAAATACAAAATACAGTATCGTGAGTTTTCATAGCTCCCTTTTTATCTATATTTTTGGGCTGAGAATACATGCGCAACTTTTATAACTGTTTTACACGTTAGACACAAGTACTCAAACTTTTATGCTATATACGTGCTTTGTCATGCTAAATCCCTGCCGTAATATCGTTAATTGCTGAGGTATAAGATGCAAACTTAGTTATGGTGAGTAGCGCTACTGAGAGTGACGTCTCTAGTCAGTTGACCGTTGGTCTTTGAATACATAATAATGATTCAACGACACGAATAACAAGTGTCACGGGGTAACTTTTGTTTAGTCGCGATATTACAAACTCAGCAATACTTTTAGATTGATATTTCTATATCAATCAACTCTTATTAAATCTTGTGGTCTAATACTATTATTGAAATCATTATTTATGATAAACCTATGAACTCACCAACCTTTTGGTTGACACTATTTAGCATGTTTATTCTCAGGTCCTACATAATGCTTCCGCTGTGTATTTGCTAATTGAAAGCAACATTTCAATTAGTCATTCATGGATAATTTGAAGGACTTGCATTTGCTAAATTGATGATGATTGCTTGCTATGCTTGGAGTCTTCATTACATATCATATCAATTAAAGACATTTAATGCGTTGTTTTTTTAAATACAATGTAATATATTTATCTTCCGCTGCAAAACTCAATAAAACGTCTCATATAGAGTCGTTCTCGTTTATACAATTGTGATTTGATATAATTAGTCACAAATACCCCAGGCCCTATTTGGGGGTGTGACAACGACAAAGGAAATCAAGTTACGACCCAGGAAACAAGCTGACCAGGGCAGGCCATACGGCCTGGCAGTGTAAAAACGGCCTACCATATGGCCCGGGCAAATGGCCATGCAAAACGGCCTGCCAAAGCAAACGACCCCCTCAAACGGCCTCCCATACTGCTTTCCATCCGTATGCATGCCATTTCCAAGTCTATTTAAAGGGCCTCTTGCATTCATTTTTACACACACTCAATTTGTACTTCAATTTATATTTTCAAGCTTTTTAGTTAGTTTTTTAGTAGGAGCTAGCTTAGCTTTTGTTTTTCGGAGGATATCCCGGCGAGTCCCTGCGGTCTCGGGTAGATTTCTTCAGCCTTTTTAGGGTTTTATCCGAAACGCTTGTCTTTTTAATTAAACATGTATTATTATCATTTATGTCTAATATTGCATTCTGATATTACCATGTTAGCTTAATTAATCTGTATGTTGCCATGATAGAAGTTTGGATTAGCGTAGTTATGTTAAATTAGTACGGTTATCGTTGTTATGTTGAACTTGTGATCCCGATAGATTTGTATGCTAGCATCTTAAGGATTGACCATCCTAGGTTATGATCAGGACTTGTCAACCTATATGAACTTAGCTACTTCATAGGAAAAAGACTGTGATGACCCAGAATATTTCGCATTAATAAATTAATTACAGGATAAAATGTTTCCGAGACGATAAGCGAACCTATATTGTTGAGTCTTAAAACTTTTTGAACTAGTTTGCACATTCATGTACCCTTTGACCAATCCCGACGATTCACGAAAAACAATTTATATATATATATATATATATATATATATATATATATATATATATATATATATATATATATATATATATATATATATATATATATATATATATATATATATATATATATATATATATATATATATATATAACGATTTAAATAAATAATTTAATTATATATTTTACATAAATAACTCGATATATATATCATTGAAACTGGCGAGATAGTCTTTGGATAAAAATGTGGGGTTTTTTATGTTTCACTTTTGATAAACATGCATATATATATATATATTCGATATTAGACTAGGACAAAATTTAAAGTAGCTAGACATTTGATCATGCAAGTTGACGCGTGTGTATATAATTAGTCTCACTTAAATTTTGTTAAGGTTAAAATAAAGATTTCTAATGAGCAACAAAAGACTACAACATTTTGTCTCAAGATTACAATATAAAATGATGGAAATCACTAAATCTGCGCACTTGCACGAGAAAAATCATAACTAAATCATACTGACTCGATAAAAGGTGATTCCAAAGCCCAGACGTCTGTAACTCATAAATCTACAACTTTGTTTTTCATATATACTTCTAAAAATGTAGTACACGAAACGTGTAGATCTTACACAAAACGTTTTTTTTTTATAAAAATTGGATCCGACAACATAACATGGAGTGATTTGCTTTTTCTTATTTAATGTCAACTTTTAGCTCAAAGTATTATATTTAATTAAACATGTCAATCGCTTTAGGCACATTATAATTCCACATGATAATTTGCTTTTCATTATAATACATATGCTCGATCATGATGCATATTTATTCTTTTGAATTGTTTACTTCCAAAGCAGCAGCCCTCAAACAATTTAAAATACTCTGTAGCCTTCTGTCAACTTATTTACTTTCTTAATTAAATTACTCCTCTATCAGACAAGAATCTAACTTTTAATAATTCGTATTTTGTTTTCACTGAAAAGCTTATTAAAGTTTGTTATAGAGTCAAAGATGTGTACAAGTAATTTTGTCATGGTTACCATCCTTATCATTATTATATACTCCGTAAAATATGGGGTAAGATATGTCGACACAATAAAAACAAAGACATCTCACATGCATGATTAAGTGTGGTATTACAAAATAAAACATGGGCGGCTAAGTGTAGCACATTTTGAAAACTGAATTTATATATTATATTTCACACCTCGCGAATTTTTATATATATAGATACTTAAGATCATTTACAAAGGATAGTACGCACATATAACTACTTATATTACTCTCTAAAATTTCAAGATAAACTGCAAAATTAATAGTTATATACTACAACGAGTGTATAAACGGGTGTTTTAATTACGGGTTTCAAACTTATTATAACTAAGAAAATATTGAGTATTGTTCGGAGGTATTGTTCGTGAATCCAAGGCCAACCGTACAGTCGTCTACTATCATTACGTCTACGCAATTTACCTACAATATTGAATCTCAATATTGAACAGTGAGTTTATGGATCCCTTTTTAAATGCTTTAAATATTTTTGGGCTGAGAATACATGCACTTTATTTTATACGCAATGGGCACAAGTACATACTTAATTATACACTGAGTTTAAACCAAAAATTCCTTAGCTTTAGTAACTAGTAACTGCCAGTACATATGATGTGGACTGGTGGGCGCGAGTAATTGTATATGAATCCATAGGGCTTGACATCCCCGTTCGAGCTAGAGCGCTAGCCTTTTAACGGACGTATGTTACTTGAGATTATGACACGTTGGTTTGCGTGTATTAAAACAACAGGGGTAATTATTATTATAGCGTTAAGTTTAGTTACCAGGGTGCTCTGTTACGTAGAATCTATTGATAAACTTTTGATTAAATCTTGTGGTCCATCTTATTATACTTACTCGAGCAGTAAAACTATAACTCACCAACATTCGTGTTGACCTTTTTAGCATGTTTTATTCTCAGGTTCTTAGACTGCTTCCCCTTTGATGTGCTTGTTGCCTGCATGGAGTCTCTCATGCTTTGTATAAAGTTTATTGCATTTGAAACAAAACTACGTTGTGTAATAAATAATTTGATTGTGATGTCAACCTGTAAAATAAAGACTTATGTATTTTGGGGATTTGCTTATACTTAAGCACTCGCCCACATGTTTATAACTTTCTATGTTTAGAAAGTCACTTATTTTAATGAATACAATATTTTATCAAAACATATCATATAGAGGTCAAAACCTCACTGTGGAATCAATGATTAACGTGCCGCATCAATAGCGATTTTGACGGGTCGTTACAGTTGGTATCCGAGCTTGAGGTCATAGGGAACCAGAATTTGCATTAGTGTGTTTAACTGGTAATTGTTAGGATGCATTAGTGAATCTGGACTATGAACATATCTGTTTTTACCAATTTTTTTTCCCATCTTGTTAAAAACACTATATATGATATATTTATATGCTAACGTAATTGTTGTTTCAATTATGTGATAGATGACTTCTTCTAATCCTATCATTTTGTACGACTCAAAATCGGACACTGAATCTATTCTCTCCACAACTGAAAAGGGCGTTTGAATACCTATTAAAGAAGAAATTGTGGTAGCCGGGGAATCTCAACTCCCGGTAAACCCAGAGGAGGTCCCAGCTCCACCCAGCCCTGGTTTTTTGAGCCCACAGTATCGTTTCGATGGTACTGTGATCCCTGGAATAAACGAGGGGCGTCCATTTCTAAACGAACATGGACACTGGGCCAGATACACCACCAACGAGCGGGTTATGGCAGATATCGGCTCATGACCACCGGTCAAACATATTCTCCTACACATGACTCAGACAGTTCATTAGATGAGATCAGCGAGGAGGAGGAGGAAGTAAAGGAGATTACTGAAAAAGAAGTTAACAAAGGAAAGGAACCTGTAGTCACCAACCCAGAATTTCCGAATCCAAAAATTAATAAAGGAATTGTTGCTCCTAATATTGCTACCCCTAGTCACCCTTCTCTTACCAGCTCTATTGAGGTCTCATGTACCTCAGAACCCCGACAAAAATATAAACGTATCGCTCAAATAAGCGTTATTCCAGTTCGTGATAACAATAAGCCTCGCCGCTTTTAAAAACCATTTCCGCTACGACATCACTTCACGCATTGTATAATATTAATTAGTGTGCTTTACTTTATTCTACATATGTTTTATGTAAAATAAACTTATGTGAATAAGTGGTATTGTATCGTTGTACCATAATGCATTGAAGAATAAAGCGTGAAATGATAATGCATTAGTTTTTCATAATAAAATATTATTTGAATTGTAGTAGTTAATTGTTGTACTAAGCTATTAAGTATGAACTTTAACGGGTAGGTAATACCCTAGAAATAATTATAAAACGCCAATAAGAAGAAAAAGCTTTTATAATAATGGGTTCATATTATTAATATGCCATGATGTACCATTAATTACTTGCTACATCTATAGTATTCTACGTGATTAATTATATATGTTGTGTTTATTGAAGAAACATGTCTCAAATGTCGGATGCTGAGTTTGAGGAACTAGTCAAGAAATGTGTGAATGAAAGAATTGCTGCAGCTGAGGCGGCAAAAGAAGAAGCCGAAGCAGCATCCAAAGCAGCAGCCGAAGCAGCAGCTGTGAATACACACTCACGAAATGGATGCTCATACAAAGCTTTTCAAGCATGCAGACCACAGACGTTTAGTGGAACCGAGGGACCGGTCGGTCTAACCCGATGGTTTGAAAAGATGGAGTCCATTTTCAAAATTAGTAATTGTGTGGACGGAGACAAGTCAAAGTATGCTTCGTGCACGTTGCAAGATGGTGCACTTACTTGGTGGAACAATTATGCTAAAGCAGAAGGAGCAGATACGGCATATGATATCACTTAGGAAGAATTGAAAAAGATGCTTATCGAGGAGTACTGTCCTCGAAATGAGATCAGAAAAATGGAATCTGAGTTACGTAATCTGAAGGTTGTCGGTGCGAAACTTAATAACTATGAAAAGTGTATCATGGAACTAGCCTTATTGTGTCCCGAATTAGTGCCAAACGAGAAACGAAAGATAGAGATGTATATTGACGGTTTATTGATCAATATCAAAGGAAATGTTACATCATCCAAACCGAATACGATGTAGGAAGCCATGAGAATGGCACACCAACTTATGGACTAGATCACGGAGAGTTCGATTAAGGCACCAATTACCGAAGTCAAGACAACTGAAGGAAAGAGGAAATGGGAAGACTATAAGGGCAAAAGTACTCACCTGAAGAGGCGAGAGTCTTTTAAAGGTAAACAAGATGGGGCAACAGCTAGTCCAAACTATAAGGGACCCCATCCATTCTACAAAAGATGTTACACACATCATGCAGGTTATTGCCAAGTGGTCTGTGATAAGTGCAACAAGAAAGGACATGTGGCGAAAGATTGTTATGCCACCGTTTCTGAAGTAAAGACAAAACCGACCGATGTCAAGAAATGTTTTGGATGCGGGAAGCCTGGTCACTTTATAAATCAATGCCCCGATAAGGAGAAGAACAAAGAACCCACACGTGGGAGGGCATTTAACATTAATGTCAGCGAAGCACGTGAGGACCCTGATCTTGTTACGGGTACGTTTACCGTTAATAATCAACTAGCTTCTATTATGTTTGATACGGGTGCTGATAGAAGTTATATATGTAAAGACTTTAGTTTTAAACTGAAATGTGCATCATTGCCTCTAGAAGATAAATATACTATTGAATTAGCTAATGGTAAACTGATAAAAGCCGATAAAATTTGCCATGGTTGCGAAATAAATCTCGCTGGTGAAACCTTCAAAATCGATTTGATACCCGTAGAATTAGGAAGTTTTGAAGTAATCGTTGGCATGGAATGGATGTCCAAAACAAGAGCGGAAGTTGTTTGCACTGAGAAAGCGATCCGCATCCCTCGAAAGGATGAAACGTCATTAATGATTTATGGGGAGAAGAGCAACTCGAAGCTGAACCATATCAGCTGTATGAAGGCCCATAAACTTATAAAAAAGGTTGTTATGCTATTCTGGCACACGTGAAGAAGATCAATACAGAAGAAAGAAGCATTGATGACGTGCTGGTTGTAAGAGAATATCCCGAAGTATTTCCAGAAGAATTACCAGGGCTACCTCCACACAGATGTGTAGAATTCCGGATTGATCTCATACCAGGAGCTGCACCTGTAGCCCGATCCACTTGCACCTTCAGAAATGCAAGAATTACAAAACCAGTTGCAAGAATTATCGGACCGTGGATTTATTCGTCCCAGTTTTTTACCTTGGGGTGCTCCTATTCTGTTTGTCAAGAAGAAGGATGGATCTATGAGGATGTGCATAGATTACTGGAATTAAACAAATTAACGATCAAGAATCGGTACCCATTATCGAGGATTGATGATTTGTTTGATCAATCGCAAGGATCAAGTGTTTATTCTAAGATTGATCTACGCTCCGGATATCATCAGCTGAGAGTGAAGGAAGAAGATGTTCCTAAAACCGCGTTCAGAGCCCGTTACGGTCACGATGAATTTTTAGTCATGCCTTTTGGATTGACTAATGCTCCAGCAGTATTCATGGATCTAATGAATAGCATCTGTAGACCATATTTAGACAAATTTGTCATTGTTTTTATCGAAGACATATTGATTTACTCGACGAACAAGGAAGAACATGAGCAACACTTAAGACTAGTACTAGAAATACTCAAGAAAGAAGAACTGTACGCAAAATTTTCGAAGTGTGATTTCTGGTTACAAGAAGTACAATTCTTGGGCCATGTTGTCAGTAAACATAGAATTAAGGTTGACCCTGCCAAGATCGAAGCCATTAGTAAATGGGAAACACCTAAGACTCTGACATAAATTCGCCAATTTTTAGGTCTTGCTGGTTACTACCGAAGATTCATTCAAGACTTCTCTAAAATCGCCAAACCCTTAACTGCATTGACTCAAAAGGGAAAGAAGTATGATTTGTGACAACCCGGAAATTTCTGACCAAATTTAAACTTTAATCTTTATATATTCCCGACACGATATGCAACGTCTGTTAAATTGAATAACAAGAATTTGAAACTGTGTTCATACGTTCATTTAACCTAGACCAAATTTCAATGATTCATGAACCACTAAATGAATGTATATATGTATATGTGTATATATTATAACCTGAAAACATTAACAAGTATTAGACGTATAATACTTTACATAAACGTTGTTGTTTTAAAATTTATTTAATAATTATCGACGGAATTATCGACGGAATTAAAAGATAATATTAAATGATTGAATTATTAGATACATTGAATTACGATTACGAGTCTCTGTTAAGAGGTCCACTTTGAATTAGAAAACCTTTTCTTTTTAACGGTATCCAGAATATTTTGTAAAAGTGATTTACAAAAGTGTCATTAACGAGAGTTAGTCAAAAGTTAGTAATCATTTCCGTTTAAATTTCAAAAGTGTACTTTACCTTGATTAACTAGTCAACCATTTAGTTTTTCATATTAAAAACATTGTTTGGTAGAATAACTACTAATATTTAAAGAGTTAAATTATATAAAACGAACTTTGAAATATAATTGGTTTTGAAAGACTAAATATTATATCAGTAAATAAATATTTCAAACATTTATATATTATGTACAAATTTATAATTTTAAATAAAAAAATATATATGTATATATTAACTTAGTCATAAAACGTCCTGATTTAAAATAAAATATTTTGACAAACAACGAGCTACTGATTTATAGAAGCAAATGACCACAACGCTCAATTTTATAAAGCTACATTTTTATAAGGTAATTTTTTGATAAATAAGTCAAATTATTATTAAAGGTACACGTCACGTAACATAAAAGGCTAGTTTTCTAAACGTACGAAAGTGCGCTCGAAAAACCGAAAGTGGTACATGAGTCGTGATACCACGTCCGTGTCATTTTTGTAAAAATTATATTTTTACCATGAGCGTAAATATAATATAATATTTAATTAATTCTAAAGATTTAATATATTAAATATTAAATAATATTAAAACTATGTATTACATGATATGAAATGGGTGTCAACAGGTTTAAAGTAATTATTGTGGCCATGTACATATAGCCATGCGATCGCATGGCTATACCTCTCAAGTCCCATACGATCGCATGGCAGGGATAGGTGGGCAAAGTTGTTTAAATTCGTTCGAACTGGTTCCAGTTTTCATCCATTATTTCTCAATCTCTCTATCACTGATCTATATTACTCAGTAAAAATTATTTATTTTAATTATTATTATTATTATTAATCTAAAATATTATTAGTAGTAGTATTAAAAATATTATTAGTAGTATATTACATAAAATACTACGACAAGGGTACGTGCGAGTTATTTTAAAACACGTTTTGGGAGCAGGACAGAGTTAAGGAAATTATGGGTATAGCTATGGAGGTGATGGGTAATGTTCATGGGTATGCTTGTGAGGTCAAACTAGTGTTTATCATCTCCGTTGCGTCTACGTACTTTCCTGCAATATTGAACCTCAATATTGATACGTAAGCACTCATAATTTAATTTTTACATACTAATATTGTATCCTTGACTAGTGCTCGAGTGTATAGGATTATGCATGTTTGCATATTTGATATTGCCCTTAGATAGGTTATGTTGAATCTTGAATTAGTTACACCTGCAGTTGAGATAAGGTATAAGATATGCATGTCCTTAGAAAGCTAACGAAAAATTAAGAACTTTTCATTTAGATATCGAATGGATTCGATGAACGGATTAGATGTTATTGTCAATTGAATTTTTGTATTATTATTAAAAATGATTATTATTATCGTCGTTCTAATCTAATTATTATTATTATTATTATTATTATTATTATTATTATTATTATTATTATTATTATTATTATTATTATTATTATTATTATTATTATTATTATTATTATTATTATTATTATCTTTATAAATAAAAAGTATTATTATTAAAAATTGTTATTATTATTATTATTACCATCGTTATTATCATTAAGGTTATAATTAGTATTATTATTATTATTATTATTATTATCATTAATCATTAAAATTGTTATTAGATTTATCATTATCATAATATTTATTATTATTAGTATTATAATAATTAAAACTAATATTAGTAACACTTAATTATTATGATTACTATTATTATCATTAAATTGAACGCGATATAAAAGACGATTTAAAAACTATTAACAAATTGATTAGGATATAATGAGTAGGAGTATCATGATGAAATTTAAATATTGTAAGATAATGACTTAGATAAAATTATCGTTCTTATTATTTTTATCGTTACTATTATTATTAAAAGTATCATTAGTATGAAAACTATCACTTTAACAAAAATTGTCATTTGTCATTGTTATTATAAAATATTATTATTATTATTATTATCATTTTAAATAAAATTATTATTTTAAAGTTAATATTAAGAAGTATCGTAAATAATAAAGTATCATTATCATTTTATCATTCTTAGTAAATTTAAATATTAATATTTTATTAACAGGATAATAATAATTATTATTACAAAATAATACAACTTTCACTTACTATTATTATAGATATTATTTTATCAAATAAAAATGTGATACAAACATATTTTACTACGTGTAATAAAATTACATTAATAGTACCTATTATATTATCTTTATCATATCAAATAAACTTTATAAATTTTATTACTCAATATATATAAAAGTATATTTTATTATATAAATGTTAATATAAAATTTTACTTATTAATACATGAATTATATTATTCACTCTAATAAATCTTTTAAAAATATTTAAAAATATACAACGACGATATTTAAACTATATAAAAATTTTGGAAATCATTTTGAGTTAAATTGACTTCTGTTGACTTTTGCATATTAGTCTCGAGCATTAGGATTGTGGTACACTATGACTTAACTTAATTTGTTAGACAAATATTGACCAACATATAAATATATATATATATATATATATATATATATATATATATATATATATATATATATATAAATAAATAATTTAGGTTCGTGAATCCAAGGCCGACCCTACATTTGATAAATGACGTCATATGTATTTTTACTACAAAATACATTAGGTGAGTTTCATTTGCTCCCTTTTACTCTTTACATTTTTGGAACTGAGAATACATGCACTGTTTTAATAACTATTTTACAATATTTATATGCATGAGTTTCATTTGCCTTTTTACCTTTTATATATTTTTGGGCTGAGAATACATGCGTAATTTTTATAAATGATTTACAAAATAGACACAAGTACATGAAACTACATTCTATGGTTGAATTATCGAAATCGAATATGCCCCTTTTTATTAAGTCTGGTAATCTAAGAATTAGGGAACAGACACCCTAATTGACGCGAATCCTAAAGATAGATCTATGGGTCCGACGAACCCCATCCAAAGTACCGGATGCTTTAGTACTTCGATGTTGTGTTATATCATGTCCGATGGATTTCCCGGAATGATAGGGGATATTCTTATATGCATCTTGTTAATGTCGGTTACCAGGTGTTCAATCCATATGAATGATTTTTGTCTCTATGTATGGGACGTATATTTATGAGAATTGGAAATGAAATTCTTGTGGTCTATTAAAATGATGGAAATGATTATTTTGTTAAACTAATGAACTCACCAACCTTTTGGTTGACACTTTAAAGCATGTTTATTCTCAGGTTTGAAAGAAATCTTCCGCTGTACATTAGCTCATTTTAAGGATATTACTTGGAGTCATTCATGACATATTTCAAAAGACGTTGCATTCGAGTCGTTGAAGTTCAATAGAGATTATTATTGAGTGAATGACAGATTAGGTCATTTTTAGTTTGGATATTATGAAATGGTATGCATACCTGTCAACTTTCGATGTGATGAAAGTTTGTATTTTAAAAACGAATGCAATGTTTGTAAAATGTATCATTTAGAGGTCAAATACCTCGCGATGTAATCATATGTTATTGTATTCGTCCTAATGGATTGGGACAGGTCGTCTCATGTGGTATCAGAGCAGTAGTCTTAGCGAACTAGGTCTGCATTAGTGTGTCTAACTGATAAGTCGTTAGGATGCATTAACGAGTCTAGACTTCGACCGTGTCTGCATGTCAAAAGTTTTGCTTATCATTTTGTGTCGCAAATTAACTACTTATCATCCTCAGGAAATTACCTGCTTATCATTTTTAGTCTAAGACACGTCTTGCTGCATTGATTGCATGAATAGTGTATAGACAAAAATTAATATCTTAGCATATCTGCTAAATCATATCTTATCGTATCTGTTACTTTAAACTTTGCCTGACATATCCCGCAAAGTCCTCCGTAATCTACGAAATCTTTTGATCTATATATATATATATATATATATATATATATATATATATATATATATATATATATATATATATATATATATATATATATATATTCTATGTAATTAGAATACCATCCGTTAGCCAAAATCATTCTTATCGAAAAAAAAATCCTTTATCCAATCGTACGAAATGGAATTCGTCATCAGTTCAAGTCACTCAGATTCCGAAATGAAATCCCATTCAAGCTCCGAAAGCAGTGTGACAGGAATGGATCAACCAATCAGTCATCACCTATTCTGGATGAATTGGGAATGGGTTCGTAGCCTCCTCAATCATTGGAGACAAGAAGAAGGTGATCCCTTCCATCCACCACATTGCCCTCTTGACGAAGAACCTGAAGCACTTACCGGCGAACCTGTCCGAAACACCATTTTCTCGCTCATTTCCAGAGTATCTCATCACGATTATATATTACATCAAATTTTAGATTTTATTTATCCACTCGTCCGAACCGACAATCACCCCGGTGTAATAGAAGAAGTCAACGAGCTTCGCGCTCGGGTAGTGGCTTTGGAGAATATGGTGCAGAGATTACAAACACTAGTAGCAGCATCAACAGCATAACCAGTACCACCATCATCAACGCTAACAGTACCATTACCACCTCCAACCACAACCGCTTTGTAAACCTCAACTTTGCAATCTGTCCCACGAGCATCAACGTCATACGCACCATAGATACCAAGGAGTACCAACAACAATAACTGACGAAGTATTAATTCATAACTTCATTGGAGAAACATTCCGCGGCGATTATGTAATCTCTAAAGTCTTAGAGATTATCTAATCTAGCCCTAACCATAAATCAGTTAAGCGAACCAACATGATAGAAGGAAGAGTAGAAACCCTGACAAAAATGGTGTGTGATTAACAAGCTAAACTTGCTTTACCAACAGCATCAACAGTACCGTCAGCGTTACCATCATCGTCAGTACAGTCAACATCAGAATCAACAACACCGATAACATCACAAACTCCGTCAGTTCAAGAATCACTGTGGACATCATTACGAATCAATAATGTGTATATTGTATCAACGAGTTATGAAGAATTAACTCATTCTCTCTGAAGAAATTATATGTATATTATATATATATATATATATATATATATATATATATATATATATATATATATATATATATATATATATATATATATATATATATATATATATATATATATATATATATATATATATATATATTTGAAATAAATCTTTCCGTGCTAAGCTATTGTGTGTGAATCTTAACTACTCGGTTAATTCATATTACAAATATACAATAATGTACGTCCTTCGGCCGCAACTTAACCAGCGTTAACTACAATCTCTGTCGCAATTCAACAAATTCCAATTCATAATAAATCAAGTATATATTTGATTTTACACTTTCATCATCGATGTACCCGAAACTTTTCAGATAACATCATTCGTACTTTGCGAAATCCACAAGAATTCACCGAACATCATACATCAACAAATAACGAAGTATTGATTCATAATTTCAATGTCATTAAAGAAATACTGCGTAAAAGTTATGTAATTTTTAAAGCCTTTAGGGATTATTCAATTCTAGTTTCAACCGTAAATCAAATGAGTTTAATTTAACATTAACTCATTAAATCTACATTACATCTGAAGAAAATATACATATATATATATTTTCATAAAGACTGTAATAAAATTCTTTTGTACAAAATATTAATTGTGAATTTTTTTTTTACGGGTAGGTAATACCCGAGAAATATATAAATTCACAATTAATATGTTACATTCTTCGAAATCTGATTCAGTAAATCATCCATTATACTCCCTATTTTCACAAGGATATACATTCTTTCGTAAGAATCAAAACAATCATTCTCATCCAAATTTTATTATGTATTCTGATTTTGACAAATCAAAATTTAAGTCAAGATTCAACCAGTATCATCACTCTTAGGTCCTTACATCTTTCAAAGCTATACTTTGACTTCAAAACTATGCTGGAACATCATATGTATATTAACAATTACAATATGTGTTCAAACCCTTCGAAATTCCTGAAGACACTTCAAATAATGAACAATCGAGATGATGATCCAACCACATATTAACCACAGTTATGCACCTGGAAAACCCTTGGAACCTAAGTAAAGGTTAACACGTAACCGCGCCAGATTCTTTGGCATTTATTAGCAAAAATAATCGTGCGATTCCTTTTCAAAGTAAACAATTTTGTCACAGCTCCAGCAAGTCCACTTCGACTTTTCATTCGAAGTAGCCTTATTATAACTCTGATATATACGATTACTCTTTTGTTACTGGGGAACCATTTATGTTCCACCACATTATCAGCAGATGCACCAGCAACTTCATTACCCTCTGACTTTAGCTTCTCCGAAAAGTCATTATAATTATTCATTAAAACCCTATCATATACTCATCTGCGTCTTGCCATGCCAATTACCGAGAATCAGCAATCAGTATTTTGAAATCTTGCAGCGTTCTACTTCAACAGTTATATATACACATATAACGTCTATCTTCAAGACTTAAATACTTCGAATGTGAAGTTTCTGAAAAACACCCCAATCTACGAATTAGATCTCCGAATTTTGGAAAAACGGAATAAAGCAGCAGAAACTGTTGACAATAGTAACAGTAAAAAAAAATTGATGATAAAGAATAATGTGTTGGCAGAGCTCAGAAAAAGAGAAGAATTGAAACTGGAAAACGAATTGAGCAAAGTATGAAGGAGGCTGTGGACAAGTCACAAGGACGAAATCTACCTTCAAAGGATCCATATGATTCAGTGTTTGTGAAATCGTTAGCAAACACATTACTTCCCATTCTAAACCTTCACAGGCAAATCTCCACCATCATCCATTGATATTATAAATTCTAAGATATCATCGTATCTTTCATTATAAATATCCTCAATATTCCTGAAAATATTTTCACAACTATTCTTATCTAAGATCATTTATCACTCCGTAATATCTGCGTTACAACATAAAAGAAACTGTGTTAGTTTCTAAATTCTGAAAAATTCGAGTTTAAAATATGAATGTTTTGAAGTAGTGTTAGGAACTAAAGCATGAGTTAGTATAATATAATGACACTTGATCAATGTGATTATATTACAGTAATTTATGCTGAGTTTCTAAATGGAACGTGATGATTCACAGATCCTAACGTTATCATGTGCCATGATTACACGACTCTTGTATTCTAATTAACCTCTATTATATCAAGAAAAATATTTTTCTTGATGATTCGGTGTTTTCCCAGGTATTCTGGTAATTTGACAAGTCAAGATCGTGCCATTACAATTCCCTTCCCAGAACATTAACAATGTTCATTACAAAATTCATATCTGCGAATTCTAGACCATTACAAGCGGTGCTTAATCGCAAGAAGAATAAACGAAAGGACAAAACTCTGAAATAGAAATTGGGGTATAAATTGCATCAAATAAAAGAGAGCATTAACCATAGATGATAATGATTATAGAAGACAGAAACAGAGACTTTGAAATATAAGGGAAGATATAAAGCCCAACGACAAACCAGAAGTTATAAACCATATATATATCGATGCATATAGCAATATAAAGACACGGGAGAACTAGAAACACTATAAACCCAAAAGTATAGTAGAAGTAAATAGATTCTTCCAGCGGTAGATGAAAAAGAAGAATGACCGATATGAAAGTTAGAAGTATATCGAAAATCAGAACTGGATGGAGCATATTGATGAATACTTTAAAATATGAGTTGAGGGGAAAAGAATAGAAGGTGATGAAACATGACTAGAAACTTAGAAATCAACAGATTTAACTCACACAATGACGGAATAAGTGAATCAAACCCTCTAGTGAATAGGTTAAGCTTGTTGGGATTAATTTAGTCAAACCACAACTAAATCAAGTGTGATTAGATCAACACCTAGAGCTATTATTCACCACCTGGGTGATTTGGACTGAGAGAGAATCGGAGGAGCTCACCAGATCTGAGTGTGTGTAACAAATGAGAGGCTTAACCTAAAATGAAGAACATAAGACTTTATATACCCCTGCTGTTGACTCACCCGTACATCCATCACACGTACGAGTTAGCTTCATCAGCCGTACGAGTGATCACTCACTCTTATCTTCTCATTTAGGTTGTAATTGTGACTTAGCTCAGCATCAACCGTGCGTATGAGCTTGTCAGCTGTACTAGTGAGGCTTTACTCGTACGTCTGACTATGTCTAACATAGTCAAACATCCAAATCTCGTTCCTGCAGTTCCTGTAACCACATACAAACATGGATAGGATAATAACGAGCAATCATGGTGGCCTGTAAACTGTTGTACCTGCAATGGATGTGGGTAGATGTCTAGGGACTTGCATAAAATGCATCAACAGAAGGTGTGAGTTGTAAGGAAACGATGGAAGTGAATTTATAAGAAAATCTCTGACAGAACAATTAAAATGGATGATCGCATTTAAAGCGGATCCTAATTCCCTTGGTTACTGGAGAATCAAATTTTATTACGAAGATTTTCTTCAAATCCCTTGAAATCTGGAAATCAATCATATCTACATGAAATGATAAGATGAGTCTACACTTACTCATTTCACTATTCTATGTTAGCTTCATTCGTACTCTTCATATAAATGGATTGTTTATTCAAGTTATTCGCTGATGATAAAACTATAATTTTCAGCCTGTATGCATCATGAAAACATACTTATTATCATTCACGACCTTTCCACTCAAATTTCGGGACGAAATTTCTTTAACGGGTAGGTACTGTGACAACCCGAAAATTTCTGACCAAATTTAAACTTTAATCTTTATATATTCCCGACACGATAAGCAACGTCTGTTAAATTGAATAACAAGAATTTGAAACTGTGTACATACGTTCATTTAACCTCGACCAAATTTCAATGATTCATGAACCACTAAATGAATGTATATATGTATATGTGTATATATTATAACCTGACAACATTAACAAGTATTAGACGTATAATACTTTACATAAACGTTGTTGTTTTAAAATTTATTTAATAATTATCGACGGAATTAAAAGATAATATTAAATGATTGAATTATTAGATACATTGAATTACGATTATGAGTCTCTGTTAAGAGGTCCACTTTGAATTAGAAAACCTTTTCTTTTTAACGGTATCCAGAATATTTTGTAAAAGTGATTTACAAAAGTGTCATTAACGAGAGTTAGTCAAAAGTTAGTAATCATTTCCGTTTAAATTTCAAAAGTGTACTTTACCTTGATTAACTAGTCAACCATTTAGTTTTTCATATTAAAAACATTGTTTGGTAGAATAACTACTAATATTTAAAGAGTTAAATTATATAAAACGAACTTTGAAATATAATTGGTTTTGAAAGAGTAAATATTATATCAGTAAATAAATATTTCAAACATTTATATATTATGTACAAATTTATAATTTTAAATTAAAAAATATATATGTATATATTAACTTAGTCATAAAACGTCCTGATTTAAAATAAAATATTTTGACAAACAACGAGCTACTGATTTATAGAAGCAAATGACCACAACACTCAATTTTATAAAGCTACATTTTTATAAGGCAATTTTTTGATAAATAATTCAAATTATTATTAAAGGTACACGTCACGTAACATAAAAGGCTAGTTTTCTAAACGTACGAAAGTGCGCTCGAAAAACCGAAAGTGGTATATGAGTCGTGAGACCACGTCCGTGTCATATTTGTAAAAATTATATTTTTACCATGAGCATAAATATAATATAATATTTAATTAATTCTAAAGATTTAATATATTAAATATTAAATAATATTAAAACTATGTATTACATGATATGAAATGGGTGTCGGCAGGTTTAAAGTAATTATTGTGGCCATGTACATATAGCCATGTGATCGCATGGCTATACCTCTCAAGTACCATGCGATCGCATGGCAGGGGTAGGTGGGCAAAGTTGTTTAAATTCGTTCAAACTGGTTCCAGTTTTCATCCATTATTTCTCAATCTCTCTATCACTGATCTATATTACTCCGTAAAAATTATTTATTTTAATTATTATTATTATTAATCTAAAATATTATTAGTAGTATTATTAAAAATATTATTAGTAGTATATTACATAAAATACTACGACAAGGGTACGTGCGAGTTATTTTAAAACACGTTTTGGGAGCGGGACAGAGTTAAGAAAATTATGGGTATAGCTATGGAGGTGATGGGTAATGTTTATGGGTATGCTCGTGAGGTAAAACTAGTGTTTATCATCTTCGTTGCGTCTACGTACTTTCCTGCAATATTGAACCTCAATATTGATACGTAAGCACTCATAATTTAATTTTTACATACTAATAGTGTATCCCTGACTAGTGCTCGAGTATATAGGATTATGCATGTTTGCATATTTGATATTGCCCTTAGATAGGTTATGTTAAATCTTGAATTAGTTACACCTGCAGTTGAGATAAGGTATAAGATATGCATGTCCTTAGAAATCTAACGAAAAATTAAGAACTTTTCATTTAGATATCGAATGGATTCGAAGAACGGATTAGATGTTATTGTCAATTGAATTTTTGTATTATTATTAAAAATGATTATTATTATCGTCGTTCTAATCTAATTATTATTATTATTATTATTATTAGTATTATTATTATTATTACTATTATTATTATTATTATCTTTATAAATAAAAATTATTATTATTAAAAATTGTTATTATTATTATTACTATCGTTATTATCATTAAGGTTATAATTAGTATTATTATTATTATCATTAATCATTAAAATTGTTATTAGATTTATCATTATCATAATATTTTTTATTATTAGTATTATAATAATTAAAACTAATATTAGTAACACTTAATTATTATGATTACTATTATTATCATTAAATTGAACGCGATATAAAAGATGATTTAAAAACTATTAACAAATTGATTAGAATATATTGAGTAGGAGTATCATGATGAAATTTAAATATTGTAAGATAATGACTTAGATAAAATTATCGTTCTTATTATTTTTATCGTTACTATTATTATTAAAAGTATCATTAGTATGAAAACTATCACTTTAACAAAAATTGTCATTTGTCATTGTTATTATAAAATATTATTATTATTATTATTATTATCATTTTAAATAAAATTATTATTTTAAAGTTAATATTAAGAAGTATCGTAAATAATAAAGTATCATTATCATTTTATCATTTTATCATTCTTAGTAAATTTAAATATTAATATTTTATTAACAGGATAATAATAATTATTATTACAAAATAATACAACTTTCACTTACTATTATTATAGATATTATTTTATCAAATAAAAATGTGATACAAACATATTTTACTACGTGTAATAAAATTACATTAATAGTACCTATTATATTATCTTTATGATATCAAATAAACTTTATAAATTTTATTACTCAATATATATAAAAGTATATTTTATTATATAAATGTTAATATAAAATTTTACTTATTAATACATGAATTATATTATTCACTCTAATAAATCTTTTAAAAATATTTAAAAATATACAACGACGATATTTAAACTATATAAAAATTTTGGAAATCATTTTGAGTTAAATTGACTTCTGTTGACTTTTGCATATTAGTCTCGAGCATTAGGATTGTGGTACACTATGACTTAACTTAATTTGTTAGACAAATATTGACCAATATATAAATATATATATATATATATAAATAATTTAGGTTCGTGAATCCAATGCCGACCCTACATTTGATAAATGACGTCATATGTATTTTTACTACAAAATATATTAGGTGAGTTTCATTTGCTCCCTTTTACTCTTTACATTTTGGGACTGAGAATACATGCACTGTTTTAATAACTATTTTACAATATTTATATGCGTGAGTTTCATTTGCCTTTTTACCCTTTATATATTTTTGGGCTGAGAATACATGCACAATTTTTATAAATGATTTACAAAATAGACACAAGTACATGAAACTACATTCTATGGTTGAATTATCGAAATCGAATATGCCCCTTTTTATTAAGTCTGGTAATCTAAGAATTAGGGAACAGACACCCTAATTGACGCGAATCCTAAAGATAGATCTATGGGTCCGACGAACCCCATCCAAAGTACTGGATGCTTTAGTACTTCGATGTTGTGTTATATCATGTCCGATGGATTTCCCGGAATGATAGGGGATATTCTTATATGCATCTTGTTAATGTCGGTTACCAGGTGTTCAATCCATATGAATGATTTTTGTCTCTATGCATGTGACGTATATTTATGAGAATTGGAAATGAAATTCTTGTGGTCTATTAAAATGATGGAAATGATTATTTTGTTAAACTAATGAACTCACCAACCTTTTGGTTGACACTTTAAAGCATGTTTATTCTCAGGTTTGAAAGAAATCTTCCGCTGTGCATTAGCTCATTTTAAGGATATTACTTGGAGTCATTCATGACATATTTCAAAAGACGTTGCATTCGAGTCGTTGAAGTTCAATAGAGATTATTATTGAGTAAATGACAGATTAGGTCATTTTTAGTTTGGATATTATGAAATGGTATGCATACCTGTCAACTTTCGATGTGATGAAAGTTTGTATTTTAAAAACGAGTGCAATGTTTGTAAAATGTATCATTTAGAGGTCAAATACCTCGCAATGTAATCATATGTTATTGTATTCGTCCTAATGGATTGGGACGGGTCGTCTCATGATTGGTCCACGGAATAGGAATCCGCATTTCAACTGTTAAAGAAGAATTTAACATCTGCACCCATTTTGACATTACCAGAAGGAAATGATGATTTCGTGATCTATTGTGATGCTTCGCGCCAAGATTTAAGATGTGTATTAATGCAACGCACAAAAGTTATCGCATACGCCTCACGACAACTAAAAATTCACGAAAGAAACTTTACGACGCACGATTTGGAACTTGGAGCAGTAGTTTTTGCACTCAAAATATAGAGACACTATCTATATGGAACCAAGTGTACAGTGTACACCGACCATAAGAGTCTCCAGCATTTTTTTGATCAAAAGCAACTCAATATGAGGCAACGTCGCTGGGTAAAGTTATTGAACGATTACAATTATGAAATCCGTTACCACCCCGGAAAGGCTAATGTTGTAGCTGATGCCCTAAGTCAGAAAGAAAGAGTAAAACCTCTTAGGGTCCGAGCTTTGAACATTACAATTCGTACTGATCTCACAAAGCAAATTCAAACAGCACAGTTAGAGGCTTTAAAAGAAGAAAATGAAAAGGGCGAAATGAGCAAAGGGTTAGAAAAACAGCTTGAAGTAAAAGCCGATGGAACCCTGTATTTTGCTAGTAGGATATGGGTACCAAGACATGGTAACCTAAGGCAACTAGTACCGGATGAAGCACACAAAACGAGGTACTCAATTCACCCAAGAAACGGGAAAATGTACCACGATCTTAAGAAGTTCTATTGGTGGCCTAATATGAAGACAGAAATTCCTACGTATGTAAGCAAATGTTTGACATGTGCCAAGGTCAAAGCTGAGCACCAAAAGCAGGCAGGGTTACTGCAACAACCAGAAATTCCTCAGTGGAAATGGGAAAGAATAACCATGGATTTCATTATAAAATTGCCAAGGACTGCAAGTAGTCATGATACTATTTGGGTGATAGTTGATCGCCTCACTAAGTCAGCTCACTTTATACCAATAAAGGAGACAGACAGTATGGAGAGATTAGCACTCCTATATTTGAAGGAAGTAGTTTCCAGGCATGGTGTACCTATCTCCATCATATCTGATCGCGACACCCGATTCACATCACGTTTTTGGCAGTCATTACAAAAAGCATTGAGAACTCGATTAGATATGAGCACCGCTTATCACCCACAGACAGATGGTCAAAGTGGAAGAGCAATACAAACATTAGAAGACATGTTACGGGCATGCGTGATTGACTTTGGAACCAGTTGGGATCGACCCTTACCGTTGGCAAAATTTTCATACAATAACCGCTATCATACGAGCATCAACGCAGCGCCATTTGAAGCACTTTACGGTAGAAAGTGCAGATCTCCTATCTGTTGGAGTGAAGTAGGGGAAAGACAACTTACTGGACCAGAAATCATTCATGAAACCACCGAAAAGATCATTCAAATACAACAGCGATTGAAAACGGCCATGAGTCACCAAAAGAGTTATACTGATGTAAGAAGAAAACCGCCAGAATTTCAAGTGGGCGACAAAGTCATGTTGAAAGTATCATCCTGGAAAGGCGTTGTACGATTCAGTAAACGAGGAAAGCTAAGTCCTAGGTACGTAGGACCCTTTGAAATCACCGAAAGAATTGGAACAGTTACTTATCGATTAAAGCTACCGCAAGAACGTAGTAGTGTTCATGACACATTTCACGTGTCAAATCTGAAGAAATGTTTAGCTGAAGAGGATGTCGTAATTCCTCTTGACAAAATACGAATCAATGATAAACTCCATTTTATCGAAGAACCTGTTGAAATTATGGACCGTGAGGTCAAACAATTAAAACAAAGCAAAATACCGATAGTTAGAGTTCGTTGGAATGCTAGACGAGGACCTGAGTTTACTTGGGAACGTGAAGATCAAATGAAGCAGAAGTATCCACATTTGTTCACTGATATTGCTCATAAAACAGGTACTACTTAAAATTTCGGGACGAAATTTTCTTTAACGGTGGGGTACTGTGATGACCCAGAATATTTCGCATTAATAAATTAATTACAGGATAAAATGTTTCCGAGACGATAAGCGAACCTATATTGTTGAGTCTTAAAACTTTTTGAACTAGTTTGCACATTCATGTACCCTTTGACCATTCCTGACGATTCACGAAAAAACAATTTATTAATGGATATATATATATATATATATATATATATATATATATATATATATATATATATATATAAATAATTTAATTATATATTTTACATAAATAACTAGATATATATATCATTGAAATTGGCGAGATAGTCTTTGAACAAAAATGTGGGGTTTTTTATGTTTCACTTTTGATAAACATGCATATCTATATATATTTGATATTAGACTAGGACAAAATTTAAACTAGCTAGATATTTGATCATGCAAGTTGACGTGTGTGTATATAATTAGTCTCACTTAAATTTTATTAAGGTTAAAATAAAGATTTCTAATGAGCAACAAAAGACTACAACATTTCGTCTCAAGATTGCAATATAAAATGATGGAAATTACTAAATCTGCGCACTTGCACGAGAAAAATCATAACTAAATCATACTGACTCAAAAAAAGGTGATTCCAAAGCCCAGACGTCCGTAACTCATAAATATACAACTTTGTTTTTCATATATACTTCTAAAAATGTAGTACACGAAACGTGTAGATCTTACACAAAACGTTTTTTTTTAATAAAAATTGGATCCGACAACATAAGATGGAGTGATTTGCTTTTTCTTATTTAATGTCAACTTTTGGCTCAAAGTATTATATTTAATTAAATATGTCAATCACTTTAGGCACATTATAATACCACATGATAATTTTGTTTTCATTATAATACATATGCTCGATCATGATGCATATTCATTCTTTTGAATTGTTTACTTCCAAAGCAGCAGCCCTCAAACAATTTAAAATACTCTGTAGCCTTCTGTCAACTTATTTGCTTTCTTAATTAAATTACTCCTCAATCAAACAAGAATCTAACTTTTTATAATTCGTATTTTGTTTTCACTGAAAAGCTTATTAAAGTTTGTTATAGAGTCAAAGATGTGTACAAGTAATTTTGTCATGGTTACCATCCTTATCATTATTATATACTTCGTAAAATATGGGGTAAGATATGTCGACACAATAAAAACAAAGATATCTCACATGCATGATTAAGTGTGGTATTACAAAACAAAACATGGGCGGCTAAGTGTAGCACATTTTGAAAACTGAATTTATATATTATATTTCACACCTCACGAATTTTTATATATATAGATACTTAAGATCATTTACGAAGGATAGTACACACATATAACTACTTATATTACTCTGTAAAATTTCAAGATAAACTGCAAAATTAATAGTTATATACTACAACGAGTGTATAAACGGGTGTTTTAATTACGGGTTTCAAACCGATTATAACTAAGAAAATATTGGGTATTGTTCGGAGGTATTGTTCGTGAATCCAAGGCCAACCGTACAGTCATCTACTAACATTACGTCTACGCAATTTACCTACAATATTGAATCTCAATATTGAACAGTGAGTTTATAGATCCCTTTTTAAATGCTTTAAATATTTTTGGGCTGAGAATACATGCACTTTATTTTATACGCAATGGGCACAAGTATATACTTAATTCTACACTGAGTTTAAACCGAAAATCCCTTAGCTCTGGTAACTAGTAACTGCCAATACATATGATGTGGACTGGTGGGCGCGAGTAATTGTATATGGATCCATAGGGCTTGACATCCCCGTCCGAGCTGGAGCGCTAGCCTTTTAACGGACATATGTTACTTGAGATTACGACACGTTGGTTTACGTGTATTAAAACAACAGGGGTAATTATTATTATTATAGCGTTAAGTTTAGTTACCAGGGTGCTCTGTTACGTAGAATCTATTGATAAACCTTTGATGAAATCTTGTGGTCCATCTTATTATACTTACTCGAGCAGTAAAACTATAACTGACCAACATTCGTGTTAACCTTTTTAGCATGTTTTATTCTCAGGTTCTTAGACTGCTTCCGCTGTGATGTGCTTGTTGCCTGCATGGAGTCTCTCATGCTTTCTATAAAGTTTATTGCATTTGAAACAAAACTACGTTGTGTAATAAATAATTTGACTGTGATGTCAACCTGTAAAATAAAGACTTATGTATTTTAGGGATTTGCTTATACTTAAGCACTCGCCCACATGTTTATAACTTTCTATGTTTAGAAAGTCACTTATTTTAATGAATGCAATATTTTATCAGAACTTATCATATAGAGGTCAAAACCTCACTGTGGAATCAATGATTAACGTGCCGCGTCAATAGCGATTTTGATGGGCCATTACAAAGACCCCTAGTTATACTGTATTTGAAGATTCTATAAACTCGGCATGGCCGGATTTCCCGAGAGGCATCTAATGCGCTTTTAGAACACAGAACTTAGGAATTGAGACATGAATGACCTAGTATACCTATTGACTATTCCGAAGAGACCTCTTAAAAGCTGTTAAGATCTAGTTAGTGCCTCAACTGTATGACCCAAATGTAACGACCCTAGTTCGTTATCTTTAAAACACTCCTTTAAAAAAAATTCTGAAGCAATACATGTAGCGACCCGACAAAATCGTCATTGACGGCGCCGTCTACTTAGGTCCCGTTACGTGGTCATAAGTCTTTAAAACAACATTTGACCAAAAGTATGTCGCATTCATTTCAAAAGTAAAGATGTTTCAAGGTTTACAAGGTAGTTTGACAACTAGTTACATAACAAAGTTTAAAGTACAATTTAAACATATGCGACACAAATGAAAGTAGCCAAAAGATGCTCCACGTATGCATGTTTACTCGACATCCCAGCAAGTATCAAAAGTAATGAGCGGAAGCATGTATCACAAAACGTTCAAGGACCTGAGAAAAACATAGAAATCTGTCAACGAAAACGTTGGTGAAATCATAGGTTTAAGTAAGTAAGTACAAGTGAACCACAAGATTTGCAACAATGATGTAATAGTAATACATTCCAAAAGTTTGTTTCACGAGCACCCAATTATCAATGCTTAACATTCCTTCCATAGAACCCCATCACAATAGTGTTAGAACATACACTGTTTCTCGAAAATATATTTCATTCGTAAACGGTAGCGAACCGTTTAAATGAGGGTTTGTCAAACCCATATGGCCATATAACATAAGTTCTCGCTTACACCCGGCAAGTGTAACTAATGATAATCGAATTGAGGATTTTTGTTCAAACTCGTATGTAGAATGTTTGTTTTCCTGTACTTGTGTTCACTTAGTAAAAAGAAACGTTTATGTTTTCTCATCCCAAATGTAAGTGCAAAAGAGTAAAAGTGGGACTATGATCTCACCTTGTGTGCACGAGTAATAAGTACTTTAACAAGTAATGTGTGCAAAGAACAATGCTAGTCTTGACCTAAACAAATAGGTTTATATCAATATTGGTAAACACGATAGGTCAAAGTGTTCAATTAGTCCTATGGCTCGTTAAGACTCGATCATAATAGCATGTGAATCAAATTGTCATGTTTCATGCAAGGTACAAGTATAAAAGCATGTTAGAATGATTGCACAAACATTTGGTTAAGTTTGATTAAAAGTCAACTTAGGTCGGGTCAAAGTCAACGAAAACGTCAACACGTTCGGGTCGGGCCCCGAACTATTTTTCTGAGGTTTTTAATCATATATGAGCATGTTAGAACAAGTTACATGTGAATCGGAGGTCCATAGCATAGCAAACATTTTCCGTAAAATGACCAAGGAAGACAGAAGCCTGCCAGTGTATCTGGACGGCGTCCAGATTGTCTGGACGGTGTCCAGCTTTGAAGGCTGGGACGGCGTCCAAATATCTGGACGGTGTCCAGCTTTGAAATCTGGGACGGTGTCCAAGGGTCTGGACGGCGTCCAGATTGGTATTCAAGTCTGATGCAAAAAACTTCTAAGTGCACGAACCAAAAACCAAACTAACACATTTTATGATCCGCAAACAACCAAAACATGTATCTTATATCATCGGAAAGGTATTTTGACGAGGAAAACATTTAAACACATTTCATCAATCACATTTACCTTTACAATAACCAAAATCACATTGAATGCTCAATCATTTAATGCATTCAAGTTCATAAATGCAAATCAATGATTCGGCAACCAATTTACATGAATGATATGCCGTCTCGAAGGTAATCAAGCATACAATACAACCTAATACTTACTAATAACATTTCATGTCATTCCAAGCATCAAAAGTCCATTTCACGTTCATCAAACCCTAACCCAATTTCACCAAAATCACTAATCAAGTTCATGAAGTTTTCTAAAGCAACCTACACATCAAATTGAAGCTAGTGATACTAGGAACACATTTTATACTTGCACTTTATCATAACAACAATATTAAATCATCCAAAACTCAAAATCAAGCACACACTATTCATGTTCATGCTTGTTACACTAAAACAACGAGATCGAGCATATAAATCATATATTCATGTTAGACTTGAGCCATAGACACTAACTAACAACTTTATAAGTTAAAAACATCAAGAACACAAAATCTAGTGATTTTAGAAAGTTACCCAAATGTAATGAAATTGGTATGGAATCGAAGAGGAAGTTGCAAGGATTCCAAAAATGTAATTTGTTTAGCAAAACACCCGCTAGCTCGGATTTGGATGATGATTCTTGTTGGTGTTCTTTGAGAGAAAAAGGAAGTAGTAAAAGATGAGGATGAAAATGAATGGATGAAAGGGGTTTGGCCCTTTGACCTAGTCAAGGGTTTGATCCCTTGTCAAGTTTAGTCCCTCAACTTTCGTTCGGGTGCGTGAATTACCTAAACGAAATAATTTAAAACGCGTATTAACAGGAGATGTTATAAGCATATAACGGAGTTTAAAATAGTATAACGGAAAAGTAAACAGAAAAAGGCGGGATGTTACATTAACTACTCCTTAAAATAAATTTCGTCCCGAAATTTAAATAGGCGTAGCAGTCGTTGTTTCTTCCTCTGGACCTTGCATTTCCGAGTTTGCGAATAGATGAGGATATTTCCTTTGCATTTGATCTTGTCTTTCCCAAGTAAACTCGGGTCCCCTTTTGGCGTTCCAACGAACTTTGACAATTGGAATTCGGCTTTGTTTTAACGTTTTGACGGAGGTGTCCACAATTTCAACCGGTTCCTCCACGAAATGAAGTTTGTCATCAATGGTAAGCTCCTCGAGAGGAATGACGATATCGGGTTCGGCAAGGCACTTTTTCAAGTTGGATACATGGAAAGTAGGATGAACGGAGCTCAATTGAGGCGGAAGATCTAAACGATAAGCAACGGTTCCAACACGCTCCAAGATTTCGAAAGGACCAATATACCGCGGATTTAATTTCCCCCGTTTTCCAAAACGAATTACACCTTTCCACGGTACGACTTTTAACATTACTCGGTCGCCGACTTGAAATTCGAGGTCTTTGCATCGTTTGTCGGTATAGCTCTTTTGACGACTCTGGGCCGTCTGAAGCCTATCTCGGATTTGTACGATCTTCTCGGTGGTTTCGTGAATGAGTTCAGGTCCGGTGATTTGCACGTCACCTACCTCGGCCCAACAAAGAGGTGAACGGCATTTTCGGCCATATAGCGCTTCAAAAGGTGCGGCTTTAATACTCGCGTGATAACTATTGTTGTAAGAGAACTCGGCGAGGGGGAAGTGCTTGTCCCAAGCTTTTCCAAAATCAACCACGCAAGCTCGTAACATGTCCTCCAAGGTTTGAATGGTGCGTTCGCTTTGCCCATCGGTTTGGGGATGATATGCGGTGCTCATGTCTAAACGCATTCCCAATGCTTCTTGCAAGGTACGCCAAAATCTAGAAACAAAACGGCCATCTCGGTCGGAGATAATCGATAAGGGTACACCGTGTCGGGCTACGATTTCTTTAATGTAAAGTTGTGCTAGTTTCATGTAAAGTTGTGCTAGTTTCTCCATGTTGTCGGTTTCCTTCATGGCTAGGAAGTGCGCGGATTTGGTGTGACGGTCAACAATAACCCAAATAGTATCATAACCGCCAACCGTCTTTGGTAGTTTGGTGATAAAATCCATCGTTATCCTTTCCCACTTCCATTGCGGGATTTCGGGTTGTTGAAGTAGTCCGGATGGTCTTTGATGTTCGGCTTTGACTTTGGAACATGTCAAACACTTGGCAACATAAGTAGCTACGTCCCTTTTGATGTTCGGCCACCAATAATGTTGTTTAAGGTCGTGGTACATCTTATTGGCACCGGGGTGAATTGAGTATCGTGACTTATGTGCTTCATCTAAAATAAGGCTTCGTAGGTCCCCATAACTAGGCACCCAAATCCTCCCGGCGAAATATCGGAGTCCGGTTTCTTTAACTTCGAATCGAGAGGTGAGGACGTTCAAGTGTTTGAAAGAGATGTTTTCATCCTTGAGAGCCTCGTCTTGGGCTACTCGAATTTGGTTATTTAGGTTGGTGTGGATGGTGATGTTTAAAGCTTGGACACGAAGAGGCACCGCTCTTTCTTTTTGACTTAAGGCATCAGCTACTACATTTGCCTTTCCGGGATGGTAACGAAGCTCACAATCATAATCGTTTAAAGTTTCAATCCACCGTCGTTGTCTCATGTTTAGTTGTTTTTGATCGAAGATGTGTTGAAGGCTTTTGTGATCGGTGAAGATGGTACTTTTGGTTCCATAAAGATAGTGTCTCCACATTTTAAGTGCGAAGACAACGGCTTCGAGTTCGAGATCATGTGTCGTATAGTTTCGTTCATGAATTTTGAGTTGTCGAGAAGCGTAAGCAATGACTTTCGTTCGTTGCATCAACACACACCCAAAACCATGTTTCGAGGCGTTGCAATACACAACAAAATCATCGTTGCCTTCGGGAAGTGACAAGATAGGAGCGGTGGTTAGCTTCATTTTCAAGATTTGAAATGCGGATTGTTGTTCGGTTGCCCAAATGAATTTCTTTCCCTTGTGAGTTAACGCGGTTAGAGCACGAGCAACCAAAGAGAAATCCATGATGAATCTACGATAGTATCCGGCGAGACCCAAGAATTGACGAATGTAAGTAGGAGTAGTAGGAGTCTCCCATTTACTAATGGCTTCGATTTTTGATGGATCGACTTTAATACCTTGATCACTTACAACATGACCAAGAAACTGAACTTTCTTCAACCAAAATTCACACTTGGAGAATTTAGCATAGAGTCGTTCTTGTCTTAAAAGTTCAAGCACAAGTCGAAGATGTTCCTCGTGTTCTTCTTCGTTTTTAGAATAGACCAAAATATCATCGATGAACACGATAACGAATTTGTCAATGTACGGTTTGCACACGCGGTTCATAAGATCCATGAACACTGCCGGTGCATTAGTGAGACCAAATGGCATGACAAGGAATTCATAACTACCATAACGAGTCCGGAAAGCGGTTTTGGAGACGTCTTCCTCCTTAACCCTTAGTTGATGATAACCCGAACGGAGATCGATTTTTGAATATACACAAGACCCTTGTAATTGATCAAAGAGGTCATCGATGCGAGGAAGAGGATATCGGTTCTTAACCGTCAATTTATTTAGTTCACGATAATCAATGCACATTCGTAGGGATTAATCTTTCTTCTTAACGAATAAAATCGGAGCGCCCCACGGTGAATGGCTAGGTTGGATGAAACCACGATCGAGTAGTTCTTGGATTTGACTTTGCAATTCTTGCATTTCAGATGGAGCGAGTCTATATGGTGCACGTGCTATGGGTGCGGCTCCCGGAATAAGATCAATTTGGAATTCAACTGGTCGATGAGGTGGAAGACCCGGCAATTCGTCGGGAAATACATCGGAATAGTCACTAACAATTGGCAAATCATCGATGTGCTTCTCATCGGACTCGACTTTCTTAACGTGAGCAAGGATCACAAAACAACCCTTACGGAGTAGTTTTCTAACTTTAAGGCACGAAACGAGGTTGAGTCCGGTGCAACTCTTATCCCCATAAACAATCAAAGGTTCACCATTCTCGATAGGAATTCGGATTGCGTTAAGATCACAAAGGATGTGAGATTTCGTTTTGGCTAACCAATTCATACCGATTATTACATTAAAGCTTCCTAGTTCCATGGGTATCAAGTCAATTTCAAACTCATTACCCAAAATGTTTAATGTGCACCCTCGGTAATATGTGTCGGCACTCAATAGTTTCCCGTTGGCCACTTCGATGGTATAAGTGGTATCTAGTGGGAGTGGTAGAGTGCTAAAAGAATGAATCAAAGTCTTGGATACAAAGCATTTATCAGCACCCGAATCGAATAAACAAGTAAAATAAGTTTTGTTGAGAAGAAACGTACCCGTGACTAATTCATTGTCATCTCGGGCTTCCTCGGTGTTGATGTTGAAAGCTCGGCCGCTCGTATTGGGGTTATCTTTCCTCTTCGTGCATGCATTTCTATAATGGCCCGTTTGGCCACATTCATAACAAGTGCCCGTTTTTGGTGCATTGGGCCCCTTTCGAGCGATGGGGGCAACACTTTTACACTCATTGGCCTTATGACCAACTCCTTAGCACTGGTGGCAAATTAACTTGCCACATTCACCAAAGTGATGTTTGTTGCATTTTTTGCAAAGAGGTAGGTTCCCGGCATAACCCTTCTTACCGTCGGAGGTGTAAGGCTTCTTAGAAAAGTTAGTGTTGCTTGTTTGGGGGGCTTCCCATTTTCTTTTGTTGTTACCCGACTTATCCTCGGCTTTAGGTGCCGGCACTACAATTTCGTCCACCGTTTCTATCAATTTGCGGGCCATGGTCAAAGCTTCTTGATGATTAGTGGGTTTGGATGACATTACTCCGTGTTTGATGCTCTTTGGAAGACCATCCATGTAAAGTTCAACCCTTAAAGCTTCGGGGTTCACAAGATTTGGGCACATCAAGGCTAGTTCGGAAAATCGTTGATTATAAGCCTTGAGATCATCTCTGACCACCTTTAAAGTTCTTAACTCTTGTTCGAGCCTTCGGGTTTCTTCACGAGGGAAATATTCGACAATCATCTTTTCCCTTAAGTCGGCCCAAGAGAGGGCGTGAGCTTCATCGGTACCCACCGATTGTACATATGTGTTCCACCATGTGAGGGCGACACCGGTGAAAGTGTGAGTGGAGTATTTGACCTTATCTTGGTCCCGACAACCGCTTATGCTAAAGACGGCCTCCGTTTGTTCGAACCATCGAGTGAGAGTAACCAGTCCCCCGGTCCCATCAAAAGTATGAGGTTTGCACCCCATGAAAGCTTTATATGAGCATCCCTCTCTTGAGTTACGACCCCTTGATTGTTGTTGTTGTGGTTGTTGTTATTGTTGTTGTTGGAGGAGTGACCGGCCATGGCCGCATCCATGGCGGTGGCTATCATCCGTTGTAGAGCTTGTTCGGGAGTTTCATGGCGTGGCACACGACGAGGAGGCATTGTTCCTTCAAAACACAAGAATACCGTTGATTAGTATTTTTTAATAATACTAATCATGATATGGGATAAAGATAGAGAAGAATTTTCTTGACTCGCCTTAAATTCTTTGTGTCATAATGTCGGAACGTTCATATGAGTCACCGTAATATAATCCCGAAAATTATATTACCCTAATTCATATGTGCATTCGACATTACTTCACTAAGTCAAGGTGGCGCGTCAATCAAATTAAACAACGTGAGATTAAGATGAAATAAAAGTAGATATGAGTAGAAACGTTCGAGTATGGATGCACAAGTAGTCAAGTAATTCCTACTTCAAGTCTATATGCCGGTTGTAGTCTAGACTCACTAATGTACCCTATGACTCGGGGTTGACACCAATGAACTCTAAATCCCTACAACCAACGCTCTGATACCATCTGTAGCGACCCGACAAAATCGTCATTGACGGCGCCGTCTACTTAGGTCCCGTTACGTGGTCATAAGTCTTTAAAACAACGTTTGACCAAAAGTATGTCGCATTCATTTCAAAAGTAAAGATGTTTCAAGGTTTACAAGGTAGTTTGACAACTAGTTACATAACAAAGTTTAAAGTACAATTTAAACATATGCGACACAAATGAAAGTAGCCAAAAGACGCTCCACGTATGCATGTTTACTCGACATCCAAGCAAGTATCAAAAGTAATGAGCGGAAGCATGTATCACAAAACGTTCAAGGACCTGAGAAAAACATAGAAACCTGTCAACGAAAATGTTGGTGAAATCATAGGTTTAAGTAAGTAAGTACAAGTGAACCACAAGATTTGCAACAATGATGTAATAGTAATACATTCCAAAAGTTTGTTTCACGAGCACCCAATTATCAATGCTTAACATTCCTTCCATAGAACCCCATCACAATAGTGTTAGAACATATACTGTTTCTCGAAAATATATTTCATTCGTAAACGGTAGCGAACCGTTTAAATGAGGGTTTGTCAAACCCATATGGCCATATAACATAAGTTCTCGCTTACACCCGGCAAGTGTAACTAATGATAATCGAATTGAGGATTTTTGTTCAAACTCGTATGTAGAATGTTTGTTTTCCTGTACTTGTGTTCACTTAGTAAAAAGAAACGTTTATGTTTTCTCATCCCAAATGTAAGTGCAAAAGAGTAAAAGTGGGACTATGATCTCACCTTGTGTGCACGAGTAATAAGTACTTCAACAAGTAATGTGTGCAAAGAACAATGCTAGTCTTGACCTAAACAAATAGGTTTATATCAATATTGGTAAACACGATAGGTCAAAGTGTTCAATTAGTCCTATGGCTAGTTAAGAGTCGATCATAATAGCATGTGAATCAAATTGTCATGTTTCATGCAAGGTACAAGTATAAAAGCATGTTAGAACGATTGCACAAACATTTGGTTAAGTTTGATTAAAAGTCAACTTAGGTCGGGTCAAAGTCAACGAAAAAGTCAACACATTCGGGTCGGGTCCCGAACTATTTTTCTGAGGTTTTTAATCATATATGAGTATGTTAGAACAAGTTACATGTGAATCGGAGGTCCATAGCATAGCAAACATTTTCCGTAAAATGACCAAGGAAGACAGAAGCCTGCCAGTGTATCTGGACGGCGTCCAGATTGTCTGGACAGCGTCCAGCTTTGAAGGCTGGGACGGCGTCCAAATATCTGGATGGCGTCCAGCTTTGAAATCTGGGACGGCGTCTAAGGGTCTGGACGGCGTCCAGATTGGTATTCAAGTCTGATGTAGAAAACTTCTAAGTGCACGAACCAAAAACCAAACTAACACATTTTATGATCCGCAAACAACCAAAACATGTATCTTATATCATCGGATAGGTATTTTGACGAGGAAAACATCTAAACACATTTCATCAATCACATTTACCTTTACAACAACCAAAATCACATTGAATGCTCAATCATTTAATGCATTCAAGTTCATAAATGCAAATCAATGATTCGACAACCAATTTACATGAATGATATGCCGTCTCGAAGGTAATCAAGCATACAATACAACCTAATACTTATTAATAACATTTCATGTCATTCCAAGCATCAAAAGTCCATTTCACGTTCATCAAACCCTAACCCAATTTCACCAAAATCACTAATCAAGTTCATGAAGTTTTCTAAAGCAACCTACACATCAAATTGAAGCTAGTGATACTAGGAACACATTTAATACTTGCACTTTATCATAACAACAAAATTAAATCATCCAAAACTCAAAATCAAGTACACACTATTCATGTTCATGCTAGTTACACTAAAACAACAAGATCGAGCATATAAATCATATATTCATGTTAGACTTGAGCCATAGACACTAACTAACAACTTTATAAGTTAAAAACATCAAGAACACAAAATCTAGTGATTTTAGAAAGTTACCCAAATGTAATGACATTGGTATGGAATCGAAGAGGAAGTTGCAAGGATTCCAAAAATGTAATTTGTTTTGCAAAACACCCGCTAGCTCGGATTTGGATGATGATTCTTGTTGGTGTTCTTTGAGAGAAAAAAAGGAAGTAGTAAAAGATGAGGATGAAAATGAATGGATGAAAGGGGTTTGACCCTTTGACCTTGTCAAGGGTTTGATCCCTTGTCAAGTTTAGTCCCTCAACTTTTGTTCGGGTGCGTGAATTACGTAAACGAGATAATTTAAAACGCGTATTAACGGGAGATGTTATAAGCATATAACGGAGTTTAAAATAGTATAACGGAAAAGTAAACGGAAAAATGCGGGATGTTACAATACATTTGGACGGCGTCCAGTTATCTGAACGGCGTCCAGCAAAGAAGACTTGGACGGCGTCCAGAAGATCTGGATGGCGTCCAAATGAACTGCCAGGTTCTGATCTGGATGTCCCACTTACATGAGCAGAAAACCCGCTTCCCGACACTTTTAAACGAAAACCTTTTCACAACATGTCAATATAAGTTAAACAAAGAGATTTCCACAATAAAATCAAGTTTTACAACATCGGGCACACATCAGCCATTTTACGAGTTTCGTTTCAAAAATACAAGTTTCGACCGTACTAGTTTAATTTCCAAACGACACTAGAGCATGGTGTTTGGGGTTAAACTACCCAAATCTTGGCCGAACTTCCAAAAAGCTAAACCCCCAAGAGCCACTACTATTCTAAACGAATACCTTTGCCCTTGTCCACGCCGGAGCCTAAAAAGGTAAACAACGAGAGGGTGAGCTAAAACTTAGTGAATGTAATAATTATACATATACATATATAATCTACTTACTTGCAATCACTTACACAATACCGCATACAAGCTAGCAATTTGAAAACTATGCAAACATTATGCATAAACCAATATCCACAATTCATAATAAGCTAGCGACACCAAAAGCATATAGTTCACAATTTAATATGCTAATACAAAAATTCACATAACCATGGTTAACCAATCGTACAAGGGAACGGTACTCGCTAGAGAACATCGGAGTTCATAACATCAATTAGTATACATACGACGCGTAATCACTAATCCCTGGGTGATGTCTTGAACACCGCGACAATTTCACCCCCATGACAATGTGGTGTCTTGAACACCGCGACAATTCCACATGTCAATCAAACCAATGAATGGTGTCTTGAACACCGCGACAATTCCACTCCCATGACAATGTGTTGTCTTAAACACCGCGACTATTCCACATGTCAATCAATCAATTGAGTGGTGTCTTGAACACCGTGACAATTCCACTCGTTACGTAGAATGTGGTGTCTTGAACACCGCGACAATTCCACATTCCACGCTATACAAATAAATACATTATATACGTACACGCATAATTATTCCACTCACCTTACACGTCGGTGATGATTAAACACTTCCGTACTCTTCAAAGCAAAGTACCTAATACATTAAGTACATATATCAATTATTCATTCAAGTTGGTCAACCAACTTATTCGCCATACAAGTGCCATTTGGCCCATAGCGCAAACGTGACCCATTTGCACCCTTCATTCTAACACTAGGTCGGGATTTCGTCAAACCCTTACTAACAATTCGATTATGGTCTTAATACACCTTTTAACACAAGTTATCTCACTTCCGCACCCACTAACCCACTTAGGTCATCAAAGACTCATTTGACCCATTTCAAGGTTAACACACTCATTTGGGTCACTATCATACCCATATACACTCATTCACTTTAACCACTAAGTGTGCTAGTGATTTACTAACATTTAAGACCCATATACACAATTTAACATTTCAAAACCCTAGGTTAGTCATCTTTGTGTCCTCATGACCCAAACTTACCCAAAAACCCCCAAAACACTAACAATTAGGTTTTATGTTCCTTACTAACCCAAATCCTAACCCTTAAACAATTAAAACAAGGAAATCAAGGTTAAGACTTACCACTACAATCAAAATGTAGCTAGGGACTAGATGAACAATTTTAGAACTCACACTAAGCCCCGATTCGACCTTCTTCTTCCTTGATTTGAGCTCTCTCACTCTAGATCTTTCTCTCTCTCTAGAATTTAAGTGGAAAGGGATAAGGTTGGTGAAAGTGGTGTAAATGAGGCTCCCCCAACTGATCTAGTGCCTTAAATTCGTCCACAAAGTGAAAATACAAAAATACCCCTTTGTAATATCTAAAAACAAAACAGCTGGCTCGCCAGTTCATCTGGATGGTGTCCCGAATACTGGACAGCGTCCATCCCTTCAAGTTTGGACGGCGTCCCACCATTTTGGATGGCGTCCCAGCCTTCTGAGAAAACAGGATCTTACAACTCTCCCCCACTTGAACTGGATTGCGACCTCGCGATCCAAGCCGCATGACAAGCAGGAAGATACACCAACACAAACTCTTCGGATTCCCACGTAAACTCGAAACCTATACTTCAATGCCATTGAACTTTAAAAGTTCTCACCTCTTTATTTCTCAACGTTTTCACTTTTTCATCGAGTATAGCAATCGGCTCCTCAACATACTCTAACTTATTGTTTAGCTCAATCTCGTCTAATGGCACCCATGAAGAATCATCCACAAGACACTTACGAAGATGGGAAACATGAAATGTATTATGGATCCCCGCAAGCTCTTCGGGTAATTCCAAACGATACGCAACTTCACCAACATGAGCTAAAATTTTAAATGGCTCAATAAACCGAGGAGCTTGCTTTCCCCATTTTTGAAACCGAATAACACCTTTCCATGGCGAAACTTTAAGCATCACCATGTCACCTTCTTGAAACTCAATCGGTCACCTTCGTTTGTTGGCATACGCCTTTTGTCTATCTTGAGCCTTTTACAAATGAGCCAGAATCATATCAATCTTGCTATTCGTCTCTAAAACCAAATTGGTACTCCCGATTTCTCTTTGACCCACTTCACCCCAACAAATCGGGGTTCGACACCTATGCCCATAAAGCATCTCGTAAGGTGGCATCCTGATACTAGTATGATAACTATTATTGTACGAGAATTCCACCAATGGTAAGTGCTCATCCCAACTACCCCCGAAATCAATAATACATGCCCGTAACATATCCTCCAATGTTTGATTCGTACGTTCGGTTTGACCGTCCGTTTGAGGATGATACGCCGTGCTCAATTTCAATTGTGTACCCATATCTTCATGAAACTTCTCCCAAAACCGAGATGTGAAACGGGTATCTCGATCCAAAATAATAGATATAGGAACCCCATGTCTCGATATCACCTCCTTGATAAACAACTTAGACAAAGTCTCCGATGATATCGCTTCCCGAATGGGAAGAAACTAGGCACTTTTCGTCAATCGATCAACTATTACCCAAATCGAGTCAAATTGGGTTCTCGCCGTCTTTGGTAACTTTGTGATGAAATCCATGGTAATGTGCTCCCATTTCCATTTCAGAATTTCTAACGGTTGTAACGTACCATACGGCTTTTGGTGTTCGGCTTTAACTTGCAAACACGTGACGCATTATTCAACATACTTAACAACATCACGTTTCATGCCCGGCCACCAATACTCTTTCCTCAAAATCAAGATACATTTTCGTCGTGCCAGGATGAATGGAATACTTTGACTTATGTGCTTCATCAAGTAGCACTCGTCAGAAATATCTCATTCTAGGCACCCACACTCATCCTTAAAAGGACAACAAACCATGCGGGCCTAAGGTAATAGACTGTGTTTGGCCCACGATTCGTTCCTCATGTTTGTTGTTAACAAAAGCTTCAATTTGAGTCTCGCCAAGCTTTACAAGAAAATCGTTAGTAATAATCATGCGTAACGATCCTACTCTTATCGCCGGATGTTGGCTCTTCCGAGTTAATGCATCAGCTACCACATTCGCCTTACGCTGATGATAAAATATTTCACAATCATAGTCTTTCACCACATCCATCCATCTACGTTGACGATAATTCAAATCTCGATGATCAAAAAGATGTTTTAAGCTATTGTGATCCGAATAAATTGTACACTTGACACCATACAAGTAATGGCGCCAAATTTTTAACGCATGAACAACCGCCGCCAACTCAAGATCATGAGTCGGATATCTCGTTTCATGTTCCTTTAATGTCGAGAGGCATACGCGATGACTTTACCTCGTTGCATTAGAACACAACCGATCCCATTTAAAAAGCATCACAATAAACCGTCATGTCTTCTACACCTTTCGGCAACACTAAAAACGGAGCTTCACATAACTTCTCTTTTAACAATTGGAAAGCAATTTCTTGCTCGTTTTCCCAATTAAATCTCGCGTTCTTTCTCATTAACTTTGTCAAGGAAGAAGCAATTTTAGAAAAGTCTTGGATAAACCGACGATAATAACCGGCCAATCCAAGAAAACTTCGGATTTCCGTAGGCGTAGTCGGTCGTCCCCAACTCTTCACCGTCTCAATCTTCCCCGGATCTACTTGAATACCATCCTTGTTCACAATATGGCCAAGGAATTGAACTTCCCTTAGCCAAAATTCACATTTGGAGAATTTTGCATGTAACTTCTCCTTCCGCAACGTCTTCAACACACCACGCAAATGATGTTCATGTTCCTTCATACTCTTCGAATAGACAAGTATGTCGTCAATGCACACAATCACCGACTTGTCAAACATAGGTTGGCACACTCGGTTCATAAGATCCATGAATACCGCCGGTGCATTCGTAAGACCGAAAGGCATAAAAACAAATTCATAATGCCCGTAACGCATTTGAAAAGACGTTTTCTCAATATCTTCCTCACGGACCCGCATTTGGTGATAGCCAGACCGTAGGTCAATCTTAGAGAAATACGTTGCACTTTGGAGTTGGTCAAACAAATCGTCAATCTGAGGCAATGGATAACGATTCTTTATCGTCACTTTATTCAACTCCCGATAATCAATGCACATCCTCATACTACCATCCTTCTTCTTCACGAATAAAACCGGAGCACCCCATGGTGAAGCACTCGGTCGAATAAAACCCTTTTCAAGCAACTCTTGGGTTTGATTTAACAACTCTTGCATCTTCGTTGGTGCTAAACGATAAGGATTTTTAGCAATGGGAGTAGCCCCCGAACCAACTCAATGCGAAATTCAACTTATCTTTCCGCCGGAACACCCGGTAATTCGTCTGGAAAAACATCTTCGAATTCACTAACCACTGGAATTTCACGAATGGATGGTGGCTCTTCACGAGTATCCACTACATGAGCAAGAAAAGCCTTGCCACCACTAACAAGAAAACGACGTGCCCGTGCATAAGTGCTTAATGGTACACGTCTTCTCCGTCTCTCACCATGAATAATTAACTCTCCCCCACTTGGGGTCTTCACACGAATAGATTTCTCATGGCATGCAATATTGGCTCTATAGCGATCGAGCCAATCCATACCAACGACAATATCAAATTCACCCAAGGTCATCGGGATAAGATCAATTTTAAACGTTTCGGAACCAAACACAATATCACAATTATTACAAACATCAACCCCTAGCACCGTCTTACCATCCGCTATTTCAACTTCTACCGGATGACTTAACTTAGCTAGTGGTTTATCAAGCTTAGACACGAATCTTGGAGAAACAAACGACAAATTAGTACCGCTAATAGGATCCTTGCCGGATTAGAGTTAACCATGAAAGTACCTGAGACAACTTCATTGGATTTCTTGGCTTCATCATTCGTCATCAAATAGTTGCGACCCCTAGCCGTGCCCGCCGCTTTCTTCAACCGTTTAACATGGTCGGTGTTCAAATCGGGACACTCCGGCCTTCGGTGCCCTTCCTTACCACAATTATAACAAGTGAGTTTGGTTGTAGTAGATGGTTTGGTAAAATCACGGGCCATATGCCCCTTTCTTCCACAATTATGACAAGAATAAGGAAAAACTCCGAAAGCACCTTTCTTCACACTACTGACACTCTCGGTTGCACCTTTACTCTTCTTGCTCGAATGACTAGTAGCTTCGAACTTCCTCTTGCCAAAAGTAAAGCCACTATTTCTCAAAGTGAGCGACTCAAAATCTTTGGCCATATCAAACAAATCATCAAAACTTTTCACCACGTTTACTCTAATCTTATCTTGATAGTTGTCATTCAAGATTCGATAGAAGTCTTCCTTCAACATTTTATCGTTCCCGACATACTCCGGGAAAAATTGGGTCTTTGACAAGAAAATGTATTTGAGAGTGTTCAAATCCATCGACCCTTGCCTCAAGGTACGCAACTTGTCCTTAAGTGTAGTAAGATCGGCCGAAGTTCGGTACTCGTTGGAAAACTCCGCCTTGAACTCATCCCAAGTGAAATCCATGCATTGTTCTTCACCATAAATTTGATTTTCGCGTCCCACCACAACTTGGCATTACCCCGTAACATGCTACAACCATACCTCATCTTCTTTTCGAGAGGGCATTCACAAGTTCGAAAAGCCCCCTCCATATCGGAGATCCAACGATTGCTTTTTAGCGGATCCCTTTCGCCATCAAAAGTGGGAGGTTGAGAATCCTTGAAATTCTTATAAAAGAAGTCCAGCTTTCCCACATTGTCTTCTTATAGAACAAGCTTAACTTGTTCCTTAACCATATTGACTACTTGCTCGTCAATTGAATCTAGAAACATCTTGTTGACGTCTTTGAGAAACTCCGCTTTTTGACGTTTAAAGATGGCCTCAACTTTGGCAGTAAACTCGAGGTCCTCGCTAGTACCTCCTTCATGGTTTTTGGGTCCGTTTCTCGTCTTCATACTATAAAACAGAAATAGATTAAACAATGAAACGAGAGGACAAGACACAAATATGTACACATACACCTCACCACCCCATCTTGCTCAATAATCGTCGTACATCGCTTGTTTGATACGATTTGAACCCGTAACAATGGTAGCTAATCATTGTTGCGCGAGCACATCGCATTAACTTGCTAGTACAACGTTTATCTCGCTTGATGATTGCAAAACACAACACAAAACAATTAACGCATAGTTAGTTCACCTAAACCTAGGCACTAACCAATTCCCGGTCCGACCCGTCTCCTACAAGTCCCGCATAACGCGCATACACAATTCAAGTCTAAGTCTAGGCACCTATCTCAAGTCGCCTAAATCCCTTAGACCATGCTATGATACCACTTGTAACGACCCTAGTTCGTTATCTTTAAAACACGCCTTAAAAAAATCTGAAGCAATACATCTGGACGGCGTCCAGTTATCTGGACGGCGTCCAGCAAAGAAGCCTTGGACGGCGTCCAGAAGATCTGAACGGCATCCAAATGAACTGCCAGGTTCTGATCTGGATGTCCCACTTACATGAGCGGAAAACCCGCTTCCCGACACTTTTAAACGAAAACCTTTTCACAACATGTCAATATAAGTTAAACAAAGAGATTTCCACAATAAAATCAAGTTTTACAACATCAGGTCCACATCGGCCGTTTTACGAGTTTCGTTCCAAAAATACAAGTTTTGACTGTACTATTTTAATTTCCAAACGACACTAGAGCATGGTGTTTGGGGTTAAACTACCCAAATCTTGGCAGAACTTCCAAAAAGCTAAACCCCCGAGAGCCACTACTATTCCAAATGAATACCTTTGCCCTTGTCCACGCCGGAGCCTAAAAAGGTAAACAACGAGAGGGTAAGCTAAAGCTTAGTAAATGCAATAATTATACATATACATATATAACCTACTTACTTGCAATCACTTACACAATACCACATACAAGCTAGCAATTCGATAACTATGCAAACATTATGCATAAACCAATATCCGCAATTCATAATAAGCTAGCGACACCAAAAGCATATAGTTCACAATTTAGTATGCTAATACAAAAATTTACACAACCATGGTTAACCAATCGTACAAGGGAACGGTACTCGCTAGAGACCATCGGAGTTCATAATATCCATTAGTGTACATACGACGCGTAATCACTAATCCCCGGGTGATGTCTTGAACACCGCGATAATTTCACCCCATGACAATGTGGTGTCTTGAACACCGCGATAATTCCACATGTCAATCAAACCAATGAGTGGTGTCTTGAACACCGCGATAATTCCACTCCCATGACAATGTGTTGTCTTAAACACCGCGACTATTCCGCATGTCAATCAAACCAACGAATGGTGTCTTGAACACCGCGACAATTCCACTCGTTACGTAGAATGTGGTGTCTTGAACACCGCGACAATTCCACATTCCACGCTACACAAATAAATACATTATATACGTACACGCATAATTATTCCACTCACCTTACACGTCGGTGATGATTAAACACTTCCGTACGCTTCAAAGCAAAGTACCTAATACATTAAGTACATATATCAATTATTCATTAAAGTTGGTCAACCAACTTATTCTCCATACAAGTACCATGTGACCCATTTGCACCATTCATTCTAACACTAGGTCGGGATTTCGTCAAACCCTTACTAACAATTCGATTATGGTCATAATACACCTTTTAAAACAATTTATCTCACTTCCGCACCCATTAACCCACTTAGATCATCAAAGACTCTTTTGACCCATTTCAAGGTTAACACACTCATTTGGGTCACTATCATACCCATATACACCCATTCACTTTAATCACTAAGTGTGCTAGGGATTTACTAACATTTAAGACCCATATACACAATTTAACATTTCAAAACCCTAGGTTAGTCATCTTTGAGTCCTCATGACCCAAACTTACCCAAAACCCCCAAAACACTAACAATTGGGTTTTATGTTCCTTACTAACCCAAACCCTAACCCTTAAACAATTAAAACAAGGAAATCAAGGTTAAGACTTACCACTACAATCAAAATGTAGCTAGGGACTAGATGAACAAATTTAGAACTCACACTAAGCCCCGATTCGACCTTCTTCTTCCTTGATTTGAGCTCTCTCACTCTAGATCTTTCTCTCTCTCTAGAATTTAAGTGGAAAGGGATAAGGTTGGTGAAAGTGGTATAAATGAGGCTCCCCCAACTGATCTAGTGCCTTAAATTTGTCCACAAAGTGAAAATACCAAAATACCCCTTTGTAATATCTAAAAACAAAACAGCTGGCTCGCCAGTTCATCTGGACGGCGTCCAGCCCTTCAAGTTTGGACGGCGTCCCACCATTTTGGACGGCGTCCCAGCCTTCTGAGAAAACAGTATCTTACACCAAACCTATTGCATGTTCTTGTTTGACTGTTTCTCTGGGATTAAGTCATATTAACTGTTCAGGTATCTAATAGGTTTCTATCTGCTTTACTTTCAGTATATCAACTGTAATGTTGTATATGTTTAGATTGGTATGATTTCATTAGTATGATGAAATGGTTGTTAGTTTTCATTAAGGTTTTGTCAACTTTCCCCGACGGACTCCTTCCATTTGTGATCAGTGTTCAATCAACACGGTACATTGTTATTCCATTATCCAAACTGATAACGAAGGTTATGATTAGAACTCAACTCACTAATAAACCTAGTGCTTTACTGAGGATAACCTCCGAGGTATAGTTACCTTTCAATTATATAACCAAGTGACATACTTTTCACTACTCAACGAGAACTCCGAGAGTTTAGAGATAAGCAGGTCTGTGTAATTGGCTCATCCAACCAGATCTACACCACTCTAATCCTAGCTTTAATATAAACATAATTACCTTTCCATATCCCAAACTGATATATTGGTCAACATTTCCCTGATCTGCATACTCCAGATATCCTTCCACTTTCTTTACTTTTCCGCAATTAGGACTATTAGCTTAAAACCAACTACTATCCTTTATCTAGGTAATTTAACCAAAGACAATTATCCACTTGATCTTCAATTCATTAAACCATTCAAAAGCACGACCCTAGGTTAACTTACACCTTCTACCTTAGAAAGTTAAAAGTAAATTTTGGCCCCGCAAAATATTAATAATAAACCACTGTTCGCTACTCTGATCAGCTGATTCTGACGCCTTGCGGCCTAACGACACTGCATAAATAAAATCGTCTATTTCGGTCATATCATAGTAGTAACGAGTTTTTTGGCGCCGCTGCCGAAGAATCGAATATTTTGATTGAGAAAGATTTTAAACAGACAAAAGTATTGTTTGGTGGTGTCTAAGAAAGACAATTATACACAGGCTTGGTTGTTGGATTTTCCGAACAATCTCCAATTATATTGGAACCAAAAGGATCCTGCGTCTCCGTAGTCGATCTGGCCACGTAGGTACAAGTAATCTGTAAGAAATCCTATCAATTGGAATATCCGATAAGGTTAGCAACCGAATTTCAAGAATAATTGTTTTAATTAAATTATCGATCCTTTTGGTCAATTAATATTTTCTAAAAGTTACTTTTAAGTCTTTTTAAACAGAAAATCTAAAAAAATGGAAAAACAAAACACCCTTGCTTCTATGCAAAAGGCATGCTTAGAAGAAAGAGGAGGACCAATCACCTTAGGAACCGAAGGAACTCCTGAAATCAGTTCATACATGATCAAACTGGTCAGTATGATCTATAAATTTTAAGGATTACCAACTGACGATCCAAACTTTCACTTAAATAGATTAATCAGTCTGGTTGACTCTTTTAAGAAAGAAGAAAACGAGAAAAACACTTTGAAACTTCATCTTTTTCAATATTCTTTGTCTACACGCGCTTTAACATGGTTTGATGAGCTTCAGCCAAATTCAATACATTCGTGGGAGGAATTAGCCACCAAGTTTTTGAACAAAATTTATCCACCCTCCCTACAAACATGTTTAAGAAATGACATCACAAACTTTTCTCAAAAAGAAATATGTCTTGCATGGAATAGAGTAAAGGTGATGCTTAAAAGATGTCTGAATCATTCGTTAAGTCAGGCAGACATAATTTGTACGCTTTACAATGGTTTGACCAAGGATGATAAGTCTCTTCTAGACATGGCTTTGCAAGGCAATTTCATGTCACGAATAGCAGACGAAAAATTGAATCTCTTAGAAACAATAGCTGCACAACAGGAAGATTGGAGCAATGAAGCTTCTGAGAAGGATGACATCTTCGTTCATACGGTAAAAATGCTGGAAAACAGGTTACAAGATCTCACCCTCACTCTTCAAAGTTTATCAAATCCTGGAAGTCCTGATGCTACTAGAACCAATCTAAGGTATCCTTACCCTAGATGGGCATATAAACAGCAGAATAGCTTGGACTCTAATAAAATTTTCCCACTACACCAACCCACTCTCCACTCTAAGGAAACTTTAGTAAATTTTATGAAAAAGCAGTACATGATAAACCTTCAAGTCATAGAATGCCAAAATAAATTTGATAATTTGATAAAGACTTTTGAAGAATTAATAACCATTTTTCAGCTTACGCTTAAACGATTAACCACTAAAGTTGAAATAGAGTGTAGTGAGTCTGATGCCTTAGTAGTCACTAGAGGTGGGAAGGAAACAACTGTTAACATATCCAAACAAGATTTTTCCGATACGAAACTTGTGCCAATTGACTCAGTTGTCAATCCACCGGAACCTATCTCTCCTAAAGCTCCGAAAATTATCGAACGTTGTATTGAAGTCTTCATGGATGACTTCTTCGTCTTCGGTAGTACCTTTGATTCGTGCCTTTAAAACCTTGACAAGATGCTCACCCGGTGTGAACATTCGAATTTAGTTCTAAATTGGGAGAAATGTCACTTCATAGTAAAAGAAGGCATAGTTTTAGGACATAAGATATCAAAGTTATGAATAAAAGTCGATAAGGCTAAGATTGAAACCATAGCTAAGCTTCCAGAACCTACCACAGTAAAAGCGGTAAGGAGTTTCCTTGGACACGCCGGTTTCTAACGACGTTTTATCAAAGATTTTTCAAAGGTCACACGACCTATTACTCATCTCCTCGGAAAGGAAGTTTCGTTTGTCTTTAATGAAGAATGTGTTCAAGCATTCAACTATCTGAAGGAACAGCGCACACATGCACCCATCATGATAGCTCCTGATTGGAGCTTACCATTCGAAATCATGTGTGATACGAGTGACTTCGCAGTTGGAGCTGTATTAGGACAACGGAAATATAAGCACTTTCATTCAATATATTACACCATCAAAACCTTAACCGGAGCTCAAGAAAATTACACCACTATGGAGAAGGAGCTGCTAGCAGTAGTTTTCGCCTTCGACAAATTTCGTTCCTATCTCATCCTGTCCAAAACTACTGTTTACACAGATCATTCAGCCCTAAAATATCTATTCACTAAGCAAGATGCTAAACCAAGACTCCTACGATGGATCTTACTCTTTCAAGAATTCGATATTGAGATCAAAGATAAGAAAGGAGCTGAGAACATCGCAGCAGATCATCTTAGTCGTTTTGGAGAATTCGGTGATGGAACAACTTGCTGGGCAAGATATTAGAGATAAATTCCCGGAAGACCAGCTTAAGATCTTAGGACAAGTCAACATAGGATCAGAATTTACTGATACCCTTTGGTACGCTGACATAGCCAACTACCTAGTTGCTAGAGTGGTACAGAAAGGAATGATCACATTCCGAAGAAGGAAGTTCTTCAAGGATGCTAAGTACTACTACTGGGAAGATCTGTACCTGTTTAGAATTTGTTGATCAGATAATCAAGAGGTGGGTAGATGAGAAATAAGCAACAAGGATTCTTCACCAATGTCACCACGGACCAACTACAGGTCATCATGGAGCAAACTTAACTGCAAGAAAACTCTACGAATCAGGATTTTATTGGCCGTCGATATTCTGAGATGCGCAAGAGCTTGTAAAGCGTTGCGATGCTTGCCAAAGACAAGGTATTAACTCTATGAAGAATGAGATGCCTCGGACTTATATCCAAGCTTGCGAAATCTTCGATATATGGGGATTAGACCTTATGGGGCCGTTCCCCAAGTCTAATGGGAAAGAATATGTCCTCGTAGTAGTAGATTACGTCTCCAGATGGGTCGAAGCCCAAGCATTTCCAAACAATAATGCCAAGGTCGTCACCAACTTCCTGAAGAGACTTTTCTGCCGATTCGAAGCTCTCCGCGCTATAATAAGTAATAGAGGCACACACACTTCTGTAATACCCAAATTATGAAGGTGATGCAACAATACAGAGTAACCCAAAAGATGTCAATTGCCTATCATCCGCAGACCAACGGACAGATAGAAGTCACTAACAGAGCACTCAAGAGAATTCTAGAATGCACCGTCGGCCATCATGGGAATAAATGGGCTGAAAAACTAGACGATGCTCTATGGGCATTCCAGACTGCTTACAAGAATCCTCTAGAAACTACACCCTACCACATGATCTATGGGAAAACTTTCACCTTCCGCTGGAACTAGATTATAAAGCTCCCTGGGCATTGAAAACCTGTAACCTTGATTCTTCAGTAACCGCTAGGCATCGGAAGATGCAAATGAATGAACTCGCTGAATTAAGAGAACAAACGTACGAGACGTCAAATATCTACAAGGAACGAACAAAGCTGACACACGATGCAAAAATGATACCTACAAAGTTCGCTCCTGGAGATAGAGTTCTACTCTTTAATTCTCGATTCAAGAAATTCGCTGGTAAATTCAGATCACGATTGAGTGGACCATATAAAGTAATACACGCTTTTCCACACAGAGCCGTAGAATTAGAAGGACCAACTGGCAACTTCAAAGTCAACGGTCACCGGTTATAATCTTATCTAGAAGACCACGACTGGGAGGAGCATCTCTTCTCCTTTGATCCATTCTAAAGACATACCAGAAAAAGTCGAGATGTAACGACTTGATAAACAAAGCGCTCTTGGGAGGCACCCCTTGCTTATCCTTTTAATTTCTTACCTTTTATTTCAATTTATTTTCAGTCTACAAAATATTTTACTGTGCACTAACCCTAAGTGTCGTACTTGCGCTTAGTACTTATTAGTTTGTTGAATGTATCCAGGCAAAATGTCAAGTTCAGGAGCTTCTTATTGCATTCCCATTCGCAGTAGACAGACTCCCAGGGTTTACCTATCGGAGAGCAGCACATATCAGCACATGCCTTCAACGGGACAGTTAGGCCTGAGGCGTTTGATTCTAGAGAGTGTTGAGGAGGATATCAGCACGGCACCGCCAGCTCCTCCAGTACGACGCTTGATGTTTTGCGAGGTAGTTATATTTTTATTGCGAAATACTATTAAATATGATACAATTTTACACAAGTTATTTATTTATTTATAGAGTGGATATAACTAAACCTTGCTAGAACACTTATAGGAAGTGTACCTAATCGTAGAGTAGTGTAGTTTTTAGTAAGTTCGGTTCGTTCCACAGGGATACAATAAACAAGTTTAACGCTATAATTATTTTAACCTATAATTGTAAAAATATAAATATATATATATATATATATATATATATATATATATATATATATATATATATATATATATATATATATATATATATATATATATATATATATATATATATATATATATAAGTAGTATTATTATTATAAAAGGGGGTTTTTACCGTTTAATGACCGGTATGTCGATTTTATAACTTAAGTTACAATTAAAACCTAATGTAAAATATTAAAAATAAATATAACTTAATTTAAAGCGTAAAGTAAATGAAGAAAATTAAATTGCGATAATTAAAAAGTGCGATAAATAAAATGACAGTAAATAAAATTGCGATAATTAAAAAGTACGATAATTAAAAGTGCAATAAATAAAATGACAGTAAATAAAAGTGCGATGAAATATGAAATAAAGGAATTATGCTTATTTAAACTTCCGTAATCATGATGTTCGATGTGTTGATTTTAGTTTATTACCATGGGTTAATTGTCCTTTGTCCTAGATTATTCGATATGTCCATACGGTTTTGTCCATAATAGTCCATCAGTCATAAATATAAAGTGCTAGAGTCTTCGTCAAATTATCCTTATACCCGAAGTCAAATATTCCAACTAATTGGGGATTCGAACTGTAACAAGGTCTTAATACTTTGTTTAATGAATACACCAGGTTATCGACTGCGTGTAATCCAAGGTTTTACTACTTTGTTAACAATTACACCAATTACCCTTGAATGTAATCCACCCCTGTTTTAATGAGTCCATTAACTATTAATCTATCCCCGTGTCCAGTAAAATGAATGATAATTCGTATTTATAGATATCCGGCCCACCGTACCCGATTAAGCGTATGTGGTTATATATAGATACGTCAAATTGTAATCTTTATATTAAATTAACGAGGTATCGTTTAGTTAATATAAAGCCCATTAATAGCCCATAGTCCAATTTCCACAAGTGTTGTTCTTTTGTCCAAACCCCAATTATGGTACAAAGCCCAATTACTCCATCTTTATTATTTTGCCCAACATCACGATTATTTCGGCTTAAATAAACATAATAATAACTTAGCTATGAGACATTAATTTAAAAAGGTTGAACATAACTTACAATGTGTATTAATCGCGTAGTGTTACACGGACAGAATTTCGACTTACAAACTTAAAACATTCGCCACTGTAACCTTATTATTATTAACTTTAAATTAAAATTAAAATTATAAATAAATATATATATATATATATATATATATATATATATATATATATATATATATATATATATATATATATATATATATATATTGAGAGTGAGAGTGAGAGAGATTGATATATTGTGTCAATAAATCGGCCAAAAACGTTGCAATTTATAGAATGTGGCCTGCTACAGGGCACCATGCGATCGCATGGTTTTACAGCCCATGCGATCGCATGGCTCTCTGATCCAACTCACATAACTTTGTTTTCTAGTTTGCCAACGGTTTTTAATATATAATATAATATATATATAATTTTAAGAATTATTTATATATTATATTATATTTATGTGCATAGTTAACTTGTAATTTTAGCTCCGTTGCGTCGTGCGTTGATAGTTGGTTCATGTCCCGGTTCCGGATTTTCGAACGTCCTTGCGTACTATTTAATATCTTGTACTTTGCGTTTTGCGGCTCGTAATCTTGTAATTTTTAGACGTTTCTCATCAATAATTTGAACCACTTTGATTGTACTTTGTACTTTTTAGCTTTTTGGTCGTTTGCGTCTTCAAATCGTCGAATCTGTCTTTTGTCTTCACCTTTTATTATTTAAACGAATATCACTTGTAAATAGAACAATTGCAACTAAAAGCTTGTCTTTCTTGAAGGATAATGCTATGAAATATATGTTCGTTTTTAGCATTATCAAATATTCCCACACTTGAGCGTTGCTTGTCCTCAAGCAATATAGAACTTGAATATAACTTTACTAGAATCACTTCTTTATTCTTCACATTTTGTACATCAATGATTTTAATACGGCGGTATGAACAATGATAGTAACGTTGTAGTTTACAGTCCCACATGACTATAAAAATTTAGATCCTTTAGGAAATTGGATCTTTATGAAAACATTTGATCTTTTGAAAATTCGATCTAGCTTTTACCCTAGACAAGTTTTCCTGAATAACCCTTTACCGGTGTTTGCAAAATGTTTTTGTGGGTTTGGTGGGTTTCAGATTTGAAAATTTTAGCTCAAAACTTGCGATTTTGTGTCACCCACTTGCTAACCTTGTATTAGGAAAGCAACACATCCAGTATACTTGCTCCGTATATTACCTTTCGGTAAACTACCGTCTGGTTGTAAAGGAAAGCGTTGAACAAGCAACTGTTAAGGCAATGTCCCGTGACATGCTTTTGATTATGGTCGATATCGTGTCAGATCCAATTACTATCCTTTGTAGGAGCAATAGTAAAGATCACCCTATAGTTTTTCGATCTGGCACAAGGTCCTGTCTTCAACCATGCTATGCAACCACCGTTCTTACGGTTGACACCCGATTTGGTTCAGGTGACCTAATGAATTCCGGGTGAATTCCTAGGATTTTACGTCCAATGGTAATGAACGCATTGAAAATAGGGTTTTTAGAAAACAAATCGGTTTTAATTTGATCAAAATATTTTCTTGTTCAAGCTCGAGTTTAGATATCATTGAATTCCATGAGTTTGAATTCTCAATCTTTAAGGTCAATCTCAAGGATTGAGTAATATCAGTCTTAAAAGCTGATTTTTGATCTTTAAGGAGATTATCCTTTCTGGGGATCTGATTCATTAGTCTTATAAGCTAATTTGCACGGTGCCCCCCATTGTACGAGACAGATCCTCTCATGGTTAGGATAAGTCTGACCACTTGGCGACCCTGTTTGATGCTGAGGTCCGTGGATTTCCAGCTGATTTTCGAGAAAACTTTTCAAGGTTTTTCGTAGACTCTACAACTGGTCTGGATGACAACTTCCTGACCTAAATCAAGAAGCGCGTATCTTTTTTTCTCGGAAGACTTTACTTCCTAAATCAAGAAGCGCGTATATTACAATAAACTGGGTAAAACTGATTAATATCGTCCAAAACAAAAGTATCTTCAATTATTTGTACAAAAATATGTAGTATATGTTCTAAATAACTTGGTAAATTTTTCCCACACTTGGCTTTTATTTCCCTTTCTTTGCCTATTTATTTTTCTCTATTCCATTTTAAATGAATTCTAACATTTTGGGTTGTTTCTCAATTTATGTCCTTTCCGAGGTAACAATAATTTCGGTGTTAACACCTAGTTTTATCGTTCATAAATATGTTTAAACATAATTTTGAGTTCATTTAGTTGAAAATTTTGAAAAATTTTACTAGAATTGGGTAGTCAGTATATAAGACTAGGGCTGTTCTTTATTATCAAAGAGCACTAGATTCTAATACATCTACTGCGTTACTAGTATTTTTAATGGTAACCAAGTGTTTAAACTTAAAATTTTAAAAATTCGAAAGAATTTAACCCCTTCCCACACTTAAGATCTTGCAATGCCCTCATTTGCAAGAAATCAGTACAATTTAAATTATTGAGGATGATTAGCGTAGAAAAATGATTAAATTTTAGGAAAGTTTTCAAACATATTGGCGTTTGTTTGTTGAATGATAAATGGTGCACATCATTTGTTCATTCCGTCTTATTGTTACATCACATTTGTTTTTTGTTTTGTCGTCAAAATTAGTAGCTTTTGCTGAACTTAATGTCAGTCTTTGAAAGTTCGCTGTTTTACCCTGTTGTGTACAATTGACAATATACATACATACAAATAATAACATGCATGGTAATTTGAAATGGGACTTAACATCCCACTTTCAAATTATAAATACGAAATATTAGTAACAAAATAAAAAAATGTTAAAAATTACATAAAAGTATCACAATATTATATGTTTTAAAAATAATAATAAAAGATAAAAATCACCAACGGGAACTGTATCAATCTGGATAGGGGTTCCAGTTCATGTCGTCGGTCGGGTTCCACGGTTGGTTATAGGTGTGCTGATAGGCTTGGTTGGGGTCGTAGAGAGTAAATGGTGGTCGCATATCGGGCTGGTGTGGCGGATAGTAAGCAGGTCGGGTCGGTACGTAGTTATTTGGTACCTGAGATGATAGCTGGCTCATGATCTGATACTGATGATAGTGCCATCTATCATGCTGTCGTTGCCTGGAATGCTCGTACACATTCACGGCGTGCCACTGCTAGTACTGACTATGTCTAGCCTTGTTTGTCATTTCTACCTCATCTATACGCTGGTAAACGTCAGTAACAGCCTCCCTAATGACATCGCTAATGTCATCCGCTTCCTCCATTTCCTTATCTGAACCTCTCTCTACCTGTGGATGAGAGCCCTGATATGGTACTGCCTGATTGCGTCTGCTCTTTAATACCTTTGCACCTTGATATACCCGCAATCCTAAAGTCTCATCCTGTTCCCTACACACCATCAGTGGACCCCCTTGATCCCTATCTACACCCAAATACTCTCCAATGAGAGTAACAAAAATTCCTCCTCCTATTATTCCCCCGTCCTGTATACCTTCCACCATTTTGGATAGATAAAAACCAACACAGTAGGGGATATTAACAAAGCTTCTAGTATTTTGAATACACTTAAGGTAAAATAAATCGTGTAAGGTCATTTTCTCCTTGTTGTTACCTCTTTGTGTAATCGAATTAGCTAAAAATCTATGTATAATACGAAGCTCTACTTTGTTAATATCTAAATAGGAGTGTCTTCCTCCCAGCGTAAACACATTAAAATTTGACATACGCCTCCAGACGGCGTCAGCGTCAAAATTTCTATCTACCCTTTCACCATGATAAATTAAATTTGTACAATCAGGCAATAGTAATTCAGCGAGAGTATAAATCTGTAAAGCCCTGGCCATGTCCAGCATGGACATTCTGTACATCCTACGGCCAAGTAAAAATCTAAGAAAACTCTTATCGTCTAACCTATCTACATCCTTATTGAAAGCTATAGTACTCATAAGCTCAACACACCACTCTTTATATACAGGCCTACGAGTTGTAAATAAACGTTCCCAATCGGGAAAAGAAGAGCTGCCATACCTTTGGATTAGATGCAGTCTAACTGGGTTAGCTAGTTGGACCCTTTCCAAAGGCTCCCAATCGATTACGCTCGGTACTTTCACATTTTTCGTTACCAGTTTATATTTGTTACTTTGGTATGTCGGGTAATCTCTCCAACTTCTATCAATCCTTAAATTGGGATGCAACTGTTCTTCATGAATTGTTGGGTGTTCTACTATATGGTGAGCAGGAAATACTACGTAGGCAATAAAAATTGTGGATCCGGCTCATAGTATGGTACATGTTGATCATCATGTTGTTGTTGTTGTTGTTGTTCCTATTGTTGCTCCGGTTCGTGATATTGCATCTCTAGCTGTGGTTCCAGAGCAGGTTGCCTAGATGATGATGATGCACCATCAGTATCGGTATTTCTCTGCAAAACACATTAAACACAAAATTTGTGCATCCAAATATGCATTAGTGTTAGAAAAATAACAAATTAAAACAATTACAATAACATGTTTAATCCATATTAAACTTATACTCATTTTCATATTTTTATCAATTCTACACTTTTTTAAATAAGCATATATGAAAATGTTAACAAAGTTTATAAGCATTCAACTCAAATAACATGTTAAAATAACCATTACTAGCAATTAAACAAGTTTCAAATGGCATTTACATCAATTTAATCAAGTTCATGAATTTTAGACTTAAAAAGTCCACTTTAATTCTCAAAAATCATGTTTAGGATCAAAGTTTGGATCATTTAGCTACCTAAACATGTTTCACTACTTAATTTAGCAATAATTCATGAAAAAAATCGACCATAACCTGTTTATATCAAAAATTCTCAAATTGCTCAAGAACACAAACCCTAGATTTCTAAAAATTTTGAAGTTTTTGGCTTTAAATCATGTTAAATAGCATCAATCTATATTATACATGCATAATATACTAACAATTTAACTCTAATTACACTAGAAATTAACAAAATCAAATTAGGTAAAAATTAGCTCAAGAATACTATAATTCAAATTTAAAGAGTTTTATGGGTAAAATCTTTACCTTCTTTGAAAAACTTCTGAACAATTTCATGATTAAAGCGGATTATAGCAAGAAATTTGGTTGATTTTGATGAAAAATTGGTGAAATTTGAGGGTGTTTGGGAGAGTTTTCGTTTGTGTATGTGTGTGTTTGTGAAGACAGAGAACCAGCTCAATGAGCTTTTGTTTCTGTCCAGTTTTTTGTGGTCATGCGACCGCATGAGTTTAATGAGGAAACCCCATGCGATCGCATGGGGTCTGAATTTTTTTTTTAAAACCTTTTACTTATAAAACACATAATTAATTTTAAAATTTTGTTTTCTTTTAGAATGAGGGCGTTTCGGATCTTTGTCCTAGTTCGTCTCTCGACAAAATTTTAAAATTTGTCACTATAAAGCGTTGTTTTAAAAACAAAGATTTTTGGGTTTTTTAATGTTTTTGGCATACTTTAAATCAATAAGATTAAAAATAATGATAATAAAATTTCTCCTCCCGCCCTCGGGTAAAGCAATTTGGGTTCAATGACCTAGTTTTCAACTCACGACGAATTTTAGAAATCATAATTTTAACTTAATGAAATAAAGTAAATTTTGTTTTTAAATTCACATCAAACTTAAATTTAAAATGCATAAAATTAAAAATTCATATAAATATCATTATATATTAATTTTACAAACTTATATTGAAAATATTAATTTTTAAAATATTTAAAAACTTAAATATATTGGTTTTAAAAATTTACAATAATAACTATTAATTTAAAAATAAGGTAAAAATTAAAATTAAAAATCTTTTTGGTCTTTTATCCCACTTTAATCAATCAAATATTATCAAAAATATACGCCCCTCTTTTGGGTAAAGTAATTTCGGCTATTTTACCTAGTTTTACTCTTGACGAATTTTTGAAATATTTTGGATTGATTGATTAAAGATATTTATACCTTAAGAATAAACGGTAAATTTCGCAGTGATGTAATAAATTTTTGTATGATATCAATAATTTCGGTTTCGCATACCTAATTTTATTGAATATCAATATAATACTTTATAGCGAACGATTCAGCATTTATTATCAAAAGGTTAAAAGCAAATAAATAAAAACAAATAAAAACTGTACATACTTACCCATGAGATAGAATTCTCAGAGACCTGCTTTAGCCGACTCATAGGAGAGTCGTGTGATTTGATTTTCCATAGCTACATAAGCGTAACCTCGATTCTTCAATAACTTTTCTTCTAAACATATGAACGGTCCTTCTCTGCATAGAGTAACAAATTCGGTATTTGAATATGTTTGATTGTTCGAACATTTACCTTCGTGTGACCATTTTCCGCATTTATGACATCTTTCAAGGTGTCGTGCTCTTCTTTTTGTTGCGGATTTTGATTTTCCTTTACCAAAATGTATCTTATGATGATCTTTCCTGAGTTCTTTCCTTACTTCGTCCATTTTTCCTCTTATGAATGATACCAGTTCACTCGGGAAAGTGTTATTATTACATTTAGTAATCATAGCGTGTAGTACTAGACCATGGTTCAGATCAAAGGAATTCTTCATCTCGTAAAACCTAAAAGAAATAAAAATTCAGAATGGAGGAAGAAGACTAGTTCTTTAGGGTCTGCTAGGGAAAGACCATTCGGATTCCATTTTCGGAAACTACACGAAAACAGAAAATCTAACTCTAACATAAATACATATTACCCGTAAAATATTCGAATCTTTCCACACTTAGTTAGCTGTGGTATCGAAATTGTGATTAACTTTGTTTTCAATTGGACTATCAACAACTTGTATATCTCTGACTTTTGCTTCAATCCAATTGTTGATTTCCTCTGTAACTTTCACAAATTCAACTAACATTGCCTTTTCTTTACGCGACAAATTGGATACTAATCGGTTACATAACTTAAAGTTCCCTTAATCCTAGCATCTTGAATCCATTTATAAAGTTTCTTCATTGAACTGTTAAAAACGGGTTCATCTAATTTCGTATCAACAACGGGGTTCTTTATTATCACGTCATCATTGGTTTTTGCTTCATCTTCCCCACACTTAGGCATTTTTATTGGTTCAACAGTTTTGGTTGGTGGAGATCTAAACTTTCGGTTCACAAAGATGACCGATTTGTCACCATCCCTTAGTGTCATTCTACCTTCTCTTACATCAATGAACGCCTCGGTGGTTGCTAAATATGGGTGTAATGACCCGGAAATTTCCGACCAAATTTAAATCTTAACCTTTATATGTTTCTGACACGATAAGCAAAATCTGTAATGTTGAGTCTAGAAAGTTTGAAATCTATATTCGGATAATCAGTTACCCTTTTACCATGTCTGACGATTCATGAACCATTGTGTAAATAAATATGTAAATATATATATAAGAATTATATTAATAATTATTTGTAAATATATATACATAAAATGTATAAATATTAAATATAAAAGATATGTTAAAAAGATTACATAATTAGTAAATTGTAATATTAATATATAGAAAGTAATTACAAGTTAAAAATATAATTGTATTAGTAATATTATTATTAATTGTACATTTACTATTAATATTAGTATTATCAATATAATCATTATTTTTATTATTGTTACTTGCCAAACATCAACATTTATATTATTAATATTATTATTTTATATATAACATAAAAATATGAAATCTGATGTATATAAATTATTATGTTATTAATATTGTTAACATTATTATTATCATTAATAATATTGATATTATTAAGGTAGTGTTATTATTAGCATTGTTAATAATAATATTGTTATCATTTTATTATTATGACATTTATTTAAATAATTAGTTTTATAACTAATAGTATTATTTATTATTAATATAATCTTTATTATTAATAATAGATTTATCAATTAATTGGATTACTATAAAACTATAAAAAGAATCAAACAAAAATCGTACAAGCTGTTACATCCAACTGTGTTAAACTTTTAAATCTGTCTCTAAATTGATTCCATATCACAAAATGATGGGCAATACAGTCCAAGAATCTGTTTACAGTCTCTATCAACTATGAAATTTTTCTTATATATTCGGTATATAATTGGGTCATCGATTAAATTGATATAAAACAAAGGTTTTAATAAACTTATGAACACACTCAATTAACTTCACATTCTCAATATCAAGTATTACTTCCATCTGTTTTTAATCGATTAACTCAGACCATGAAACCAAAAATAATTAAACAGGTCCCTTCTCCCTCTGTTCTTGAGTGACTTTCCAAAGAAATCAATTTTTTAACAGATTTTAAAATCTAGAAATACAATTGTGTTTGCAATCGTATATTAAAACTTTCTGCAAAGCCGTTTATCTCAAATCTTAATAATGAAGTTGAATTTTGAAAGTCAAACATGAATTCTAAAAGGTCAACTTTTGTTCTTGAGACAAATTCGACTTTTCTGTTTCGATTGGAGTTAAACAAATGTTTCCAATAGTTTCCAGTAAGGTTTTACAAACTAATTTGTGTTATAACTTCTATCTAAAACGTTCTCATTTGAACAATCAAATTTTTTTTTTTAAAACAGCGTCGGCAGCAGGAGCATTTTTTTTTATTTTTAATTTTTATTTTTCTCGTTTTAATTAACTCAAGAATCATTCTAGATTGATTTTATCTCGTTGCAAGTCCAATAATCGAATTTATTATTCGTTGTTTAGTTATCGGTACCCCTGGTTGACTGAAATTTTTTTTTAAAGAAGATGATAAAGGAAACTGAAGTAATAAGGGATATAAATAAACAGATGGGGTATAGTTCAGAAAAATAGGAATGGACGGTTGGTTAGGGGTGTGTACGTGTTAGCGAGGGGTCTCGGGTTCGAACCCCGTCTTGGACAATTCTTTTTAGAGAAAGCTTTAAAAAGGGTATACTTCTTTAATTTGAATACCATTTTTATTATTATTAATTATTATGAATAAAATTATTATTGTTAATAATTATGATTAGAATTATTAATATTATTGTTATTATTATTATTATTATTAATATTATTATTATTATTATTATTATTATTATTATTATTATTATTATCATTATTATTATTATTATTCCTAATAGTTGGAAGTATTAGTATTATTATCATTAGATTAATTAATAACATTATTATTTTTTTTTTTTTAATCTGTCATTCTTATTAAAATTTGTATTATCATTAAAATTAATATTTTATTAAAATTTCCATTTTTATTATTGAAACTATCATTTTTATTATTGAAATTATCATTATTATCAAAATTATTATTTTTACAAAAATTATCATTTTGTTATCGGTAAAACTATTTTCATTATTTTCACAACTATAATTACTATCATTATTAGGTATTATTACTATTATTATTATAAAAAAAATACAATTTTTATTTATTATTGATATCAATTTATCAAATAAATATTAGTTACATAAAAATATAATTAGAACATATAACATAACTATATTAATATTCTTAAAGTATATATAAATTAAATATACATAATTAATTAGTAAAACCTATAAATTATTAACAAACATATCACTAATAATAATATATAAATCTATTTGTTTACCGTTATACGTGTTGATATATATAATTGAATATAGGTTCGTGAATCCGAGGCCAACCTTATACTTGTCAAATGGTGTTATATGTATTTTTACTACAAAATACATTAGGTGAGTATATAGTCCCTTTTTAAACTCTAAATATTTTGGGCTGAGAATACATGCACTGTTTTTATAAATGATTTACGTTATGGACACAAGTGATCAAAAATAAATTCTACGTTGAGTTGTACCATGGCATATTTCTTTATACTTGGTAGCTAATATTTACGTAAGGAGCGTAAACGCGAATCCTGTTGATAGATCTATCGGGCTTGACAACCCCAACCGGGCTGGACGACCAGTTTTTAACGGTTGCACAGTACTTCGTTTCGTTACTACACTTGGTACGGTGTAGGGTTTATTTAAGAATATGCTGCTGTGATTTAAATGTTAAGTATGGTTACCAAGTGCTCAACGACTTTTCCATACACTTGCGAGTGTATTATGTATGAATATGAAATCTTGTGGTCCACAGTTATAACGCTGCTAGCATCAAACCTATATATCTCACCAACTTTATGTTGACTTTTTAAAGCATGTTATTCTCAGGTACGAATTAAGTCTTCCGTTGTGCATTTGCTCATGTTAAGAACAATACTTGGAGTCGATCATCGCAAAGGAACCAAATGTTGATGACTTCGTCCGGATGGATTAGGACGGGTCCTTTCAGTTGGTATCAGAGCGGTGGTCTTAGTGAACCAGGTCTTGCATTAGTGTGTCTAACTAGTAGCTGTTAGGATACATTAATGAGTCTGGACTTCGACCGTGCCTGCATGTCAAAAGTTTTGCTTATCATTTCTAGTCGTAAATTATTTGCTTATCATCCTTAGGGAATTGCCTGCTTATCATTCATAATTCTGGACACGTCTTACTGCATTTAGTGCATCGATAGTGTATAGACAAAATTCATATCTTAGCATATCTGTTACTTTGGACTTTGGTTGACATCTTTTCAAAGATTCTCCGTAATTTACGGGATTTTGGTATTATATATACATATGTAAAGTATGTATTGAAGAGTACCAAATCTAACTTCTATAATCTATTTCATACCAAAAATTCATTTTTCCGATTATACAAGATGGATTCCGCATCTAGTTCGAATTCCTCAGATTATGACAGCTATGCCGATATGGATTTTCATTCAAGCTCCGAAGGCAGCGTCACCGGAATGGATCAACCAATCTCCCATCATCTATTCTGGATGAATTGGGGGTGGGTTCGTAATATACTAAGTCACTGGAGACATGAAGAGGGTGATCCCTTCCATCCACCAAATTGCCCTCTTGGCGATGAACCTGAAGCACTTACCGGCGAACCTGTTCGAGAAACCATTTTCTCTCTCATTTCTAGAGTATCTCGTCACGATTATATACTATCCCATATTTCAGATCTTGTTCATTTGCTCACTCCAACCACCAATCATCCCGGTGTACTAGCAGAAGTTAACGAACTTCGCGCTCGCGTGACGGCTTTGGAGAATATGGTGCGAAGGTTACAAACACCAGCAGCAGCACCAGCAGCATAATCCGTACCACCATCATCAACACCGACAGTACCCATATCACCCTTAACCATAACCGCGTCGTAAACCTCAACATCACAATTTGTAACTCGGATATCAACATCACACACCTCAATATCACTATCTGTACTTCGAGTATGATCTTCGTTTTACATATCATTCTATATCGATTATCTTCGCTTTACTTATCGTTCTATCTCATTTATCTTCGTTCGACATGGTAATTATGTAATCTTTAATGTTTTAGAGATCATGTAATCAAGTATTAACGATAAATCAAAAAAATTTAATATCTTATTGACTCATTAGATCCATGATTACATCTGAAGAAAATATATATACAAGTATATTTTCATAAAGATTGTAATTAAAAATTCTTTCGTACAAACTGTTAATGATGAAAATATTTTAATGGGTAGGTAGTACCCGAGGAATATTTAGATCTCACATTAATAAGTTACGGTGTATATTCTTCGAATCTGATTCAACGGTCATTTGCTATTCTACTTACAACCACCGATATTCGTATCTGTTCACCACCGAATAACCATTTTTATTCAAATTTCATATTTGGATTTTTATCTATCAGAATCCAACAAGTGGCATAATGAAGAAAACATTGGACAAAATAAAAAGTGTTAGAAACAAACAAATTAATTATGAGAAATTCTGTTAGGAATCCACGCTAACTGTTCCTAGTTAACTGTTCCCAGCTAACTGTTAATTCCGTATTACATTTTATCGCAATTTAATTTATTGTCATTTAAGTTCTATTATTTATTTTACGCACTTTAAGTAACGGGACACGTATACAAGGTTTCGACCTATCATATCGACCCATCTATATATATATTTCGGAACAACCATAGACACTCTATATGTGAATGTTGGAGTTGGCTATACAGGGTTGAGGTTGATTTCAAAAAATATATATGGTTTGAGTTGTGATCAATACTGAGACCGGTACACGGGTCACGATACGTATTAATTAATTCGAATATTATATATTAAATTATATATGAATATATTGGACTAGTGGACAACTGGACTATTGGACTGCTAACTTTGGACAATTAAAATGAATTAAAATATCGATTATAACATATGAAACTAAACAATTCTTCAAGTTTGCCACTTGATTTCATTCTAAACCTCATTTGTATCTCGACGTTTACAATCCGCGTACAAACCTATCAGGATTCTTAAAAATACCTCAATCGAGAAGTTGAACCGACCGCACTTCATCTATAGAAGAAAAGATCTATACACATGAAAAACTCTTGAACCCAAAGTCATAGTTTAACACGTACCGCGACGAATTCTTTAGCATTTATTAGCAAAAACAACCTTACGATTCCTTTTCAAAGTAGCCAATTTTGTCACAGCTTCAGTAGAACAACTTCGACCTTTCATTCGAATAAGTCTTATTATAACTTTGATATATACGATTGGTTTTCCTCATCGTTATCGGGGAACCTTTCATACTCCGCCATGTTATCATCAGCATTTAATCATCTAAAAACACAATTCGCCCAAAAACACCTCGGATTGATAATCGATGATTCAGATATGACTGCATTAAATGCAGAGGAAACAGTAAAATTTTAGATGGCCTAAATGGCCAAAAGTTTGATGATAAAGAAGGGAATGTTAGGAACGCTCGATAGAAAATTTAGTGCTGAAAAATGGATTGAGCTAACCGTGAAGGAAACAAAGAACAAATACAAGGAATGAACCTGCCTTCAAATAATGCAAATAATTCAGTGTCTGTTGAAACCGTCAGTATGAACCCTACTCCTTATTCTAAACTTTTTCAGATGATATTATTCATCATCATCTTATCTTAGATATTATAAGATATCTTCATATTTTCCGCTATACATATTCTCCATATTTCTAAAGATATTTTCACAACTATTCCTATCTGCAATCATCTATCTCCCCGTAATATCTGCGTTACAACATAAAAGAAACTGTGTTAGTTTCTAAATTCTGAAATCTTCAAGTTTAAAATATGAATGTTTTGAAGCAGTGTTGGGAACTGATGCGTGAATTAGTATAATATAATGAAACTTGATCAACTTCATTATATTACAGTAACTCATGTTAAATTTCTAATGGAATGTGATGATTCATAGTACCATCATCATGTGCCATGTTACACGGCTCTTACATTCTATTCAATCTCCAAACGTATTAGGAACATATCATCTTGATAGTTCTATTCTTCCTGGGTATTTTGGTAATTTAACGAATCAAAATCGTACCAATACCATTTCTTTCTAAAGAGCATTAGCTATGTTTATTTCAAATCTCATATCTACGAATTCCGGACCATTACAAAAGATGCTTAGTTGAAGAGGAAGAAAAGAAAAAGAATGAAGCTCCGAAATAAAAATTGTAGTAAAGATCGCAGCAATTAGGAAAGAACATTAACTGTGGATGACAATGATTATAGAAAACAAAAGCAATAACATCAAAGTATAAGGAAAGATATAAAACCCAACAACCACCCAGAAACTACAAACCGTGTATATCAATACGTATTGCAACATAAAGACACGGGAGAATTAGAAACATTATAATTCCAAGGAAATCATAAAAGTGAATAGATTTTTCTGGCGGCAGATGAAAAAGAAGAATAAAGGATATGAAAGTTAGAAGTATAATAAGAATCAGGATTGGATGGAGCATATCGACGAATATTTTAAAGTAGGAATTAAGGAGAAAGAATAGAAGGTGTGAGTTGTGGAAAGTAAGGAAACGAAGGAGTGGATTTATAGAGAAGTATCCGACAGAGAAATTGAAACAGATTGCCGCATTAAATCAAAGAAGATCTTGATCGCCGAAGAACCAAATCTTATTACGTAAAATTTTCTTTAAATCCCTTAAATTCCGGAAGTCAATAGTAACTACGTCATCGGTTGAAATGAATATATTTATTTACTCATTTCACTCTTTTGTGATAGCTTCACTCGTGCGCTTCACTTGATCGAATCGTTTTATCTATATCTCTCAATGATGATAAAACTCCATTATTACCTCATATCTGTCATGAAAATATTCCCATTGTTATCCATGACAACCTCTATCAAATTTCGGGGACGAAATTTCTTTAACGGGTAGGTACTGTAATGACCCGGAAATTTCCGACCAAATTTAAATCTTAACCTTTATATGTTTCCGACACGATAAGCAAAATCTGTAATGTTGAGTCTAGAAAGTTTGAAATCTATATTTGGATAATCAGTTACCCTTTTACCATGTCTGACGATTCATGAACCATTGTGTAAATAAATATGTAAATATATATATAAGAATTATATTAATAATTATTTGTAAATATATATACATAAAATGTATAAATATTAAATATAAAAGATATGTTAAAAAGATTACATAATTAGTAAATTGTAATATTAATATATAGAAAGTAATTACAAGTTAAAAATATAATTGTATTAGTAATATTATTATTAATTGTACATTTACTATTAATATTAGTATTATCAATATAATCATTATTTTTATTATTGTTACTTGCCAAACATCAACATTTATATTATTAATATTATTATTTTATATATAACATAAAAATATGAAATCTGATGTATATAAATTATTATGTTATTAATATTGTTAACATTATTATTATCATTAATAATATTGATATTATTAAGGTAGTGTTATTATTAGCATTGTTAATAATAATATTGTTATCATTTTATTATTATGACATTTATTTAAATAATTAGTTTTATAACTAATAGTATTATTTATTATTAATATAATCTTTATTATTAATAATAGATTTATCAATTAATTGGATTACTATAAAACTATAAAAAGAATCAAACAAAAATCGTACAAGCTGTTACATCCAACTGTGTTAAACTTTTAAATCTGTCTCTAAATTGATTCCATATCACAAAATGATGGGCAATACAGTCCAAGAATCTGTTTACAGTCTCTATCAACTATGAAATTTTTCTTATATATTCGGTATATAATTGGGTCATCGATTAAATTGATATAAAACAAAGGTTTTAATAAACTTATGAACACACTCAATTAACTTCACATTCTCAATATCAAGTATTACTTCCATCTGTTTTTAATCGATTAACTCAGACCATGAAACCAAAAATAATTAAACAGGTCCCTTCTCCCTCTGTTCTTGAGTGACTTTCCAAAGAAATCAATTTTTTAACAGATTTTAAAATCTAGAAATACAATTGTGTTTGCAATCGTATATTAAAACTTTCTGCAAAGCCGTTTATCTCAAATCTTAATAATGAAGTTGAATTTTGAAAGTCAAACATGAATTCTAAAAAGTCAACTTTTGTTCTTGAGACAAATTCGACTTTTCTGTTTCGATTGGAGTTAAACAAATGTTTCCAATAGTTTCCAGTAAGGTTTTACAAACTAATTTGTGTTATAACTTCTATCTAAAACGTTCTCATTTGAACAATCAAATTTTTTTTTTTTAAACAGCGTCGGCAGCAGGAGCATTTTTTTTATTTTTAATTTTTATTTTTCTCGTTTTAATTAACTCAAGAATCATTCTAGATTGATTTTATCTCGTTGCAAGTCCAATAATCGAATTTATTATTCGTTGTTTAGTTATCGGTACCCCTGGTTGACTGAAATTTTTTTTTAAAGAAGATGATAAAGGAAACTGTAGTAATAAGGGATATAAATAAACAGATGGGGTATAGTTCAGAAAAACAGGAACGGACGGTTGGTTAGGGGTGTGTACGTGTTAGCGAGGGGTCTCGGGTTCGAACCCCGTCTTGGACAATTCTTTTTAGAGAAAGCTTTAAAAAGGGTATACTTCTTTAATTTGAATACCATTTTTATTATTATTAATTATTATGAATAAAATTATTATTGTTAATAATTATGATTAGAATTATTAATATTATTGTTATTATTATTATTATTATTATTAATATTATTATTATTATTAATATTATTATTATTATTATTATTATTATTATTATCATTATTATTATTATTATTATTCCTAATAGTTGGAAGTATTAGTATTATTATCATTAGATTAATTAATAACATTATTATTATTTTTTTTTAATCTGTCATTCTTATTAAAATTTGTATTATCATTAAAATTAATATTTTATTAAAATTTCCATTTTTATTATTGAAACTATCATTTTTATTATTGAAATTATCATTATTATCAAAATTATTATTTTTACAAAAATTATCATTTTGTTATCGGTAAAACTATTTTCATTATTTTCACAACTATAATTACTATCATTATTAGGTATTATTACTATTATTATTATAAAAAAAAATACAATTTTTATTTATTATTGATATCAATTTATCAAATAAATATTAGTTACATAAAAATATAATTAGAACATATAACATAACTATATTAATATTCTTAAAGTATATATAAATTAAATATACATAATTAATTAGTAAAACCTATAAATTATTAACAAACATATCACTAATAATAATATATAAATCTATTTGTTTACCATTATACGTGTTGATATATATAATTGAATATAGGTTCGTGAATCCGAGGCCAACCTTATACTTGTCAAATGGTGTTATATGTATTTTTACTACAAAATACATTAGGTGAGTATATAGTCCCTTTTTAAACTCTAAATATTTTGGGCTGAGAATACATGCGCTGTTTTTATAAATGATTTACGTTATGGACACAAGTGATCAAAAATAAATTCTACGTTGAGTTGTACCATGGCATATTTCTTTATACTTGGTAGCTAATATTTACGTAAGGAGCGTAAACGCGAATCCTGTTGATAGATCTATCGGGCTTGACAACCCCAACCGGGCTGGACGACCAGTTTTTAACGGTTGCACAGTACTTCGTTTCGTTACTACACTTGGTACGGTGTAGGGTTTATTTAAGAATATGCTGCTGTGATTTAAATGTTAAGTATGGTTACCAAGTGCTCAACGACTTTTCCATACACTTGCGAGTGTATTATGTATGAATATGAAATCTTGTGGTCCACAGTTATAACGCTGCTAGCATCAAACCTATATATCTCACCAACTTTATGTTGACTTTTTAAAGCATGTTATTCTCAGGTACGAATTAAGTCTTCCGTTGTGCATTTGCTCATGTTAAGAACAATACTTGGAGTCGATCATCGCAAAGGAACCAAATGTTGATGACTTCGTCCGGATGGATTAGGACGGGTCCTTTCAATGGGCGACCTAAAATTAGAGGAATATCAAGGTCTTCCTCCATATTAATAACTATGAAGTTTGCAACAAAGGTCAAACTTCCCACTTTAACAAGTAAATAGTTTGTTATTCCAACCAGGTGTTTAATGGTTTGATCAAATAATTGAACACCTATTCTGGTTGGTCTTAATTTACCCACACCTAATCTTTTGTATAAGGAAAGAGGCATAACATTTGCACTTGCTCCTAAATCTGCGAGTCCATTATACATAGCACCATCGTTAATCAAGCAAGAAATGATAAATTCACCTGGGTCTCCTACTTTAGTAAGTAGAGTTGGTTTGTTAACCTTTTCCAAGTGATCTTTTCTTGGTTCTTTCACTTCTACTTGAACTTCTTGTTCACATTTTTCTTCGTTTCTTGGAATGGGAGGTTTGTATAGAAATTCTTCTTCATCACTCCAATTTGAAGCTTCCCCGTCTTCCAATTTTGGTTTTTCATATGTTGTTGATAACATATTTATGTTTTCATTCTGAGGGTTTTCTTGGGTGGTGAAATTATGATTGACTTCATTGTCAACTTCCATCGGACCATGTATGTAATGTTTAACTTTGTGACCATTAACTTTAAATTCAATCCCATTTGAATTTATTAACTCTATTGTTCCATATGGGAAAACTCTTTTGACTATGAATGGTCCAGACCATCTTGATTTCAATTTTCCAGGAAATAACTTGAATCGTGAATTGAAAAGAAGAACTCTGTCTCCTTTTTTAAATTCTTTTGAACTTCCGATTCTTTTATCATGCCATTTCTTCGTTCTTTCTTTATAGATTAACGAAATTTCGTATGCTTCATGTCTTAATTCTTCTAATTCGTTTAGTTGACTTAACCGTAGACGTCCGGCTTCATGTAAATCAAGATTACATGTCTTCAAAGCCCAAAATGCTTTGTGCTCAATTTCTACTGGAAGGTGACATGATTTTCCGTAAACAAGTTTAAAAAGTGTGGTTCCAATTGGAGTTTTGTAGGCTATTCTAAAAGCCCAGAGTGCATCCTTCAATTTCATGGACCATTCCTTCAGATTTGATCCTACGGTTTTCTCTAGAATACATTTTAAAGCTCGGTTGGTATTTTCAACTTGTCCACTTATTTGTGGATGATAAGCGGTTGAGATTTTATGAGTTACTCCATATCTTTTGAGAACTTTCTCAAGTTGATTATTACAAAAATGAGTACCCCGATCACTTATTAAAGCTTTCGGTGTTCCGAACCTTGCAAAATGACGTTTTAAGAAGTTGACTACAACTCGTGCATCGTTAGTTGGGAGAGCTTGTGTTTCCGTCCATTTAGATACATAATCAATGGCAACGAGAATGTAGAGATTATTATGAGATTTTGGAAATGGACCCATAAAGTCAATACCCCAAACGTCAAATAGTTCACATACTTGAATGACATTTTGTGGCATTTCATCACGTTGACTTATTTTTCTGGCCCTTTGACAAGCATCACAGGATTTACAAAGAAGGTGTGCGTCTTTGAAAATTGTAGGCCAATAGAACCCAGCATCGTAGACTTTTCTTGCTGTGAGTTGAGGCCCATAATGCCCTCCTGTTGGTCCTGTGTGACAATGGTTTAAGATTTGATTAGCTTCTTCTCTGAATACGCATCGACGTATTATTCCATCGGGACAACTTTTAAACAAATGTGGATCTTCCCAAAAATAGTGTTTTATATCACTAAAGAATTTCTTTCGTTTTTAGTACGACAACCTTTTTTCAAGGAATCCACATACTAAGTAGTTTGCATAGTTTGCAAACCATGGAATTCATTATAATCTATCTTCAATAGATATTCATCAGGAAAGTTATCTTGTATGGACGATTCATTTAGAACTTCTAATTTGGGATTTTCAAGACGAGAAAGATGATCAGCGGCGAGATTTTCTGCTCCCTTTTTGTTTCGGATTTCAATATCGAACTCTTGTAAGAGTAAGATCCAACGGATTAATCGTGGTTTAGCATCTTGTTTTGAAAATAGGTATCTAAGAGCAGAATGGTCAGTATAGACCACCTTTTTAGCTAGAACGAGATATGAACGAAATTTGTCAAAAGCAAAGACAATAGCAAGGAGTTATTTTTCAGTAGTTGTGTAATTCGTTTGTGCTCCTTGTAACGTCTTACTTGCGTAATAAATAGGTCGAAATCGTTTTTTAATCCTTTATCCTAAAACGGCTCCCATTGCAAAATCACTTGCATCGCACATGAGTTCAAATGGTAGATTCCAATTTAGAGTTATCATGATCGGCGCATTAGTGAGTTTTTCTTTAAGAATATTAAAAGATTTGATGCATTCATCTGAAAAGATGAATGGAGCATCCTTTTCTAGGAGTTTATTCATAGGAGTGGCAATTTTAGAAAAATCTTTTATGAAACATCAGAAAAAACCGGCATGCCCTAGAAAACTCCTAACTCCTCTAACATTAGTGGGATGTGGAAGTTTAGCAATTACATCTACTTTAGCTCTATCTACTTCAATTCCTTCCTTAGAAATTTTATGACAAAGAACGTTGCCTTCTCTAACCATGAAATGGCATTTCTCCCAATTAAGAACTAGATTTGATTGTTCGCATCTAATAAGCATTCGTTCAAGATTAACTAGACATGATTCAAAAGTATCACCGAAGACTGAAAAGTCATCCATGAAAACTTCCATGCATTTTTCTATCATGTCGTGAAAAATCGCCATCATGCACCTTTGAAAGGTTGCAGGGGCGTTGCAAAGTCCAAATGGCATGCATTTGTAAGCAAAAGTACCATAAGGGCACGTGAACGTGGTTTTCTCTTGGTCCTCGGGTGCTATTGGAATTTGAAAATATCTGGAGAAACCGTTAAGAAAACAATACTAACTGTTTTCGGAAAACTTTCCAACATTTGATCAATGAAAGGTAAGGGAAAGTGATCTTTTCTGGTGGCGTCATTTAATTTTCTATAATCAATACAAACACGCCATCCTGTTACAGTCCTAGTAGGAATAAACTCATTTTTTTATTTGTGATGACAGTCATGCCACCCTTCTTAGGTACGCATTGAACTGGGCTTACCCATGGACTATCAGAGATTGGATAAATTAAACCTGCATCTAGCAGTTTAATAATTTCTTTCTTAACAACATCTTGCATATTAGGATTTAGACTTCGTTGGCGTTGCACATACATTTTATGACCTTCTTCCATAAGGATTTTATGTGTGCAATACGAAGGACTTATGCCTTTAATATCATGAATCTTCAATGCAATAGCTGGTTTATGAGCTTTTAGCACAGAAATGAATTGAGATTTTTCATTTTCCGTAAGAGAAGACGATATTATTACAGGTAATTCAGATTCACCATGTAAATAAGCATATTCCAAATGGTTTGGAAGTGGCTTCAACTCTAATGTCGGTGGTTCTTTTATCGATGATTTGTATCGATATCTGTCTTCCTCTTTTAACATTTGAAGTTCTTCAGTTGTTGGTTCATATTCATTAGCCATAAGTGTAGCTAACATTTCAGCTTCATCAATTGATTCAGTTCCTTCTCCTAAAGAACATTCTCCTGTTCCTTGTAATTCTGGAAATTCTTCTAAAAAATCTGCATGTGAATCTATAGTTAGAATATAATAACATGTATCATCTGCAGATTGCGGTTGTTGCATGGCTCTATCAACAGAAAAGGTAACACTCTCATCCTCTATACTTAGGGTCAGTTTCTTACCAAACAAGTCTATTATTAATTTAGCCGTGTTTAAGAATGGTCTTCCTAATATGAGAGGAACTCGAGAATCTTCTTCCATGTCCAGAATAACAAAATCTACTGGAAATACTAAAGTACCAACTTTAACTAGCATGTTCTCCATTATCCCTCTAGGATATTTTACTGATCGATCGGCTAGTTGTATACTTATTCGTGTTGGTTTCAATTCTCCAAGGTCTAGTTTAGTGTATAGTGAATACGGCATTAAATTTATACTAGCACCTAAATCTGCCAATGCTTCTATTGAACTAAGACTACCCAGAAAACATGAAATTGTGAAACTTCCTGGATCAGAGAGTTTTTCTGGTATCTTATTCAACAACACTGCAGAACAATTAGCATTCATTGTAACAGCCGAAATTTCTTCCATTTTCTTTCTATTTGTGATTAGATCTTTCAAGAATTTGGCATATCTAGGCATTCCTGAAATCACATCAATAAAAGGAAGATTTACATTTATTTGTTTAAATATATCCAAGAATTTGAATTGCTCGGCTTCAAGTCTTTCTTTTCTCATTTTACTCGGGTAAGAAAGTGGTGGTTGATATGGTTTAACATAAGGATTAGCCTTAACTGTGTTATTTTCATTAACCTTTTCAACTACCGGTTCTGTTTCCTTCTCTTGCTCAGGCTGTGGTGCCTGTGTAGTAGGAATAGAGTCATCAGAAATTACAGGTATTTCAGGTGGTTTAAGTGTAATACCACTTCTCATGGTAATGTCTTTAGCTATTTCATTCCGGGGGTTAGCATTTATATCGCTAGGTAGACTCCCCGATTTTCTTTCACCTATCAACCTTGCTAGGTTGCTTACTTTTTGTTCCAGATTTTGAATAGAAGCTTGTTGATTTCTAAATACTTGAGCATTTTGTTCATTCGTTTGTTTCTGAGATGTGAAAAATTGAGTTTGAGATTCAACTAGCTTCGACATCATATCTTCTAAATTTGGCTTTTTATCATCGGTTTGTGGTGGTTTATTTTAAAAAATAGGTCTTTGCTGATTGTAAGTATTATTAGATACTTGTTGATTGCTAAGACCTTGTTGGTTGTTGTATGGAACATTTCGGTTATAATTCTGGTTTTGATGGTTGATAATTATTTTGATAATTATTTTCAGGCCTTTGGTTCATGTATGAAACATTCTCTCTTTGTTCCATTGTTTGTTCAATACTGAGACAATCTTTTATCAAATGTGGTCCTCCACACTGCTCACAACTAATTCGTATTGAGTGAATATCTTTAGTCATCTTTTCCATTCGTCTCTCGACAGCATCTATCTTTGCAGACATGGAATCAAAGTCATGGCTAGAATCGGCTCTAGCCGCTTTAGATGATCTAACGATATCTTTTTCTTGATGCCACTCATGTGAGTGGGAAGCAGTGTTATCAATAATTTTGTAAGCTTCAGTTACAGTTTTCTTCATAATGGAACCACCAGCTGCTATGTCGATGTCTTTTCGTGTAGTGATGTCGCATCCTTGGTAGAATATTTGTACTACGTGATAAGTGTCTAAACCATGTTGTGGACATCCTCTTAACAACTTTCCAAATCTTGTCCATGCCTCATATAGAGTTTCATTTGGCTTTTGCGTGAACGTAATAATTTCTCCTTGAAGTCTTACGGCTTTAGATGCCGAAAAGAATTATTTAAGAATTTTTTCAACTAAAACGTCCCATGTATCAATCGCCCTTTCAGGTAACGATTCTAACCAATCTTTGGCTTCTCCCTTTAAAGTCCAGGGAAATAACATGAGATATATCTGTTCATCCTCCACTTCTCGGATTTTAAATAGAGTATAAATCCTATTAAAGGTACGAAGATGTTCGTTTGGATCTTCCTTCAGCGCACCACTAAATTGGCATTGATTAGTTACCATGTGTAACACCCCGTCAAAAATCCCTTTAATGGAATGTTAACTCTGGTCCCAGTGCTTGGCTTGACTTCTACGTAACAGCAATATTCTACAGCGAAAGCAATTAATACCTGAGAATAAAACACGTAAAACGGATCAACAACAATGTTGAGTGAATCTACAGGTTTTAGGTAAACAATACAGTATGTTTAAGAAATATATTTCGAAAACGGTTATTAGTGGAAGACCACCAAGGTTCAATGTTAAAAGTTAGACAACTCCGTGTCCCATTTCAAAAGTTTGTTGACACTACCATGTCAAGTTTCAATCATTTGTAGACAATACCATGTCAAGTTTTAAATATTCGTAGACAATACCATGTCAAGTTTTATCTCATTTGTTCGTAAACCACAGTTTTAAATAACGTTGTATAGTATCTGAAAAACAGTTATCAGAAATATAGTTTAGTTTCCTTGACCACGAGATTTTACAAGTACAACTCCAAGTTGCGAAACGTTTGCACAATCTATGAGCACCTGAATACTAGCAATGACCCAAGTATAGAATCCACTATACCTGCCTTTACCTCATAAAAATGTTATACACTTGTACGAATGTATTATGTTCAAAGTAAATGCACCACAGTTTTTATAGCGGGTGAGGTTGTCAACCTAACGGATCCGTCCATCTAAATTGTGCCTACACCGATGGTATTTAAAGTATTCAAGCTAGAGGCTTTTTGTACAAACTTAATATGCAGATATAGTACTCATGTCAATACAAAAAGTATTTGATAATATAAGTATAACAGCATGTATTCTCATCCCTGAAAACATGTAAAAAGCGGGACTGTAGACTCACCTTTGAATAAAGCTCGGATTGAAAAGTGGACAATTTACTTGTACGGTTTATAGCCGAGTAATGCAACCTAAGTATATGTATTTAGGTTGGTCAATAAATATGTCTTAAACAAGTGTGGTTTCATAGAATAAGTTGTCTTATTGCTCGAATCGACGCGTTTCAAAGTAGAAGTCAACATACAGTCAACTAATTCATGCAAGTCAAACAAAGTCAACCGAAGTCAAACCGAAAGTCAAACTTGGTCAAAGTAGTCAACTAAAGTCAACATCAGTAGGTTCATGTCAAATGTTGGTCAACATATCAAACCTAAGTCAAACAACACGTTTTAGATCATAATTGGTTAATTTCACAATTTCAGTTTATCGTTGTGCACAAAGTTCATGTACATGTAGCAAACCTAGCATATTATCTCATAGTACAAAATTCAAGCAAATATGGAAAACTCCAGATCATAAGTATACTCAAAATCGATTCCAAAAAGTCCAGCCAGGGTCTCATACGATAATTAAAAGTCAGGAATCAGAAGGAGTACATTTGGGGTTCACCAAGTCAGTTTCTGACCGCGCACTGATTTGGTTTTACCTATAACCGGAGTTAGGAACATGAAATCGATACAAGACCAGTGGCCATAGTTCAAAAACAAGTTAAACTAACACGTATCAAAAATCGATCAATTTTGGTTTAGCCAATTTGTACAGTTTATTGATGCAAATTGAACATTCAGTTTTTCAGCTCAAATCAGAATTTACATAAAGTTTGGCCCTATTGTGCCCAATGCATAAGGTTTCAGAGATTGACATAAACTAACAATAAGTCACATATCATGTTAAAATTCATATTCCAGAAGCTTACATGCTCATTCAATAAACACAATCCACATAGTATAAAATAGAGAGCAAATTACAGATTCGATTCTAGTTTCGCTAGTCACATTCGCACGCGATTAGCCGAAGATCTAGATACAATTAGCCTATGATATCTACATGAAAGATGAAGTAATTTTTGTGTAGATTTCAAATATGCAAAGCTTTAAATCCATAAGTTAACACATTTTATCATACAAGGCCGTTTTCATGCAAGTGCTGTATAAATCCACTTTTTCACTAAATCGAGCATATCTCAAGTTATACATAAGCAAAAAACATGATATCCTAGTGTAACCTGAGTGTTTTTAAGTCCTCTATCCATTCATGATCAGTATGTAATTCAATTTCATGCACAATTTTCCAGAATTCGACATTTTCACATATTCATCAACAAACCATCAATCAATCATAACTTAAGCTATACAACACGAAATTAGGCGATTCAAGTGAGCAAACTCAATAGTTTTTCGATAGTTATCCATATAAACACTTTTCAATTATATAAAACAAAGTCCCAAAACCAGTAGCATATCAATAAAATTCGTGATTAGTCCCTAACTCGCAAATCGGACAATATAACGACTAATTAAATGTACAAACGCGACCAACTGAGCAATAGAACATCTAAATATTATGATTAAAAATTAAATCTGGAAAAATAAAATTTTTAAATCATACCCTAATCATGAAATTGTTGGTATAGATATGTAGAGCTTGATGAGAGGAATCCATTTATGTAATTAATTGAAAGAGACCAAGCTTAGATGATGATCAAATAATGATGATTGAGGTCGATGGAAAAGATGGTGATGGTGAGATTCTTGGTTATGTAAATGATAATATAGAGGTAGTGAGTGGGTTGTACATGAATTGGTATAGATGTATAAGTAGTTTATAGTTGTGTTCGTATATATGTGAATGGAAGCAACTTGACATGGGTTTTATATCCATTAGTTATTATAAATATATAAAGAGTGGATGTCGATGGTTTGTAGATGATGTGTTTGTTCATGTGTATATATAGATAGATAAAAATAAACATAATATAAAGATGGTGGAGAGGTTGGGAATATTTGAGTGGTTGAGAGTGGTTATGTGGGTTTTGTTAAGGAAGAGAAAAGAAATACATATGTGTGTGTGTGTATCGGTTGTATGATATTTATTTATTACAAATGATATTCATGAAGTCGATTAAATATAATAATTTGACCAGGAAATGTTCCTTATTGAAGAGAAGAAAACGGAAACGATAAGTATGAAATTTAAATTGTTGAATAAGTGTTACTTGTGGGGCTTGACTCATGAATTATTTATAGTGTCAATGAAACTAGTGGTATTAATATTTATAGTTAATTGTTTAAAGTTCAAATACTAATACTATATAGATTTTAATAATAAGCTAACCTTCATCGGTTAATTTATATTTATATATTTATTTATACTTTATATACAAAAGATAATGATGTTAGTTGGATTACATATAAATATATGGAGCATGATCTCATGGCCAAGAAAAAAATCACATCTCGTAAAGAATGAAAGTTGATTCTCCTTCCTATTAGTTTATTTGGTTGTTGGCATGATTTATTTGACTTTGGATTTTAGCCTTCCTATGACATAATTTAGGAGTATATATATATATATATATATATATATATATATATATATATATATATATATATATATATATATATATATATACATATATATATATATACATATACATATATATATATATATATGTATATATATATATATATGTATATATATATATGTATATATATATATATATGTATATATATATATATGTATATATATATATATATATATATATATATATAGAAACTATGTACTAGTATAATAAGTCTATTATTTAATTTCATTTTGGTTCTTCATTTACGACTAAAGTCTCAAAACAAATGTGTAGTAGGTAGGTGGTTCCAAGAATGAGTTTATTGTTTTTTATTATTAATAATAATATTTAGTATTGTTGTTCTTGTAGCTCTATATTTGTGGTTGTGTATATGAGTTTTGGTAAATTAGTTTATATTATATTTTAAATTGTAGCCAAAAAAATGGAAACTAAGTGACGACAAGTTTGGGATAATGATCGTCTTGTATTTAACGGAAGTTTTAACGGAAAAAAAAACTCGGGTTGTTACATTACCCACCTGTTATTGAAAATTTCGTCCCGAAATTTGGATGATGGCAGTTATTGATGAAAATAAAATATTTTCGTATCATTAGAAATCCACGTTTCAACGTGAGCTTGAATTCTATAACCAAGTTTGCAAATAAAGTTTATACTTGGCTTGAATAGTTTGTCTTTCCAGACGTAAGCCTTCATACATTCTTTTAATAAAAGAATTTGGTCATATACGAGTGTTTCGTCAAATAATATGATAAGATTAAATAATCTTTCGAGATCTCTATACGGATGGACTTCTAAGGTCCGTTCGGTTTCGTAATGAATACGAGTTAAGTGTATAGAATTTCTTATCATCAAGAATATGAATGAAATGATTCGATTACGTGTAAAAATACGACTGAATATGTCACTAACGGATGTATTGAAGTAATAGTTGTCCGCCTTGACTTTTTGATGTAATCACTATTGAATCTCCTAAATTTAAGGGATTTGAATATAATCGTTTGAAATCTGTGAGATTTAGATCCGATAATTAAGGAAATTAGAATCCTTTTCTTTTTTGATTTAATACGATTATCTTAATCGGCTGACGCGTTGCTATGGTAAAAAGTTTTGATATAAATTAATCATCTCTGCGTCCTTATTTTCTCAACCTCAATCTTCTTACTTTCAAAATTCTATTTTCGAAAATTTTGTGAAGATGCTTCATCCGCTCTTGATTTTCGTTACTATTTTGACTGTATATACAGTCATTCTTCTTTTTAGTCTACCACCAGAAGAATCTCTGTTCTTCTATAATGCTCTAGGGGTGACAGTATTTTTAATTCTACCACTCCTCTGTTTTTCAATACTTATTGATATAAATGGTTTATGATCTTCCATGTTTGTTGTCTTTTATATTCTGACCTATTTTTCGAAGACTCGTGCTTTTTATCCAAGAAGATCTTCAACTTGTTCTTCTATACATGGTCAAATAATACGGATCAATGGCTGGTGATAATGCAGAAACATTCGCTGTTCATCGTCATAGTATCCGTTTTCACCTTGTTTTCTCTTCTCGACTTTAAATCAAGCAAGTAATGGTCCAGAATTCGTAGGTATGGAGTTTCGAATGATCATAATATACAAAGTAGAAAGGAAAGGTAATAGCACAACTTGATTTGTCAAATTATCAGAATATCCGAAAAAGACCGAATCATCAAGAAATATATTTCCTTGATATGTTTAGAAGTTAAATAGAATGAAAGAGTTATGTAACATGGTTCATGATGATTGTAAGGTCTGTGAATCATCATCTTCCATTAGAAATTCAGCATGACTTCGGAGCAAGATATTCTCTAAAGATGTCATCGGATCCAGAATTACCTGGATTCTTTGAATATAAGGTTTGGTCCTTGTATTTGTCCTTGGTCTCCTTCATGGTTAGCTCAATCCATTTTTCACTTCCAAATCTGAGCCTTTTTCAATACGTTATTCTTTATCATCAAACTTTTGGCCATTAAGACCATCTATATCTTTTGCTGCTTCGTCAGCATTCTCAAGGTTAACGAATCTGAATCATTGGTTATCAATCCGAGATGGTTTCAAGAGATTTTATTTTTAGATGATTAAACACTAATTGTAATCGTTAACGGATCTAATGGTTGACGAATAGGCGTTGTTGATTTCAAAAGTAATGAATGATAATTTCGATGGTTTGATGTGATAATTTATCATAGAATACAAATAAATATAATTCATGAATGTAGTGATCTTTAGGAAGATAACACTTGCTAAAGCTTTACTTAGATTCCGATACGTCAAAATCAGAATATGTAGTAGTTGTTCTTTAGTGAACGGATACACATATCTTGTGAGTGTAATTAGTATAGTTACTGATTATTGAATCAGAATTTGAAGAATGTATAATGTAACATATTAATGTGAGATATAAATATTTCTCGGGTTTTACCTACCCGTTAAATATTTTTACAATTTACAGTTTGTACAGAAGAGTTTTTAATTACAATCTTTATGAAGATCTATATTCGTATATATTCTTCAGATGTAATCATGAATTTAATGAGTTAATATAATATGTCACGACCCGGAAAATTTCGACTGTTCTCGACGATTCACGAACAACTAATTGTAAATAGATACATGTATATTTAAATATATATATATATATGTATGTAAATATTTCTTGTAAATATATATAATTATATTAAAATATATATATATATATATTGTGATATTAAATTTAATTACTTAACATATATAATTAATATATTCATTTGTGTTGTAAAACTTGCTATTTAAAACTGTATATATATAGAAAAAGATTATATTAAAAATAATTGATTTCGAGCCTAATTAGTAAACGTCAGTGACACTCGGTTGACGTTTCATTAGTTTTAATATAGATATAATACATGTTCATGAACGATTAAGATAAAAGTTGAACTGTGAATTGATTACGAAGATTTTTGATTTGTCAAAAATATTTGTATCTTTTTAGTTTGAATTTTAGTACTCCGTACATATAAATTGGAACAGAAAATAAATAATTATTGAACCTTTTTGATCAGGTTTCAAACAGTTAATAAGTGAAATAATTAAATATATTTAATCTAAAAATTTGGGATTTTTAGAAACACTTTCATACGTCGACTGTTTAGCAATGGACACGATATAGCACTCCGCGAAGTAAAATATCTAAGTGTCGGTGGAAGAGAACAATAAATCAGGTGCTATACTGTGCGTTTACTATTCGGTACTGTGTTGATGATTGATCACATTTAAACTAATATATATAAATATATATCATATACATATAGGCAGAGGAATATGAAGACATAACACCACCACTTGTCTCTTATTGTTGCCATCTTGCTTACGATTCCAAAAACCACCACCTATCTATCTCTTTCTCTCCCTCTTTCCTAGTTCTATCTTGTTGAAACCAATTGAGATGCTACCTTTTTGTTGTTGCTAACCGAAACCAAACCAACCCCATCATTAAATCATTTCTGCTATAGTTTTTGTTTCAGCCTGCTACAAAAATTACAAACCTTTGAAGATTGTTATTTACCTTCTTGATCGATTAAACCACTTGCAAGCCTACAACCATTTTCGTTCCTTTTCATTGACAAACCACTGTTGCTATTTCTATTTCAAAACCATCAAACACCATCAATAACTACAAACTTTGATCACCATCTGTTGCTTGACTTAAACCGAATACATCACCATAACAACCACTTCGACCACCTTGATCTTCGGCAATCAACCACCACCGGGTACCATAATCACCGGCAACAAACCACCACCTTCATCACTCTCTCTCTCTCTCTCTCTCTCTCTCTCTCTCTCCTAAACTACATCGTGAGCTTCTACCATCATCTCGACCTCTCTCTTGTTACGGTTTTAGAAAACCACCACCGTTACCACCATGAACCACCCTAGTATACCATCTTTAACCACCTCCTTGATCACCTCACGACCATCATCGATCACTAAAAAACCATCACCTTCAAACTGTTAATGGCTGCTGATTAGTTTACTGTTTCTATTCGATATACCCCAAACTCCAATCAAACAAGTTACTAGTTGATGGGTTATGATTACACATCGATACATCATTGCTACGGTGTCCTGTCTATTTGTTTCTGTCTCAACCGCTAACAAAACCACCACCAACGACCACTTTCTTCTTTTGATTCACTATTTCGTGAAACCCATTTGATTCACAACTATTACTTACGTTTTTTTCTGTTTCAAATCAAGCACACCTCAACACCCATTTGTTTACTTGCTATCACCTTTTCAATAGTGGGAGACAAGGGAGTTATTAATTCAATAAAGTTAAAAGCATTTGGAAGGAGTTACGGTGGATTAATCTATTAATATATAAACCTTGTGCAGCAAAAATTATTTATTTTGTTTCATACGAAAACTGAAATCAGAATTATAATAGGGCCGAGGGCCTAGTGTACGGATTGGGCCGTGTCTCAATGCTGTTGGGTCGAGAATCTACACAACCGTAGTTGGGCTGCCATGTTGGGCCACGATTTCTGTTTTGCTGAGAACGTAACTATAAATATGAAGAGGAAATGATTTGGTGATACATTATTAATGATACACGAAATATATGGTGATAATAATGGAAATGATGATATGTTGAAATAATGATTAGTTGATGATGAGGATGTTTAGGATAAACGAAATAGTGAAGATGGTGACGATTATAATTTTATGACTATGATTTACATTCGATGATAATATCATGTGTCACGATGGTTAGATTAAGTAAATAATGATGGTAGAGGTTAATGACGAGTTAAAATGATATTAATTATGAATACGGGTTTGATATTAATTTGATGATATAATATGCGAAGGATGATGATGACGATTTATGGACGATAAAGATGATATGCTAGATGATGAGAGGGTCACGATTAAAATGTAACGATGATAATAGTATTGTTAAGTGATGATGGGAAATGAATAATATAATGAATAGTTTTGGGTTTAGTTTGATGACGAATTGAAACACATATCGTAATTGTTAAGGATGTTATCGGGTTAGCGGGATGTCGCGGGTTCAAACCGTTACTTGTGCATTTTCTTAAGGGCTACTCTTTAGAGGTAGTAAAACTATTACTATTACTATTATTATTATTATTATTATTATTATTATTATTATTATTATTATTATTATTATTATTATTATTATTATTATTATTACTAAAATAACTATTATTATTAATATTATCATTATTATTATTAATATAAATATTAGTATCATTATTATTAGTAAAATCAATATTTTTATAATAATTATTATTAATATTCATTATTATTAAAAGTAACATTTTTAAAAGTATCATTTTTATAAAAATTATCATTTTTATTATTATCATTAAAAGTATCGTTTTTATAAGAATTATCATTTTGTTATTATTACTATTATTATTATAAAACAAAAATAGATATTTATTTATTATTATCAATATTATTTTAACAATAACTGTTAGCTATATAAAACTATAATTACTACATCTAACATAACTATTTTATATTAATGAAACACCTAATTAAAATAACAATTAAATCACTAATAATATATAAATTTGTTCGATTACAAATATATCTGTTAATATATATATATAAATAATATAGGTTCGTGAATCCAAGGTCAACCCTACACTTGTTCAATGTCGTCATATGTATTTTTACTACAAAATACAGTATGGTGAGTTTCATTTGCTCCCTTTTTAATTGCTTTTGCAATATATATTTTTGGGCTGAGAATACATGCGCTGCTTTAATAAATGTTTACGAAATAGACACAAGTACTTAAAATACATTCTACGTTGAGTTGTACCACTGGCATACTTCCCTGTAGCTTGGTAACTACTATTTACATGGGTATTGTAAACGCGAATCCTGTTGATAGATCTATCGGGCCTGACAACCCCAACCGGACTGGACGACCAGTATTCAACGGTTGCACAATACTTCGTTTAGTAAGCTACACTTGGTACGGTGTAGTGAGATTTCATAATAAAGGGAATATGCGACGTTGATTAAATGTTAAGTATGGTTACCAAGTGCTCAACCACTTAGAATATTTTTATTAAAATGTTTGTGTATATGAAATCTGGTGGTCTATTAAGGTATAGAAATGATTGTTATGATAAACCTATGAACTCACCAACCTTTTGGTTGACACTTTTAAGCATGTTTATTCTCAGGTATATAAGAAGTCTTCCGCTGTGCATTTGCTCATATTACTAGGAGTCATTCCTGCATATTTAAGATCAGTACCTCGCAATGGGACCAGATGTTTATGACTTCGTCCAGGGGGATAAGGACGGGTTGTTACAGGTGGTATCAGAGCGGTGGTCTTAGCGAACCAGGTCTTGCATTAGTGTGTCTAACTGATAGTTGATTAGATGCATTAGTGAGTCTGAACTTCGACCATGTCTGCGTGTCAAAAGTTTTGCTTATCATTCCGTGTCAAAAATTTCCTGCTTATCATTCTTAGGGAATTATTTGCTTATCATACTTAATCTAGACATATCTTACTGCCTGGATTGCATGAATGGTGTACAGATAAATTCATATCTTAGCGTATCTGCTAATTCATATCTTAGCGTATCTATTACTATAGACTTTATCTGACACGTTTCCTTAATTCTCTCCGTAATCTACGAAATCTTATGTACTATATACATATAGTCTATGTAATTAGGATATCATCCAATATTCAGCCCTCAATTCATAACAAGAATCATTTCATCACTTTCTGCGATCGCGTAAGATGGCCTATTCGAATAGACCAAGTTCCTCCAGCTCCGAAGACAGCGTGACTGGAGCGCACCACCCGATCAACTACCGTGATTATTGGAGAAAATGGGGGTGGGTTCGGGACATACTCACCTTATGGAGAAGGGAAGAAGGTACTCCATATCATGAGCCGAATCTACCGCCTAATGTCGGAGTACTCGACCCGCTCACCAGCGAACCTGTTCGCAACACTGTTTATACCCTCTTTGCGAGAATTTTTCGTCTTGAGGCTACCATTAACGGAACTAGAGAAGATATCCAACCTCCACCTCACACTGATAACCAGCCAGGGTTAGTAGAAGAAGTCAACGAACTTCGTGCTCGAGTAGTAGCTTTGGAAAATATGGTGCAAAACCTACCAACTTCAGCAACATCACCGGCACCAACAGTACCACCAACATCAACACCAGTACCACCAACAACCCAAGTTTCAACATCACATGCCTCAACATCTCATTCTGTACCTCGAGCATAATCATCATTCTACGTATCGTTCTATCTACCTTATCTTCGTTTCACATATCGTTTTACATAGATGGTCTTCGTTCGACATGGCAATTATGAAATTTCTAAGGTTTTAGAGATTATTTAATCTAGTATTAACGATAAATCAAATGTGTTTAATATCATATTAACTCATTAAATCCATGATTACATCTGAAGAAAATATATATGTATATATGTTTTCATAAAGATTGTAATTAAAAATTCTTTTGTACAAACTGTTGATGGTGAAAATATTTTAACGGGTAGGTAATACCCGATGAATATTTAGATTTCACATTAATAAGTATACTGTACATTCTTCCAAATCTAATTCAATAGTCATTTACGATCCTATTTACAACCACCGATATACGTATCCGTTCACCACAGAATAACCATTTTCATTCAATTTTATATTTGGATTTTGATCTATCAGAATCCAACAAGTGGCATAATGAAGAAAACACTGGACAAAATAAAATTTGTTAGAAACAAACAAATTAACTACGAGAAAAATGTTGTTAAGAATCCACGCTAACTGTTCCTAGCTAATTGTTCCTAGCTAACTGATTACATTTTATTTATCGCAATTTATTTATCGCAATTTACATTCTCGCAATTTTATTTACCGTCATTTAATTTCTGTTATTTACTTTACGCACTTTATTTATCGTCATTTAATTTTTGTTATTTATTTTTACGCACTTTAAATATCGGGACACGTATACAAGGTTTTGACATATCATATCGACGCATCTATATATATTATTTGGAATAACCATAGACACTCTATATGCAGTAATGCGGGAGTTAGCTATACAGGGTTGAGGTTGATTCTACAATAATATATATAGTTTGAGTTGTGATCGAGTCTGAGACGTATACGGGACACGAAACGTATTAATTAATTCGAATATTATATATTAAACTATATATGAATTATTGGACAATTAAAATGGATTAAAATATTGATTATAACATATGAAACTAAACAATTATTCAAGTTTGCCACTTGACTTTATCCTAAACATCCTTTGTATCTTGACAATCACAATCAGCGTTTAATCATCTAAAAACCTTCAATATTCTTGAAAACCCTTGGTTTGATAACCGATGACCCAGATCCGTTAACTTTGAAAATGCTGACGAAGCAGCATGTTGTAGATGGTCTTAATGGCCAAAAGTTGATGATAAAGAATGGAGTATTGGAAACACTCAATAGAAAATTTGGTACCGAAAAGCGGATTATGCGAAACTATGAAGCAAGTCGTGAACAAATCACAAAGAATAAGTTTGACTTCAAAGAATCCAAATAATTCAATCCCTGCTGAAGTCTTTAGCGAATATCTTGCTGCTTACTCTAAACCCTTGCGGACAATAGTCTCCATCATCCTCTGATCATAGATATTCAAAGATATTATCGTATCTTTCATTATAAATATCCTCGATATTTCTGAATATATTTTCATAACTAATCTTATCTGAAACCATTTATCTCTTTGAGCTATCAGTGTTACATCATATGAGAAACTATTAGTTTCTATATTCTGCGAACCTTCGAATTTAAAATATGAATGGTTTCTAGAGAAGTGTAAGGAATTGAAGCATGATTTAGTATAATATAATGACACTTGGCCAACGTGATTATATTACAGTAAGTCATGCTGGAAGTTCTATTGAAACATGATGATTCACAGATCATAACGTCATTATGTGCCATGTTACATAACTCTTTCATTCTACTTAATCTCTAAGTATATCACGGAAATATTTCCTTTGATATTTATGTTCTTCCGTAATTCCAACAGTTGTTAATAAATCGTGCTATTACATTTTATTTCTGATTAGAAGATTTCCTTAAATTCCTTGAATTCCGAAAATCAACCATGTCTACATCAAAAGTTAAGTCGAATCTTAATTTCCTCTTTTCAATCTTTTGTGATAGCTCCACTCATACGCTTCAAGTAATCGAATTGTTTTATTCATATTACTCAATGATGATAAAACTATAATTATCAATTCATATTCATTATAAAAACATTTTTATTGTTAGCTATGACAACCTCGATCAAATTTCGGGACGAAATTTCTTTAACGGGTAGGTACTGTCACGACCCGAAAAATTTCGACTGTTCTCGACGATTCACGAACAACTAATTGTAAATACATACATGTATATTTAAATATATATATATATATATATATATATATATATATATATATATATATATATGTATGTATGTAAATATTTCTTGTAAATATATATAATTATATTAAAATATGTATATATATATATATATATATATATATATTGTGATATTAAATTTAATTACTTAACATATATAATTAATATATTCATTTGTGTTGTAAAACTTGCTATTTAAAACTGTATATATATAGAAAAAGAATATATTAAAAACAATTGATTTCGAGCCTAATTAGTAAACGTCAGTGACACTCGGTTGACGTTTCATTAGTTTTAATATAGATATAATACATGTTCATGAACGATTAAGATAAAAGTTGAACTGTGAATTGATTACGAAGATTTTTGATTTTTCAAAAATATTTTTATCTTTTTAGTTTGAATTTTAGTACTCCGTACATATAAATTGGAACAGAAAATAAATAATTATTGAACCTTTTTGATCAGGTTTCAAACAGTTAATGAGTGAAATAATTAAATATATTTAATCTAAAAATTTGGGATTTTTAGAAACACTTTCATACGTCGACTGTTTAGCAATGGACACGATATAGCACTCCGCGAAGTAAAATATCTAAGTGTCGGTGAAAGAGAACAATAAATCAGGTGCTATACTGTGTGTTTACTATTCGGTACTGTGTTGATGATTGATCACATTTAAACTAATATATATAAATATATATCATATACATATAGGTAGAGGAATATGAAGATATAACACCACCACTTGTCTCTTATTGTTGCCATCTTGCTTACGATTCCAAAAACCACCACCTATCTATCTCTTTCTCTCCCTCTTTCCTAGTTCTATCTTGTTGAAACCAATTGAGATGCTACCTTTTTGTTGTTGCTAATCGAAACCAAACCAACCCCATCATTAAATCATTTCTGCTATAGTTTTTGTTTCAGCCTGCTACAAAAATTACAAACCTTTGAAGTTTGTTATTTACCTTCTTGATCGATTAAACCACTTGCAAGCCTACAACCATTTTCGTTCCTTTTCATTGACAAACCACTGTTGCTATTTCTATTTCAAAACCATCAAACACCATCAATAACTACAAACTTTGATCACCATCTGTTGCTTGACTTAAACCGAATTCATCACCATGACAACCACTTCGACCACCTTGATCTTCGGCAATCAACCACCACCGGGTACCATAATCACCGGCAACAAACCACCACCTTCATCACTCTCTCTCTCTATTCTCTCTCTCTCTCTCTCTCTCTCTCTCTCTCTCCCCTAAACTACATCGTGAGCTTCCACCATCATCTCGACCTCTCTCTCTTGTTACGGTTTTAGACAACCACCACCGTTATCACCATGAACCACAATAGTATACCATCTTTAACCACCTCCTTGATCACCTCACGACCATCATCGATCACTACAAAACCATCACCTTCAAACTGTTAATGGCTGCTGATTAGTTTACTGTTTCTATTCGATATACCCCAAACTCCAATCAAAAAAGTTACTAGTTGATGGGTTATGATTACACATCGATACATCATTGCTACTGTGTCCTGTCTATTTGTTTCTGTCTCAACCGCTAACAAAACCACCACCAACGACCACTTTCTTCTTTTGATTCACTATTTCGTGAAACCCATTTGATTCACAACTATTACTTATGTTTTTTTTCTGTTTCAAATCAAGCACACCTCAACACCCATTTGTTTACTTGCTATCACCTTTTCAATAGTGGGAGACAAGGGAGTTATTAATTCAATAAAGTTAAAAGCATTTGGAAGGAGTTACGGTGGATTAATCTATTAATATATAAACCATGTGCAGCAAAAATTATTTATTTTGTTTCATACGAAAACTGAAATCAGAATTATAATAGGGCCGAGGGCCTAGTGTACGGATTGGGCCGTGTCTCAATGCTGTTGGGCCGAGAATCTACACAACCGCAGTTGGGCTACCATGTTGGGCCACGATTTCTGTTTTGCTGAGAACGTAACTATAAATATGAAGAGGAAATGATTTGGTGATACATTATTAATGATACACGAAATATATGGTGATAATAATGGAAATGATGATATGTTGAAATAATGATTAGTTGATGATGAGGATGTTTAGGATAAACGAAATAGTGAAGACGGTGACGATTATAATTTTATGACTATGATTTACATTCGATGATAATATCATGTGTCACGATGGTTAGATTAAGTAAATAATGATGGTAGAGGTTAATGACGAGTTAAAATGATATTAATTATGAATACGGGTTTGATATTGATTTGATGATATCATATGAGAAGGATGATGATGATGATTTATGGACTATAAAGATGATATGCTAGATGATGAGAGGGTCACGATTAAAATGTAACGATGATAATAGTATTGTTAAGTGATGATGGGAAATGAATAATATAATGAATAGTTTTGGGTTTAGTTTGATGATGAATTGAAACACATATCGTAATTGTTAAGGATGTTATCGGGTTAGCTGGACGTCGCGGGTTCAAACCGTTACTTGTGCATTTTCTTAAGGGCTACTCTTTAGAGGTAGTAAAACTATTACTATTATTATTATTATTATTATTATTATTATTATTATTATTATTATTATTATTATTATTATTATTATTATTACTAAAATAACTATTATTATTAATATTATCATTATTATTATTAATATAAATATTAGTATCATTATTATTAGTAAAATCAATATTTTTATAATAATTATTATTAATATTCATTATTATTAAAAGTAACATTTTTAAAAGTATCATTTTTATAAAAATTATCATTTTTATTATTATCATTAAAAGTATCATTTTTATAAGAATTATCATTTTGTTATTATTACTATTATTATTATTATTATAAAACAAAAATAGATATTTATTTATTATTATCAATATTATTTTAACAATAACTGTTAGTTATATAAAACTATAATTACTACATCTAACATAACTATTTTATATTAATGAAACACCTAATTAAAATAACAATTAAATCACTAATAATATATAAATTTGTTCGATTACAAATATATCTGTTAATATATATATATAAATAATATAGGTTCCTGAATCCAAGGTCAACCCTACACTTTTTCAATGTCGTCATATGTATTTTTACTACAAAATACAGTATGGTGAGTTTCATTTGCTCCCTTTTTAATTGCTTTTGCAATATATATTTTTGAGCGGAGAATACATGCGCTGCTTTAATAAATGTTTACGAAATAGACACAAGTACTTAAAATACATTCTACGTTGAGTTGTACCACTGGCATACTTCCCTGTAGCTTGGTAACTACTATTTACATGGGTATTGTAAACGCGAATCCTGTTGATAGATCTATCGGGCCTGACAACCCCAACCGGACTGGACGACCAGTATTCAACGGTTTCACAGTACTTCGTTTTGTAAGCTACACTTGGTACGGTGTAGTGAGATTTCATAATAAAGGGAATATGCGATGTTGATTAAATGTTAAGTATGGTTACCAAGTGCTCAACCACTTAGAATATTTTTATTAAAACGTTTGTGTATATGAAATCTTATGGTCTATTAAGGTATAGAAATGATTGTTATGATAAACCTATGAACTCACCAACCTTTTGGTTGACACTTTTAAGCATGTTTATTCTCAGGTATATAAGAAGTCTTCCGCTGTGCATTTGCTCATATTACTAGGAGTCATTCCTGCATATTTAAGATCAGTACCTCGCAATGGGACCAGATGTTGATGACTTCGTCCAGGGGGATAAGGACGGGTTGTTACATAATATTAAACTCATTTGATTTACGGTTGAAGATAATCTCCAAAACCTTAGAGATTTCATAATTGTCGCGAAATATTTCGCTAATGAAGTTATGAATCAATACTTCATCGTTCATTGTTTATTGATATACCTCGGTATATGATATTGATGCTCGTGAAGTTCTTGTGAAATTTACAAGGCACAAATAATATTTTCTAGAAAGTTTGGAGTACATCGAAAATAGAAGTGAAAAATCAAACATGTATTTGAATAATACACTTAGTTTATTATGAAATGGAGTTTATTGTGCTGAAGCAGTGATTAATGATTGTTAAGTCATTAACGAAGGATGTACATCATAGCATATTAGTGATATGATTTAACCAAGTAGTACATACTAGTTAAGATTCACACGTAATAGTTTAGTACGAAAAGATTTATTATTGTTCCAAACCATATATATATAAAGTATACATATATAATTTTTTTTTCCAGGAAGAATGAGTCAATACATCTTAACTCACAATTACTAATATTTCTTGGTATCTATGGGGTGTATGATGTTGATATCCGAAGTACCGAGTGTGATGTTGAGGTGTGGGATGCGGATGTTGTTGTTGGTGAAGCTGATGCTGTTGATGGTACTGGTGGTGCCGGCTATGCTGCTGGTGCTGCTGATGCTCTTAGATTTCACACCATATTCTCCAGAGCCACTACTCGAGCGCGAAGCTGGTTGACTTCTTCTACTATTCCGGGATGATTGGCGGTTTGAACAAGTGGATGAATAAGATCTAGAATTCTGGATATTAGATATTCGTGGCTGGATATCCTGGAAATGAGGGTGAAAATGGTGTTCCGGATTGGTTCGCCGGTAAGTGCTTCAGGTTCTTCACTAAGAGGTGAATTCGGTTGGTGGAAGGGATCGCCTTCTTCTCGCCTCCATTGATTAAGTCGACTACGAACCCACCCCCAATTCATCCAGAAAAGATGATGGCTAATAGGTTCGTTCGTTCCGGTTACGCTGTCCATGGAGCTCGAGGAATTAGATGAGAAATCCATATTATGTGTTTGGAATAGGGTTTGATATGAATTGAGTGTTGGATGCTATGTTTGTCTCCTTTAATACGTGTATATAGCAAAAAGATTTCCGTAATTTACGGAGAAAATTTAGGAAATATATCAGACAAAATCTAATATAATAAGTATGATAGCGACAGGATTAGCCTATATGTAATTGGTACAATAATTGCAGTAAGATGTCGGTGGATCAAAAATGATAAGCAGTGAGAAGTAGTGATCGGTCGCGACTAGTGGTGAGAGGCGGCGTTGAGTAGTAGTAACCAACGATAAATAGCAAGGAGTAGTGGTATAAGATGATGAGTATGTACAGGCAGTGTCTTCGTAGTGCCAAGTAGAAATCAGGGGTGATGGACAGTGTCGGGTAGTGACGAATTGTGACGTGATTACACGCTCCTTATAGGTTATAATAACAATTAAATCATACGGTGTAAATTTCTACTCATATTTGAAATTAAACGGTTTATGTTCTAAACGGTATTTATCCAAGTAACCTACTTGACTCGCTCCCAATTCCTTATTTTGCGATGTCGGAACTTCTATATGAGTTACCGTAATGTAATCCCGGTCATTACATTACGCTATCTCACATTTCCATTCGACATAATTCCATAAGTTCAAGATGGCGTAATCAACTTAATTTAGTTAAATCTCGCGTCGCGTGTACGTATGTGATTCGTAGTATAATGTTTAATTCAAGTCCATATCATATAGATATAGGGTGTATATGTACGTGATGTAATGTGTAGCCCTACATGTCGTATTGTGAAGAAAATATTGCATGTATGGTATATAAAAGTCATCCAAGACACACGGCTATAGACTAGACTTCACTAATGCGCCCTACGATTAGACACACTAATGTATCCTAGTTCCCTATAGCCAAAGCTCTGATACCATCTGTAACACCCCGTCAAAAATCCCTTTAATGGAATGTTAACTCTGGTCCCAGTGCTTGGCTTGACTTCTACGTAACAGCAATATTCTACAGCGGAAGCAATTAATACCTGAGAATAAAACACGCAAAACGGATCAACAACAATGTTGAGTGAATCTACAGGTTTTAGGTAAACAATACAATATGTTTAAGAAATACATTTCGAAAACGGTTATTAGTGGAAGACCACCAAGGTTCAATGTTAAAAGTTAGACAACTCCGTGTCCCATTTCAAAAGTTTGTTGACACTACCATGTCAAGTTTCAATCATTTGTAGACAATACCATGTCAAGTTTTAAATATTCGTAGACAATACCATGTCAAGTTTTATCTCATTTGTTCGTAAACCACAGTTTTAAATAACGTTGTATAGTATCTGAAAAACAGTTATCAAAAATATAGTTTAGTTTCCTTGACCACGATATTTTACAAGTACAACTCCAAGTTGCGAAACGTTTACATAATCTATGAGCAACTGAATACTAGCAATGACCCAAGTATAGAATCTACTATACCTGCCTTTACCTCATAAAAATGTTATACACTTGTATGAATGTATTATGTTCAAAGTAAATGCACCACAGTTTTTATAGCGGGTGAGGTTGTCAACCTAACGGATCCGTCCATCTAAATTGTGCCTACACCGATGGTATTTAAAGTATTCAAGCTAGAGGCTTTGTGTACAAACTCAATATGCAGATATAGTACTCGTGTCAATACAAAAAGTATTTGATAATATAAGTATAACAGCGTGTATTCTCATCCCTGAAAACATGTAAAAAGCGGGACTGTAGACTCACCTTTGAATAAAGCTCGGATTGAAAAGTGGACAATTTACTTGTACGGTTTATAGCCGAGTAATGCAACCTAAGTATATGTATTTAGGTTGGTCAATAAATATGTCTTAAACAAGTGTGGTTTCATAGTATAAGTTGTCTTATTGCTCGAATCGGCGCGTTTCAAAGTAGAAGTCAACATACAGTCAACTAATTCATGCAAGTCAAACAAAGTCAACTGAAGTCAAACCGAAAGTCAAACTTGGTCAAAGTAGTCAACTAAAGTCAACATCAGTAGGTTCATGTCAAATGTTGGTCAACATATCAAACCTAAGTCAAACAACACGTTTTAGATCATAATTGGTTAATTTCACAATTTCAGTTTATCGTTGTGCACAATGTTCATGTACATGTAGCAAACTTAGCATATTATCTCATAGTACAAAATTCAAGTAAACATGGAAAAATCCAGATCATAAGTATACTCAAAATCGATTCCGAAAAGTCCGGCCAGGGTCTCATGCGATAATTAAAAGTCAGGAATCAGAAGGGGTACATTTGGGGTTCACCAAGTCAGTTTTTGACCGCGCACTGATTTGGTTTTAGCTATAACCGGAGTTATGAACATGAAATCGATACAAGACCAGTGGCCATAGTTCAAAAACAAGTTAAAATAACACATATCAAAAGTCGAGCAATTTTGGTTTAGCCAATTTGTACAGTTTATTCATGCAAATTGAACATTCAGTTTTTCAGCTCAAATCAGAATTTACATAAAGTATGGCCCTATTGTGCCCAATGCATAAGGTTTCAGAGATTGACATAAACTAATAATAAGTCACATATCATGTTAAAATTCATATTCCAGAAGCTTACATGCTCATTCAATAAACACAATCCACAGAGTATAAAACAGAGAGCAAATTACAGATTCGATTCTAGTTTCGCTAGTCACATTCTCACGCGATTAGCCGAAGATCTAGATACAATTAGCCTATGATATCTACATGAAAGATGAATTACTTTTTGTGTAGATTTCAAATATGCAAAGCTTTAAATCCATAAGTTAACAAATTTTATCATACAAGGCCGTTTTCATGTAAGTGCTGTATAAATCCACTTTTTCACTAAATCGAGCATATCTCAAGTTATACATAAGCAAACAACATGATATCCTAGTGTAACCTGAGTGTTTTTAAGTCCTCTATCCATTCATGATTAGTATGTAACTCAATTTCATGCATAATTTTCCAGAATTCGACATTTTCACATATTCATCAACAAACCATCAATCAATCATAACTTAAGCTATACAACACGAAATTAGGCGACTCAAGTGAGCAAACTCAATAGTTTTTCGATAGCTATCCATATAAACACTTTTCAATTATATAAAACAAAGTCCCAAAACCAGTAGCATATCAATAAAATTCGTGATTAGTCCCTAACTCGCAAATCGGACAATATAACGACTAATTAAATGTACAAACGCGACCAACTGAGTAATAGAACATCTAAATATTATGATTAAAAATTAAATCTGGAAAAATAAAATTTTTAAATCATACCCTAATCATGAAATTGTTAGTATAGATGTGTAGAGCTTGATGAGAGGAATCCATTTATGTAATTAATTGAAAGAGACCAAGCTTAGATGATGATCAAATAATGATGATTGAGGTCGATGGAAAAGATGGTGATGGTGAGATTCTAGGTTATGTAAATGATAATATAGAGGTAGTGAGTGGGTTGTACATGAATTGATATAGATGTATAAGTAGTTTATAGTTGTGTTCGTATATATGTGAATGGAAGCAACTTGACATGGGTTTTATATCCATTAGTTATTATAAATATATAGAGAGTGGATGTGGATGGTTTGTAGATGATGTGTTTGTTCATGTATATATATAGATAGATAAAAATAAACATAATATAAAGATGGTGGAGAGGTTGGGAATATTTGAGTGGTTGAGAGTGGTTATGTGGGTTTTGTTAAGGAAGAGAAAAGAAATACATGTGTGTGTATCGGTTGTATGATATTTATTTATTACAAATGATATTCATGGAGTCGATTAAATATAATAATTTGACCAGGAAATGTTCCTTATTGAAGAGAAAAAAACGAAAACGATAAGTATGAAATTTAAATTGTTGAATAAGTGTTACTCGTGGGGCTTGACTCATGAATTATTTATAGTGTCAATGAAACTAGTGGTATTAATATTTATAGTTAATTGTTTAAAGTTCAAATACTAATACTATATAGATTTTAATAATAAGCTAACCTTCATCGGTTAATTTATATTTATATATTTATTTATACTTTATATACAAAAGATAATGATGTTAGTTGGATTACATATAAATATATGGAGCATGATCTCATGGCCAATAAAAAAATCACATCTCGTAAAGAATGAAAGTTGATTCTCCTTCCTATTAGTTTATTTGGTTGTTGGCATGATTTATTTGACTTTGGATTTTAGCCTTCCTATGACATAATTTAGGAGTATATATATATATATATATATATATATATATATATATATATATATATATATATATATATATATATATATATATATATATATATATATAATTAGAAACTATGTACTAGTATAATAAGTCTATTATTTAATTTCATTTTGGTTCTTCATTTACGACTAAAGTCTCAAAACAAATGTGTAGTAGGTAGGTGGTTCCAAGAATGAGTTTATTGTTATTTATTATTAATAATAATATTTAGTATTGTTGTTCTTGTAGCTCTATATTTGTGGTTGTGTATATGAGTTTTGGTGAATTAGTTTATATTATATTTTAAATTGTAGCCAAAAAATGGAAACTAAGTGACGACAAGTTTGGGATAATGATCATCTTGTATTTAACGGAAAAAAAACTCGTGTTGTTACACCATGTGTAGGATTTGTCCTTTAATTTTATAATCTGGCGCATTAATATCTGGTTAAGTAATTGCATGACCTTGGCCAGTGCATTTAGCTCTCATTCGGTCTTCCATACTTAGAGGTTCCAGATTTTCCATGATCGAATTTGTTGAATCTGAATCACTAGAGGATTGTGACTTAATGGTTTCTTCCTTGACAATCTCTGGATGAGTGATTTGTGGTTCAGGATGAATGATTAGTGGTTCAGGATCTCTGAATTGTCCCTGAATATCCTCCGGATTCTCAATTGTGAGGTCGGGTTCAAAAAATGGATTATCGAAAATTTGAATTGGAGTACTTGGTCGACTAGATGACGATTCTAAAGAAAAATCAACGGCGACAATATTGGCTAGATGTCTTGATCGAGTCACGGGTGGTGAACGTATGAAAGGTGGTGAACGTTTTGCTCGGTGCATTCACTGAATATCCTATTAGTTATAAAAATAAAAATTATATAAGTTATCAAATTAATAGACTTTTTTGATTTTGCCCACGTTTCGAATAGCCAATAGATGCAGCAGGTAGCCAAGACCCTTTAAATCGGAAGCCCACAACTCGCCACTAACAAATCCAACTATTACTACGAACCAGAAAATTTTGGATGTCTATCAATTTAACCGCTTAAAATAATTTTCCGTCGAAATTTTAAAGAAAATAAAGAAAATTTTATGTCCTAAAAACTAGAGCGTCAAGAAATAAGAAAGAAAAAGAGCGCGTCGAAAAACGTCGAAAAATAAAAGGTCGAAAAATAATAAGCGTCAAAAAACAAACAGTCAAAAAATAAAAATAAGAAAATAAGCATCGAAACTTAAAAGGTACTAAATACTAAAAACTTACGTCTAAAGGTATTAAAGCTTAAAAGGAATTCTATATCCAAAACGGCAATAACTTAAAAAGTACTAAAATTTTAAAACGGTGTCGCAAAATTCTAAAGCACCTAAATCTTAGTCTAAAGAAAAAGCACTTAAGGGATTTTACGGCAAAGCCTAAAAATCTAGAACTACTATGGCAAAATACTAAGTTTAAAACTAATTACGAACGATAAAAATACAAATATTACGAATAAACGATTAAAATATACAATTTATAAAAAGAAATAAAAAGTAATAAAATTACAATTTTATAAAAATATTATTTTTATATTATTATTTTATAAAAGTATTAATTTTATAAATAAGAAAACTAATTGAAACTTAAAAATACAAATTTAATTAAAACTTAAATTAATTATTATTAAATTAAACCCTAACTATAATTAATAATAATAATAATATTAATTAAACACAAACCCTAATCAGGGATGCTGGCTGAAGTGGACAGCAGCGAAAGAAGTTTTGTGCGACAAGAAGATACCGCTCAAATTGAAAGGGAAATTCTTCAAAGTGGCGATTAGACCTGCTATGTTGTACGGATCAGAATGTTGGCCAATGACGAAAGCCCATGAGAGAAGGATGGAAGTGGCTGAAATGAGAATGCTTAGGTGGACGTGTGGTAAAACCATGTTAGACATGATTCCAAATGGTGTGTTTAGGGAAAACCTTGGAGTTAGAAGCATCATCGACAAACTAAGAGAAGAACGACTTCGATGGTATGGGTACGTGATGAGGCGACCACATAGTGCCCCTGTCAGGAGAGTAGAGGCACTCACGGTTGACGGCGTAAGGAGAAGGGGTAGACCTACTCGTAGGTGGATGGATAGACTAAAGCTCGACATGAGAGAGCTTTTGTTGACCGAGGACATGACTTCAGATAGGAATGCGTGGAGGGCTAGAATAAGAATTGTCGAGTAGGGTTGCTTTCTATTTTATTATTTGTATTATTATTAGTATCACTATTATTATTACTTTATTACTATTATTATTATTATTATTATTATTATTATTATTATTATTATTATTATTATTATTATTATTATTATTTTTATTATTATTATTATTATTATTATTATTATTATTATTATTATTATTATTATTATTATCATTATTATTATTATTATTATTATTATTAGTGTATTTTTATTAGGATTATTACCGGTTTCATTGCCATTTTTATTAGTATTGATTATTACTAGTATTATTTTTATGTTATTATTACTATTAATATTATTTCTATTATTTCTTTATACTTTCACCACTATTATTTACTATTATTATCATAATTGTTGTAGTTTTAATATAAATATAAATTATTAAAATTATTATTATTAGTTTTATTAATATTAATATTATTATTTCTTCTAGTAACTTTTAATAGCTACTATTATTTGTATTATTACTTCTATCTTTACTATCCGTTTTATGTACTTGTAGTATTACTTGTAGACTTTTTTTTTTTTTTTTTTTTTTTTTTTTTTGAGTATGCATGTATGTTTGTATGTATGTTTAAACGTTTGTTTGTATGAACTCTTGCTTATGGTTGTTTGTTGTTATGTTATGGAGGTATGCTTTTTCTTGTATGTTTGCTTATGTAGGTACGTTTGTATGTAGGTAAGGATGTATGTATCTAAGTGTATATGTAAATGGTACGTACGTAGATTTGTATGCTTATGTAGATATGTATGTATGATTGCATGTATGTTTGGATATAGGTATGTATGTACGTACAAGTTTCATGTATGTATGTAGTTTTGCTTATGTACGGATGTATATAGGTATGTATGTAAGTGTATTTTTTGTGCGTGTGGGTGTTTTGGGAATGTTGTGTGGTGGGTGTTTTCGGGGTGTTTGTGTGGGTGTGGATGTGGGTGTGGGTGTGGGTGTGTGTGTGAGGGTGTGGGGGTGTGTGTATGGTGGGTGTGTACTTGTGGG